>NC_133406.1:60660000-61358750 GCF_049350105.2 Macaca mulatta | reverse complement strand
CTTCCAGGCACACAGCTAGTGAAGCCACGGCTTCCCAGCCTGGCCCTGGCAAATGCTCAGGTTGTGCGCTTACCTTTCAGTCATTCATCCAACACTTTGTGAGCCTACTATGTGCTAAACAAAGAAGCAAGCCACTTTACCTGCATTATTGCCTTTTACTTTTGGAATCCTAAGAAGTAGGTGTTGTCCGGGCGCAGTGGCTCACACCTGTAATCCCAGCACTTTGGGAGGCTGAGGCGGGTGGATCACCTAAGGTAAGGAGTTCCAGACCAGCCTGGCCAACATGATGAAACTCTTGTCTCAAATAAAAGTACAAAAATTCGCAGGTGTGGTGGCAGATACCTGTAATCCCAGCTACTTGGGAAGCTGAAGCAGGAGAATCACTTGAACCCAGGAGGTGGAGGTTGTAGTGAGCTGAGATGATGCCATTACACTCCAGCCTGGGCAACAGAGTGAGACTCCATCTCAAAAAAAAAAAAAAAGAAAAAGAGAGAGAGAGAGAGAAAGCAGCATCCAGGCCCATCCCTGAATGTCCAGGGCAACAGAGAAGAGAGAAGTTTTAAATGTCTGTCCAGGCTGTGTGTCCATCTCACTGTAGTAGCCTCCAGAAGGCAAGAGCTGAGAATGGCACAAATGTCTTGTGCTCACTGCAGAGGCTCTTGGTCCATGGGGGAGGAAGGCGGGAAAAGGAAAACTACTCTCTATATTTAACCTGGGAAGTGTGCAGAGTAGAGGTGGAGACCGGGCTACTGGGAGCAGAAAGCTGGACTGGGTGAATTTTTGTTTTGTTTTGAGATGGCATTTTGCTCTTTTCGCCCAGGCTGGAGTACAATGGCGTGTGATCTTGGCTCACTGCAACCTCTGCCTCCCACGTTTAAGCAATTCTTACAGGCGTGTGTGCTACCATGCCCAGCTAATTTTTGTATTTTTAGTAGAGATGGGGTTTCACCATGTTGGCCAGGATGGTCTCATACCCCTGATCTCAGGCGATCCATCCGCCTTGGCCTTCCAAAGTGCTGGGATTACAGGCATGAGGCCCCAGGCACAGCCAACTGGGTAAATGTTTTTAAAGAAACTGCTCACTACCCAACAACTGTCTGCCTCACTCTGTTCCCAACTCCTTTGGGTCTTCCCAGACCTCTGGAGAAGAAGATACCCTGGACTTTTGGGAAATCTCTCCACCCATACCCCTGCCTCCCAGCTGAACTGCAGATGGCTCAAAAGATAGTGAATGCTCAGAGAAGGAGACTTTGCAGCCTCTCCGGGTTACACAGCCCTACTTTTAGCTACTAGATGCAAGCAAGTTCTTCAGGAAGTCTGTTCTTAGTCCTTAGTGCACACTCTCATAGGGCACCCACCAGAAACAAAAAGGGAGCAGCAACTGAGATATGAGGCATTTTAAGACTTTTGCTGAGTCTTCCCCAGCATCCCCCTCCCAACTGACTTGGAGTTCTACCTTAGAGGCCCTTTCATCTACTGGAACTGAAAGTGAGGATGACATAGAGAGGTGCTCGCCAGAGGCAAGGAGGAGTGGGGGAGGCATTGCTCCAGTCTGGCTTCATCTGCCTTCTTAGCTTCTTCTGGGACTTGGCGTCAGGGATAGGGAGAAAGTTTGTAGGCAGGAAAAGCTAATCCTGTTGTGTAACATGGAGGAGTATGGGTTATCTGTTAGGGGCCATAGACAGCATTTTATTTTTGTTTTTATTTTTAAAATTAATTAATTAATTAATTAAGTTAGAGACAAGATCTCACCCTGTCACCCAGGCCGGAGTACAGTTGTTCAGTATTGGCTCTCTACAGCCTCAACCTCCTGAGCTTAAGCAATTCTTCCACCTCAGCCTCCCAGCTAGCTGGGACTACAGGTGCATGCCACCATGCCAAGCTAATTTATTTTTATTTATTTTTATTTTTTTGTAGAGACAAGGATTCACACCATGTTGCCCAGGCTGGTCATGAAACCCTGGGCTCAAGTGATCTGCCCACCTTCCATGAGCCACTGGGCCCGGCCTTATTTATGGTTTGCTGAGTGGCCCTTGCAAAGTGTTCAACCTCTCTAGGCCCCTGTGGGTTTCCCACATCTGTGGCACTGGTGTACAGGTAGGGGACACAATGGGCTGTCTTTCCTATGTAGGATGAAACCTGAAACGTCGCTAATTAATTTTAGGGAAAGGCCCAGGCAGCACCTTGAACCAAGATCCTTGGGATAAGTTAGAAACACAGAGGCAGATTCTGGAACTGTGGGCTCCAATGACAAATGGCATCTTCAGAGGTCATCTGGTTCTTCCCCTCCACATTCTAGGCAGGCATGCCCTTGCCACTACCCAAACAGTAGCTGATTCTGAATCGAGAGAGATTTCTGGAGAAGATAGTCTCATAGCCTAGCCTTATGTGAACACACTCTTTCCAAGTCAGCTACCGGCCTCCATTGCTGCACTTCCTGTTGACCATGGAAGTTGCAGCACCCTGATGGTCCATCCTGACGGGACCACCTGTTTTGGGACCATAGGATACCACTCACCACAAGAGGTCATAGTGCCCAAGCTGTAATCACAAGTATGGAGCTATAATTTCTGCTTGGTAGTTACCCCAGTGCAGTCAATGTGCTATCATCTCCCTATGATAATCAGCCCGACAATAACCAACCTATTATGCTTCTTGCATAATAAAGGTTGAGGAACAGCAGTCACAAAATAACTGTGGCTCAGATCCATCTGCTCAGCAGTTTCTTAAGACTCAGCTCTATGCCACCTCCTCTGAGAAGTCTCCCGGATCTCCTCTCCCACACCCAGCTTAGGTGTCCTTCAGGGCTTCTGTAGCACTGCTTAGTTTCAGACCTTGTTCTTCACTCTGAAGCCTGTATGTTCTCTTCCAAAGACTCTGCTCCTGGGGTCCATGGCTCTGGGACCTCTGACTTTCCTCCATCCTTACCCATTGCTCCCATTTGTCTTTTCTGTTTGTTTGTTTGTTTATTTATTTATTATTTATTATTTTTTTTGAGATGGAGTTTTGCTCTGTTGCCCAGGCTGGAGTGCAGCAGAGCAATCTTGGCTCACTGCAACCTCTGCCTCCCGGGTTCAAGCAATTCTCCCACCTCAACTTCCCGAGTACCTGGGATTACAGGCATGTGCCACCACACCCATCTAATTTTTGCATTTTTAGTAGAGACGGGGTTTCATCATGTTGGCCAGGCTGGTCTCGAACTCCTGTCCTCAGGTGATCCACCCGCCTTGGCCTCCCACAATGCTGGGATTATAGGCGTGAGCCATAGCACTCAGCCCACTTGTCCTTTCTTGTCTTTAACATTTAGTCAGCTGTTTCAAGTTCACAGGGTAGTTTATTACGGAGTCTGGCCTCTTGGTGGATAAGCTCAACCCCAGTGAGCTGAGAGGTGTACAGACTCTGACATCTGGTCCTGTCAGCACAGGCTCCCTGGTGCACCAGCTTCTAGAGCCACATTTCTCGTTCCCTCTCCCGAGTTTCCATTCCTTCCATCTCACTCCATGGCCAGGGACATTTCTCTCACTTTCTACTGTCACACCAGAAGCAAAACCTTCTCTGTCCAGCACCAGTTATCTCAGCTGTCATCACAACAAGCTCAATTCCAGGTCATCAGATCTCCTGAATTATAAAACTAGAATCTCCCAAGTAGTTTCTACCTCTTTGAGACACCTGGGACAGATTTTTTTTTTTTTTTTTTGGCTAAACATTCTTTATTTTTCTTTATTTTATTTTTTACAGTTTTCCTGACTACCTTATGGGTAGTTAAATCAAATGCACAGAATTTATGCCAGGCTCTGTTTTAAGACTGAGACAAAGGTGGATACAACGAAGCCCCAAGGGTTTGTCAGAAGTTCCTCATATTACCCATCGATTTAAATACTTTGCCAACTCCTGACACATACTTTAGTGGTTGCCTGGATGCCACTGATTCAAGATGGGATCCTTAGTGGTCATGCGTAGTCTTGGCTGTACTCTGATTTTTCGGAAAAGTCACTGCACTTTCAAGAACTTACAGTTTGGGAGCACTTCACTCCTAGCTCCAGGAATGGGCATGTAACCAGAATCAATGAGACTCAGTTCTGGGACTTTGGTTGAAATTATTACCAGTAGAATTGAAAATAGTTGGGTAGGCCAGGAACGGTGGCTCACGCCTGTAATCCTAGCACTTTGGAAGGCTGAGGCGGGCAGACTACTTGAGGTCAGGAGTTCGAGACAGCCTGGCCAACATGGTAAAACTCCATCTCTACTAAAAAAATACAAAAATTAGCTGGGTGTGGTGGTGCGTACCTGTAATTCCAGCTACTTGGGAGGCTGAGGCAGGAGAATCACTTGAACCTGGGAGGCGGAGGTTGCATTGAGCTGAGATTGCACCACTGCACTCCAGCCTGGGTGACAGAGCAAGACTCTGTCTCAGAGAAAAAAAAAAAAAAAGAATATATTTGGGTACACACCTGGTGTTTCTGGGAGCCATCTTGCCAATGCCTGTCTGAGAATGGGGCCAATGTAGAGGAAAGCTCAGCTATGAGTTGGAGCGAAATTAGTCCTGACCACATCCTGTGAGCTCTGTGTGCAGCTGGGCCTGATATATACACAAATTGTGCTCAAGTCAATCACAACTGGATTTCTTTTAATTGCAATGGAAAAAATCCTCACTAATATGAAATTCAGGACCCATATTAATTAAAAAGAAAAAAAAAGTTGCCTCTTCCCACTAACCCTAGGGAACAGGAGTGAATTTCTCTTTCTTTGCATATCTCCTGTTATATATTGGCCTCTTTTTGTACTTCCTTTCCTCTTCAAGGCTGTTGCTGGGGTATGGTATATCCTGATTTCATCAGGATAAGCATGCTAGAGTGTGCAGATGGTGGTGGAAAGGCAGGCCTCCAGATATTGCTGTCCTGGTAGTGCAGGGCGGCTGAGGCCATGGAGGGCTCCAGAAGCAAGGAGCCTTAGGACCCCTCAGTTTGAGGTGGTCTAGCCTGCAGTTCATCCCAGGAACAGCCCTAAGGGTGTCGGGTTACTAAGATTGGGTAAGGGAGTAGCCGTTGGTCAATGGCTTGGTCTCAAGGACAATTATACATCTTTTTTTCTGAGACAGCATTTCACTCTTGTCACCCAAGTTGGAGTACAATGGTGTGATCTCGGCTCAGTGCAACCTCTGCCTCCCAGGTTCAAGTGATTCTCCTGCCTCAGCCTCCCAAGTAGCTGGAATTACAGGTGTGCGCCACCATGCTCGGCTAATTTTTGTATTTTTAGTAGAGACAGGGTTTCACCATGTTGGTCAGGTTGGTCTCAAACTCCTGGCCTCAAGTGATCTGCCCGCCTCAGCCTCCCAAAGTGCTGGGATTACAGGCATGAGCCACCGCATCCAGTCTGTTATATATCCTTCTGAGAAGTGGTCTGTGATGGTTAATACTGAGTGTCAACTTGATTGGATTGAAGGATACAAAGTATTGATCCTGGGTGCATCTGTGAAGGTATTGCCAAAGGAGATTAACATTTGGGTCAGGGGACTGGGAGAGGCAGACCCACCCTTAATCTAGGTGGGTCTGATCGGCTGCCAGCATGGCTAGAATATAAAAAGCAGGCAGAAAAATGTGAAAAAGAGACTGGCCTAGCCTCCCAGCCTACATCTTTCTCCTGTGCTGGATGCTTCCTGCCCTTGAACATCAGACTCCAAGTTCTTCAGTTTTGGGACTCAGACTGGCTCTCCTTGCTCCTCAGCTTGCAGACAGCCTGTTGGGGGGGCTTGTGATCATGTGAGTTAATACTTAATAAACTCCCCTTTATATATATCTATCCTATTAGTTCTGTCCCTCTAGAGAACCCTGACTAATACTTTGTCCAACTCTGTACTTTCTGATTCTTGAGCCTGAAGTAAGTATCCTTTTTGTCCCCAAACTCTGAGATACCTGGGGGCCTTACTCCTATCTTTTTCTCTCCAAGGACCCCCACCATTAAGAGAAGCAGCTGGGGGTGATTTTACCCACAAAAGCAAAGGGATCTGGAATTCAGTCGGTATTGATATTAAATCTAAAGATCACATTTAGCCGGGTGTGGTGGCTCATGTCTGTAGGTCCAGGACTTTGGGAGGCCAAGGTGGGAGGACTGCTTGAGGCCAGGAGTTTAAGACCAGCCTGGGCAACATAGCGAGACCCTATCTCTACAAAAAATAAAGATTAGCCGGGCATGATGGCCCATGCCTGCAGTCCCACCTACTTAGGAGGCTGAAGCAGGAGGATCAGAGATTGAGGCTGCAGTGAGCCATGACTGCACCACTGCACTCCAGCCAGGGTGACAAAGCCAGACTCTGTCTCAAAATAAATAAATAAATAAGATAAAGATCACACTTTTAAATTCAATTAAATGTAATTAATTTATTTTTACAAGGTTTCACTCTGTCACCAGGGCTGGAGTGCAGTGGCATGATCATAGCTCACTGCAGCCTTGAGCTCCTGGGCTCAAGCAATCCTCTCACCTCAGCCTCTCTAGTAGCTAGAACTACAGGTGAGCACTGCCATGCCTAGACACTTTTTATTTATTTATTTTTTATTACAGAGATGGGGTCCTGCTATGTTGCCCAGGCTGGTCTTGAATTCCTCACCTCAAGTGGTCTTCTGGCCTTGGCCTCCCAAAGCCCAAAACACTGGGATTACAGGCGATCATGCCCAGCTAAATGTCACACTTGAGATAGGTCACATCATTAGGGTATTTCTCTACCAACTAGATATTGCTCAAATGCATTAGACTGGCAGAGCTGTCTTCTTATGGTGCACTGCAGACAGATCTGTCAGCCACTCCTTCTGCTTGTTCCTTTCCTCTGTCTTCCTAGTTCCTGCATCTATTTTGGCTCCTGGCCAGGTTGTTTTTGAATTACCATTGAGAGAAGCAGTACTCGTATGAATTATCTCCATGGCATTCTTTCCCTCTGGCCTCCTTTTCTTCATCTGGAGATTCTGAACCTTGATAAGAAGGGCATCCTAACTAGCAAACACCTGAAAGATGGAAAGCATATCCCAGTCCAGGAAGAGTGCAGCAGCCCTGCCTGACAGGCTCCTTTGTCTCCTGAGAGCCTCCTTACCAATCAGACAGGGGACCAGTGCCTTTCAGTTCTTAACTTGGCTGTTAAGTTAAGGCTGGATGCCACCTTGGTTGGGGCCCTTCTGGATTCAAACTGTTCCTTCAGTGACCACCACCCCCTTGTGGAACCCAGACAATTGGCTGCCCCATGGGCTGCCCGCACTATGCCCTACTAGGCTGATGAGATACCCAGCACCACCTAATTTCACATTAGCACGGAGACACTTGTGTTCCCTTGGACACTGTTCCTAGCTTGCCTGAGGTTTGCCCCAGCCCCAGCCTCTGTAGCTATGTCTGCATTGATGTCTCAGTCTGGGTCTGCGTGGTTACTTTCCTTCCTAAAGGCCCCAGCCACCTTGAACTAAATCAGTATCATGAAAAGCAGAAAGGTAACGGAAGAAAAGCCCTCTGGGCCCCTCTGCAGGACTTGTGCCTTAATTCTGGCTGTGGTGGTAGGAGGCTCCCTCATGCTTGCTCATCTCATGCCTGGTTGGGCAGTGGCACAGAACAGTATGGGTGGCTTGGACTCAGAGCCGTCTATATCCTGGACCCTAAGCCCCAATCCCATTAGGCTAATGCGCTAACTAAGCTAAGTCCATTCATTTATTCGGAACACAAATAGCTTTACCATCAAGTGTGTGACTGGCTTTGTACCAGCTGCAGGAAGAGTTACGAAAAGGCTGTGGTATAGTTGCATGTAAACACTTACACCCATGAAGAATGAACCAGTGACATAATAAAGCAAGGCATGGGCCGGGCGCGGTGGCTCAGGCCTGTAATCCCAGCACTTTGGGAGGCTGAGGCGGGCGGATCACCTGAGGTCAGGAGTTCAAGACCAGCCTGACCAACATGGGGAAACCCCGTTTCTGCTAAAAATACAAAATTAGCTGGGTGTGGTGGTGGGTGCCTGTAATACCAGCTACTCGAGAGGCTGAGGTAGGAGAATCGCTTGGACCCGGGAGGTGGAGGTTGCAGTGAACTGAGATCACACCGTTGCACTCTGGCCTGGGCAACAAGAGGGAAACTCCATCTCAAAAAATAATAATAATAATAATAAAATAAACTAAAGCAAGGCATGAATGACATGAATGTCCCAGAATGGTCTGTGATGTGTTGTTGAGTGGATCAGAAGAGAAATGCTGTGTGTTCAGAGTGATGAGATGAGCGGACACTGGGATTGTCAGAGAAAGTCCATCAGGAGTTGATGTGGATCTTGAAGGTTTCAGGATCTAGACTGGGCAGGCCTGGCCTCCCAGGGAATGACTGGAACCAAGGCAGGGAGGCCTGAGCTTCAGAGGAATCATCCCTCAAAGAATATCAAAACTGAAGCCAAGGGTGTCTGTCGGAGGTCAGCGGAAGATGAGAGGGTGACTCTTCTTTTAACAACTTTGGGGAAAATCAAGAACTTGGCCATCAAAATAGTGAATACCATTTGTTGCTGAAGTGCTTTATACAGATAAAGGACTCACTAAATCCTTAAAACAACCCCATGAAATAAGCACTATTATTACTACTTCCCCACCCCCGCTTTTTTTTTTTTTTTTTTTTTGAGACAGAGTCTCGCTCTGTCGCCCAGGCTGGAATGCAGTGGGGCGATCTTGACTCACTGCAACCTCCACCTCCCAAGTTCAAGTGATTCTCCTGCTTCAGCTGCTTGAATAGCTGGGACTACAGGCACATGCCACCATGCCCATCTAATTTTTGTAGTTTTAGTTGAGATGGGGTTTTGCCATGCAGGCTGGTCTCGAATTCCTGACCTCATGTAATCCACCTGCCTTGGCCTCCTAAAGTGCTGGGATTATAGACGTGAGCCACTGTGCCTGGCTCTTCCCCATTTTTAAAGATAAGGAAGCTGAGGGCCGGGCATGGTGGCTCACACTTGTCATCTCAGCACTTTGGGAGGCCCAGGTGGATGGATCACTTGAGGTCAGGAGTTCGAGACCAGCCTGGCCAATATGGTAAAATCCCATCTCTACTGAAAATACAAAAATTAGCCGGTGTGGTGCCATGTGCCTGTAATCTCAGCTAATTGGGAGGCTGAGGCAGGAGAATCAATTGAACCCAGGAGATAGAGGTTGCAGTGAGCCAAGATTGCACCATTGCCCTCAGCCTGGGCAACAGAGAAGACTCCATCTCATTTCTTTTGAAATAAAAATAAATAAAAAATAAAGATAAGGAAGCTGAGACCCAGAGAGCTGAACACCTCTGAGATGTGTCAGGATTTGAATCTGTGTGCTGTCAAAATACTTGCTTTTCTCATCATGCCATGCTTCCCACCCCAACCCACCCGGCCCCTCTTTCCTGTGGGTCCTGGTGACTCATCCTGTTTCTTGGCAGACATTGTGGTTTTCAGACATTGTGGTTTTTGATACCTCAGTAAATGAAGTCATCCTGTTGTTGTTGCTGTCTCTGCTCCTTGGGCCACAATCCCGCCCCGGTGTCCTTGTGCTGCCTCAAGGCTCCTGGTTGCTGGAGCAGGAACTCTTTAGCTACTGTTGCTTTTTTTTTGTTTGTTTGTTTTATAGTGTCTTTGAAAGAACATGATTTCCCCAGGGAGTGAGCCAAGGCTATTTAAGTGATATGCTCAATGCTATCTAACAACGTCTTTCTTGTTTTTTTTTTTTTTTTTTTGAGAAGGAGTTTCACTCTTGTTGCCCAGGCTGGAGTGCAATGGCGCGATCTCAGCTCACTGCAACCTTCACCTCCCGGGTTCAAGCGATTCTCCTGCCTCAGCCTCCCAAGTAGCTGGGATTACAGGTGCCTGGCACCATGCCCAGCTAAGTTATCTAACAATGTGTTTCTTTTTCTTTGAGATGGAGTCTCACTCTGTCGCCAGGCTGGAGTGAAGTGGCGCGATCTCAGCTCACTGCAACCTCCAACTCCCTGGTTCAAGCGATTCTCCTGCTTCAGCTTCCCGAGTAGCTGGAATTACAGGCACATGCCACCACATCAGGCTAATTTTTGTATTTTTAGTAGAGACGGGGTTTCTCCATGTTGGTCAGGCTGGTCTTGATCTCCTGACCTTGTGATCCGCCCACCTCAGCCTTCCAAAGTGCTGGGATTACAGACATGAGCCACCGTGCCTAGCCCACAATGTCTTTCTTATAGATCAAGAACCAGTGTTCTTATCTCAGGGTGTGTTTTCTGCTTTCCCAGGCCTCCCCACACTCACAGTACAGGGGCAGCCTTCATCTTCCCTTTTTGCTTGAAGCCTCAAGCCTGATATTTCAGCAGCCTGATGCTCAATCCCAAAGGCCTTTACCTTTTTCTCAGTGCCCTCCTGGCCCTTGTAAATGTGATGTATCGGTTGTCAGCATCAGGATCCCAGAATTCCCAGGGTGGATGTCCAATTAGGCTCACACCCTGCCCCTTGCTGGTGGAGATCATGGAGGGAAGTAATACCAAGGAAAAGAGGAGAGGAAAAGGAAAGAGCTAACGTATACTGAGTAATTTCTACAAGCTAGGCACAGTGCCTTACATAAACAGTCCTGAGTCACTTAACAAACAGAGCTATCATCTGAGAAATGCGTTGTTAGGGGATTTCATTGTTTTGCAAACATCATAGGTATACCCATACAAACCTAGATGGTGTAGCCTACTACACACCTAAGCTGGATGGTATAGCCTATTGCTCCTAGGTTATAAACCTGTACAGCATGTTATTGTACTATAGGCAATTACAGCACACTGGTGTCTAAACATAGACAAAGTACCATGAAAATATGGTATCATAATTTATTTTTTATTTACTTATTTTTTGAGACAAAGTCTCACTGTTGTCACCCAGCTGGAGTGCAGTGGCGTGATCTAGGCTCACTGCAACCTTCATCTTCTAGGTTCAAGCAATTCTCCTGCCTCAGCCTCCTGAGTAGCTGGGATTACAGGTGCCTGCCACCACGCCCAGCTAATTTTTATATTTTGAGTAGAGACGGGGTTTTGCCATGTTGGCCAGGCTGGTCTCTAGCTCCTGACTGGTATTATAGTTTTATGGGACCACCATTGTATATGCAGTGTGTTGGTGACCAAAACGTCATTTTGTGGCACACAACTGTATCTTAAGGTTTAATCACAGTAACATGATAGCAGTACTATTGGCCTCATTGTGCATTTGAGATAATGGATGCTCAGAGAGGTTGAAGTAACCTGTCCATCAAGGGCAGGGCCAAGATTGGTACCAGGTCAGCTTGATTTCAAAATGTTGTTTTGTCTCCTAGACAACAAAGCATCATTGAAGGTGTTCAACAGGAAACTGAGAGGCCAAAGCAGCATTTTGGGAAGATTAATACGACAGCAGTGGGTGGAAGGAATGGGAGAGAAGCAAGGCTGAAGCTGTGGGGACCCACTAGGAGGTTGGTTATGCAACATCAGCTTGAGACTCCTCCGGGAGGACAGCAGAATCAGAAAGGAAAGGAGGGGCAGCTGTGAGAGACAATGAGAAGCAGAGATTAGCAGCCCTTGGCAGCTGAGTAGTCCCAGACATGACAAGGAAACCCTCCTTTTTCTGATTATTTAGGGTCCTGCCATATGTTGGTGGCCTATACAGGGGATAAGGCCTAACTGTCACTTCTACTTGAGTTATGCAGGAGCAGAGAAGGCAGGGAACACTTGTGGTGAGAGGGTGCCTTGCTCAGCTCCTCGACAGGGAGGGCTAGGGTAGGTAGTCTGCCGTCCCTGGGCAAGGCCTGGGTTACCCAGCCCAGGATATGGCATCTTGTGTGTTCAATAAATGGTAATTGGTGGTGGTGAGCTCAGAAGCATCTCTAAAATAGAGAGTGAGACATCACTGTTTACAAGCAACTCGTCTCCCCAGCTGGTGGAAGCACATGGATCTAATGACTCCTTTCCTGGTGAGGAAACCGAGGCTCAGAGGTTTCATGGCTTTCCCATGGTCTCCTGGAGAGCCAGAGGGCAGAGTTAGGGTTCCAGTGCATCATTCCCAGCTCTGACCTCGAGTCCTGCTGCCTTCCCCAGCTTGTCTCTCTTTGGTGTCAGAGAAACAGGGGGAATTAATGATAAACCTTCACATGAGTAAGGCCATTTACAGTTTACAAAACTGCTTCCCATCCATTATCTCATTTGATCCTCAAACAACTAGGTATTATTATACTAATTTTGCAGATGAAGAAACTGGCTATGGTCATTCAACTGTGAGTGAGAGACCTAGAATTCAAAATGAAGTTTTCTGACTCCAGGTCTAAGCTCTTTCCAGGAGGCCATGAGAATAAGGGAGCAAATGAAAAATAGAACAGCAGGCCGGGCGCGGTGGCTCAAGCCTGTAATCCCAGCACTTTGGGAGGCCGAGACGGGCGGATCACAAGGTCAGGAGATCGAGACCATCCTGGTTGACAGGGTGAAACCCCGTCTCTACTAAAAAATACAAAAAACTAGCCGGGCGAGGTGGCGGGCGCCTATAGTCTCAGCTACTCGGGAGGCTGAGGCAGGAGAATGGCGTGAACCCGGGAGGCGGAGCTTGCAGTGAGCTGAGATCCGGCCACTGTACTCCAGCCTGGGCGGCAGAGCGAGACTCCGTCTCAAAAAAAAAAAAAAAAAAAAAAAAAAAAGAAAAATAGAACAGCAAAGGGGAGAAGAAATTTTCAGGGGAGATCAGTGAATGCAGCATAGATGGTGCTGGAGGGCTTCAAGTTAAACACAATAAAAGCTTCTGGGCGGGAAAGATTGTTCATCACAGGTACTGTCAGCTGGGGGAAGCTGGTTTATCTGGGGAATTAGCTTGGTTTTTGGTAGAGGCTGATTGGTTGAAGAGATAATCTCTAGAAAAAATATTTCCTGCCTTCTTACCCTTGGATATTTCCTTCCTTCTTACCTTGGATCTTGCGAAGTAAATGAAGCAGGACAGAGAGGAAAACACTAATGTTAGCATTTGCCTTATAGATGCCCAATAAACTGTATTGATTGGATGGATGAATGGATGGCTGGATGGATGGATGAATGGATGCCTGGGTGGGTGGGTGGGTGGATGGATGGATGGATAGATGGATGGATAGATGGATGGATGGGTAGATATTCAAGTGGGTGTGTGGATGGGCCATGGATGGATGGGAGAGATTTAGAGAAATTGCACATCTCTTTGGGCAACCTCATGGTCCTGTTTACAACTCCTGAAGTTACTCTACCTCTGTTTCTCCCACCCTTTAATCCACATTATCTGATGTTATAAATGATGTTCTCATCCCAGGAGGAAGAATTAGTGTAGCATTCAGAGAGAAGCCAGGAAGTAACTTCCTTTGTCCCAGGAAGGTGAATGGGATGGAGTATCTCTGTCCTCCAGTTCACCTGAAGTTTCTGAAGCCCTGCTCTAACCTATTAGTCAGGATTTCTGAAGCCTGGGGACCCTCCAGCTGCTCCTCCTGGGGGGGAACAGCCATCTTGTCATGTGGTGGTAGATATGGCATTTGTGGTTGGGCTCTAGAAAGACTAAGAAGGACCCAAGGGATCAAGAACTATGCTGGCCCGAGGTCTCTTTACTCTGCAAGTTCTTTGCCCACTTGTCAGGGAAACATTGCAATGTTGTTTTCCCAAGCTAGTATGGGGTGGGGGTTAGATAAGGCCAAAGGGTTAGAGATGATCCATACAGGGTGCACATTTGTCCCCTACTTATGGTCAATCCCTACTTGTTACCAGTAGAACCAGTTACTCTGGCCCTAAGGCTGCATGGCAGTCTTATACTGGAGAATTCATGGGACAGGGTGTCCCAGTCTTGCGTTCTGGTTCTAGCTCTGTCACTGAGTATGTCCAGTGTATAACACAGCATCTGCATGTAGTAGATGCTCACTATATATCCAATGAGAAGGCCAGGCACAGTGACTGGCTCATGCCTGTAATCCCAGCACTTTGGGAGGCTTAGGCGGGCAGATCACCTGAGGTCAGGAGTTCGAGACCAGCCTGGCCAACATGGTGAAACCCCATCTCTACTAAAAATACAAAAATTAGCCAGGCATGGTGGTGGGCACCTGTAATCCCAGCTACTTGGGAGACTGAGGCAGGAGAATCGCTTGAACCTGGGAGGCAGAGATTGCAGTAAGCCAAGATTGCACCACTGCACTCCAGCCTGGCAACAGAGTGAGACTCTGTCTCCAAAAAAAAAAAAAAATATATATATATATATATATATATATATATATATAAAAACATATATTTTTTGAGAGAGTATATATAACACAGATTATATGTAGACTATATATCTTCAATGAGATATATTGACTATATATATAGATAATATATAGAGAGACTATATATATATATATATATATATATATATATATATATCTCTTCAATGAGCGAGTGAACGAATGAATGAAATAATTAACTGTGACCTTGGGCAGATTACTTTCCTCTTCTGGACCTTGGTCTCCACATCTGTAAAATGGGGATAATAATGCCGGCCCTGTCTCCCACTCACAGCCATCCTGAGCTCTTGCGAGTAAATGAACAGATAGATGTGAATGGTGGTTATGTACTATGAAGTTCTGGACCCACTCCAGGGACTACATGGTGGTTGGCATTTGAGCCACCTCCCCCACTGCTGCCCCAAGGCCCTGCACATGCTAGCCAGGTCTGCTGCTCATCTCACGCATGCCACAGCCCACACCTCTCCACATCCCTGCTATCCTGTCCCATGGAACTTGGTTGTCCCACATCCCCTACCTTCAGGGATCCTGCTCTGTTAACATGAAAGTGATACTATTTACCCTTTATTAACACCTATGTGTCGAACATTTAGGTCATTATGTCCTCATAATGGTCCTCTGAGGGACTCACAGTAGTGAAGTGACCTGCCCAAGGCGACACAACATTTAAGCAGTAGAGCCAAGATTCCAGCCAGGTCTCTGATCCTGCTGCTGAGTCTCCTGGCCTTGTAGCTGTGAACTCTTGGTCTACCCAGGGCGGGCAGTTTCATTCAGTGTGGTGAAGAAAGTACAACAGTCGGAGGTGCAAGACCTGCATTCAAGCTTAGGCTTGACCACTATTAAGCTGGGTGTCAGCCAAGCGTGGTGGCTCATGCATGTAGTTCAGGCTCTACAGGCCAAGGCTGGTGGATTGCCTGAGCCCAGGAGTTCATGAGACCAGCCTGGGCAACATGCCAAAACCCCATCTCCACAAAAAGTACAAAAATTAGCCAGCATGGTGGCACATGCCTGTAGTCCCAGCTACTTGGGAGGTTGAGATGGGAGGATCGCTTGAGTCCAGGAGGTCTAGGCTGAAGTGAGCAGAGATAGCATCACTACACTCCAGCCTGGGCAACAGAGCTAGATCCTGTCTCAAAAACATAAAAATAAAAATGAACTGGGTGTCCTCAGCAAGTTCCATCAGTGTACTAAGTTGTGGGGATCAAAAGCAATGGTGTGTTCAAACCACTTAGCAGTGTGTCCCTCAAATATTGGAAATGATTTTTATAGGAGATCTGCTACAGGCATTGGTGTAACAGGAAGAAATGGCTCTAACAGTGGGGATTACAGAGACCACAGCAGGCTGGTGAATGCTTTGGGGAAAGAAGTCTTTCAAAGTTGCTTAGGCCACATGATGAATCCTGAGAGTTGCTCCCGCTCCGGTTAGGAAGGCTCTGTCCTCAGGCTCTGGGAGTTCCTAACCAATAGCAGAGTCCTAACTCGCTGTGCCCCACAAGTTCCCGGTTACCTAGGTCCCAGATTCACCTAAGATTTAACCCATAGTTCCTTTTTCTTTGGAAGAGCTTGCCCATGTCAGGGGAGAACTCTCCAATGTACCTGGAGGTCCCCTTTCTATGCTCAGTCCAGGGCCGGTGAGGCAAGGAAAGAAAATAGCTCAGTGGTAAACTCATCCCAGCTGAGCCTCTTACGGAAATGCTGACAGACCCTTCAAGACTAGACGCCAGCTCCAGCAGTGGCGCCTTTCTAAAGCCCCGGCTGGGAGCTAAATATAGTGGCAGGAGGGACTGGGTGTGGACGTGGGGGATGGATGGGGAGGGGAGGGAGGAAGCCTGGAGAATGGGAGAGGGGAAGAGAGGAGGGGAAAAGAAAGATAAATAAAGGAGAGGGCAGGAAAAAAAATTGAAGAAATGGGGAGAAGACAAAAAGAGGCTCAGAAAAGAGTTTTAGGGAGAGGGAGATGAAGAAGAAGGCGAGATGGAGAGCAAGCAGACGTGGCTGGGCATGGGAGTGCGGCTTAGGGTTCTAGTTCGGGTTCCGTGTGGTGCAGAGAGCTAGCTGGTGGGGCAGCCTAGAGTTTCAACAGACATAGTCCCAGGCTAGGCCCCTGTCTGGCCGGCCTGCAGAAAGCCCTCGGTAATTGTTTATCTGTTGCAGCACTATTGGAACCAAGAGACAGCCCAATTCTCCAGACTCCAGACTGCGGTCTGCCTCCCCACATCTTCATTTGGGTGCAGGCCTGCCTCTGGCTGTCCCCAAGACAGTCCATAATGCTGTTTAGGGTCCTTCCAGTTGGGCTGGGGCCTCTGGTAGGGGTGAGGTGGATCTTTGTGTAATGGGGGCAGGGTTGTGGGGGTGGGGTGACTTGCTTTTCAGTGAGGGTGGGAGTGTGGTACTGCACAGTGAGAGTGCAGCCTCAGACGTGCTTGAAAGAAACCTGCTTTCTCAGGCTGAGGGGGCAATGGGCAGGTTAGAGCACTGAAGTGGAACTAGATCAGGAGGTGAGACCCAGCTGAACTGAACCAGACTCCTAGTGTCAGAGGTATATGAACCAGACGGACTCCATTTTGACTAGGGGGGTAAAATAAGGCTGAGACCTACTGGGCTGCATTCCCAGATGGTTAGGCATTCTAAGTCACAGAATGAGATAGCACAAGATTACAGGTCACAAAGACCTTGCTGATAAAACAGAGAGCAAATCAAGATGATGAGGAGAGTGACCTCTGTTTGTCCTTACTGCTACACTCCCACCAGTCCCATGACAGTTTACAAATGAAAGAGTCATAAAAATGGGCAACCAGCCGCCCTCAGGGCTGCTCAGCCTATAAAGTAGCCATTCTTTATTCCTTTACTTTTTTTTGGTTTTGATTTTAGAGTGAAAGCAAGTTTATTAAGAAAGCAAAGGAATGACTAGTCCAAAGGCAGAGCAGGCCCTTTATTTTCTTAATACATTCGCTTTCACTTTACTCTGTGGATATGCCTTGGATTCTTTCTTGTGTGAGATCTAAGAACCCTCTCTTGGAGTCTGGATCCAGAGCTGGTTGGACTGGCAGCTGGTTGGACTGGTGGGGTGTGGGGGAGCCCTGGAAAGAGGGGAGGGGGTAGTGAAGCCCCAGCATCAGGGAGGAGAAGCAGGAACTGGGGAACTGTCCTAGAGAGATTTGGGAAATTCACTACATTTTGGTTAAAAATCTAAAACTATGCCACCATCATATGCAACTGTTTGCTTTCACCGCGACTACTTTTTTGTTGTTGTTTTTTGAGACCAAGTCTCACTCTGTTGCCCGGGCTGGAGTACAGTGGAATGATCTTGGCTCACTGCAACCTCTGCCTCCCGGGTTCAAGTGATTCTCCTGCCTCAGTCTCCAAAGTAGCTGGGATTACAGGTGCCCGCCACCATGCCCGGCTAATTTTTGTATTTTTAGTGGAGACAGGGTTTTGCCATGTTGGCCAGGCTGGTCTCGAACTCCTGGCCTCAAGAGATCTGCCTGCCTTGGCCTCCCAAAGTGCTGGGATTACAGGCTTGAGCCACTGCACCTAGCCCACAGCAATTACTTTTGAGGAATAGCTCTGGCCCCTTTGAGATGTGGGGCAAGGCTTTGAACAGGCCCCCTAATTGTGTGGGGTGGGAGGATCTAGAGGAAGGAGAAAGGGCTGGGTGTGCTTTGCTGTGTAAGTCAGCAGTACTTAGTAGCTGCTTAGTAAACATTTGTGGATAGTGATGTAGGGCAGGTGTGTTGAGAGCCTGGATAACAAGAAACTGAACTCTTGTCTTCCGCATCCCATTCCCCCTTTCTCCTAGGCTCTGGGAGGGAGAAGTGGATGAAGAAAGAGAGAAAAAGGAAGACCCCAGTGAGAGAACAGGAGGAGATAAATGAGTCTTGTCACCCTTCTCCCAGGCTCCACAAGAGCGGAACAGCTCCTGTCCCCTACAGGAAGATCAGCCATTATTTATGAGCTTGTCTGGAGGGGACTCTGCTGGAATATCTAGCTTTGCTCCCTCTCCCCTCCACTGGGGAGGGGGGTTTGGGAGGAGCTGGTGGTGTCTGAAGGCTTGTGCCTTCTTAAAGGCACAGAGGCCCCTGTGGGAGCCTGGGTTGCCCAGCCCACCCTGAAGCCTGGGCAGCTTCCCAAGTAAAGGAAAGAGAGGAAACTCAGACCTACTGCAGAGCGAACTCCATGATGGGGAAGGATCCTGAGACGCTGGCTTGAAGGAAGGAAGGAGCTTGGGGTTTCCGTGTACCTGAAGTCCTCAGAGACTGTGTCAGAGCTGCAGAACCCCTCCTGGTGCTGGCCCCACTCAGCCAGCAGGGGACATACCAAGAAGTAAAGACTGGGAATATGGGGAATGAGTGAAGGCCTGAGAGAGAGGAGAATGGAAATAAAAAATGTCTGTATCCCAGGTTTGGGTTCCTATGGCTAGTCCAGCCTCATTTATGGTTGGAGAGGCAATAGCTGAGGGTCCAAGACCCAAAACAAGGAGCCAGGCAGAAAAGGGAGAGAAAGAGGGGCTGAGAGAGGTTTAGAAGGGAGCAGCAGTTAGAAGAGTTGGATGGGAAAGGAAGGGAGAAGCTAGAACAAAGCGATGGCGAGACAGTGGACACTAAAGACAGAGGAAAGGGTTCCAGGGATAAAAAGCAAGGCCAAGCAAAGCTAGAGGTGAGGTTGGAGAGCAAGAGGGACAGGATAATGGCAGAGACAGGAAGTGGGGGCCGCAGAGTTCCTACAAGGCAGGAAAAGAGAGATGAAGGAAGGGAGCAGTGGGCCAAGAAAATCTCACAGGCTGGTGAGAGGAGGGGAACGGAGAAGGAGCTCAGGCCTGGAGTCTGGCAGGGGAGGGAAGAGTGGAGGTGAGAGGGCCAGGGAGGGAGGGCAGTCACGCCAGCAAAGGAGAGACTGCAGCTTTTTTTCTTCTTTTTCGTTTCAACTGCTATCAATAATACATTCCCGAGGAGCCGCCTTTGACAGCAATTAAAAAAGCATTTATGCTCCCAAAGAGAAATTGAAATGATTTCCTCCCACTTCTCTACGCTCTCTGGGCAACGGTCCCTAGCGATGATCTCCCTGCTGGTGTGCAGTCCAAACTGGGGACACACGAAGGAGGGGGATGGAGAGGGGCCAGGGAAGATTCTCCACCCCCCTCCCCAGAGGGAGAATATCTGAATGTTTTATCCCAGCTCTGTGTGTGGGGGTGGCTGTGGGGAGATGGGCGGATGCAGAAGCTGGGGATTTTAAATATGGCACGAAAACACTTTGCTGATGATCCCACCTCAGTGCAGATGAAAGGGAGGCTGGCCGCCTCTTCAGCCTGCTGGCTGGAGGTGACCCTTGTGTCTTTGCTAAAGCACCAAGAATCTGGGAGGCTGAGCTGTGAGGGACACTGTCCAGAGCTGCTTTCAATTCAGCAGACCTTTACCAAGCAACTGCTATGTGCCAGGACCTGCGATAGGTGGTGAGGGTGTTCCCGAAACGAGTGAGACAGGCAGTCTGTCTTCCAGAAGCTTATTATCTGGTGGGTAAGGGATGCATGCACAAAGAACTAGGTTGCCAGGCAGATGGCATAAGGAGCCATTAGGAGTACAATAAAGCAATAGAGGAGGGGGAAGGAGGGAGAGAGGGACAGGGCAATGGGAGACCTCCTTCCCAGGACTGGGGAACAAGGAAAATGATCATTGCTCCATTGTTTAGTACCCCTCTAAGCCAGGCTTCATGCTGGACACTTCATATATATATTACTCCTTTGACTTGAACCCTGGCAGCTACTTTCCAAGAAGGCAAGTACTTTCACAGACTAGGAACCAAGGTGTAGAGAGGCTACCTTGCTTGAGATTGCACAGCTGGGAAGTGACAGACAGGATAAAAGGCACCAGTCTACTCTTCCCCCATTCGATTCTGCCTCACTTTGGGAGTGTTTAATTCCAGAGCCTCTTTACTCAGCAATTTCATGTCTAGAAATTTATCCTACAGATGGCCTTGCACATGTGCAAAATGACATTATACACAAAGTTTCTCACTGTCACATTCTTTTTAATAGCAAAAGATTAGAAACAACCTACAACATCCATCACAGAAGCCTGGTTAAATGGATTTGTCAACAATGGAATACTCTGTAGTCATCAAGAGAAATGAAAGACACTTTATGTCTGGATATGGGATAATCCCCAGAACGTATGTTTAGTACAAATTTCAAGCATAGAGTGATGTGTATAATATCTTGTCATCTGTGTAGAAAGAGTGGGGGAAGGAATATTTATGCAGAATTACTTGTTTTGCATAATATATATATGGAAGATACATATTTCAGGAGATAGTAACATCAGTTGCTTCTTTTTTTTTTTTTTTTTGAGACAGAGTTTCGCTCTTGTTGCCCAGGCTGGAGTGCAATGGCACGATCTTGGCTCACTGCAACCTCTGCCTCCTGGGTTCAAGCGATTCTCTTGCCTCAGCCTCCCGAGTAGATGGAATTACAGGCGTGCACCACCATGCCTGGCTGATTTTTCTTTTTTTTAATTTTTTTTAATTTTTAGTAGAGACAGGGTTTCACCATGTCGGCCAGGCTAGTCTCAAACTCCTGACTTCAAGTGATCCTGACGCCTTGGCCTTGCAAAGTGCTAGGATTACAGGTATGAGCCAAGACTTTTAATAAGACAATCTTTGGTAACTTATAAACTATTCGAACATATGGCTTATTAAAAATAAAGAATAACAGTTAAAAATGGGCCCGTGTAGTGGTTCACGTCTGTAATCTCAGCACTTTGGGAGGCCAAGATGGAAGTATCACTTGAGGCCAGAAGTTCGAGACCAGCCTGGGCAACATAATGAGACCCCCATCTCTACAAAAAATTTTAAACAGTAGCCAGATGTGGTGGTGTGTGCCTGTAGTCCCAGCTACTTGGGAGAATCACTTGAACCTGGGAATTTGAGGCTGCAGTGAGCTACTGCACTCTACCCTGGGTGACAGAGCAAAACCCTGTTTCTATTGAAAAAGAAAGAAAAAAAAAGTACCAGCCTGGACAACATGGCAAAACTCTGTCTCTACCAAAAATACAAACAATTAGCCAGGCATGGTGGCTTGCATCTGTGGTCCTAGCCACTCAGGAGGCTGAAGTGGGAGGATCACTTGAGCCTGGGAGGCAGAGGCTGCAGTGAGCTGAGATCGTGCCACTGCACTCCAGCCTGCGTGACAGAGTAAGACCCCATCTAAAACAAAAACAAAACCAAACAAAATGTAAATTTCCTGGCCTAGGCAAGATGCAGTTTGTTTTGTTTTAAATTTAATTTAATTCACAAGAAGGAATGTAGTCCTAATGAGTAGGAAGGCTTACAGGGAGCAGCATAGTGGAGAGTTTGTCAAGATTAGCTTTAGAAAGACCTGGGTTTGGAGTTGGGCGCAGTGGCTCATGCCTATAATCGCAGATCTTTGGGAGGCCAAGGCGGGTGGATCACCTGAGGTCAGGAGTTCGAGACCAGCCATGACCAACATGGAGAAACCCCATCTCTACTAAAAATACAAAATTAGCTCACCATCGTGGTACGTGCCTGTAATCCCAGCTACTCAGGAGGCTGAGGCAGGAGAATTAATTGAATTCAGGAGGTAGAGGTTGCAGTGAGCCTAGATCGCACCGCTGTACTCCAGCCTGGGCAGCAAGAGCAAAACTCTGTCTCAAAACACACACACACACAGACACACACACACACACACACACACACACACACAAGAAAGACCTGGGTTTGGATCTATATACTACCACTCACTAGCTACAAGTCTTTAGACAAGTTACTTAACCTTGTTGTGTCCCATTGGTTCTTTTTCTTTTTTTATTTTTGAGGCAGAACCTCACCTTGTTGCCCATGGCATAATTTCGGCTCACTGCAGCCTCTGCCTCTCGGGTTCAAGCATTCTCCTGCTTTAGCCTCCTGAGTAGCTGGGATTACAGGCACATGCTAATTTTTGTATTTTTAGTAGAGACAGGGTTTTACCATGTTGGCCAGGCTGGTCTCGAACTCCTGACCTCAGGTGATCCACCCGCCTTGGACTCCCAAAGTGCTCGGATTACAGGCATAAGCCATCGTGCCCGGCCCCCACTGACTCATCTGTAAACAGGGATACACTTTCCTCATGGCTCTTTTAGTGAGGAAGTTATATGATGATGTAGGTGTGTGCTTAGCAGAGGGGCTCTGTGCTAAGTCCTCAGAATGTGGCAGCTGTAACCACCTGGTCCCTGGAAAAACCCAAGGGAAGGAGAGCCTGGGTGCTGCTCACGTCTGACTAAGCGTAAGGAGGCCTCGCTGATTCTAGAAGGCTTCAGGGCCTCCCAGAGTGTATCTGTGCTGCTTGACCATCTATGACGTTGTCCTAGTTACTGGTGGGTGGAAGGAAGTATGGAGTTTACCAGGCAAAGACTACTGGCTCACTAGTGGCAACCCTCTTGCCTGACAGCGTTGGCCTCTATCAGGAACTACTATGCCTCACCTGGTGGCAAGAAACCCCAAGGGCAGCCGCAGCCCTGCACAGACCTAAAGACCATCTCAGTCTTCCCCTTTCTTGCATCCTGCTTCGAATCATCTTCAAAGACCTTTGTATCCAGCCCAAAGGCGGAGATACCTTTCCTGTGATGGTTTGTGAGAGCTATGTCAGAAGGTGAGAGTGACTGAGCCGTGTGGGGGCAGCGTGGTAGACTAGAGTCAGAAGACCTGTGTCCAAACTGGGAGCTCCAGATCATTACTCCATCTGTAAGCTTCCGTTTCCTCACCTGTATAATAAACATCCACTTGTGAAGATCAAATAGCTGGTAAAACTGTGAGTGTGGAAGCGGGAAAGCTGCAGAAATCTTGCTTTTGTCATTCTGGGTGGTTTTGATACCAACATTGTGGAGACTGATACATGAGTACAGAAGCCCTCAAGCCAGTCTCCTGAAACCCAAACAAGATCAACCAGGGGCTTCATAGCGGCGTGGTGCCAGCATGATGGGTGCTCCTGCTGCTTGGGGGAGCCTAGGAGTGGGCAGGTGAGCAGTGTGCGGGAAAGGGAGGTTGAGTGGTCAGCTGCAGTGATTTTTCTGGGAGTCTTCTCCACTCACTCAGCAATCAGGAATGGGTATCCCTTTACTGGCTCCAAGAAAAGATAAGACATGAGCAGCCCCATTCTTGAGAAACCTTCAGAGGTCATTTGGTCATTCAGCAAACACTTACGGAGCTACTTGTGAAAAGGGCTGCGAGAGATGCCCAAGATGGATCAGCCACGGTCCCTGCTCTCCAGAAGCTTGTAGAGGAAGGAAAGCTACTTCACCGCACACAGGATGAATTTTCACAAGAGGAAATGACCATTGTGCCAGTTGATCACGTGAGAATGGAGGGAACGTAGGGGGATGAGTAGTGAGAGCCAGGGAGGCTTAACCAAGAGAGGCTTCCTGAGGAGGATGGAGCCTGGACCTGGCAAGAGGCCACTCTGAGAAGAGGAGGGGTGACCCATGTAGAAGGCTGGAGAGCAGGGTCTCCAGGAGCATGATGTATAACCATCTGGAGAGGAGGGGGCTGCTGGTAGGTGGAGACCTGGAATGCAAATAGACTGCTCTCCAAAATCCCTACCAGTCAGACAGCTGTGGTGCTGCCTTGCACCCTGGGGGTGAATAAGTTGCTTCTTATTCTTCTCCCAGCCCCCAGCTTCCTTCCCCCCACCGCCCCATACCCCCTCACCCCCCACTCCCCCAACCCTCCCACCCCCCCAGCCTTACTTAGGGATTTCGCCTGGTCAATCACTAGAGTCAACAGGCAAGAGCTGTGAACCTCAGGCAGGGGTGGGAGGAGCTGCCAGAATGAGACAAGGGGCCCATCGGACCTCCCCAGACGTGAGGGCTGGAGTCTCAGGGTCTGGCCAGCTCCCGGCTCCTGTAAGCCTCAGCCCAGCCAGAGACTCCAGGCATCTGGAGCGGCACGGCTCCTCGCTTGCTTTGTGCCTGAGTTGAAACCCGCCCAAGCTGGGGATGGCAACTCTCTGCCTCTGTCTGCTGGGCCTCCCTGTGGAAGCTAGGCCTGGTGGCTTCACATAAATATTGTCTACTCAGCCATCCGGGCAGGGAGAGAGAGGCCAGGCAGGACAGGGAGCCCAATCAGGCAGCGCTGGATGAATGGAGTCCTGATGTGAAGGAGCTGGGGGGATGCCAGAGGCTTACAGAGGAGAGGCAGGAATCCTAGGGCAGAGAATTTCCCAAGAGGGATAAATGCCAAGTTCAGAATAGCGGTCACCTGGGGAGGAAGAGGAGCATAAGCAGGGCCTTCGGGGGTGGCAGCAGTGGTTTATTTACTCTAAGCAGGGCTTCACACTCATTAATGCTATTCTTTGTATCTGTATGTCTGAATCGTTTATAATACATTTGTACCTAGTGTCCTGTAGAGGTCCTGTCTTCCTTGCCCCAGCCTCTAGGCAAGACTTCAGTAATCTACTGGACAAGGTGCTGCTCTAGTGTAACTCTGAACTTTTTTTTTTTTTTTTTTTTTTTTGAGACAGAGTCTCGCTCTGTCGCCCAGGCTGGAGTGCAGTGGCCAGATCTCAGCTCACTGCAAGCTCCGCCTCCCGGGTTCACGCCATTCTCCTGCCTCAGCCTCCTGAGTAGCTGGGACTACAGGCGCCCGCCACCGCGCCCCGCTAATTTTTTGTGTTTTTAGTAGAAACGGGGTTTCACCGTGGTCTCGATCTCCTGACCTTGTGATCCGCCCACCTCGGCCTCCCAAAGTGCTGGGATTACAGGCATGAGCCACCGCGCCCGGCATACTCTGAACTTTTAAAGAGAGATTCCCAAGATGCCAACACAACCCAGGCCCCATCCTGATTCCAGCCCTTCCTCCAGCTTGGTCAGGGAGAAGGCATTCTTCCCCTCGTTCAGCTAACAAGTCCGGACTGCGTCAGGAGGGAGCCCGTGGGCTTTGGGGTCTGGGCAGCAGCCCTGATGTCCTGCTCAGTGTTCTGTGCTCTGGTCGGATAGTTCCTCTTCCTTCCATCCTCCTCACAGATCCCACTGTCTGAGCCATCAGTCAGGGAAGAGATGTCTGTTGCCTTTTGGAGCAATCAGGCCTTTGGGAGAGAAGCAGGCTCCAGAGAACCTTTCCACTATCCTCTTTTCCTTGCGCATTCCCTCCTTCCCAAAACAAACGCCCTTATGAAGGACCTGGGACTTAGACCAGACTAAGAATTTCCATAAGAAAATCTCTCTCTCTCTTTCCCCACACCACCACCCCTGTCCCCTCCACCCCCTAATTCTTCTCTCTGCTTTTGAACTCCTGGCCTCAAGCGATCCTCCTCCTCCTGCTTCGGCCTCCCAAAGCACTAGGATTATAGGTGTGAGCCACCGCGCCCAGCCTCCTTTATTTTTCTTGTCAGTTTTTATCTTTCTCCCCTTTCTGTTTCTCTTCCTTTGTTATTACTCTTTTTCCCAAGCCCACTTTCTTTCTATCATCTTCCTCTCCCTTCTTCCCTCTGTTCCTCTGCTCTGGCTCCTGCCTTCCAGGGCCTCCCCTGCACTCTCACCTGGCTGGCTTTGTCCCACACTCTCCCTGGCATAGGAGACTCTTCTAGGGAATTCAAGGAAAAGAGCAGGAAGCATCTTCTGCCTTTGAAATCAGATGAGGGGCTGCTCTCTACTCAAGCCATGCTAATCATTAGACAGTCATTTCTGGGAAGGGCTCTTAGCTCTAGAACCCAAATGGCTCCAGCCCTATGTCATTGTTCCTGTTTCTCAAGGCCCCTGGTCTCCATCAGGGTCCTCTGCAAACCAATAGGCTTGAAACTTTAACAATTATGTCATCTGAGTGGACTCCTTTCGTTGAGTACACCCCGAGGACAGAATTCTACCAGACCCTGAAGGGAGGGGATGCTGTTTGGAGGATGAAGAAGCCTTTATCTAGTAGTGGAGATGGTACGCTCATGAGTCAGACCTGACACAGCTCAGACAACAAGCAATAAACAGAAAGCAGTTTTCTTACCAAGTGCCGAGAAGCCAGATCATTTAGAACAAAACAGATTTAATTAGAGAAGACTTCTTGGAGGGAGTGAATATGGGACAGGGACTGAAAAGAGAGGTGCTGGTTAGCCAGGCATGGTGGCATGCACCTCTAGTCCCAGCTACATGGGAGGCTGAGGTGGGAGGATTTCTTGAGTCCAGGAGGTTGAGGCTGCAGTGAGCTGTGATCTCACCACTGCACTCCAGCCTGGGCAACAGAGCAAGACCCTCTCTCTCTCTCTCTCTCTCTGTCTTTTTTTTTTTTTTTTTTTTTTTTTGAGGCACAGTCTTGCTCTGTCACCCAGGCTGGAGTACAGTGGCGCCATCTCAGCTCACTGCAACCTCCGCCTCCTGGGTTCAAGCAATTCTCCTGCCTCAGCCTCCTGAGTAGCTGGGATTACAGCATGTGCCACCATGCCCAGCTAATATATATATATATTTTTTTTAAAATTTTTTTTTTTTTTTAGTAGAGACGGGGTTTCATCATCTTGGCCAGGCTGGTCTTGAACTCCTGACCTCAGGTGATCCACCCGCCTCGGCCTCCTGAAGTGCTGGGATTACAGGTGTGAGCCACTGTGCCCAGCCCTTCCTGTCTCTTAAAAAGAGAAGCATTGGGGGGCTGGTGCTGGGGGAGTACTGAGATAGAGAACAGTGGTCTGGTTCCTCTTGAAGGGGGGCTAGTGTGAAGGTACCTGGGTTGTGTTGTGTTCAGGGACCAAGGACCTAGTTTGACGTGCTGGAACCAAGAGCCACCAGAATGAAGTGAGATTGTCTGGGGAGGGACGGGGGAAGATTTGTCTCCCCAGAGCAGCTCGGCCAAATCCAAGGATGTCAAACTGTCAGTCATTGGGATGACTTGTGCTGTGAGGGCTTGGGCTGCCACATGCCACACCGGCTCTTCCCATTTCCTGGGAAAAATGCAAATAGTGTTAGTTACTCCCCAAGCTCCGGGCCCAGGCTAGATTGCTTTCTGGGAGAACCCCACCCTGCGGGAGGGAGAGCAAGGTTGGAAGGTATTGTGTGATTTCATGACTTTTTATTATATATGTTGGTAAGGTAGGGAGGCAAAGTATATCAGGATCTTAAAGTGCGTCTCTGCTTTTATGAGTGTGTATCTTCATATCTGAAAAAAGATGTGCTTTTGTGAATCTGCATGAATGAATGTGTTATGTACACAAGTCCCTAAGCCACACCCCTCCTGTTTTTATTAACAGCCTCTTTCTGTCGTTCTCAGACTTTCTCTTTCACAGCCTGAGGCCCCATCAGCCCTCCTGCTGAGCAGGGGCTGGGATGTGAGCTGAGCCCAAATGCATCTTTCTCCTTAGTAATGCCACACATTGGCTCCAGAGAGCTCCAGGCCCAGAGTGGATCAAGAGAAAGTCCTTTCTCCTCTCTGACTAGGCTGGGGACAGCTGGGCCTGCCGGAGAGGATGGAAAAAATGATGGGCAGTTATTTAGGGATTAATTCACTGATGCTCATGCAGCATGCATTTTTAAAAAGCTTGCTTTGTGCTGGGTGCTGTGGATAGAGTGATGACATAGCAGGGAACTCCTTACATCCAATGTTGCCTTGGCTTTCACCTGAAATTTTCTTTTTCCAGAGAAACTCAGTGGCTAAGGCTGGAATTGCCAGGTTTCCCCCTTCCCCACTTCCCTGCTGTCCTTGTCTTCTCATCTTTCCCTCCCTCCTATTGCAGCAACCTGGGCTGGGGCAGACAGAACAGGATGGACCTTCAGGTCTCTAAGCACTTTGGAATGGGAATGAAGGGGTCATATCCTATAGCAAGCTGGCAAACCAACACCTAGCATCCCAGGTCACTGGCTGTGTCTGCTTCTCTGTCTCTCTCAGAAAGGACTTATCTGCTCTGGATGAGAAGATGGCCTGGGCCAAAGTTCTAGCTCATTGCCTTCCTGGTGGTCCTTGGTTCTCTGCAGACAGCAGCCTCAGAAAGCAGCAATTGGGCTGGGCGCCGTGGCTCATGCCTATAATCCCAGCACTTTGGGAGGCTGAGGTGGGCGGATCACCTAAGGTCAGGAGTTCAAGACCAGCCTGGCCAAAAAGGTGAAACTCCATCTCTGCTAAATATAAAAAATAGCTGAGTGTGGTGGCAGGCACCTGTGATCCCAGCTACTCAGGACGCTAAGGCAGGAGAATCTTTTGAACCTGGGAGGCAGAGGTTGCAGTGAGCCGAGATGGCACCATTGCACTCCAGCCAGGGGGACAGAGCAAGACTCCACCAAAAAAAAAAAAAAAAAAGGAAGAAGAAAGGAAGAAAGGAAGAAAGGAAGGAAGGAAGAAAGAAAGAAAGAAAGAAACAAAGAAAGAAAGAAAGAAACAAAGAAAGAAACAAAGAAAGAAACAAAGAAACAAAGAAAGAAAGAAAAAGAGAACACATTTGGAGGCCTGAAGCTGTCACCGTGAGTTTTTCATCTGCTCCTTTGGGGGAGTAGAACTGTGGCCCAGGGGATCACTATCGGTGGGTTCTTAGCTGTTAAACCAGACAGGGTGGGGAACTGATGGTCCAGGAGCAATGCCGGTGAGGGGAGCAGGACTGGGTACTTATTTCTGTGACTGTTCTCTTCATTTTGTCCTCTGTCACGATTCTGTACATTCTCCATGGAAGAGGAAGTGTTATCACGTTTTTATTTGCCATTTCTGGGTCTTCGTGCTATTATTGTTTCGTTTCATGAATGTATCCTTCTCTGTACCTGTTCACCCTTTCAGACTGGAACTTTCCTGAGAGAAGGCGTGGTGTCTCCCAAACATGAAGCCTGCTGAGGACCATGTATCCTGCCCTCTCTTCAGGGGTTGTACATGCTTTTGGTTGATTAGGAAACTTGTTTCCTGCCAGAAGTCCCTGGGCCACCAGGAAGGTTAGGAGTGAGCATAGAGCAAAATCATTAGATGGCTTCTTCCTCCAGAAACTCCAAAGAAACTGGCTGGATGTGGTGGCTCACGCCTATAATCCCAGCACTTTGGGAGACCAAGGTGGGTGATCACTTGAGGCCAGGAGTTCGAGACCAGCCATGGTCAACATGGTAAAACCCCTTCTCTACTAAAAATAAAGAAAAATTAACAAGGCAGGGTGGTGTGTACCTGTAATCCCAGCTACTCTGGAGACTGAGGCAGGAGAATTGCTTGAACTCAGGAGATGGAGGTTGCAGTGAGCCAAGATCACACCACTGCACTCCAACCCGGGCAACAAGAGCAAAACTCCATCTCAAAAAAAGAAAAAAAAAAAAAAAGGCTGGGGGTGGTGGCTCATGCCTGTAATCCCAGCCCTTTGGGAGGCCAAGGTGGGCAGATCACCTGAGGTCAGGAGTTCGAGACCAGTCTGACCAACATGGAGAAACCCTATCTCTACTAAGAATACAAAATTAGCTGGGCGTGGTGGTGCATGCCTGTAATCCCAGCTACTCAAGAGGCTGAGGCAGGAGAATCGCTTGAATCCCGGAGGCAGAGGTTGTGGTGAGCCAAGATCATGCCATTGCACTCCAGCCTGGGCAACAGAAACTCCAAAGAAACCTCCAAAACCCTTGATTAGCAAAATCTATATGTCCCCCTAAGGTGTCTGGGAAACCAGAAGACAAAAATCACCATTTTTCTCTATCGGAGTAGAGAGTCTCTGAGAAGTCAAGCATCTTAGCCAGACACACAAATCTGGGAGTAGCAAAGTGAGGATTCAAATGCACAGCCTTTTTTCTCCAGTCCTCAGCTTGACCCCCACTCCTATTTGGTGGGCTCTTAGCAAGCTGGAAAAATAGCCCAATGCATCAATAAGAGACACTGAAACGGCTCCGCAAATCCTCGCTGGCATCTTTATGAAGTCAGTTTGCTCACTCCCGCTAATGAATAATTCAGGTTAGCTGTACAGTGAGACAGATCAGACAAGGGGGCTCTACATGTGCAGAAGACAGCCGCCGCTCTAACCGAAAGCAGTTTCCAAATGCTGTCACAGGAGATGAGGAAATTGCATGAAAGGAGAAGTGGGGAGCGAGGCTGCGTGGCAGGCAGGGATGCTAGGGAAAGGTCTGCAGGGGTGAGGACAGGCTACAGTGGGGCCTAAGGATGGACAGATCATCTCCTGTTGATACTGAGTCAGATAATGAAGCAAGGCAGCCAGCGAGAGTAGTCACTCATAGGGTCCAATGCATCACAGGTGGGAAGGCCTGGCGGGGAAAGAGGGATAGGGACCCTCCTAAGCAGAAATGAAAGACCTGGCTGAGTAGGACCAGAAGGGCGGGTAGGGGAGGGGATGGAGGGGTATTCGATCACACAGCCTTCAGCTCCTAAGAGTGACAGCCCTAAGGTTTCCTAGGAGTTGGGGACCAGAAACGGGAGGAGTAAGTGGGTGCTGAAGAGGATGGAAGAGTGGAGGGGAAGAGACAGAGACAGGCAGGAGACTCCTAAAAGCCTGGAACATGCAGCAGGGAGGGTAGGGGAGGCTCTGCACCCAGGTCTTCCAGCCACTGAGTCCCCTGAGTGAGCCCGTCCTTGGCAGGGGGTTCTGCTCCTCACTTCTTATTGTGTGTTCACCTTCACTCCTGACCCAGGTGGGGACTGGGATGGTGGGTGGTTCCTAAGAATGAAAGAAGATGCATTTCCTGATGACTTCAAAATGTTATCTCCTCTCTCCCACCCTTTCAAGGAAGCAAGCCTCCTTCTGCATCTCCTGGACACCCTCTTTCCCATTCTCCCCTGACTTCAACAACCATTGCTTTTGCTTTGTCTTACTTTCCCTGGGATTGGGGGCAACTGTTGCCTGCACAGAAAAGAACTTGGTAAGTGCTCACAATTCCCCTGGGAGGCTGGTGTGTTTTGTGAGCTGGAGCTATTGTTATATCACATTAGAATTTAAGCTTGCTGTTTTTGGTTATCTTTAAAATCAATGGCAATACACAAAGGCTCCACTCAAATCAATGCCTGTATCTGTAGGTGCTAAGAATCCACAGGGGAGAGAGATCCATTAGCAGTAAAGAAAGGGCAGATAAGGGGTAGGGAGGAAGACAGCAAGAGCCAGGGCCTGAGATCAGATGCTAGGACTCAGGGCAGGCACAGGGAGAGGTCCTCAGCATCTGGTCTGACATCTGCCAGGTGGGGCCCTTGGAACCACAACCAGAGGAAAGCGAGAATTAGGGAGGCTAAGTGTGGCCGCCTTATTCATCCCTAGCTCAGCCATGTTCCTTGCAGAAGAGACACTCCTGTCCATCCAGTGAAGTGGGATGATCTGAATTAAAAGCCAAATTGGGGCTGGGGACAGTGGCTCACGCCTGTAATCCCAGCACTTTGGGAGGCAGAGGCAGGTGGGTCACTTGAGGTCAGGAGTTCAAGACCAGCCTGGCCAACATGGTGAAACCTGTCTCTACTAAAAATACAAAAATTAGCTGGGTGTGGTGGCACCCGCCTGTAGCCCCAGCTACTTGGGAAGCTGAGGCAGGAGAATTGTTTGAACCCAGGCGGCGGAGGTTGCAGCGAGCTGAGATTGTGCCACTGCCCTCCAGCCTGGGCGACAGAGTGAGACTCTGTCTCAAAAAAAAAAAAAAAAAAAAGCTAAATTGGGGGCCAGAGAATTTCAAGGGATATTGCCCCCCTTCCCCAACAGAGGGTGAGATATGTAGCTATGTAGCTTTCTGATCTGAAGCCAGAAGGGTAGAGCAAAGCTCCTACAATTTGAATTTTTATGAATCTTATTACTGTCAGCGATGTTATAAATGATTAATAAGGCATTTGAATTGGAGGTATTGTCCAGTGGAGACAAGGAAGGAGGGAAGGAGGAAGATTAGTATTTATTGAGTACCGACATATATCAGGCATTCCGCTTGGACTTCCACACACATTATCTAGTGGAGTTGAACCTAAATGAGCTGCAGCCTGGGTTTAACACCTTGCCTCCCACAGCTTCCTCCTGTTTGCTTTTCCTCTCTCTGGGCCTTTGGAACTCATGTCAGTATTCCCTCGGAATTTTTGTCCCCAGGGGCCATCTTGGAGCCGCAGGATCAAGGGAACAGGTTTTCAGGATTTTCTGTCCCAAGCCACCAAGTCAGAAAAGAGCAGACAGAGTCAGCTGGAGACGTGTGGAACAGGCTTGGAGAAGGCAGTAGGGGAACTTGACACTTTGCATCATCTTTTCCAATCAGCACAGTGACCCTCTCTCTTGACAGAGCCTCTGAGTAGGTGCTGGGCTGCAGTCACAGCCTGTGCCATTCTCCTCTCCCCTGGACACTGCTTGGCACGCTGAGGTCCTGAGCCCTGGTCCTGGCTTAGCCTCTGCTCGCTCACTTTTCTCCAAAAGTTGAGGAGCTGTTTCTCAGGCCTCAGCCAATTCCAAGCTTCCATGATGAGCTGTAGAGTGTAAGCTCCATCAGAGCAGAGACTTTGCCTGTTTTGGACACAGCCGTGCCTGTAACAGTGCCTGACACATAGTAGGCAGTTGAAAAATATTTATTGAATGAGCCTCCTTATCCTCTCTTCCTTCATGACACATCCTTTCCTAGGAAACCCACATTACTCTGCTCTTGGACTTGTTCCTGGCAGTAGTGTGGGGAGCCAGATGGAGAAGTGAGGGTTTTGGCTTTTCCCTTCCTTCCTTCCTTCCTTCCTTCTTTCCTTCCTTTCTTCCTTCCCTCCTTCCTCCCTCCCTCCCTCCCTCTCTCCCTCCCTCACTTTCTGTCTCTCCTTCCTTCCTCTCTCTCCTTCCTTCCTCTCTCTCCTTCCTCCCTCCCTCCCTCCCTCCCTCCCTCCCTCCCTCCCTCCCTTCCTTCCTTCCTTCCTTCCTTCCTTCCTTCCTTCCTTCCTTCCTTCCTTCCTCTCTCTCTCTTTCTCTCTCTCTTTTTTTTTTTTTTAAGAGATGAAATCACTTCATTGCCCAGGCTGGAGTGGAGTGCAAATGGTGTGATCCATAGTTTTGAACTCCTGGGTTTTAGCCACTTGAAGTAGCAGGGGACTATAGGCATACACCACCACACCCAGCTGTTTGTTTGTTTGTTTTTGGTGGAGACAGGGTCTCATTATGTTGTACAAACTCCTGGACTCAAACAATCCTCCTGCCTCGGCCTCCCAAATGTTGGGATTACAGGTGTGAACCGTGACACCTGGCCCACCTTGGCTTTTCTTGCACATTGTTCATAGGGTCCTGGCTTCCCGGCAGGCTCAGCAACCTGCTGCAGCAATGCCAGCCTATGCCTTTCTCTGGCGCAGCAGAGGAGGGTTAAGGAGAGGGTTGTTTCCAGCAGACTCTACACGTGGTCATCAGAGGGTGGGCATCTCAGAATGTGAGGTCACAGGAAATAGGGAGCCTGGGAGGAGGGAGTTATCACACCGCATGAGGTAAAGAGGCAGGGCAGTGAGAGAGAAAGGGACCAAGGAAAGGTGCCACCTTCAATAAGGGTTTAAGTTATCACAAACAAATATTTCCACTCAATCCCACAAAATCTTCAGAGGTGGTAAACCCCTACTCCTAGAGGCTTAGTCCCCCACTGGGGAGTGGCTAGAGTCCCCTCATCCTCCTGTCCCAGGTCATGAACTGTGGAGCTCATTGGTCGTCTGGGAGTCCAAGATCCTGGGCAGGAAGAATCCTCCAGGGGCCAAGTAGCCGCCCCCACCACAGGCACTCTGGGAGCCTCCTGACGGGCAGGCTGGCTAGGAAGGAAGGTCAGCCTCCCAGGGTCGGCCTTCCTACTTCCCTGCAAAGGCCCCTGCCATGCCCCTTTCCAGCCAGGGCAGGACTTGAGCAAGCTTAGAAGTTCATTGCACCGTGGAGGAGTGAGCACACTCCTAAACTTCCAGTGGGCATGGGCTCTTCATTATGCAGAGGGAAAGCCTGGAATCTGGGCCATAGGCCTTGGCACAGAACAGCCCTTGGGCCCCAGTGCCAGCAGCATGGGCAGAGGCCAGACACGGGGCCAGAAGCTCTCCCTTTTGCTGACAGCAGGCTGGACTCTCCCCAGCAGATCCATAGGATCGGCCCTGCCGTAGATGGGAAGAAAATATGGCTGCCATCCTACATGGCCTCCTGGAATTGTTGCCTTAGAAAAAAAAATGCATGTAAATTTTATTGTCTCTTTATGCCACCAATTGTATACCAAAATTCAGGAAACTAATTCTGTGCCCCACAGTTTTCCTGTTCCCTCTCTCCCCTAGGGTCGGTCACCTAGGTAATCCAGCTCAGAGGAGCTCAAATGGGGAAGCTCTCCCTAGGGGCATGAGAGGGCTGGATGTTCCCATCACTTTAGCTCTGTCTGGTCTCCAGAGAAGCCCCCCTCAAGGGGCAGCAAGTTGGGAGCTGCTGTCTGCCTGTTTGGGATATTTGCCTGGGTTCCGAAAGGGCAGTCATGTCATTTTCATTAGTGTTGACCCATTGCTGCCTATTACCCTGTTCCTTCTGGGGGTCCCTCTGTTTCCTCTTTCATGCACTTCCCTTCTCAGTAATTAACAGGCCCTGGAAGAGCGTCCCTCCAACAGACGGCCAAAAGGCAGAGCAGGCAGCCGTGACAGTGGCAGTGCCAGCAAAAGGACAGGAGATTAAAACAAAATGATTCATCTTGGGAATGAGTGCAAATCGCTTTCCATTTACAGGAATTGGGGCCGCGTTCCAAACAGCCTTTGTGGGCTCGTTGGGGAGACAGGAGTCTGGTCCATTGACCATTAAGTAATGAGCTCCTCTGAGTGCTCCCTGCTGACTCTACAGAGGGGGATGTGGCGGGCAATGTGGGCAGAGAGCGAGGGAATGGGCAGGGAGACCTGGGGCTGCTCGGCTTAGGACACAGGGAAAATGGAGCAGGGCCCTTGCAGGTGGGGACCCTGGTGATTATGGAGATCCAGAGTGCTCCTGGGCACCTTGTTATTGGAGACCAACAGAAAGGAGTCAGGCTGCCCACCTAACTCTTTGCTCTGCTACCAGGAATTCCAGAGTCCACAAGGTTATCTAAGGAGTATTTGCAGAGTGTGCCAGTCACACTCTGGGAAGTCAGAGAAGAATAAGGCAAGGATCTTGTCCTCAAGGGACTTATAGTCCAGGGTGGGTGGTGGGCAGGTCAACCAAGGGGAGCCAAGGATAAGAGCTCGGCAACAGGCCGGGTGCAATGACTCACATCTGTATTCCTAGCATGTTCGAAGACCAAGGCAGGAGGATTGCTTGAGCTTGGGAGCTCAAGGCAAGCCTGGGCAAAATAGTGAGAATCTATCTACAAAAAATAATAAGACAATTAGCTGGATGTGGTGGTAGCATGTGTCTGTAGTCTGAGCTACTTGGGAGGCTGAGGTGGGAGGATTGCTTGAGTCTGGGAGGTTGACGCTGCAGTGAGCCATGATCGCACCACTGCCCTCCAGCCTGGGTGACAGAGCGAGACCCTGTCTCAAAACAAAAAAACTAGCTGGGCGTGGTGGTACGTGCCTGTAGTCCCAGCTACTCAGGAGGCTGAGGCACGAGAATTGCTTGAACCTGGGAGGAGGAGGTTGCAGTGAACCAAGATCACGTCACTGCGCTCCAGCCTGAGCAACAGAGCAAGACTCCATCTCAAAAACAAAACAAAACAAAACAAAACAAAACCCAAACAAAGGAAAATTCTATGATAGAAACAGATGGAGGCCATAATAGTGGGGATACGGAGAGTTCAGTCCTACCTGGCAGGGGTGGAGCACCTGAGTGACTCTTGAGCTGGGTCCTGAAGATGACTAAGTATTCTCCAAGTGGGTTGGTGGTGGGGCAGCTGAGTGGAGTGGGGAATTAATCCAGCTAGAGAGATGAGCCTGAGGAAAGGACAATGAAAGGACCCGTGCTGGAATTTGAATAGCCTGCCCTGGCTCTGTCAGGGAGAGGAAGGCAAGTGGACACGGACCGGGGCTCAGGGCTCACAGGAACGCCTTACCAAAAAGCCTGGACTGAGCCTGGAGGCTATGGGAGCCACTTAAAAGGTTAAAGCAGGGGTGTGATGAGATCAGGCTGCATTTTTAAGCAACTTCCAGCAGTCCTGGGGCTTTTCAATCATATCTCATCCAGGCAAGCACACTATAGTCCAAAAAAGAATCTAAGACAGGTATCACAGACTGTTAGTATTTGTTTTAAAAGAGTAGTAGCAGGCCAGGTGTGGTGGCTCATGCCTGTAATCCCAGAACTTTGGAAGGCTGAGCAGATGGATCATGAGGTCAGGAGTTCAAGACCAGCCTGGCCAAGATGGTGAAACCCTGTCTGTATACAAATACAAAATACAAAAAAAAAAAAAAAAAAAAAAAAAGAAAGAAAGAAAAAAAGAAAAGCTGAGCCAGGCATGGTGGCTCACGCCTGTAATCCCAGCACTTTGGCAGACTGAGGTGGGTGGGTCATCTGAGGTCAGGAGTTCAAGACCAGCCTGACCAACATGGAAAAACCTCATCTCTACTAAAAATACAAAATTAGCTGGGCATGGCGGCGCACCCCTGTAATCCCAGCTGCTCAAGATGTTGAGGCAGGAGAATCGCTTGAAGCCGGGAGGCGGAGGTTGCAGTGAGCCGAGATCGCGCCATTGCATTCCAGCCTGGGCAATAAGAGCAAAACTCCATCTCAAAAAAAAAAAAAAAAAGTAGCTACATGGGGGTCTGTTATTTTATTTTCTGTACTTTTACAAGGGTTTTAAATTTCGGAATTAATAGTGAATGGGCATCCATATGATAGAATACTGTGCAGTGTTGAAGAATGAAGGTGAAAACATGTATTCTGTCATGACAAAATACCTGATATGTTTTAAATAGCAAAATAGAATATATATTATGATTGTATTTTTGTAAGAACAACAAATAAATAAAGCGAATCTGGCAGGAAACGTACCAAACTATTAATAATGACAAAGTTACTGTTGCAGGGTGGGATTAGGATACTGAGGAGGGAAGGAGGAATTTTCATTTTCTATGCTGTGCCTTTTAGAATTGTATAAGTCTTAAAAATGATCTTGCATTATTCATTATTTTGAAACAAAAATCCACTTTTGGGGGGATAACTCTTTTTTCTTTTCTTTTTTTTCTTTTTCTTTTCTTTTTTTTTTTTTTTGAGATGGAGCCTTGCTCTGTCACCCAGGCTGGAGTGCAGTGGCATGATCTTGGCTCACTGCAACCTCCACCACCTACCAGGTTCAAGTGATTCTCCTGCCTCAGCCTTCCGAGTAGCTGGGACTACAGGTATGCACCACCACACTCGGCTAATTTTTGTATTTTTAGTAGAGATGGGGTTTCACCATGTTGGTCAGGCTGGTCTCGAACTCCTGACCTCAAGTGATCACCCTCCTCGGCCTCCCAAAGTGCTGGGATTACAGGCATGTGCCACCTGGCCCTGGGGGGTAACTATTTATTTTGATGCAATTTCAAACCCAAAGACAAGTTGCAAGAGGCCGGGCATATTTAATTAGCCAGTTGTGGTGGCATGTGCCTGTGTGTAGTCTTAGCTACTTGGGAGGCTGAGGTAGAAAGATTGCTTGAGCCCAGGAGTTGGAGGCTGCAGTGAGCTATGATCGCACCACTGCACTCCAGCCTGGACAGCAGAATGAGACCTTGCCTCCAAAAAAAAAATAAAGGAACTCCTATAAACTATTTAGACCTCACCACTTGTTAATATCTTGCCCCACACAACATACATTTTAAAAAAGATCATCCATTACTTCCATTTTGCAAACCCCATTGGCCACTTGGGGTTTATCTTTCTAGGCCTCTCTGCTGCTTCTGACCCTGCTATCCTCTCCTTCCTTCCGGAAACCTCCCGTTTCTTGTCTTCTGTGGCCCTGAGTCTTCTCTGTTTTCCTCCTACTTCTCTGACTTCCCTCTAGCATTATCTTTCGTAGAGGCCTCTTTTTCAGCACCCTTTAAACACGGGAGTTTCTCAGAGTTCTAGCCTGAGCCCATTGCTTGGCTTTGTGTGTTTTCTTCCTGGGAGAGCTTGTTCACTTCCATCTATTGAAGCTATGATCCGTTTGCTGATGAAGCCCAAATCCGTGTCTTCAGCTGCCGCCTCTCCCTTCAGTTTCCTATGCTAATATTCAAATGCCTGTTAGACACATGCTCTCAAGTAGTCCACAAACATTCAATACTCAACTTGTCTCAAACATGTCATCGTCACCCCTCCCTCTTGCTAAGTGTTCTCTTTCTGTGTCCTCCGTTTCACATAATGGCACCACATCTTTCACTTTGACAATGGCAATCAACTCCTAATTGGTCTCCCTGGCTACAGTCTTCCTCCACATAAATTCACTCTCACACTGTAGTCAATGTGACATCCCTAAAATGCAAATTTTACCACATCAGGCGCTGAGAAAACCTGTCAATGAGTCTCCATTACCTATGGGTTGAAGTCAAGCCTGTCAGCCTGGCGCACATAGCTGCACCTGATTCCACCGGGCTTCTCCAGCTCTTGTCATGTCCCTGTCACCTCTGCACCCCATTCCACATTGGCCCGTGCGTCCATGTGTTTGCTCATGCTGCCTCCTTAGTGGGAGCCCCTCCCACCTCTCTCCCCTTGGCTGACCCATCCATCAACACTGAGCTCCACGGGCATCTCCTCCAGCTAGAAGTGTCCCTCTATTGTGTTCCCATTACACTCTTCTTCTTCTCTTACTTCTACCTAACAACTTTTTAAAATAATGCTTTTGTGCCATGAAAGGTGGCCAGGCATGCTTTTATTTTTATTTATTTATTGAGACAAGGTTTTGCTTTGTTGTCAAGGCTGGAGTGCAATGGCACAATCATGGGCTCACTGTAGCCTCGACACTTCCAGACTCAAGTGGGCCTTCTGAGTAGCTGAGATCACAGGTGTGCACCACCATGCCTGGCTAATATTTTTATTTTTGTTGAGATGGGAGTCTCACTACATTGCCTAGGCTGGTCTTGAACTCCTAGCCTCAAACTATCTTCCCTTCTCAGCTTCCCAAGGTGCTGGGATTACAGGCACGAATGAGGTTCAGCTCTCTGCTGAACAAATTTTTATAGTCTGTCTTTGTGTGTGTCTCTCTCACTGCTCTGTAAATCCCGGAAGGAATGGGATTTGCATGTGTTTATGTATACCATCTTGTACCTTTGTACCTTAATGCCTTAGTGCAGTGCCTAGCATGTAGTAGACAACTGAGGTAAGCATTCACTATTTATTCACCCCTCTCTGCCTCCTTTCCCTGGCAGCAGCAAGCTCAATCCCATGCCCTCTGTTTCCCCATCAGTAGTTACATTCCAGGCCTCAGTTCCTTGGCTGTAGCCCCCTGTCCAACAGGTTTGGCTCCTATGTGCTCTTTCTCCCAGCACTTCTCTCCCTCATCTTCTCTTCTGCTTCTTCCCTTCTATTTTGATCAGCTCTTGTTAGCCTCCTGTATCTTTCCAGATGCTTCTCTCCCACTCTTCTCCCCTGTGGGGGCCACTCAGGGCAGTTCCAGCCCACTTCTGGCCCAGGTGTCTGCATTAGGACTTTACGTAATTATCTTCACAATGGGGCCTAATGACTGAAAACCATTTTCATCTCAACCCACACAATTCCAGATTTACAGCAACCAAGGCCTCAGGGTTAGAGCTGAATGCATACCCCACCAGGTCCCTCTCTAGAGTATCTTTTGGAAGAAGTACCTTACAGCTCTTTAAGAAAGAGGGTCACTTGATAACAGCTTTTCTGTCTAGTACTTTTAAATGTAAGTACTTAGCTTCGTTCCTTAGTTCTCTGCACCCCAACTCTGTAGTGAGGATCGCATTCATCACACTCCACCAGGCATGTAGGATGCTCTAAGCTGATCTTCTTCCATGTGGGGACCTTCAGGGATGAACATATTCATTCTGTCATTCACTCACACATTTACTGAGCTCCCACTAACACTGCCCATGGGGATGGGGACAGAGGATACAGACAAGGGGTCACAGATGAGTATGTCCCCCTCTAAGACCCAAAGGAACTCACGGTCTGGTGAGGAAGACAAATCTGAAAACCATTTTGCTAAGATAAGAAGTCCTTGGTGGAGATACATGTCAGGTACTATGAAAACGTAGAGCCGGGCGCGGTGGCTCAAGCCTGTAATCCCAGCACTTTGGGAGGCCAAGACGGGTGGATCACGAGGTCAGGAGATCGAGACCATCCTGGCTAACACGGTGAAACCCCGTCTCTACTAAAAAATACAAAAAACTAGCCGGGCGAGGTGGCGGGCGCCTGTAGTCCCATCTACTCGGGAGGCTGAGGCAGGAGAATGGCGTGAACCCGGGAGGCAGAGTTTGCAGTGAGCTGAGATCCGGCCACTGCACTCCAGTCTGGGCGACAAAGAGAGACTCTGTCTCAACAAAAAAAAAAAAAAAAAAAAAAAAAAAAAAGAAAACGTAGAGTGGTCACTGGAGCATGCCTAGGTAGGAGGAAGGTTTTTGGTTGATTTTTTGTTTGTTTGTTTTTTGTTTTTTTAGAGGGAATTTTTCCGTTGTTGTCCAGGCTGGAGTGCAATGGCACGAACTCAACTCACTGCAACCTCTGCCTCCCGGGTCCAAGTGATCCTCCTGCCTCAGCCTCCCGAATAGCTGGGATTACAGGTGCACACCACCACGCCCGGCTAATTTTGTGTTTTTAGTAGAGATGGGGTTACACCATGTTGCTCAGGCTAGTCTTGAACTCCTGACCTCAGGTGATCTGCCTGCCTTGGCCTCCCAAAGTGCTGGATTACAGGCGTGAGCCACTGCGCCCGGCCTGGAGGGAAGTTTTACAGGATTTAATTCGAGGAGTGAATAGGAATTGATGAGGCAGACAGAGACAACGGGGTTGACACTTGTCATGTTTTTGATTGTCCAGTACTGAGCAACTTTCCTATTTTGGAGGGAATTCCTCATTATAGGAGTCTTAGTTGGGGAAGGATTCTACCTTTGACCACATGCTAAAGAGGGCAGGGTTTGTGTCTCCCTGCTCCCCTCACCCCCCATAAATGTGGTGTGGGCAGAGTGAGGGTGGGGTGAGGATGGGCTCTGGAAGCTGAGCTCAGCCAATCTGATGTTCCCATTGGGATCTTCGGGACCTGGGCAGGAGCAGTCATTCGTAGCAGTGGTGGCCATTCTGGACTCCTTCAGAACAGTATCTAGTGTGGGGGATGGTGTGGGTGGTGAGGGGCAGAACCAGCTGCAGTGCCCCAACAAGGTGCTCCCTGTCTCGTGACCTTGTTGTGTTCTCTGCCACCAGCATCCCTTGGTTCCCGACTGTGAGGGCAGGTGCTGCCCATCAACTCTTGAGCTAACATAATTTAACTTTCCAGACTATTTTTTTTTTTTTTTTGAGACCAGGTCTCTCACTCAGTCACCCAGGCTGGAGTGTAATGGCGCGATCTCCACTCCCTGCATCCTCCGCCTCCTGGGTTCAAGCGATTCTCCTGCCTCAGCCTCCTGAGTAGCTGGGATTACAGGCACCTGCCACCACGCCTGGCTAATTTTTGTATTTTTAGTAGAGATGGGGTTTCACCACGTTGGCCAGGGTGGTCTCGAATTCCTGACCTCAGGTGATCCACCTGCTTCGGCCTCCCAAAGTGTTGGGATTACAGGCGTGAGCCACTGAGCCCAGTCCAGACTATTCCTTGCCTGCTAGTTAGTGAGAGGTAGTTTCTGTTATTCACAATGGAGTTCCTTGTCTGATGTAGGCTGGAACAGTTGAGGAAGCTGGGCAGTGTAGAATAGAGTTTGGGGGAAGGTAGGTAGGGTGATGTGGCTGGAGCACTGGAAAACATTAAAAAGACTGGGGGGCCAAGCTCAGTGGCTCATACCTGTAATCCCCGCACTTTGGGAGGCCAAGGCAGATCACCTGAGGTCAGGAGTTCAAGACCAGCCTGGCCAACATGGTGAAACCCTGTCTCTACTAAAAATACAAAAAATTAGCTGGGCGTGCTGGTGGGCACCTGTAATCCCAGTTACTTGGGAGGCTGAGGCAGGAGAATCACTTGGACCCGGGAGACAGATGTTGCAGTGAGCTGAGATCGTGCCAACGTACTCCAGCTTAGGCAACAAGAGCAAAACTCCGTCTCAGGGAAAAAAAAAAAAAAAAAAGACTGGGAAGATGGGCAGCGAGAGGTACATGATAAAGGGCCCTGTCAACCACGCTAAGAAATTTGCCTTTTTCCCATTAGGAGAAAGGAGCAACCACTGAAGAGTTTAAGTAGGGAGGGTCTCGGTGAGACTAGTAACTTAGGAAGATTATAGGGGACTGATGATGATCTTCCTATGGAAAGATCAGCGCGATGGGTGTGACCAGGGCCGCTACTGACCCTGGGTGAGATTTTAAAAAGGCGCCTCTAACTAATGCAGGAGCAGAAAACCAAGTACTGCATGTTCTCACTTATAAGTGGGAGCTAAATGAGAGAACGCATGGGCACGTCGAGGGGAACAATACACACTGGGGCCTACTGGAGAGTGGGGTGGTGGGAGGGAGAGGATCAGGAAAAATAACTGATGGTGACCCTCCTCCAGGTAGCCTCCATCCTACAGGAGGCGCTGGTTGGCTGGATTTCAGCCCCAGTTCACCCCTTCCGTGGGGCACCATTGTGCAGAGCACAGGTGGTACCATAGTTCCCAGGGGTCTGGATTCCAGGGCCCAGCACTCTCCCTGATCCTAAGGAGCTTACATTATTGCCTCTACTTTGCCTTCTTCTCTTGATGACAACCCCTTTCTCCCCTGGCCAGAGAGACCGCCTCTCTCAGTCTCTCATCTTTGAGAAAATAAGGCCACTTTCTTAGCTGGTTCTCAAAACATGATCCTTTCTTTATGTCAGGCAGAAACTGGCTTTCTGGACAGGGCCTCACCCCGAGGTGGTTGTTCTAGCCTCTTTAATTCTCATGCCCAGAAATCCTCCTGTGTTTTTTTTGTTTTTGTTTGTTTGTTTGTTTGAGGCAGGGTCTTGCTCTGTCACCCAGGCTGGAGTGCAGTGGCACAATTACAGCTCATTGCAGCCTCAATCTCTTGGGTTCAAGTGATCCTCCCACCTCAGCCTCCCAAGTAGCTAGGACTACAGGCACGCATCACCACACCTAGCTACCTTTTAAAATTTTTTTTGTAGAGACAGGGTTTCACTATGTTGCCCAGGTTGGTCTCCAACTCCTGGGCTCAAGCAATCCTCCCACCTCAGCCACCCAAAGTGCTGAGATTACAGGTGTGCACCACCACGCCTGGCCCCGCTGGGTTTTCCTTAGGCATCTACTCTTGAACCCGCTTAAGTCTTCCAGGAAAAACAGTGACTAGGCTCTTGGCTGATGAGTGGGAAGGTCAGCTGCATAGGTGAATGCCTGTGTACAGAGGAAGGGGTGACCCCTCTGCCCTCAGCCCCTAGGTCATCATGTGCTAAGTGGTCCTGTGGCACAAAAGACTCTAAACCACAGATTCTGGAATTTTCCTGCCAACAGAACCTCAGGGATTATTTGGCCTAGGAGTCTTCTTTATAGGAGTCTCCTGTAAAGATGGACATTCAGCACCTGCTTGAATACCTCCAGTGATGGAGGACTCACTACTTGATGTAGCAGCTTGTGTCTCAGTGGCATTGAGCAGTGTATTTAGGTGACCTTTGCAAGGTCACATGCCACTCTGTGACTGCTGCCTGGAACCACAGGGTTATTCCTCTATATCCCTTTCTCTGCTTGCTGCCTCCTCCTGCTCCCAGGACTCACCTCCTAGGGTAGCCTGACTGGCACGCTGTCTCTCGAGCCACCACGCCTGAGGTGGCAGGGTGCTGTTGGAGTGGGTGAACTGCCTGGGGCGCCAAACTTCGCCTGCCCTGCAAGGCTCAGAGGAGAGGGGGATGGAAGTAGTGTGGGTGTGTGGCTCTGTGGGGTGGGCAGGGTGGATTTTTTTCCCTATTTGTTTTCCATTTTTCTCTCCTCCCAGTGGTTGGGCTGGCTGATTGGAGGTGCGGGTGTGTGGGGGTGGTGTGTGCTTGTGTGTGCACGCGTGTGCGCGTGTGCATGCACAGCTGTGTGGGAGGGCATCCGTGCCGGAGGCTTCACGCTGGAGCGGCCTCTCCTTGCCGACCAACTCTGACAGAGCTCCCACTGATTTGGCCTTAGAAAGTTTCCTGGTTTTGATAGGAACAAAACAGAAGATGCAGATAGGCTGTGCGGTTTCCTTGGCAACTTGAAAACATGGGTTGGGGAGGGGATGGTGGGAACCAGAGAGAAGGGAGTGATTGGGCTCCACCACTCAGCTCTGTCCCCTCCTTTTTTCCCCTCAAAATAGCTCAGGATAAAATGTTGAACCATTCTCAGCATTCCCGTCCCTGGCCCACAGGAATGGGTAGGAAACTCAGCAGCAAGGAAGGAGCAGAGGTGCCCCTTGGATAAGGGAAGCAAGAGACCTGCCTTCTAGAGGATTCTGACGCCTCTTGTTCTCTTTCTTACCAAGCTGACTTATCTCCTCTACCTTCCACTCCCTTATTTTGTTATCCTGGCAGCATTAAGAACTCCCATTCTCCAAACTAACCCAAGGAAAAGCAGAACCCCACGCTCCCAGGTTCTCTACCTTAGAGAGACGTGACTGGTAGGGAAGCAAGGAGTGGATGTCTTTCCTTCCCCACCACCCACGAAACCTTGGGACAGCTCCATTCCTAGAAAGCAGGAGACTGAACTAAGTCGGAGGTGGATTACAGAGACTGTTCATTAAGGAATGAAGACGTTGGGCCAGGCATGGTGGCTCATGCCTGTAATCCCAGTACTTTGGGAAGCTGAGGTGGGCAGATCATGACGTCAGGGGTTTGAGACCAGCCTGGCCAACTTAGTGAAATTCCATCTCTACTAAAAATACAAATAATAACCGGGTGTGGTGGTGTGCGCCTGTAATCCCAGCTATTAGGGAGGCTGAGGCAGGAGAATCTCATGAACCCGGTAGGCAGAGGCTGCAGTGAGCCAATATCGCACCACTGCACTCCAGCCTGGGCAACAGTGTGAGACTCCGTCTCAAAAAAAAAAAAAAAAAAGAAAAGAAATAAAGACGTTTATTACTAATTAGTGAAACTGTCTTCCCTACTGCAAGTTCACCTCCCAAGTGAACGTGCTCAGACCACCTGCCTAGAGGCAGCACCCCAGAGCTCCAGTAAGACCCACGCCCAGCAATTCTTTTTTCCTTTTGAAAAAGGGTCTCACGTTGTCACCCAGGCTGGACTGCAGTGGCACGATCTCGGCTCATTGCAGCCTCGACCTCCCCAATTCAAGCAATCCTCCTGCCTCAGTCCCCTAAGTGGCTGGGACCACAGGTATGTGCTACCACATTAGCCTGGTAGCTAGTAGGCTAGCTTTTTTTTTTTTTTTTTTGTAGAGGCAGAGTTTCACCATGTTGCCCAAGCTGGTCTTGAACTCCTGAGCTCAAGCGATCTATCCACCTCAACCATCCAAAGTGCTGGGATTGCAGGCATGAGCACCACGTGCCTGGTCTTATGCCCGTCAATTCTCTCTCTTTTTTTTTTTTTTCTTGAGACAGGGTCATGCTCCGTCACTCAGGCTGGAGTGCAGTGGTGAGATCTTGGCTCACTGCAGCCTAGACTTCCGAGGCTCAAGTAATCTCCCCACCTCAGCCTCTCTGGTAGCTGGGACCACAGGCTCGCACCATCATGCCCAGCTAATTTATGCAATTTTTCTTTCTTTTTTCGGTAGAGACAGGGTTTCGCCATGTTGGCCAGGCTGGTCTCAAACTCCTGGACTCAAGCGATCCGCGCACCTTGGCCTCCCAAAGTGCGGGGACTAAAGGCGTGAGCCACTGTGCCCAGCCCTATGCCCAGCAATTCTTGACAGCCACCGGCCCTTTTCTAAAGCACAGGCCTCTGGATCTAATTAGCCCCATCCGCTGTCCCTGGTCCCTCTTATCTTGGGCACTAGAATTCTTTTACCTGAGAATATGGAGGTTCTGAAGACATTTTTGCATACATTTTTAAAACCAAACGACCTTAATGCTATCCCAGTCCTGCAATTGAACTTTAGTGGTGGCCATGCAGCCTGCCCTTGGCACAACTCAGACACCAGGGAAGGGGACCTTAGGGGGCTCTTGGAGCAGCCATCCTCTGTCGGGGTGTTGAATGTATTTAGGGAGCACGAGGCAGGCAGGAGAAGAGAGCTGAGAGGCTGTGGGGCCCCTGTGTTCACAGTCTCCTGGATGAGTCAGTGGAGGAAGGGGTGCTGGGCTGGGAGTGAAGAGGCCAGAGTTCTAGTCTCACTCGGGCTCTGACCAGCTGTGGGTGGGAGGAAGACAGCCACACTTTGGTGGTCACATTCCTGCAGCAAGCTTGGGACATACAGTCTGACAGACACTTGGGGGTGTGGGGAGGGACCATGAAGCAGAAGATTTGCAGTGAAACAGATGGTTACCAGGATCATGGCCGCGTAGCTTCCTGAGTGTGGCCCTTCCCATCCCCCCATGCCTGTGTGCTCCATACCTCCCAGGATGAGTTTGTCAAGCTTGACTTGGCTTTCCACCCACAGGAAATCAAAGATTCTAGAGCATGGTCACTCTGCCTCCTCCCCATCAGCTGTCCTGATGCATGGTGACTCAGGGGAGAGAGAGTCCATTTATCTCGACTTCTGCTCAATCTCTCAAAGCTCTTCTCCAACATGGTCATCGTCCCACCTCCGCCTCCCCTGGAGTTCTCTCCACCCTCAGTTGCCTCAGCAGCAATACATGGAGGATAGGCCCTCCGTTAGACTCCACATCCCCACACCCAGCCCATACCCAGGAAGAGAGGACAGTGCCCACCCGCTCCTCTGGCTCTGAGCTCCCCTGGCAGATGACAGAGCTGGGAGTCCACCCATTCTTCTCCAGGAAGGAGAAGAATGAGTGTCAAGGGCTATTCCCCGCTGCCCTGCAGGCCCCAGCTCTGGGGAGAAGTCAGGCAGTTTTGAGAATGAAATAAATACAAGATGCCCCAATAAATGGCTAAGAACTGATTATGAGGGGGGCAAAGTGTCCAACCAAAGGGAAGAGAGTACAGGGAAGGGAGAATGACTCAGGAGACCCTGGCTTGTTCCTACGTGGTAGTGCATCATGTAGGTGGCCTTTAGAAAGGCCCTGGCATTTGGCCCTTTGTCTACTCTGGAATGTTCTTCCCAAACATCACATAGGCACATCCACCCCCTTTAAAGGAGGGGCTCTTTCCCAGATGCCTTGATGGTGGGAAATGAGGACAATGGGTGCCTTCTCTATTGGAATGTCTACTCGGCCAAAAGGAAAAGAAAAAAACAAATAAGTAAAAGAGTGCCTTCTCTATATGGGTGCCATTACTGGGGGTTTCCCTGACGTCCCTGTCTTGAGGGCTGGGATCTTGGTTTCCACTGGTTTGACCTCTCCGAGCCTTGCACCTAACCATTCTCTGCTTCCCCCAGGCTAGAGAGGCCATTGGGTGTTTTCTGTGACTCGTAGCCCTGGTTGAGAAGTGAGGCGGGGGAGGAGTCCATAGAGGATGGTCCCTGTCTGGGCTTCTTCTGTTTGAGTGAGCCTCTGAGGAAGCAGCCTGGGGAAGGTACCAGGGAAACTGAGACCAGAAGATGTGAGCTGAGCAGATGCGGTGTCACACAGGGGAGGCGGGCAGTCCCTGGGCTTGGCCTGACTGAAGTCCCCACTGAGTGGGAGCAGAGGGCACTTCAAGTGGGGTTTCTTGTTTTTGTTTCTGTTTTGAGACGGAGTCTCGCTCTGTCACCCAGGCTGGAGTGCAATGGCGTGGTCTCAGCTCACTGCAACCTCCACCTCCCAAGTTCAAGCTGCCTCAGCCTCCTGAGTAGCTGGGATTACAGGCATCCACTGCTACACATGGCTAATTTTTGTATCTTTAGTAGAGACAGCATGTTGACCAGGCTGGTCTCGAACTCCTGACCTCAGGTGATCTGCCTGCCTCAGACTCCCAAAATGCTGGGATTACAGGTGTGAGCCACCACACCCGGCCTCAAGTGGGGTTTGTGTGTGCCTGAAGTGGGCATGTGGGAGGAGAAACTGGGCGGGGAGGTGGCATGTGGTAGACTCTGACTTCTGAAGACGCTCTCCTGGGCAGTGCTGGAGACAGCAACACTTGGGCCACTGAACTAGGGGATATGGTCAGGGTTCTCTGCAACCAAGAAGAGTGAGTCTCTTTGTAGCCCCTTTGCCCAGCTCCCTTGTATTAGTTCTTAAGGTTGGTGTAATAATTTACCAGAAACATAGGGCTTAAAATAACAGAAATGTGGCCAGGCACGGCGGCTCATGCCTGTAATCCCAGCACTTTGGGAGGCCGAGGCAGGCAGATCACAAGGCCAGGAGATCGAGACCATCCTGGCTCACACGGTGAAACCCTGTCTCTACTAAAAATACAAAAAATTAGCTGGGCGTGGTGGCACGTTCCTATAGTCCCAGCTACTTGGGAGGCTGAGGCAGGAGAATCACTTGAACCTGGGAGGCGGAAGTTGCAGTGAGCCGAGATAGCGCCACTGTACTCCAGCCTGGGAGACAGAGCGAGACTCTGTCTCAAAAAAATAAAAATAAAAAAATAACAGAAATGTATTCTCTCACAGTTCAGGAGAGCAGAAGTCAGAAATCAAAGTGCTGGCAGGGCTGGCTCCTTCTGGAAGTTCTAAGGCAGAGCCAGTTCCATGCTGCTCTCTGAGCTTCTGGCTGCCACCTGCCATCTGCGGCATTCCTTGGATTACAGATGCATCGCTCCAATTCCAGCCTCTGTCTTCACATGGCTTTCTCCTCCACGTGTCTTCTCTTCTTCTTATAAGAACACCAGTGGTTCAGCTGGGTGTGGTGGCTCACACCTGTAATCCCAGCACTTTGGGAGGCCGAGGTGGGTGGACCACTTGAGGTCAGGAGTTGGAGACCAGCCTGGTCCATATGGCAAAATCCCCTCTCTACTAAAAATACAAAAATTAACTGGGCATGGTGGTGCACACCTGTGATCCCAGCTACTCGGAAGGCTGAGGCAGGAGAATCGCTTGAACCGGGGAGGCAGAGATTGCAGTGAGCCAAGATTGCTCCACTGTACTTTAGCCTGGGCGAAAGAGCAAGACTCTATTTCAAAAACAAACAAACAAACAAACAAACAAACAAGCAAACAAACCACCAGTTGTTGGATTTCATGCCCACCCTAAATCCGGAATGATTTATTCTTTTTTTTTTTTTTTTTTCCTGAGACCAAGTCTTGCTCTGTCGCCCAGGCTGGAGTGCAGTGACATGATCTCCACTCACTGTAACCTCTGCCTCCTGGGTTCCAGTGATTCTCCTGCCTCAGCCTCCTGGGTAGCTGGGATTACAGGCACCCGTCACCACGCCCGGCTAATTTTTGTGTTTTTCATAGAGATGGGGTTTCGCCATATTGTACAGTCTGGTCTCAAACTCCTGACCTCAGGTGATCCACCCACCTTGGCCTCCTAAAGTGCTGGGATTACAGACGTGAGTCACCGCACCTGGCCAGGATGATTTATTCTTGACAGACTTACTTATACCTGCAGCAACCTTATTTCCAAATGAAGTCACAGCCTGAGGTGCCAGTTGGATATAAATTTGGGGGAGACACTATTCAATCCACAACAGCCCTTAATTCCACACTCGTGCCAGAGCTGTGGAGGGGTGAGGAGACCCCCAAAGTTTGATCAGCAGTCCCAAGGGCAGGATGTTCAGAGGACACACAGGGCCTGAAGTTCTAACCCAGCTCCCCCGCCTCCATGTTACCCTGAGCTTCCTAGAAAGTTGCAAAGCAAAAACGATTGAACACCATTCCCCAGGGATTGTCAGAGATGGTCTCCTCCACTCAAAAGAGGGCCAAGTGTCTGGAGTGTTTCCTTGTAAAATAAGTTGCATCTTGGACTGCTTCTTCTTAGCTGGACGAGTGTCTTTCTTAAGCCTACTTTAATCCATCTTGCAGCAGCTCAGCTGTATCTTCTCTTGGTCTGTCCGTGAGGCTGATGTAGAACAGCCTCTTCCTGATCTACCATTCTTCTAATGCTCAGCTAACGTTTGTCATGTCTTTCCCCATTTCAGTAGGGGATGTCTTTGCCTGGAGAGGGTATGTCAGAGGCATTGGGAATGTCAGGGATGAAACAACCCACCTAAATGCAGAGAGTTTGAATTTTCTATATGAGCCTTCCCAGCTAATTTTTAGTTTGCACACCTCCCTTTGCCCCTCCCGCCCCAGGGCTGGTGACAAGCTGAGCTGACTCTCTTCTCTCACCTCACATCTCTGAGCCACCCTCATCTACCACCAACTCTGCACAATTACTCTTTAGTAAAAGAGCAAACCGGGAAGACGAGCTCCAGCTAGCACGGCCATCAGTCACCATAACGTGCTGAAATCAGCAATCATTATGGTGATAAATTGCTTTAGAATTCCCATCACAAATAGTGCTGCAGAGGGGAGACGGAGGTTTAGACAGGAGCCCCCACTGTGCTCATCTCCTTTGGCATTTTAAGGAGAAAAGAGGCCAGCTTTGCAGTGCTAGGTTTTCTTCTTTAGAACATGAGGATGGCAAACAGTTGAATAGGAAGGGGACACTGTAATTTGAGGGTCAAGCAGCTCTCACCCCAGTCTCAATCTATAGGACCTCCAGGGTTATAGAGCTTGGGAGTCTGGTGCTAAGAACAGGTCCTGCTCAGGCAGATCCCAAGGGTGAGTGGAAATAGAGGAGACTGGGGCGGGCCCCGGGGAACAGAAAGAGAAGTGTGCAGACACGCCATAGATCAGTGTCTAAGCTGCAGTGAGGATCCAGACTACTGGTGTCACCTCCAGAGCCATGAATTTTACCTCAAGACAAACAACTAAATAAAAACAGCTATTATTTTGTGCCAGGCTCTGCACTATGGTTGTTTTGTTTTGTTTTGTTTTGTTTTGTTTTGTTTTGTTTTGTCTGAGACAGAATCTCGCTCTGTCATCCAGACTGGAGTTCAGTGGTGCAATCTCAGCTCACTGTAACACCCGCCTCCCGGGTTCAAGCCATTCTCCTGCCTCAGCCTCCTGAGTAGCTGGGATTACAGGCACTTACCACCATGCCCAGCTAATTTTTGTATTTTTTGTAGAAATGGGGTTTTACCATGTTGGCCAGACTGGTCTCAGACTCCTGACCTCAGGTGATTCCCCTGCCTTGGCCTCCCAAACTGTTGGGATTACAGGCGTGAGCCACCACGCCCACTGCACTATGATTTTTATACATTACCTAATTTAATCCTTACCACACCACTGGTAAAGAAAATTATACATATATGAATATATATTTTTAAATATATTTTACATTTTCTTATAAAATTATTACACTTTATCTTTTTGTTTTTCTTTTCTTATTTCTTCTCTTTTATGAGACAGGCACTTGCTCTGTCGTCCAGGCTGGAGTGCACTGGTACCATCACAGCTCACTGCAGCCTTAACCTCCTGGGCTCAAATGATCCTCCCACCTCAGCTTCCACAGTAGCTGGGATCACAGGTGCCACCATGCCCAGCTAATTTCTTAATTTTTTATAGAGACGGTGGTCTCACTATGTTGCCCAGGCTGGTCTCAAACTCCTGGGTTCAAGCAATCCTCCCACCTTGGCCTCTCAAAGTGTTGGGATTACAGGTGTGAGCCACCTCACTGTGCCATTATTTATATTTTACCGATTGAGAAAATGAAGCTCAGAGAGGTTACATAATTTGCTCAAGATCACACAGCAAGTTGCTGGAGCCTAGTTTTGAATTCAGATTTGTCCCACTTCAAAGTTAGTAAATATTTGCAAGCACCTTGCAAAACAGCTTCCTTTTCTCTTTGGTTCAGGGCGGAGCTGAGGAGCTTGTGAGGTGAAAGGGGGAACCCTACCAGTGGGGTGCAGGAACCACTGAATTGGGGCAGCGGGTAAGTTTGCTGATGAGGAAGCGGGGGCTCCCAGTGACTGGTACTGGACACCCGTGTGGTGGGGAAAACGAGTCTGGCTCAGTCACTGGAGTTGGAAACTGACAGACTTTGGAAACATGGGCTTGGCAGGGAAAGATCAGGTGGTAGTTGACTGGGTCAGGATCTGTCTTATTCATGGAGGTTCCTGCCTCAACCCTCTCCCCAAAGTGAAGGTCCCTTTACTTCTCTTAAATAACTTTATTTCTGCCCCTTGGATGTGCAGAGCTAATCATACTCATTAAGTCATTGGTCTGCGTGAGGCGTGTGTTTTATTATGTTATCTTCCCTCTCATTCTCTGCCCCCACTCCTGTTAACCATTCACCATAGATATTCACTTCAGTGCATTGGTATATATGCTTCCAGTTTGCCTTCCATATGCCTAAAGAGATATGTGCATATTCCTGAAAAAGATTCCTAATATTATTTCATGGATGTGTATGTGTGTTCTTAATTTACATAATTGATTTTGTGCTATAAATCTTATTCTATTTCTGGCCAGGCACAGTGGTTCTTGCCTGTAATCCCAGCACTCTGGGAGGCCGAAGCAGGTGGATCACCTGAGGCCAGGAGTTTGAAACCAGTCTGGCCAACATGGCAAAACCCTGTCTCTACTAAAAATAAAAAGATTAGCCGGACATAGTGGTGAACATCTGTAATCCCAGCTACTCAGGAGGCTGAGGTGGAAGAATCACTCGAACCCATGAGGCGGAGGATGCAGTGAACCGAGGTTGCTCCATTGCACTCTAGCCTGAGTGACAGAGTGAGACTCCGTCTCAAAAAAAAAAAAAAAAAAAAAAGAAAAAGAAAAGAAAAAAGAAAGAGAGAGATAAAGAAAAAGAAAAGCTTTTATTCTATTTATTTGCTCACTCAGTGGTAGTTAAGACCTGTGCGTGTTGCCATGTGGACTTTTTATAGCATAGTATTCCATCATATACACACACCACATGTACTATCCATTCCTAAGTTGCTTCCAACTCCCAGGCACTACAAACAGTGCTACAGTGAGAATCTCACACATGTCTCCTTATTGGCCTGTGAGAATATTTCTCTGGGATGGGGATACCAGGACATAGAGGGTTTGGATACATCCTAGTCTTCTCAACCCCTCCTGGCAATTAATCCCTGTAACCCACAATGTTTAGCATTGTGTTCTGTCCTTTAATTGCTAGCGATAGCTTCAATTGTACATATCTTCTCTCTCCTGCTACATCCTAAGTGTAAAATGAGACCCTGTTTCCCTTTGTTTTTCATTTTTTGCAGGTTCTCATCTACATCTTATCCAGAGTTGGTGCTACATAAAACATTGTTTTAATAGACTGAACTAACATCTCCTTTCCCGCAGGAATGCATATTTCCTTAGAGCAAGATTAGCCGTGTTTCATTCATCTCAACTGAGTTCAGAATCTGGCACTCTAAACTATTCAAAATATCACTAGAGGACTTCCTAAGACATGATTCATGACCTTTTCAAACATGGAAAAATAGTACCATTAAGTACAAAATGGGGGCTGGGCACAGTGGCTCACGCTTGTAATCCCAGCACTTTGGGAGTCCAAGTCGGGCGGATCACCTGAGGTCAGGAGTTCGAGACCAGCCTGACCAACATAGTGGAACCCCGTCTCTACTAAAAATATAAAAATTTGCTGGACATGGTGGCAGGCACCTGTAATCCCAACTACTCAGGAGGGTGAGACAGGAGAACTGCTAGAACCTGGGAGGTGGAGCTTGCAGTGAACCGAGATCGCGCCACTGCACTCCAGCCTAGGGGACAGGGAGAGACTCTGTCTCAAAAAAAAAAAAAAAAAAAAAAGAAGAACGAAATGGATTAGACGTTAGGGGATCTAAGCGCCATATAACCAGTTTTATGACCTTAGACAAAGTAAACGTCTCCTCTGAGCCTCAGTTCCCTTATATGTACAATGGGAGGGTTTAGTGGCTTCTTGCTCCTAGCTGGATTCCGGAAGATGATGAGGGAGTGTTACAGGTCCACCTCCATTTGAGAAGCCTGCTGGGTCGGCCTGGTCTTCCAGGATGAGAAGGGGGCTGAGGGGAAGATGGGGCCTAGCACATTGCTTGGGAGGCAACATCCTTCCTCCTCTGGTTTTCTCCTTTATTCCTCGAATCATCCCATGCAGTTTGGCTTGATCCATTTCCAGAATATTCATCACTGATGACATGGGGCCCCACCCAGGGGTTAGGACTGTCTTGGGAAGATCCAGATACTAGTCAAGAGAAAAAGAGTGGAGAGCAACTTACAGAAGATAAAAGGCCTGCAGTAGTAACTGGGGCAACAACTGGAATCCAAGGGATTCAGGAGCAATCAGACTCAGGAATAGAAGAAATAGGGCAAGTCTGGAACACACTGTCACCTTAGAAATGTGAGCACCAGGACTGACCCAGTGGACCCTGCCAGTGCCCACGGGGGATACCTGTTCAAGGAGGGGTTAAGGTGGTAGGGGAGGAGAATGACAGGGACTCAGATTACCCTAAGAAAATCAAATGGGGTCAGGTGTGGTGGCTCACACCTGTAATCCCAGCACTTTGGGAGGCCAACACTGGAGGATTGCTTGAACCCAGGAGTTCAAGACCAGTCTAGGTAACATAGGGAGACTCCATCTCTATAAAAAAATTTAAAAATTAGCTAGGTATGGTGGTGTACACCTGTGGTCTCAGCTATTAAGGAGGCTAAGGCTGGAAGATCACTTGAGTCTGGGAGATTGAGGCTGCAGTGAGCTGAGGTCATGCTACTGCACTGCAGCCTAGGCAACACAGTGAGACCCTGTCAAAAGAAAGAGAGAGAGAGAGAGAGAGGAAGGGAAATTATATGGTTTGGCTGTGTCCCTACCCAAATCTCATCTTGAATTGTAATCCCCATAATCCCCACATGTCTGGGGAGAGACCTGATGGGAGGTGTTTGGATCATGGGGATGGTTTCCCCCATGCAGTTCTCATGATATTGAGTGAGTTCTCATAAGATCTGATGGTTTTATAAAGGGTTCTTCCCACTTTGCTCCTCACACTACTCTCTCCTGCAGCCATGTGATAAGTTCCAACCTTGCTTCCCCTTTACCTTCCACCATGATTGTAAGTTTCCTAAGGCCTCCCCAGCCATGTGGAACTGTGAGTCCATTAAACCTCTTTCCTTTATAAATGACCAAGTCTCAGGTATTTCTTTATAGCAGTGTGAGAACAGACCAATACAAGAAAGAAAGAAAAAAAGAAAATCAAAAGAGAAAAGAAGCTTAACCTACATTTAAACTTACCTTGGGATTCCAAGGGCAAGTGCAGGACTGGATGGGTTCCTAATCAGGATGCAAGAAAATCACCACTGGGAGGAATTTGGGAAGTAAAGCCTAGCCCAGCAGAAAGGTCAGTTGCTTTGGGAAATGCAGAAGTGTAAGGGAAAGAGTACACCAATGCTGGGGTCTGTGCTAACCTATTTGGGCTCAGCACTGAGCAATGCTGGGAGCCCAGTGGTGAGGGGCTAGTCAAGACTATAGGTGATCTGGGTTGAAGATAGATCTGCTCAAGGCTCCAGGAGACCCAGGAGGAAGCTGCGGGCCCCCTCAAAGATCAGGCCTGGAACTGGCCTAGCATTACTTCTTCTTCCCCTTCCCCTTCCCCTTCCCCTTCCCCTTCCCCTTCCCCTTCCCCTTCCCCTTCCCCTTCCCCTTCCCCTTCCCCTTCCCCTTCTTCTTCTTCTTCTTCTTCTTCTTCTTCTTCTTCTTCTTCTTCTTCTTCTTCTTCTTCTTCTTCTTCTTCTTCTTCTTCTTCTTCTTCTTCTTCTTCTTCTTCTTCTTCTTCTTTTTTGTTAAAGACAGGTTCTTGGGCTGGGCATGTGGCTCCTGCCTGTAATCCCAGCTCTTTGGGAGGCCGAGGTCGGTAGATCACCTGAGGTCAGGAGTTTGAGACCACCCTAACCAACATGGAAAAACCTCGTCTCTACTAAAAATACAAAATTAAATTAGCCAGATGTGGTGGTGCATACCTGTAATCTCAGCTACTTGGGAGGCTGAGACAGGAGAATCGCTTGAACCCGGAAGGCAGAGGTTGTGGTGAGCCAAGATCACCCCATTGCACTCCAGCCTGGGCAACAAGAGTGAAACTCCATCTCAAACAACAACAACAAAAAGACAGGGTCTTACTCTATTGCCCAGGCTGGAGTGCAGTGGCAACTCACAGCCTCAATCACAGCACAGTACAGCCTCAAATTCCTAGGTTCAAGCAATCCTGTAGCTGGGCCTACAGGTGTGTGCCACTGTACTCTGCAATTGCTGTCATATTCTATTGACCAAAGCAGTCACAGGCCAGCCCAGAGTCAAGGGGTGTGGTAATAGATCCTGTTTCTTGATGGAGTGAATGTCAGAGTTCTTGGTCATCTTTATCCTCCTGCATGTGCTACTATAAAATTCTCCCTCTCAGTCCTTTCTCTCCCCTGCTTCCCTATTGCCCCTATCACCTGCAGCCTCTGTCTTCCTCTTATTGCTTTAAGCACAAACCCCTTGTCTGGTCTCTGCCTTTTAGCTCTCAGTCCCCAGCACAGTTATCCCGTTCCAGTGCCCACACTTTTTCCCTGCCCCTCCACAGGTCCGTTGGACTCTCCTCTGTCATTGGCTTTGCCTTAGATAATGCTTTCCCTTCCCCTCCCCGCATAACTTTCCCTCCAACAGAACCAGCACTTTCCAAGGGCAGCTCTTCCCATGAAGAAGCCTCAGCTTTCTCCCTGCTGCCCACCATGACTTCTGGACTATGCACAAAACAGGACACAATGGAAATGAAATTGTTGTATTTAGTCTCTCAATCCAAGTGGAGACTGGGGCTAGAGATACAATTAATCAGTCGAACAGTTATAAACTGGAATGTCCAGTCTGGTGGGGAGCTGAGCACATAACAGGTCACCAGTATAGGGTGTGTGGCCAGCAGGTATAAACAGAGTGCTATACCTGGATTTATATATAAACTGGACAGAGAGATCCTTGAGGGGAGGGCCCAAGCCTTGTTTATTTGTGTTCTCAGAGCCCAGCACAATGCTGAACTAATGTTAAATGAGTGTAAAAATGAATGAATGATTGCTCACCTATCACAGGTAAAAAATTACTTCTAGAAAGTTAACTTCTCTTGAATTAGATTAATTGGAATTCACATGAGTCTCTGGAGGAGGCTGGGCGTGGTGGCTCATGCCTGTAATCCTAGTACTTTTGGAGACTAAGGCAGGAGGATTGTTTGAGCTCAGGAGTTTGAGACTAGCCTGGGCAACATAGGAAAACATCATCTCCACAAAAAATTTTTTAAAACATAGCTGGGTGTGGTGGCATACACCTGTAGTCCCAGCTACTTAGGAGGCTGAGGCAGGAGGATTGCTTGAGCCCAGGAGGTCAAGGCTGCAGTGAGCTGAGATCACACCACTGCATTCTAGCCTGGGAAGCAGAGCAAGACTCAGCCTCAAAAAAATAAAAAAATAAAAATAAATAAATAAATAAATAAATTAATTAATTAAAGAAGTCTCTGGAGAGCATTGGGGATTAAGAATTAAGATTCTTCTTTAAAAATCTGTACCATTTGGCCATCTGCTTTTCCTGGTTTCTCCTCATCCTGAATGATGGTGCTCATAAATCCAGAACTAACTTTCTTTCTTTCTTTCTCTCTTTCTCTCTCTCTCTTTCTCTCTTTCTTTCTTTCTTTCTCTCTCTCTTTCTTTCTTTCTTTTTCTTTCTTTGTTTCTCTCTCTCTTTCTTTCTTTTTTCTTTCTTTCTCTTTCTTTCTCTCTTTCTTTCTCTCTTTCTGTCTTTCTCTCTCTTTCTTTCTTTCTCCTTTCCCTTCCCTTCCCTTCCCTCCCCTCCCCTCCCGTCCCCTCCCCTCCCCTCTAGACTGAGTTTTGCTCTTGTTGCCCAGGCTAAAGTCTGATGGTGCAGTCTGGGCTCACTACAACCTCCACCTCCCAGGTTCAAGTGATTCTCATGCCTCAGCCTCCCAAGTAGCTGGGACTACAGGTGCCACGCCTGGTTAATTTTTTGTATTTTTAGTAGAGATGGGGTTTCACTAAATTGGCCAGGCTGGTCCCGATTTCCTCAGGCGATCCACCCACCTCAGCCTCCCCAAGTGCTGGTATTACAGGCATGAGCCACTGTGTCGGGCCCAGAACTTTCTAAATGACCTCAGCATCTGACTCACAGCCTATTCCACATCATGCACCCCCTGCCTTCTGTCTTGATAATTCAATATCTATGTGTGGCTGTTTCTTTTCTAGTCCCCTGAGTTAACAGTCCTTGACCTCCGCCTCCTTTCTGTTCATGTGCTGCTGCCAGCTCTGCCTTCCAGCCTCATTGCTCAGGATTCCTTTCTCTACCCTATGCTATCAAACTAGGAGCTCCTCTTCCCCTACGCTATGGTACTGGCTGAATGGACACCATCTCCAGGAGCCAAACTCCTTCATCAAACTCATTACTGATTCACCCAACCATGTGTGATCTTTTCTTTCCTGAAAATTGCAGGGGATCTGAACAGTCGTTCTCTCATGGAGTTTGTCATAGTCTGCCTTCTGGATAAATGTGTCCTTGTCTCATCTTTCCTACTTTGATAGAAGTTTTCATGAAGAGGAGACTCTGCCGTACTCACTTTTTGTCACACTCTGTCATAATGGCAACTAGCACAGAACAGTGGACATAGGTTATTTTGTCTTCACAGCATCCCATCTTTTAAAGAACCCTCCTTCTTCTACTTCTATATGACCCAGGGTGGGCTGTGAGTCATGGTGTCCCACCTCTGCCTCCACAGAGCAGCACAGAAGATGCAGCCCCTGGCCTCAGAGATGGCTGCAGGGATGGACACACAACTTCCATACACGGAGAAAGAGCTCTTTTCCTGAGACCAGAGGCTGAAAGGATTATGTAAGGTGGGGTTGCTTGGGGCCGTCTCTCTGGACCACATGGAAGAAGGCACCTAATAGGAGAGAATGAGATTCACCTCCAAAGAGGCAGAGATGGAAAGAACAATGGCTGATATAGTAGGGTGCTGATTTTGTATCAGACCGTGCTCCAAGCACACTGTGTGGATGATCTAATTTACTCCTCACAAGAATCCTAAGAGGTAACCATATTATTATATCCATTTTACAGACAAGGAAACAGGGCACTGAGAAGTTAAGCAGCTCATCTGAAATCATCCAGCTAGTCAGGTGGTGGAGTCCAGATTGGAACATAGGCTATGGGACTCCAAAACGGTCATGCTATGCTATGCATGCTATGCTGCCTTATGTATGAGCCAAGATGAACATAAATGGGAGTGAGATGGATTTACACATTTATGAGCAAGTGCAAGAGAGAACTGACAGCATCTTTTGAGCTCCTGGATCTAGCTGTGCCTGGAGCCAGCTGACTCATGTGCTTTTTAGTTAAATAAGCCAAGGCATTCCTTGATTTGCTTAAAATAGTGTATTTGTCACTTGCAACCTCCTGGCTTCATTGTGGAACAATGTGACTTAGTGATAAGGCACTACTTCTGTGTTTGCCTCCTGGCACTACCCCTTACTTACCATCCAAACTTGGACAAATGATTTGACCTCTCAGGCCCCTGGGGAGTAATGACCTGTCAGGGATGAGGGGATGGTGACTAGAGAAGAGATTACATGTAAATGCACTTAACACTCTGGGAACACAATTTAAGTACTCAATCATGGTTAGATTCTCCTTTCCCTATGTGGAGTAGCTGTTCAATAAGCATTTGTTGAATTGAATTAAATCCTCCAGAGGCCGCAGGATTTTGCCTGAGCTTGCAAGCAGCTGGAGCTACGGAGTCTCCAATCAGGGGAGCGTCTCAGCCGAGGGGTTGCCCAACAGCTCTATCTGGCCATTGGAAGGAAAAAAAAATATTTTACTCTTCTCCTGTCTCCTGGACAGCTTCATCCTCTCTGACTTCCAGATCTCTCCAACAGAGAAAACAATGTCTGTCTGCTGGATTCCTTCATGCCCCGCTTTCCTCCTCCTTACAATTGCCCTCTAGAGTCACCTACCAACCAGTCCTATTGATTCACTTCCTAATTTTTCTTAGTCCTGCTCTCTCCTCCACCCGCCTCCCTGTGGTACCATTGCTCAGACCTTCATCACCTTTTGGATATTTGCAGCAGCTTCCTCTCTGACCTCCCTCCAGCCTTCCAGCCCATGGTGCAGCCCAAAACACCCTTGTTAAAGGTGACCGAATCACTCTTCACCTGAAAGCTGCCTTGGCCTGCAGGACAGTGAGCCAACCCTTGGCAGACACACAAAACCCTCCTTGGCTCCACCGGCCCCTGCCCGAATTTCCAGGACAGTCTCCTGCTTTGCTTTTCCATGCCTCCGTGCCGTCACCACCCTGCCAGTTCTTACTCATCCGCTAAGACTGTGCTCCATTTGCTTCTTTTTTTCTCCTGGAAACACTCATGGAATTCCCACTCCCCCTCTCCAGGCCAAGCTGGAGAGTGATAACCTCCTCTGTACATAATTCTGTCTTACTCTTTTATACTGATAGGATCATTTTATGCACCTGTTTTGAGGACTCTGAGGCCCAGGGTGAGGTCATACTCATGTCTGTAACCCTTGCACCCCATACAGTGGCTGGCATCCATAGGCCCTCACCTCCAGGCATCATGAAAGCTCCATGTGGGACTAGAAAGGGGAAAGGAGAAACTACATTTCTTGCAGACTAAGCTCATGATGCTCGTGTATTCCTGTACCCTGCCTGATTTCCTTCATCCCTAGACTGGGGCCAATGTTTCTCTTAATGGCAAACACAATAGCCTTAGGGTTTAATTGTTGGCGAGATGGGGGCAGTTTCTCACCTTGTAAAGTGGGGAGGGATCCTACTTCCCCACTTTACGAGGTGAGAAATTCCACTAGTGGAGGAAATGGAAAAGAGAATTTTTTCCGGGGTCCTGAGTGATTATAGATTATTCATGTAATTCTCCATACAGTTTTACATGCATCATACATGAACAGGTAACCTTTGGCTGCCTTAGAATAGCCCCATCTCAGTTTTCAAAAGGATACGATTATTTTATTACATCTAAATATAGGCAAAGAGTCTTTGCTGCTGCATAACTTAGGCAAATACATGCAAATCTCTTGCAGACTGGGGACCTGATCCCTTCACTGAGTTTCTAATTCTCAGGCCTCTGTTGCCCCTCCTCTCTCGTGCTGCTGCTCTTGAACAACAGGATCTGGTTGATCCGCTGTGCTAGTGACTCTGGTCAGCCTACCGCTCAGGGCTGCTGTGGGGGTCCGATGAGGGACAGGGCAGTGAGAGGGCTGTGCACATGGATGTGCAACCCCGTGGCATGCGGGAGGTGGGGCCTGGAGGGTGGTGAGCAGGATCATCGTGGGAGGCCACACCAGGCAGGCCTCCAGCTGCTCTGCTGGGAGTGCCGGGGTTTCATTCCTCTCTCATTCTCATTTTTTCCCTTCTCAAATCTGTTTCCCATTAAAATGAAATGTGTTCTCCTCTCGGCTTTCTGCCTGGCTCCCTGAGCTGCGCCTGGCCCAGCTCTGAGAACCGGGCTGCGTTTGCTCCTTTTTAAGGCACCCACTAATTCAAACCAAGCAAGTGGGAGGTGGACTGGCCCGTGGGGCCACCCCCCATCCGCCTACCCTGGCCTTTCTCCACGGATGGAAAATTTGGCCTCAGCCTGCCCCTGTGACTAGAAAAAGCGGGGTCAGCTCATCAAAGCAGAACAGGGTTGTTAGCTAGCGTTCCTCTTTCAGAGAAGGTTATATTAAGAAGGCGTGGCTCAGGGAGGGGGTTATTGGCCCTGGCTGGCCCCAGTCAGAAAGTTGTGGGGGGTTTGCTAGAGCAGCCAGATGCCTGCCAGGGTCAGGGAGAGCTTTCTGAGAGGGTGGTGAGAGACTGGGGAGGTGGGAGAGGGGTAGCTGTGAAAGGAAAATGTGTGGAGGTGACATGGTCTGTAGGTTAGGCCAGGCCAGAAGAGAAGGTCAGAGGGAAGTGAGTGTTCCAGTCAGCCTTGCTGTCTTGGGGAAGATCCTGGGGTCCAGCCCACTGCCCCCTCCTCTCCGTCTCTCCTGCTCCCTGGGCTGAGGGAGCGGAAGGAGCTGTGCCACTGTGAGGAGGAGGACCACTATATGTGAGGGACCTGCTGGGGCCAGCTGCTGGGGAGTCCAGCTTTCTCTCAGTGGCTGAAGGGGACTGTCTCTTTCCCAAGGGGCAGCTGCCATGCCACCACAGGAAAACCCGGCTTGCCATTTTGGATACTTGGATTTTCCCACAGTGTGAGGGGGCTGGGGGTGTGGCCCAGGAAAGTGCACCTGAGGTGGGAGAAGAAAGAAGGAGACTGGTTGGGAGTCACTGAATTGGGGGCCGCAGAGGCTGGGGTGGGAGGGAGGGAAGGATGTGTCAAAGCTCAGCCTCCCAAAGCTGAGCAAGAAGAGCATGATGGGAGGGTGTTTCCCGCCTCCTCGCCCACTCCAGTGCAAGGTCCTGTCTCCATCCAAATGCTGCAAGCCTTTCCACATTCCTGCACCACCTTTGGAGATCTGAGCATTTTCAGGAATGAACTCTGGGAAGTAAGTCCTGGCTTTGCATGCAGGGGAAATGCAGAAACAACAATGTAACAGGGCATGGTTACAGCTCCTAAACACACACTGGTTCCTTCTTCCTTTATAGTGAATCTCAAAGCTCAGCAAGGCATCTGGCTCCTTGACTCAAGACTACACTTCCCAGCTTCCTGTGAGGTGAGCTGTGGCTTTGTGATGGAGTTTTAGCCCATGGGATATGAGTGGAAGGGACGAGTGCCACTTCTGGGTAGTTCCCTAAAGTCCAAGGCATACGCTCCACCTCCCCTGTACCCCTCTGACTGACTGGACAGTGGATGTGATGGCAGGAGCTGGAGCAGTCATCTTACTTATTTTGTTTTTTTAATTAATTAATTTATTTATTGAGATGGAGTCTCGCTCTGTCACCCAGGCTGCAGTGCAATGGTGTGATCTCAGCTCACTGCAACCTCCGCCTCCCAGTTCAAGTGATTCTCCTGCCTCAGCCTCCTGAGAAGTTGGGACTACAGGCATGTGCCACCATGCCCAGCTAACTTTTGTATTTTTAGTAGGAATGGGGTTTTGCCACGTTGGCCAGGCTGGTCTCCAACTCCTGACCTCAGGTGATCCACCCGCCTCAGCCTCCCAAATGCTGGGATTACAGGCATGAGCCACAGTGCCCAGCTTTATTTATTTATTTTATTTATTTAATTTCTCTTTTTGAGACAGGGTCTCTCCCTGCCACCCAGACTGGAGTGCAGTGATGTGATCACGGCTCACTGCAGCCTCAAACTCCTGGGCTCAAGCAATTCTCCAGCCTCAGCCTCCCTAGTACAGGGACTGCTACCCAGTAAGTCAGTAAGCAGGATGGTTGTCCTGATTCTAAATATCCTAGACCCAGGCCCGTCTCCTCTCCCTTTATCCTCAATTCAGGCAAGGTCAGGTGGTTGGGGCCAAGTCCAGGTACCTGCCCTCGAGCCTTTTATTGTCTCTGTCACACACCAGGTGATGGATGATGTACACACAAAAGACCCACACCTATGAGCCTACTCAGATGAAGACATAACCCCACCTACCCCAGTTCTGCAGGGAAGTAAAGCAATACAATAATTCATGTGGCGTAGGAGTGGTGGCCACTTCCTGCTGGCTGTGGTGGCCAGTTGTTTGCAGCAGTTTGTGCACTGGCTGTCTCCTCATCCAGTCAGGAATCTTCCTTCCCACTCAGGAATGCCTATTGCAATGCAAGGAAGTCAGAATGACATTATTAAGGATGTAGCCTTGAATTGTTTCTAATTTATTTATTTATTTTGAGACAGAGTCTCACTCTGATGCCCGGGCTGGAATGCAATGGCATGATCTCGACTCACTGCAACCTCTGCCTCCTGGGCTCAAGCAATCCTCCCTCCTCAGCCTCCCAAGTAGCTGGGACTACAGCCATGTGCCACCACACCCAGCTAATTTTTGTATTTTTTGTAGAGACAGGGTCTCACCATGTTGATCAGGCTGGTCTCAAACTCCTGAGCTTAAGCGATCCACCAGCCTTGGCCTCCTGAAGTGCTGGTATTACAGGTGTGAGCCACTGTGCCCAGCTCTAATTTATTTATTTTATTTATTTATTTATTTATTTATTTATTTTTTGAGACGGAGTCTCGCTCTGTCACCCAGGCTGGAGTGCAGTGGCGTGATCTCGGCTCACTGCAAGCTCCGCCCCCTGGGTTCACGCCATTTTCCTGCCTCAGCCTCCCATGTATCTGGGACTACAGGTGCCCACCACCATGCCCGGCTAATTTTTTTTGTATTTTTAGTAGAGATGGGGTTTCACCGTGTTAGCCAGGATGGTCTCGATCTCCTGACCTCATGATCCGCCCGTCTCGGCCTCCCAAAGTGCTGGGATTACAGGCATGAGCCACCGCACCCGGCCTCTAATTTATTTTTAAAAGGTGAATTGCTTCAGAAGTGTTTTGAGCATTCTTAGCACCAGCACATCTCTTTCTTCATTTTCACACCTGACTGGGGTAGGCCTGGTTGTCATGCCATCTCTGTGGAGAGTCACCACCTGGGGGACTGCTTAGTGATCAGTGAAGCCTTCAGTTGGCCAGCTTTCCCTTCTATGGTCTGCAGCACCACAGGCAGGGACAAGAGAGCACCAGTTCTTCAATGTGAACAGAACTCTCTCAACATCATCAGAAGGAACGTCTGCTGGTTTGGCCTCCCCAAGCATCCTTTCTGCCTTTTTCTGCTCGCAGCATCTTGCTTTCCCTTCTGGGAGTGCCTACTGCTCGTTCCATCTGACTGATGTCTGCTCTCTCCAGTACTTAGGCATGTGACCCCGTCAGACCACAGTGTCTCTCCTGAGAACCCGGGGTTGTGGCCCCAGCAACAAGATAGATAACAGTTAGGTCTGAGTGCTCTTGACCCACGAATTCTTACTACTTTGAGTTTTGAGCAGGGTTTACATAACAAATAAATTAGAGCAAGCTCAAAGTTAGCCCTAAAATACTGTCACTTTCTCTTGATTTTAATATACTTTCTTGAAGAGGTGAGAGAAGGCTTGCACTATCCCTAATAGGTAGGAAGTTGTATGTCACCTGCATGATAGCTGTGGCCTGGGGTCCTGACCTTCCCAAGCATGGCTGTCCAAATCTTCTAGTTTAGGAATCTAAACTGGAAAATGTAGTCACTGCGCAGCACTGCCTTCAAACCATCCAGAAACCAGATATTTCATCTTTCCTTAAAGTGCCCCAGGAATAGGGTTACTAGATTTAATAAATAAAAATACAGGATACTCAGCTACATTTGAATTTTAGATAAACATGAATGAATACTTTTTTTAGTATAATTTTGTCCCATGCAATATTTGGGCATCCTGTATTGTGTCTGGCAACCCTACTCAGGGAAGAAAATGATGTTTCGTCCTTGCGGTTGACTTAAAAACACTCATCCTCTTTTACCCGATTCTGCTGTCCCTTCTCCCCCACAAGCCAATGGCTTCTGTAAGAGTAGACATATTACTTACCACATGGGTGGACCAAGGGTAGGCACCTGACACAAGATGGACCAAGCAGTGCAGCTTCCTAAGAATTTTCCAAACAGTAAGTATGAAAGAATTAAGTGCTTTCAGGTGTTGGAGTTTGAGACATTAAGCTCAGGGACTGGTGGCAGCCTTGATTTCCAATACATGGACAGGACTGGCCTCTATTGAGAGAGAATGAGGTAGACTCACAGGCAGAAGCAGAGAGTGCTGACAGTGTTCAATTATTAAATTCCAGTTGTTCTTGAGGGGCTCCTTGCCTTTGCCATGTTTCTTTTTCCTTTTTTTTTTTTTTTTTTTTTTTGAGACAGAGTCTCACTCTGTCTCCCAGGCTGAAGTGCAGTGGTGCGATCTCAGCTCGCTGCAACCTCCGCCTCCCTGGTTCAAGCAATTCTCCTGTCTCAGCCTCCTGAGTAGCTGGGATTACAGGCACACACCACCATGCCCAGCTAATTTTTGTATTTTAGCAGAGATGGGGTTTCACCATGTTGGTCAAGCTGGTCTTGAACTCCTGACCTCAGGTGGTCCGCCCTCTTCGGCCTCCCGAAGTGCTGGGATTACAGGCGTCAGCCACCACACCCAGCCTGCCTTGTTTTCATAAACTAAAAATAAAATCCTAAGCCCCCCAACCAATTAAATGGACCCCCTCTTTGCCCAGGTGACCCCAGAGAAACCTGAAAACCTGAGTTCTTGGCCATGAGGGGAGGGAGGTCAGACACACCTCATTATATCCTCTCCCTTTTGGAGTTTAAGCACAGCTGACCAGCATTAATGTTAAAACAGAGCTCATAAGACTAAGACTAACAAAATGGACTCTTCGTAACAATAGATACTGAATTATAAACAGGACCTAAGGCCATGCCAGACAAGGGGTAATTCACACATTCCTACAGGTCACTGCAACCCAGTGTATTAGTTAATAGAATTCCTTATCTAAAACATCCCTTTCTGCTGACTCCAGATTTTTAAACAGAGCTTTACTCCTTTAGCCAATGACAAATTAAAGAATTTCTAAGTCCACCTATAACCTGTAAGCTCCCCCACTTCAAGATCTCCTGCCTTTGCAGGCTGAACCAATGTATACCTTCCATGTATTAATTTATGACTTTGCTTGCAAGTCCTACCTCCCTAAAATGTATAAAACCAAACTGCAGGCCTGGCATGGTGGCTCACACCTGTAATCCCAGCACTTTGGGAGGCCAAGGTGAGCAGATCACCAGGTCAAGGGATTGAGACCATCCTGGCCAACATGGTGAAACCCCATCTCTACTAAGAATACAAAAGAAAATTAGCCGGGTGTGGTGGCAGGTGCCTGTAATCCCAGCTACTTGGGAGGCTGAGGCAGGAGAATCACTTGAACTCAGGAAGCGGAGTGAGCTGAGATTGCTCCACTGTACTGTACTCCAGCCCGGTGACAGAGCGAGACTCCGTCTCAAACAAAACAAAACAAAACAAAACAAAACAAAAACCTGTAGTCCCCAACTGCTTCCCGCATACTATCTCAGGACCTCCTGAGACTGTGTTCCCGGGCCATATTCATTCATATTGGCTCAGAATAAACCTCTTTAAAATATTTAGAGCCTGGTTTTTGGATTAACATTTTGATTATTTATGCTTTTTTAGTTTACATGAACTATTAAGTTCTTTTTGCTCAAGGGTTGAAACAAAATACAAGTTGCAACACTTTATCGTATTGCAGTCAGCTGTTAAGTTTCTGTTCCCAAGATGTGAGGAGGAGCAGTGTCTTACTCATCTTGGTCTCCTCAGCATCTAACCCAGCAACTGGCATAGAGTAGGAGCTCAATCATGTTTTCAATAAATTAATAAATGACTGCCTGGGCATGGAGATGAGCAATGTAGTGCACATTTGACTGATTTGATTTCTTCTTTTTTAAATAAAGAATTTATTTCTTTTTAATTATCTTTGTAGAGACAAGGTCTTGCTATGTTGCCCAGACTGGTCTTGAACTCCTGGCCTCAAGTGATCCTCCCACCTTAGCCTCCCAAAGTCCTGGGATTACAGGCATGAGCCACCATCCTCAGCCATGATTTGATTTCTTGACAGAAACTCACCAAACATTAGGAATCTTTTCCACCAGCTCACTGGAAAATCCTGAGACTTAGAGAATCTCTCACCCCACAGCTGGCCAGAATGGGAGGCAAGGTTGTGGTTGGGTTACATGCTTTTGCCCAGGTAGGAAAGTAATGGGGCCTTTATGATAAGGATCATGGTTGCCGAAACAACCATGGTTGCTTCCAAAGTAGCCTCCTTGCATTATGCAGTTTTTTTTTTAAGTTTATTTTTAATTATTTCTTAGAGACAGGATTCACTCTGTTGCTCAGACTGGAGTGCAGTGGCATGACTATACCTCACTGCATCCTTGAACACCTGGGCTCAAGTGATCCTCCTGCCTCAGCCTCCCAAGTAGCTGGGACCACAGGCACACACCACCATGTCCAGCTCATTTTCAAGTTTTTTGTAGAGACAGGGTTCTGCTGTATTACCTTGAACTCCCAGGCTCAAGGGATTCCTCTGCCTCAGCTTTCCAAAGCACTGGAATTACAAGTGTGAACCATTGCACCTGGCCTCTGCAGTTGTTTTGATTTCCTTTCTAAACAGATGAGAATGAAATATGAGCAAATCCAGTTGGGTCCTTCTAAAGAGGCTCTGGGGAGATGGCACCGGCTCTCTTTGTCTACGCCCAGGACAGCTCCCGGAGAACAGTGGGGAAGCATAGGAAAGGGTCCCTACCAGGTATGCCCAAGGTGGTGCTGTCAAGAACAGTGGAACTTGGCTGGGTGCAATGGCTCAAGCCTGTAATCCCAGCACTTTGGGAGACTGAGATGGGTGGATCTCCTGAGGTCAGGAGTTCAAGACCAGCCTGGCCAACATGGTGAATCCCCATCTCTACTAAAAATAAAAATACAAAAATTAGCTGGGCATGGTGGCGGGTACCTTTAATCCTAGCTACTTGGGAAGCTGAGGTAGAAGAATCACTCGAACCCGGGAGGCAGAGGTTGCAGTGAGCCGAGATCACACCACTGCACTCCAGCCTGGGCAACAAGAGTAAAACTCTGTCTCAAAAAAAAAAAAAAAAAAAAAGAAAAAAGAAAAAGAAAAAAACCTCAAGACCTGAGCCTTGAGTTCCAACATGTCCTGCCTGGCCTTTGTCCCGTCATCCCCATTACCCTGACTCAGTATTCTCAACAGCCGGGAACACAGTTGCCTTCTAGTCTCAGGTTATACCAGAGGGGGCACCTGGATGCACAGCACTCCCCCCGCCACCGCACCCCGTAGACTTTCAAGAAAGAGGAGTCAGCTCTCAGTGGGACTGCCAACCTGTCTGGAAGGAGAGAGGACAGCAAGCTGTGCAGCATCCCTAGAGAGTGGTTGCCCAGTCTCCCAAACTGCAGGGAGACAGCTCTCTCTCTTTGCCAGTGGAAGAATGAACTTCTATCGCCCTCTGCACTCAAGGAACTCCATCACCTCTAAATTATTTGTGTCAACCACTGGAGTCCAAGGAGAATTTCAGAGCTGGGAGAATTTGTTTGTATTTTCACCATTTATAATGCTGTTTTTGTCAGACCAATTTGCTAATACAAAAGGATGGCCTAACATTCAATTATGGAGAGAGGAAACACAACAAGCAAACTAAAGCTTTTGTAACATCACAGTGAATATTATCTTTGGCAAAATGTAAAAAAAGTGTGGGGGAAAAAATGCTGCTAGGAAGGTTCTGTTACTAAGGTGTTTGTCAGCTGATCCCCGAGGCCCCTTTTGGCTCTGAAGTTCTGGAGAATTAGATTCTTTCCTACATTTCTTCTGCTTTCTTTGTCCTTTTATCGCATATTTTATTTCACCAGGTTTGTTTCTTCTATGCTCATCACATTTGCATGCTGATTTTTCTAGCAATGTTGAGGAAAGTCTCTCTCTGAATGGAAATTTTGATAGCACAATGGGTGGACCGGACAGTTGTGATTTGCAGAAATGTTTCCTCACAGCTGTCTTACCTGCAGGAATATTCTTGTTGGGACACCCTAAGGAGTGTGCCTTCTTGTCTTTTGTTCCTTGAATAATAACCTGATCATTTACTGACCTGTTGACCTAAAAATATATTCCATATCACTTCTCTCTCATTAATGATGTGTCAACTGTTATGGTACAAGATCCAAATATATTATCTCATTTAAAATTCCTTTTTTTTAAACCAAGTCTCACTCTGTTGCCCAGGCTGGAGTGCAGTGGCGCCACCTCAGCTCACTGCAGTCTCCACCTCCCGGGTTCAAGTGATTTTCATGCCTCAGCCTCCTGAGATTAGAGGTACCCACCACCACGCCCAGCTAATTTTTTGTATTTTTAGTAGAGATGGGGTTTCACCATGTTGGCCAGGCTGGTCTCAAACACTTGACCTCAAGTGATCTGCCCACCTTGGCCTCGCAAAGTGCTGGGATTACAGGCATGAGCCACCACACCCAGCCCCATTTAAGACTCTTTACAATCCTGTTGGGAGATATTATTCTCATGTGACAATGAAGAAAGTGAGTCCTGATGAGATTAAGAAACTTGATGCTATCACATAGCTGGTAAGTGGCTGAGCCAGGGGTGGGATCAAAACTTTCCTGACTCCAGAATCTTTCTTTTTTTTTTTTCTTTTCTTCTCTCTCTTTCTTTCTTTCTTTCTTTCTTTCTTTCTTTCTTTTTTCTTTTTTTTAGAGACAGGGTCTTGATCTGTGGCCCAGGCTGGAGAGCAGAGGCTGCTTATGGCAGCCTCAACTTTCTGGGCTCAAGCAATCCTCCCACCTCATCCTCAACCTGTAGCTGAAACCACGAGCACGAGTTACCACAGCCAACTCAGAATCTTAATGAGTTTGTGTAACTGTCTCCTTTGCCTGCCCGCTTTCCCTAAATTGTTAATATCATCCTCTTTCTCTTCCCTCAAGGCATTTCAGAGTCTATATTTTCCAGTGTAGGGAATCTTCATTTGGGTTTGCAGAAGAGCTTCAGGGAATGAGTGAGCCCCACAAAATTGTATGCACCTGCTATATGTAGCTATTTGTACACATGCTTCTGAACGAGGTACCACCACTTTCATCACATTCTCAAATGGTTATTGGACTCTGAGTGTTGGTGTGAGGTGGCTCGTTCCAAGGATCTCAAGCTTCAAGTTTTAGGACAGAGGTTACCAAATGTGAGTGTGCATTAGTCTTACCCAGGAAGCTTGTTAAAATGCAAATGTTCTGTCTCACTCCCATTGACTTATTGACTTATTTGGTAGATCTGGGGCCAGACCAGGAATCTGCATTTTAATAAGCACCTCGGTTGAATGTGACACTGTAGATCATGCCTCCTTAGGAGAATAGTTTATTCTCCATGACAAGTTACTCAGTAGTCCTCATTCAGTCTCCTGGTGACGCTGGATTCTTGAGTTACCCCACCACTTAACTGTAGTGATTTCCTTGAAATAGATCCAGGCATTTTCCACTTCTCCTATGACAGATTCTTAACCCTATTAGTACTGACTGTCAGGGTTGTGCTCCATGGAAAGAGAAAATTGGCCAGGCACAGTGGCTCATGCCTGTAATCCAATCGCTTTGAGAGGGCGAGTCGGGAGGATCAATTGAGCCCAGGAGTTCGAGACCAGCCTGGGAGGTAGCATAGGGAGACCCCCAACTCTACCTAATGCTAATACCCACAACAATAATAATAAATAAGGAAGAGAAAATTCAAAATATTAGGACAAATCAAGAGGAATTGCAACAAATTCTCCCTAATGGAAGAATTTGCTGGATACTCCAGAACTGATGCCATCAAGACATACTACCTACTCAATATTAATTCTCACTCTGCCCCCAGGAGAGGGATTTTCTTTTTCTTTGTTTTCAGAGACAAGGTCTCACTGTGTTGCTGGTCTGGCCTTGAATTCTTGGGCTCAAGTGATCCTCAAGCCTCAGCCTCCCAAGTAGCTGGGATTACAGGTGCGTGCCTCCATGCTTGGCCTGACAGAAGGTTTCTAAGATGATTGTCCTTGTCCCCTTTCTACTCTACATTGACACAATTAGGATAGCTGGAGTTTTAAAAACCAGATGCCTCTCTTGGGCTTTCATGGAGGACTCCCTCAGGAAGGCCAGTGGCTCTCTACTCAGATGCTTCCTAAAGTGGCCTTCACCCGGATGAGTCCACTCAGGACCAGGAAGGGACCTCAGCCTTGCAGGTTCTTCAACCTTCATGGCAGATATGTGGGTCATTTTTTCTGCCATGACCAGGTTAGCCTAACCCCCTTTGTCAACAGGAAGCTGGTGGGATATGAAACTCTGTGACACTTGTCATTGTATTTTAGGTCAGATATGACTAGAGTGGCCACCTGACTCATCCTAGGTCAATTAAATTGTCTCTTGGATTTTAAAATAAAGAGGCTCAGAGACCTTAAACTGTGCGGAGCTGGAAAATTATGTGAATTAAGGTCTGAGACAGATATGTCTGATTTTATAAGCTAATGGAACAGAAAAAGTCTACTGGGGAGTAGCATTGGGAGAGAGACAGAGAAAGTTGCCAGTTTCCGTTTTTTTCTGTGTTCAGTTGTTTTCTGTTCTTGGTTATGAAATGCGTCTGTAAGTCTTTCAATAAACCCCTCTCTTTTTTGCTAAAGTAAGCTCAAATGAATTTTTTTTTTTTTTTTGAGAGGGAGTTTTGCTCTGTCACCCAGGCTGGAGTGCAGTGGTGCAATCTTGACTCACTGCATCCCCCACCTCAGCCTCCCAAGCAGCTGGGATTATAGGTGCCTGCCACCATGTCCGGCTAATTTTTGTATTTTTAGTTGAGATGGGGTTTCACCATGTTGGCCAGGCTGGTCTGGAACTCCTGACCTCAAATGATCCACCTGCCTTAGCCTCCCAAAGTGCTGGGATTACAGGTGTGAGCCACCATGCCTGGCCCAAATGATTCTTTACTATAGCGCTTCTCAAACTTTTCCACTGCAGATAGAAAATGCTACTTGCATGTAACAAATTTTACTATGGTATAAGCACACTTGCACCATTCATGGTACCACATTTGGGGAGTTTCGCTTTACTATGACATAAAATAGGATAAGGAAGAAGGTTTGTAACCAGTAGACTGCCAGAGAAAATACGAAGTAGGCTGTGGAGTTGAGATAGACTATGGGTTCATGCTGAGGTGGAATGTGGGTGTAAAGATTCCCTCCTTCCAGGACAGGTAACCAGTGGCTTTTAGTACAAGACATCTCAGCCTCTTGGAATCTAGCCATGGTCTGGTTCATTGAGGTCAAAGCTTTGGGGAACTGTAGCTACAAAACTCTAGACTGACTGTGCTGGTTCTTTCTTACAGCCTTGTGTCCTAGAGTACAGCAAAAAAGGGACAACCTCCAGTCTAGGTTGCCCAGTTGAAAGCATTTAGGGCAATTATATAGTTAATCCCTTTGTGGGACACCCTTTTTGCTCTGCCAGTATCAACTCTCAGAGATGCGAGAGACCACATTGAGAAATTATGAATTCATCTTGCCAGACAGCAACAGTTGAATTCTCTGCCATGCCCTTTCTTTGGCTCAGGTTAATGCCTTAATTAGAAAAGAGAGAGATTCTTGGCCGGGCATGGTGGCTCGTGCCTGTAATCCCAGCACTTTGGGAGGCAGAGGCGGGGGAATGACTTGAGCCCAGGAATTCAAGACTAGCCTGGGCAACATGGTGAGACCCTACCTGTACCAAAAAACAAAAACAAACAAACAACAAACAAAAAACGAACAAACAAAGAAACTTGGCCAGGCATAGTAGCACCCTCCTGTGGTTCTAGCTACTCAGGCTGCTGATAAGGTGGGAGGATTGGATTGCTTGAGCCCAGAAGGTCAAGGCTGCAGTGAGCCATGTTTGTGCCTCTGCACTCCAGCCTGGGTGACAGAGCAAGACCTTGCCTCAAAAAAGAGAGACAGAGAGAGAGAGAGAGAGAGAGAGAGAGAGACCCTGATAACTAAAAATGAGCATAACTGAGAAATGGGGAACCTGGGCCCTGGGCCCCTCCAGAGCACTCCCCACTGCATGCCCTATAAAAAATGTCAGATGTATTACATGAGAAAACACATTCTTTGATTCGGACAGGAATGCAGGGAGGTCTGGGTGTCAGACTTGAGAACAAACATGACAAAGGAGACCCAGTCCATTTTTTTCCCCTGAAGTAGAATAAAGAAGAAAAAGAAGGTAGAGTTTGGGTGTAGCCCAAGTTGCTGCTAAGCAGAAGAGACCTTGCAGAAGTGGTCACTGCAGACCAATTAAGGAGCTGTTTCTAAATAACCGGCAGGTTATTTATTGCTTATAACCAATAGAATTCCTTAAAATAAAATTGACAAACAGCCCACCAGGTCTCTATGGAAAAAAGATGCCCCCGTCCTTCATCCAAATGAACATGTCAGGGAGTCTTACCTCTGCAACAGCTGACAGGCACCGCGCAAAAGTGCACTGCCGTGTTCCGGAAGCAGAGCATCAGTTTATTCACGTACTATGTGAAATACCATGCTAAACTTTAAAGTTTGTGGAAGAAAATATGCAAGAATAGCCAAGAAGTTCAGGCATGGTGGCTCACGCCTGCAATCCCAACACTTTGAGAGGCCAAGGCAGGCAGATCACCTGAGGTCAGGAATTCAAGACCAGCCTGGCCAACATGGTGAAACCCTGTCTTTACTGAAAATACAAAAATTAGCCAGGCCTGGTGGCACATGCCTGTAATCCCAGCTACTCAAGAGGCTGAGGCAGGAGAATTGCTTGAACCCGGGGAGATCGAGACCATTCTGACCAACATAGTGAAACCCCATTTCTACTAAAAATATAAAAATTGGCTAGGCATGGTGGCACTTGCCTGTAGTCCCAGCTACTCGGGAGGCTGAGGCAGGGGAATCGCTTGAACCTGGGAGGCAGAGGTTGCAGTGAGCCAAGATCGCGCCACTGCACTCCAGCCTGGCAATAGAGCAAGATTTTGTCTCAAAAAAAAAAAAAAAAAAGAAAAAGAAAAAGAAAGAAAGAAAAAAAGAAAAAGAAAGAAAGAAAGAAATTATTATGGTGGCATTTTAAATTATTGGGTATGAGGTATTGGAATTATTAGATTTTAATTTGAAAATAAAATGAACTTAGATTTACACCTCACATCATATCAAAAAATAAAATTCCAGATGAATTAAAGATCTAAACATAAGGAAAAAAATTAAAAAGTAATATAAAAAATAATATTATAACAGGCAAAGTTTTTTAAAAAGTGAGCCATGAATACTAGAAGCCATAAAAGAAAAGATTATCAGATTTGAGAGTATAGAAATGTTACACTTCTTTTTAAGGAAATATATTATAAACAAAATCAAAAGGCAAGTAGCAGACTGAAATAAAATACTTGGAACATATAGTCAATCACTATTAATTTCAACAAACAAACAAGAAAAACCGTGAAATAGTGTAGCCAGGCACAGTGGCTCACACCTGTAATTCCAGCACTTGGGGAGGCCAAGGCAGGCAGATCGCTTGAGCTCAGGAGGTTGAGCTCAAGCCTGGGCAACATGGTGAAACCCAATCTCTATGAAAAATACACAAAATTAGCCATGCCTGGTGGCTGACGTGCACCTGTAGTCCCAGCTACTCAGGAGGCTGAGGGAGACGGATTGCTTGATTCCAGCAGGTTGAGGCTGCAGTGAGCAGAGATCCCACCACTGCACTCCAGCCTGGGTGACAAAGCGAGATCCTCTCTCTCTCTCAAAAAACAAACAAACAAAAAAAACAGAAACAAAAAACCAGTCTAATAATTTTATTTTTTTTGAGATGCAGTTTGCTCTTGTTGCCCAGGCTGGAGTTCAATGGCGTGATCTTGGCTCACTGCAACCTCCTTCTCCCAGGTTCAAGCGGTTCTCCTGCCTCAAACTTCCAAGTAGCTGGGATTACAGGCGCCTACCACCACCTCCAGCCAATTTTTGTATTTTTAGTAGAAATGGGGTTGCACTATGTTGGCCAGGCTGGTCTCAAACTCGTGACCTCAGGCAATCCACCCACCTTGGCCTCCCAAAGTCCTGGGATTACAGGCGTGAGCCACTGCACCTGGCCCAGTCTGATCATTTTAAAATGTAATTTATAACAGAATACAAATAACTTAGAAATAGAGCATACCAGCAAAATAAAATAAGACCAACTTACTACTTTCTACCCATCACATTGGCTAAAGTTAAAACACAAAATAAAGTATCATCAAGGCTTTTGGGAAACAGTTATGCACGTACATCTTTTTTTTATACTATCCTGTCTCCAGATACACATATATCCTTGATAGGAGTGGAAATCTAAATTTGTACCAAGTTTTTGGAAGGCAGTGTGTAGTCTGTATTCCATTTTCATTCAATTTCCAGGAATTTATTCTATAGAAAAGCTTACATATGTATAGTCATGAGTAATGTATGGGTACAAAGATGTCTTTAGCAGCTTACGAGAACAACAAAAACAACAACAACAAAATAAAACTAGATCATTTCCTATTTCTGTTTCTTTCTTTGAACAAGGTACAATTGATTAAGTTGACACTCAACAAATTACAATTCTTCTTGCGGAAATTACATCCAATTTACTTTGATTGGAGTCTAAGGCATTTCCAAACTCTTCCGTCACACTTTCCAGAAAATGTCTCAGTTTATTCCCGCATTCACTTTGTATGAGTTTTACTGTTTTAATTCTCAGAGGACAATCTGATTTTCTAGGACTCATGTATTAGCAATTAGAAAACTGGTAAAATGCCATGTGGATTCAATGTTACCAACTTTCCTGTCCCACTTTAGAGACTAAAGGGCTGTTGCTCTTATGGACTCATGGCCAAATTGTTGAGGTAGAGGGATCCTAAATGCAAGGTACGGATGTTGGAGATGCAGAGGAGAAGGGAACCAAAAGAGGAGTTACTAGTAAGTGCTCGTCATCATAAAAAGCAGTAGATCACACCGTGGGCTATTTTACTCCCTAGGAGATGTTTGGTCATACCTGAGGAAGTTTTGGATTGTCACAACTAAGAGGCTGTTATTGGCATCTAGTTAGTAGAGGCCAGGGAGGCTGCTAAGTACACTACAATGCACAGGACATCCCCCCACAACAAAGAATTATCCAACCCAGGATAACAATAGTACTAAGATTGACGACTGATGTAAGGGGATACAAAGCACCTTACATGGATTATTTTATTAATAGTTGCAATGACTCTATGAGGTAGGAACAATAGAAAATCTCCTAATAGACTTTCACTGATTCAACTCACTAATCAAATTAACGGATGCTCTCTGCTTGTTCCATAAAACATATGCAGTGATGTTTACAGTCACAAAATGTTCAAGGCTGGCCACTCTCTGGGATGCCTGTGCACTTCTGCTTCATCACTAGAGCTGTACTTACCAAGTTGATTTTAGTAATAGACCTTTTAATTTTTTATTATTGTAATTATGTATTTTAGTCACATATTGCATAAATCAGAGTTTCCAAATCTTTTTTTTTTTTGAGACAGAGTCTTGCTCTGTTGCCCAGGCTGGAGTGCAGGGGCATGATCTTGGCTCACTGCAACCTCCACCTCCTGGGTTCAAGCAATTCTCCTACCTCAGCCTCCCAAGTAGCTGGGATTACAGGTGTGCACCATCATGCCAGGCTAAGTTTTCTATTTTAGTAGAGATGACATTTCACTATGTTGGCCAGGCTGGTCTGGAACTCCTGACCTCAGGTGATCCACCCACTTCTGCCTCCCAAAGTGCTAGGATAATAGGCATGAGCCACCGCGCCTGGCCCCAAGAATTTCCCAATCTTGGCATTGACATAAATGAATGAAATGAGTGCAGAGATAAAGGGAGTTGTTTCTGTGATAGCATAGTCTCATGTGACAGAAACTATGTCCTCACAAACCTGTCTCCTCTAATTGCTGGGCACAGAGTTGGACTACATTTCCCAGAACTCTTTGCATTAGAAGGGACTATGTCTCTACTTTTCTTACCAAGGGACTGTGGGCAGAAGTGGTATGCTTCCACTTCTTATCTTCCAGGCTGAGGTAGTTAGTTAAGAGCGAGTGTGCCTCCATCATCCTTCCCTTCTTTCTTTTCCCTTCTTCTCACTTGATGCATTCAAAAGCAGTAACCTTGGAAGCCACATATGAAAGATTGCAGAGCCAAAAATGAAGGGCCTACACATCCCTGAATCACGCTTGGAGGAGAGCCACTCATCAATTAGGAGCACCTGCTTTGGCCTCTATGTGAATAAGAAGCTTATATTGTTCTTGAATTGCTACACATTTCTGGGTTTGATTGTTAGAGTAAATAGTATTTTCTTAAAAAAAATACAACTGGGTTGAAAGTTTTGGAAATACTTGTAAAAGTGAGTCCCTCAAAATTCACAATTAAATTAGGTGTGGAGGCTGGGCACAGTGGCTCATGCCTGTAATCACAGCAGTTTGGGAGGCTGAGCAGGTGGATCACCTGAGGTCACCTGCCTCAGGTGGCCAACATGGTGAAACCCTGTCTCTACCAAAAATACAAAAGAAAATTAGCAGGGTGTGGTGGTGGCTGCCTGTAATCCCAGCTATTCGGGAGGCTGAGACAGAAGAATCTCTTGAACCTGGGAGGTGGAGGTTGCAGTGAGCCAAGACCGCACTGCTGCATTCCAGCCTGGGTGACACAGCAAGACTCCGTCTCAAAAAAAAAAAAAAAAAAAAAAAGAGAAACAAACAAACAAACAAAATTAGGTGTGGGAGAGACAATGGTAAAATATTAGGAACAAAGTCATAAGTATCTAACAGAATTTTATATTTCTATTTATTTTTAAGAGTCTTTAAGCTCTGGCTTCATTTTGAGGAAATCATTGACTATGCATTGCTGGCATGGCTCATGGAAGGAAATCATCTTGGATTCTAATCAGCAAAACCCAAAGGCCCAGCCTTACATCAAAAGATTGACCTATATTCACGTGCATTTAGCTATTTTAAGTTGAAACTCAATGTTTAAAGTAAATATATATCATTTTTTATAATGTCTGGCTTTAACTAATTTTTAAAAATAACCTTCTCGCCACTAGTCTCAATCCCATTGAATGAGAGAACTTCTAGAGTTCTGTCAGTTTACAAAGGAGGAATCTGGGGTTCCAGAAGGTATGATGACTTTCCCAAATCATGTGGCTAGCAGGTGGCCCAGCCAGAATTTACTCTAGGCTCCCATTTCTCCACTGTTACTTGTGGTGTCTTTTCTTTCTCTTGGGAGCTCCGGGAATACTGAGCCAAAGGCCATGATATCTGTATCTGATGGAGAAGCCAGTTCTGGCTTCCAGAACCCATTGTTACAAACAATGGGGAGCAAATGCTCCCATGGAAGTTGCCCATTTGGCAAATGCTTTAGTTTTTAGGGGTACTTAACTGCATGAAAAATAGAGCCAAGAAGCACAGACCCTGGCTCTGTGTCAGTCCTGCTCAGAGATCCCAATGCAGGCTCCACCTCGATGCCACTGGTGTCTCCATCCCTGCAGTGCTATAGCTACTAGTCCTTGGGAAATGCTCCCGATCTCAGGCTCCCTCTCACTGTCCCAGAACTTTCTTTATGGTTCACAAACACGTTAAGCACATTATCTTGTTTAAGTCTCTCAACCACCCTGTAAGTTAGGCAGGGCAGATTTAACCTCATCTTACAGAACATTGAAGCTGAGAGAGGTTTCATCATTTTCTGAGGTCCCATGGCTACTATGTGGCAGGGTTAGAAAGGAAATATCAACACAGGTTTTGTATTTCCCAGTTCCATATTCCTTCTGCCACATCACGTGAACTTCTGCTACCACATCAAATCTTGTCACTCTACAACACTGTGTGCTTTCAGCAGAGGCAGCTTGGTGCCCTGGTTAGAGAAGGCCTTGGGCCGTGGCCAGAACTGGTTTGAGCCAGAGCTCTGACTCTTATCAGCCTGAGCTGCGGTTTCTTCATCTTTTACGTGGATGTGAATAAACAGATCAACTCATTCATGAATGGTGAAGACTGTACATATTTTGTGAGAAAGTCATGATTGCAGTGCCTGGCTCATAGTAAATGTTCCATCACTGCTCACCCCCCACCCATCTGCTCTCTACAGTTTGTGTTGTACCTGTACCCACCTGAGTGCTGATGTCTGTGCCTGCACCTGTACCTTGCATCCTACCCCTACCACTGACTAAATGCTGGGCCTCTTCTGCCTGGATGGAAGCTTCCCAAGATCAGGGACCATGACTCCTTCATGAAAAAATGCTGTGAGATGGCTTCTCTCCTTGACCAGGAGCCAGGAGATCTGGATTCCAGTCTTGTGTTACTTTCTTCCTCCGAGCCTCAATTTCCCATTTGTAAAGTGAGGGAGTTTGACTAGGTGCTCTTTTGAATGATGATGATCCATGGTTTCCAGATCTCTCACATCAGACTAGAAGCTCCCTGGAAGCTAGAGGAACAGTGGCTGCCTCACCCCCTGGATATTTCCACCCCAGAAAGGGCTCTGCATATTCACAAGCCTTTAAGTGCACAGCATTGTGTGCCAAGCGTGGTGCTACCATCTTGGGAGAGACACAAGGAACAGAAAACAGTTCTTGCCCCCAGGAGTCCTGCCTGCCAGACTTATTGAGGAGCGAACACAAACACAAATTAAAAAGCTGAAGATCCTAGCTCAAGCCCTGGGCATCTCTCCACTGGAGAAATACAAACAACCTCCTAATAGACCTTCTTGCTTCTCATATCCCTCCTTGTCAGTTCATTATCTCAGCTATACAAAAGTCTAAGACTGATCAGCTCACCTGTCTCAAAGCCTTTCATGGCCCCCTCTGTCTTTCCAGTGACAATCTGAACTCATTAGCATGATACGAAACCCTTTGCTATCAGGCCTCTGCCTATCCGGCAGGGTTCCAATCATGATCACTTTTCACTGGCAACCTGGACTCTGGACATTTGGCACCACCTCCCCTCATTCCATCCCTCACCTCTACCCCAGTAAGCTCGGTCAACCTTTGCAACCACCATGACTCACTTGATTAGCTTAGGTACAATCTGATGACATCTCTTTTACTTCTCTTATTTCAACATTTGGGCCTGAGGTGCCCTTATCAGCAGGAATTTCAGAATCTTTCTGGTAAGGCCTCTCATCTCCCACTACTCTCTGGTACACAATTGCCCAATAACTTGGGGGTTTATATAATCCAAAGATATTAGTGTGTGAAGAAAGGGAAAATACAGGAAAGAACAGAACCCTGCCAAATAAAGTGGGGCAGATTTCCTGGAGAAAGATATTTTCATCAGGATTTAGAAACATATGAGAACTTGGGCAGGTAGTTTGTGTTGGCAATGGGGATGGGTGGACCCCTGAGTATAGGAGTAATACTCAAGAAGTAAAAAGAAGCAGCATCCCTGGGTCAGAACACAGTGACTTCAAGTTGATAAATTCCAGTCTGGTAAGACTCTCAGGAAATGGGTGAACTCATTCAACGCTGATAATGTTTCAGATTGGTATAGTCCTAGAGAGCCATAAACACAGTCTTGCCTTTGACAAGTAATCTTGCTCGTGAAAATTTATGCTAAGGAAATAATTCAGTTGAACACCAAAAACTCCGAACAACAATATTCATAGGCATTCTTTAAACTAGGGAAAATCTGGAAGCAATCTAAAATTCAACAGTAGGAGTTGATTAAATGTAACATCAAGTGGCCGTGGAATGAAGTGTTGGGAAGACATTAAAAATGATACTGGCCAGGCACGGTGGCTCACGCCTGTAATCCCAGCACTTTGGGAGGCCGAGACAGGCGGAGCACAAGGTCAGGAGATCGAGACCATCCTGGCTAACATGGTGAAACCCTGTCTCTACTAAAAATCCAAAAAAAAAAAAAAAAAAAAAAAAGGCGCCTGTAGTCCCAGCTACTCAGGAGGCTGAGGCAGGAGAATGGTGTGAACCCAGGAGGCAGAGCTTGCAGTGAGCTGAGATCACACCACTGTACTCCAGTCTGGGCGACAGAGCGAGACTCTGTCTCAAAAAAAAAAAAAAAAAAAAAAAAAAAAAAGATACTTAAAGCCAGGCGCAGTGGCTCACACCTGTAATCCCAGCACTTTGAGAGGCCAAGGTGGGCGGATCACTTGAGGCTAGGAGTTTGAGACCAGCCTGGTCAACATGGTGAGACCCGTCTCTACTAAAAATACAAAATTAGGCAGACGTACTGGTTTATGCCTGTAATCCCAGCTACTTGGGATGCTGAGGCAGGAGAATCGCTGGAACCCGGAAGGCAGAGGCTGAAGTGAGCTGAGACTGTGCCACTACACTCCAACTTGGACAACAGAATGACACTCTGTCTCAAAAAACATTTAAAAATGATACTTAAGATTTGCATTATTCAAAAACAATTCAGCAAATATTGATGGAGATGTTGACGGGGTTAGTTTCTTCTGAGGCCTCTGTCCTTGGCTTGTAGATGACTGTCTCTTTCTTGTGTCTTCATGTGATCTTCCCTCTGTGTCTGTTTCCTGGTCTCCTTTTCTTCTAAGGACACCAGTCATATCAGATTGGACCCGCCATAATGACTTCATTTTAACTTAATCTCCTCTTTGAAGGCCCTATCTCCAAATAGAGTCACATTCTGAGGTACTGTGGGTTAGGACTTCAACATATGAATTTGAAGGAACATAGCTCAGCCTCTAACAAGATTTTCTGTCTGGGACTGTGCTGTGGACTTGTGGGACTAAGACATAAAGGACCCAACCACTGGTTGCCAACATCTGCAGACAAGGAAAAGGCTGTCTTTGATGGAAGGATGGAACTCTGACGGGGAAAAGCAGTGGTCTGCAGCAGCATTTGCAGGGGACAATTAGGGCAAATGTGGGAAGCAGGACACAGATCCCATTTGGTGGATGTGGAGTGGGACTTGGATGGTGTACACACAGCACTCAAGGGCTGTAATCAGGAAGTGCCTTTATTTTGTCTCTCACTTGCCTTTAAAATTTATTTATCTTGGAAAATTTCCTCCTCTGCTCCTGTATTTAAAAAATCATACAGTCTTCTGACTTTCTTTTTCTTTCTTTTTTTTTTTTTTTGAGACATAGGCTGTCTCTGTCACCCAGGCTGGAGTGCAATGGCAGCGATTCTCCTGCCTCAGCCTCCCAAGTAGCTGGAATTACCGGCAGGCACCACCATGCCTGGCAATTTTTTGTATTTTTAGTAGAGATGGGGTTTTGTCATGTTGGCTAGGCTGGTCTCAAACTCCTGACCTCAGGTTATCTGCCTGCCTTGGCCTCCCAAAGTGCTGGGATTACAGGCGTGAGCCACCGTGCCCAGCCAGTCTTCTGACTTTCTGTTCACTGTTAGGTAAGTCTTTCAGGTCATGTTAAGTCGTCAAACTCTGGCCCAATTTAGAAATGAAAATGTCAAGCCGCATGTAATAATCAAAGTTTCCAACTTACGCTATAGCTGTTTGTCTGGGTGGGGCTGCCAAGGTAGGCTGTCTGGGCAGGCTCCGGGGAATGGGCTTCTTCTCTCTTCACATTAACCTCCTCTCTCTACTCATTATCCCTGTCTCTGCCTCTGTTTCCGGTCCCTACGGGATTGGAGTTGAAGCAGGGAAAAAAGATAGACTGTTCTTGTATATGTATTATCTCTGTGGCTAGGACAAGATTCTCCGGCTCTTGGCTTGGGAGTGGGAACACTCCCTGGGCTGCGGGGGATAGAATGGCTTTGAACAGGCTTGTCAGTGGTGGACCAGTTGGCCAAGAGCTGAGAGACAAGGGAGTCATCACCCAAGACCTCCCCCGGCTGCCAAGGAGGTGATACAGCCTGGCCTGTGGTTTCTCAAATGGCCATCTTAACTTCAACCTGCTCCTAATCATGAATCATCTTGTGACTGCAGCTAGTTCTTACAAGGACCTTTCAAGGAAAGAAGTAAGCCAACTCCAACAGAAACTGCAATGAAAATTGATTGCGATTCTGGGTCCACATTTAATTTTACCTTCTCCACAGAAGCTGTCGGAGACGTCAGAAGTGGTAATCCTCAGGAAAGAGAAAGAAGGTCAGCCCTTGTCTGACGTCTCATAGTGGTTAGGCACCGGGGCCTGGATCTGCAGAACTTTGACCTGAAAGATGCTGAATTACTCACTTGAATGAGGCGTTGTGGGGTAAAGAACAGGCTTTGGTGCCACAGACTTTAATTCTGATTCCATCTCTATATTAATTTGCTCTGTGTTTTTGAACAAACCACCTAGCCTCTCTGGGCCTTAGTTTTATTTTATCTAGCAGATAATAAGTTTTCACTCATGAGGTTGTCATAAGGATTGCACCACATAAAATATACAAAAACATCTACCCAGTACCTGGTGCGTGAAAGGTCTTAAATTAATTTTATATCCTTCCCCTATTAATGCTGAAATACAGTCTATTTCTTGGTCTGAATTAAGACCACAGTCATATCAGATGTGACTGGGTTAATTCACCAGCAATCCAGACCATGTTTAGATTTCTAGGTCCTGAGGGTAACCCAAGTAACACTATGGGGAAGGATGCAGTTCGGGTTGTTCAGGCAGAGATGCTGCTCAAAGAATTTCTATTTCTCTTCTGGAACCTCCAGCTGCTCCTAGTGCCCTGGGCCCACTCAGCCCTGGACACCAGAAGGCTAACCCTCTAAATAAATAGAGTCCTGGCAGCCAATGGCTGTGTCCTTGGAGTTTTAGTCCTGGTGACCTTACCAGGGAAGGTACATTGCCCATCTTCCTCCATCTGCTACCAGCCCACTAGTCAGTTTCCCACTGGACTTATCGCTATTTCTCATGCTGGACCCTAATAAGTTGGGATGGATGCATTCTCTACTCTTCCTGTTTCCATGAGAAATGACTCATCTGGAGTAACATTCCTGGTCTCTCACCCCAACCCTCTCTCACTCCACTGGAGGAGCAAGGGAGGGACTTACCTGATTAGTGATCTTAAAGATGGAGCTGGGCCGGGTACAGTGGCTCATGCCCGTAATCCCAGCACTTTATGACGCCAAGGGGGGCGGATCACCTGAGGTCGGGAGTTTGAGACCATCCTGGCTAACACGGTGAAACCCCATCTGTACTAAAAATACAAAAATTAGCCGTGTGTGGTGGTGCACTCCTGTAATCCCAGCTACTTGGGAGGCTAAGGCTGGAGAATCACTTGAACCCAAGAGGCAGAGTTTGCAGTGACCAGAAGTCATCCCACTGCACTCCAGCCTGGGCAACAGAGTGAGACTCTGTCTCAAAAAATAAATAAATAAATAAAAAGAAGAAGGAGCTGCATGTATGTGGTGAGCCCCTCTGAAATTCCATCTTGCAATCTATTAGGTTGGTGCAAAAGTAATTGCAGTTTTTGACGTTAAAAGTAATGGCAGGGCCAGGTGCGGTGGCTCACGCCTGTAATGAGGCTGAGGTGGGCAGATCACTTGAGGTCAGGAGTTCAAGACCAGCCTGGCCAACATGGTGAAACCCCATCTCTACTAAAAATACAAAAAAAAAAAAAAATGGTCAGGCATGGTGGTAGATGCCTGTAGTCCCAGCTACTTGGAAGGCTGAGGCAAAAGAATTGTTTGAACTCTGGAGGCGGAGGTTGCAGTGAGCTGAGACTGAGCCACTGCACTCCAGCCTGGGCGACAGAATGAAACTCTGTCTCTAAAAAAAAAAAAGGCTGGGTGCGGTGGCTCACGCCTGTAATCCCATAATCCCAGCACTTTGGTAGGCCGAGGCGGGCAGATCACGAGGTCAGGAGATCGAGACCATCCTGGCTAACACGGTGAAACCCTGTCTCTACTAAAAATACAAAAAAAAAAAAAAAAAAAAAAAAAAATTACCCGGGCATGGTGGCGGATGCCTGTAGTCCCACCTACTCGGGAGGCTGAGGCAGGAGAATGGCATGAACCCAGGAGGCAGAGTTTGCAGTGAGCCAAGATGGCGCCACTGCAGTCCAGCCTGGGCAACACAGCGAGACACCGTTGCCCAGGAAAAAAAAAAAAAAAAAGGTAATGGCAAAAACTGCAATTATTTTTACATCAACCTAATATACCCTGAACAGAGCATGTTCTGGTTCTTTGGAACAGGCTTGCTGTTTGGGGTGGAAGTGGGTCAAAGTATAATTTTCAAAGAAGTTAAAAATGTGACTTCCATACAAATATAGAATGGACATGTGTCAAAGATCCATTTAACTCATTAACAAGGGAATAAGCAGTATATTAAAGACGGTTCTTAAGAGCATTTGATGAACAGAGATTTGTATAGTTAGTTGGGAAAGGAATGCAGAAATAAGTTTATTAAATTAGATGCAAAATCAGTTAATATCCTACAGTGCAACAAAACTGTAGCCTTTGCAATTATTCTTCTACCAAACAGCAAAAATTTGCATCTTTACTAGACAAAAATATACAAATTAACATGTAATGTTAATGAGTGTTAATGAATCCGGGCCCTAATATATAGTCAATATGAAGGCAAGCAAAGACTTGTTTCTCATAGCGAACGAAATAAATTTTGCTGGACCTGTTAGATACGTCACAGTATAACATCGAGAGGACAAGCAGTCATCTTTTTGCATTATTTCCAGCTTTTGACAATTTCAAGTGATGCTCAGCAAAGGATAAATTCAGTAGTGAGGGAGGAAATATCAGTAAGCACATGTAAGCATTCTGTTGAAATAGTTTTTCTGGGGGAGCAAGCAGGGCAGGGATGGTAGCTCACGCCTGTAATCTCAGCACTTTGGGAGCCCAAGGCAGAAGGAGAGCTTGAGCCCAAGAGTTGGAGACTGGCCTGACAATATAGAGAGACTCTGTCGCTGCAAAAATAAAAAAAATTAACTGAGAGTTGTGGTGCATGCTTGTAAGTCCTAGCTACTTGGGAGGCTGAGATGGGTGGATTTCTTGTGCCCAGGAGTTCAAGGCTGCAGTGAACTTTGATTGTGCCACCGCACTCTAGGCTGGGTGACTGAGCGGGACCTTGTGTTTAAAAACAATAAAAACAGGCTGGGCGTGGTGGCTCGTGCCTGTAAGGCCCGCACTTTGGGAGGCTGAGGTGGTGGATCATGAGGTCAGGAGTTTGAGACCAGTCTGGCCAATATGGTGAAACCCTGTCTCTACTAAAAATACAAAAATTAGCCGGGCATGGTGGTGCACGCCTGTAGTCCCAGCTACTCAGGAGACTGAGGCAGAAGAATTGCTTGAACCTAGGAGGTGGAGGTTGCAGTGAGCTGAGATCGCACCACTGCACTCCAGCCTGGGTGACAGAGTAAGACTCTCTCAAAACAAAACAAAACAAACAAACAGAAAAACAATAAAAATAAATAAGTACAATAGTTTGGGATTTTTAATTTTTCTATCTCTGTCTTTGTAATTTCTTGGTCTAACTCTCCTTTTGCTTCTTTTCCCCCCTTGGGTAGAGAATAGAGGAGTGTTATCTGTTGAGCCTCCCCAGCCGCAGTGGGCATCGTCTTCCCTAGCAGGGCTGCCTGTGAACAGTCGTGTGTCCCCGTCTCCCTGGGCTAGCTCTGGGCGGGTGGTGGCCCAGATTTTATTGCCTCCTCCTTCTGCCAGTCTAGAAGGCAACATCAATTCCACTTTCAGGCTATGAAAGCACACAAGGAAACAGACTTAGTCATTTTCTGCTATAAATTTGCAGAGATGCCAGTTTAGTAAACAAAATAAATATCTCTTCTCAGCGTATTTGCCTATTATGAATATGTATGAGCTCTTAGAACTTTGGGAAGAGGCAGATTTCTGGGGACAGCTTCTGGATTTAGAGCCCCTAGGTGGAGAATGGCAAAGGGCTTGCATGCTCTGTTTCTCAGCACCCCCACCCCTCACCTCCAAACTGGGCTCTGAAGAGGGTGAGGAGGAAATCAGATTGGATGAATAGCCATACTTACAGAATCAGTCACTAACACTTACTGAATGCCTATTATGTGACAGCCACAGAGATAGGAGCTGATGCTACAAAAATGACCGAGATGTATAGTCTTGGGCCATCACCAGGGCATGGTCTCCTAGATGAGAAACTTACAAACAAGCAAATTACAATGTGATACACCCTTATGCCCATATGTAATAATATAACGTGTACATGTGTACATGTTACAATGATACACACAATGTGATATCACAAATATAATGTGATAAATACAGCAACGGAAGCCTGTGTGTGGTATGGGGGTTTGTTTAAAACACAGATTGGGGTAGGGAAAAATATAAACTGCAAGCAGACACAGCTAGGGTCAAATTTCAGCTCTACCACGTAGTTGAATGCTTTAGATCACTTATTTATAAAATGGGGTCATTCCTTCCTTACTGTTCTTGAGAGTATTTGCAATAATGTATTTAGAGCACTGAATATAGTAACCAGCACCTAGTTGGCACTCAATAAATTATAGCTATTAATGAGAGGTATTGATGGTTTCTTTTTTCCTTAGGTACAATAAATAGCTCGCAATAGAATTGCCATTTGTAGCATCCAAGGCACTTTCAGTCCATTATCTCAACACTGGGAAGGAGGTATTTTTGGCCTCTTTTCACAGATTAGGAATTCTTGGTTTAGAGTGGTGAGGAGCCCTGGCCAAGGCCACAAGCTAGTGCAGAAACGCTGAGAAAGAATCATTTTTGGGTGGGACAGAGAGCTAGTGAACCCGTGTCAGATAGAAGGGCAGGAACTCTTCTGCCTTACCTGCATTTTTAGGCCCAAGTGCTGAGAAGCAGGACCAGCAGCAGGAAAGGAATCAGTGTGGCCTTTGCTAACACAGGGATGTCCAAAAGATGGTGGAAGTCACGGAGCCCACTTGGGTGAATAAAATCAGATGATGAAAGCAAACGAGGACCCCTATCTTTTCTTAGAAAAGAACTTTATACAAGAGAGGCCAAGACTAGGTATATGTCACAAATTTTGGAACCTTTGTCATTTCCCCTTGCTTGATAATTTTATCTTCCATCCATTTCCCTGAGTAGTGAGCAGTGAACTCCTGATGAGGGAAACCACCTATCTACATGTTTTGAGGGCAGTAAGAAAGCAGGAAATGGAAAGACAGCCTCCTACGGGGACAGCAGGGAAACAGGAACTGGGGACAGCATCCTACTGCATGGGGACAGCAGGGAAACAGGAATGAGGGGGACAGCATCCTACTGCATGGGGACAGCAGGGAAACAGGAACTGGGGACAGCATCCTACTGCATGGGGACAGCAGGGAAACAGGAATGAGGGGGACAGCATCCACTGCATGGGGACAGCAGGGAAACAGGAACGGGGGACAGTATCTTACTGCATGGGACAGCAGGGAAACAGGAACTAGGGGACAGCATCCTACTGCATGGGACAGCAGGGAAACGGGAACTGGGGACAGCATTCTACTACATGGGGGCAGCAAGGAAATGGGAACCGGGGAGACAGCATCCTACTGCACAGAAAGAGGAGAACCCCAAGGGATGTGTGGGTGGTGGCAGCTTTTCACAGAACAAGCAGGAAAACTGAGTTTCTGGCACATTCCAGAGGCTGGAAAGGAGACATGAGAAGAACAGAGGAACCAGTGGGGCCAAAAAGAAGTCTTGGGGTTTCACGGTAGAATAGCCAACTGAACATCCCCCACGCAGAGACAGACTGAAAAGCCAGGCTTTCAGATTCCAGACTCTTGTCTCCACTGCATATATTCCCATACAAATTCACCTACACAAACTCTGTGTGCTGGAGGGACTCAGAGGCAGATCTCTGAGAGGGTTCAGAGATGTTGAGAAGGATTGGATAGTTGGATATTGGCTGCATCTGCTGCTGGGCTGAGAAAGGAAGAAACCGCAGGAAGATCTCCTGGAGCTTGCCCAGCTCCGAGCACTGGGCTCACGGTGGCGTATCCAGAAGCCTTTTCAAGCTGCAAGAAAGAGTAGCCATGTGGGAGTGACCTGGGTCCTGGTCCCAGCCCTGCCATTGACCACTCTATGCTGCTCATTTACACAACTTCCCAGGCCTCAGTGTCTTCATCTGTAAAATGGGGGCATAAAGTCCAACCATAACCATTTTATAGTATTCTGAACAAGAACCAACTAATGTAATAGATGTAGAAGAACACTGGAAATTGTATGAGCTCTGAAGTGCTAGGAGAGAATTTTGTGGTTGTTTATTTTAATTATTATTATTTTTTAAATCACGGTCTCACCCACTAGGCCATTTATTGCTGACTTGGAGCTCTCTGATCCTGGTGCTCTGGGCTTATTTCCCCATGTAGACTGCATGCTGACAGAGAAGGCTGAGGTGCTCAAATCATACTTCTCCATATTTCTCTCATTACTGTCCCACCCTATACACCCCTCTCCCCAGCAGGGCAGCTCTGACACAGAATTTGATGAGTGACTGATTGATAGCTTGGCCGTGTGTTCCTGGGGATATCCAATTTTTCCTCCAGCATATAGTCACTGCCTTTCCATCTGTTTGGGTACTGGGGTGGGGATGGGGTGGGGGGTGAGCAGCCAGTTTCTCTGCCATCCAGTGTTGAAACAGAATGTCACGTGCTTCATTTGCAACAACATGGATTTAGGCTAGACGTTTTTTTTTTTTTTTAAACAGGGTCTCCCTTGTCACCCAGGCTGGAGTGCTGTGGCATGATCTCAGCTCATGGCAGCCACGACGTTCTGGGTTCAAGAAATCCTCCTGCTTCAGCCCCCCAAGTAGCTGGGACTACAGGCACACACCGCCATGCCTGGCTAATTTTTGTATTAATTTTGTAGGGCTTTCGTCACGTTATCCAGGCTGGTCTCCAGCTTCTGGGCTCAAGTTATCCACCCACCTTGGCCTCCCAACTAGAAGGGGAAAAGGAAAGAACCATGAACTTTTGAAGTTTCTTGGTTACGTTTTGTTGGTTTTTTGTTTTCCAAAGTATTTTAGAGTAAGTTACAGGTATGATTTTTCATCCCTAAATACTTCAGTTTGTGTCTTTGAAAAATTAGGGGTTTTGTTGTTTTTTTTTTAGGCTAGTTAATTAAAGTTACAGCATTTTTGATGTGTGTGTGTGTGTCGTGTATGTGTGTGTAGTGTATGTGGTATGAAGTGTATGTGAATTACATAAGAGGGTATGTGTGTGTGGGAGTGTGTGTGCTGTGCATGTGCTGTGTAAGCTAATTTGAGTGTATGTGGTGTGTGAGCTAATGTGAGTGTGTGTGTGAGCTTATATGAGTGCGTGTGCTGTGCGAGCTAATGTGGGTGCGTGTGCTGTGCGAGCTAATGTGGGTGCGTGTGCTGTGTGAGCTAATGTGACTAGGTGTGGTATGTGAGTGTAGGAGTGGTGTGTGAGAGTGTGTGTGGTGTGTGAGCTAATGTGAGTGTGTGTGCTGTGTAAGCTAATGTATGTCTAGGTGGGTATGTGAGTGGAGGAGTGGTGTGTGAGAGTGTGTGGGGTGAGTGTGTGTGGTGTGTGAGCTAATGTGTGTGTGGTATGTAAGCTAATGTATGTCTAGGTGGGTATGTGAGTGGAGAAGTGGTGTGTGAGAGTGTGTGGGGGGAGTGTGTGTGCTGTGTGAGCTTATGTGAGTGTGTTTAGGTGTGGTATGTGAGTGGAGGAGCGGTGCGTGTGTGTGTGTGTGTGAGAGAGAGAGTGCCTGCGTGTTTGTGTCAAGTGCAGACAGCTCTTTGGGGAGGATTTGGCTGCTGCTCTTCTTAGAGGCAGGGGAGTGGGCCAAGGAAGGCCTTGTTCATCCCTCCGGGCTCAGCCAAGCCCTCAGGGAGGGGAGGTGCCCCGCACTGGGGAAGGGAGCAGCTGGGGAAAGTTGACTCAAGACAAAGTTCCCGGCTTCTCTTCCCCCCCCTGGCCAGGGACTCCATAATCTCTCACTGGGAAACCGGGACAGAATTGAGTGCTGAGTGTGGTACCCAAACTGCAAATTAATTAAGTCTGAATTAAATATTTCCTCCCTTTTCTTTCAGGGAAGTTTCTTGGGAGGAATTGGCTTGCTGGTTTTGTTTTTTGGTTTTTTTATTTTTCATCCTGATCTTTAAACACTACTGCTGAAAGACTAATTGTGTTGTGCAAGGTATAGCCTAGTCCTCTGTTACCCGCCTCCCTCCCTGACTCTTGTAGCTTTCCTCTCCAAAGATGAAATGTCAGCCATTGGGAGAAGTGGCTCATAAGAACATGACTGTCTGCCATTAGCCCACAAGGCCGTGGCTGGGCAAAGGGCAGTCCCACCCCTGGATACCTTTTGGCTTAGACATTTAGCTCCAGGTGAGAGGTCAAGGCTCCATCCCGGGCCAAGTAAGCCATGCCAACTAAAGCCTCCCATCTTTAGCATCTCCTGCAAGCTTGCCAGGACCGGGGTAAGGTATTTAGGATGTCCTGGGCCATAAAAAGATAGTAGTGCTTTCCTCACTGCCCCCACATCCCCATATAACATAGAGTTAATCAGGAGATCAATTAGAGTAAGGAACACCTAGAGTTCTGTTTCTTCCCATGATGATGACTAGGATATCAAGCAGTAAGTCACTGACAGGTTTTGGTTTGTTTGTTTGTTTGTTTTAGAGACAGAGTCTCACTTTGTCGCCCAGGCTGGAGTACAAGTGGTACGACCTTGCCTCACTGCAGCCTCCACCTCCTCGGTTAAGTGATCCTCCTACCTCAGCCTCCCAAAGTGCTGGAATTACAGGTGTGAGCCACTGCACCTGGCCTGTGTGGGCCCATTTCCGAGGGAAGCTAGAATTTCACACCCTGGGCCTGGTGGTCTATGGTCTAGAGGGCTTCCCCAGCCTCCCTGGAGAACTGCCAGTGGCAGGTTCTAGGCAGCATTTGAACCCTTCAACCCCACCCCCAAGCCCCATTCTCTTTCCTCCTGTGTGCCAGCAGCTTCCTGGACCTCCTGCACTTTCAGCCAGCAACTGGCTATGACAGCAGAAACAGAAAACAGCCAGGTCTCTATTCCCAGAAGACCAGTCTGTAGAGGAGGCTGTTCCGGGATGAGCTTGTTAGCAGAGAAATGTAATTACTGCCCTCCACCAGGCTGAAGGTTCTTTGCCTCCATAGAGTCTCCCTCCTGAGCACCCCAGGTTCTTTATGAGAAGGCCTGTTGCTCTCAAGGTGAAGGTGTGGAGAATGGAAAATCTCAGGCTGGCTCAAGAGATTACAGAGTTATCCCCAGGAGAAGATCCCAGGCTCCAGCCTCGGTGCATCTTCCCACTCTGCCTTATCCGGCTTTGCTGGAAATTCCTCAGTTTCCGTCTCTGGAATGGGTCAAATCTGGGCTTGCATGGCAGACAGCATTCATTCACAAACATCCATTGAGGCCTATTGTGCGCCAGGAGCGCTAAGGTAAAGGAATACTGGGATAAAAACACAGCCAATGATCTGAAAGGCATCTCCCTGTGGAGACAGACACATACGCAATGACACTATAGTGGGATAAGTGCTGCAATAGGTCTACCCACTAAAGCATGTAAGAGGGACACCTACGGCATGCCCATGGTGGGGCAGGGGTGCAGGGGGCAGGGCTGATTCTGAGCTGATCCTTATGAATGGGTTAGCCAAGTCCAAAAAAGTGTGGGGGATAGGGAAGGGTGTCCCCAGAAGAGGAAACAGCCTAGAACAAACAGAGGGAGGCTTTTAGGAGCCCCCGTGTTTTCTGCAATGGGGTGTCTGGTGCTGTGAGAGACGATAGGGCGTGCATATAGGCCTTGGCATCAAATTGCAGAGGCAGGCTGCCCAAGTGTGCTTTGGGTTCTGTCATGCTGGGAAGTCTATACAATGGGAACAAATAGGACCAGCTTCATGGGGATTTGGGGACATAATGAGCAAATGAGATGATCTATATGAAGTACTTAGCATAGTGTCTAGCTTGGGATAAGCAGTCTATATATTGCTGTTAGCAGTTCATATCATTACTGATGAGTTGTATGATCTTGCAAAAGTTACGTTATAGCTCCATCCTCAGTTTTCTCATCTGTAAAATGGTGTTTTTGTTTGTCTGTTTCTTACAGTCTATTCAGCTGTGAACAGATCAAGGGACTGCCTTACTGACTTTAACTTCCCATCTCCGAAGGCAGTGCCCAGTATACAAAGATCAGTCTCTTTTCCTTCCCTTTCATTTCATTCTTCCAGCCCACTTAGGGCCTAACTGCTCAAAAAAGTGGCTATTTGTTCTCCTTTCAGTTCTGGGTACATTTTGCTCTATACTCAACTTCCAAAAATAGATCTGACTCCAAGTTCTGCACTCTTTCCACTAAACTCCGGTTGCCACAACAAATTTTTACTCTAACAATGATGTATAGATTTTTGCCTAAAAAATTAGCAATGCATTTTTTACAATCCAGTGGTGGTAAGTTTACAGAGAAACAGGCAAGTTTATACATTGCTAAGATAATGTTTTAGATGCAATATATTAACCATTAAAATCCTTTAGGATAGCTAATGAATAATATGCATCAAAAACCTAAAAATGTTCAGGTTATTTTTTTTCTCAGTAATTCTTGATTCTGACAATCCCAAGGGAATAATCCTAACTATACAAAGAAACTTGTTGCACAAATATATTTGTTGCCACATTACGGATAATAAGGAAAAATCAGAAATGATCTGTGTAATCAATCCTAAGAGAACAGTTAACTAAATCCTGATAGAGCCACCTCCTCAAATTTATGAGGTACCTAGAGTAGAGTCAAATTCACAGAGGCAGGAGGTAGAATGGTTGTTGCTTGGGCCTAGGGCAGAAGAGCGCAGGAAGTAGTTTTTGTTTGTTTTTTGTTTGTTTGTTTTTTGAGACGGAGTCTCTGTCACCCAAGCTGGAGTGCAGTGGCACGATCTCAGCTCACTGCAACCTCCGCCTCCTGGGTTCAAGCAATTCTCCTGCCTCAGCCTCTTGAGTAGCTGGGACCACAGGTGCATGCCATCATACCTGGCTAATTTTTTTGTATTTTTAGTAGAGACAGGGTTTCACTGTGTTAGCCAGGATAGTCTCGATCTCCTGACCTCGTGATCTGCCCACCTCGGCCTCCTAAAGTGCTGGGATTACAGGCTTGAGCCACCGCGCCTGGCCTTGCTTGGCCATTTCTATTGAATCCCTCAATATCATCCTCATAAAACTCCTCCTCTGGAGACAGACAAACTCCTCCTCTGAAAGGTAGTGGCTAAGCAGACCAGCTCACTTGTTTTTAGGCTTTTTAGAGCAGATGAGACACATGGGGTGGCTAGGCAAGGATGTCACCAGACAAGGCACTCTGGAGGGCCTCGGGGTTGGTGTCAGGTTCCCACAGCCATGAGGAGGGCCTGGTCCATATTCAAAACTTAGACAACATAGAGAAGAAGGAACAGGAGGTGCTCTGCCACAGACCCAGGACCCTTCCACGCTTGCCAATGCTTGTTAGAAACACATTTTGAAACATTCTCAGACTCTGCGATGGGGGGTTACATACAAAGCGGAATAGGATAGTGCTAAATGTCATAATTGGCAGGGACTGGGAGTGAGGGCATGAGGAGGACCTTGGGGCAGCTTAGTGCACCAGCAGTCAATACTGTTTATTGAGTGTCTACTACGTGCCAGCCGTGGAGGTAAAGAAGCTGCGTAGAAAGGGATTAAGTGCACAGATGGTAAAGTTGGGCCACCTGGTTCAAGTTCTGGATCTACCACTTAAAGTTTCATTACATTGGGTACATTATTTAACTAACTCTGCGACTCAGTTTCCTCATCTGCAAAGTGAGGATAACATCTACCTTGTTGGCTATTATGAGGATTCAATGAGTTTATAGCAGCAAAATGCTTTAAGCAATGCCTGGCACACGGTAAGCATGATGTACATTTCTATTAAATGAGATTCAATAAATTATCAGCCCCATGCTGCTCAGGAAGTGAGACACTCTCAAAACCTGAACACCAAACCTCAGACTCAGGCTCAGCAGTTGTCCTCTTGTCTCCACGCACGGAGTTCCTCACGCCTCTCTCTTTCCCGATCCACCTTCCTAGTATCCCTTTGTCTCCTCTCATCCAGACAGGGAGCTTTTATTCAGGTGGGTGAAAGGAGTGGACGTGGGGGCTGCGGAGCTCCAGAGGCTGGGGGCAGGGTGAAGCCAGCAGACTGGCTGCTCTGGCTGGCGGCCGTGCCTCCTGCCAGGCTCCAGGAGGGCATGCCAAGAGCAGATGGATGCAGATTGGGCTGGAGGCAGATTAATATAATCACTATATTACCAGCCCCACTCACTCCCCCACTCTTTCCCCTAATGGTGATTATTATACTTATTAGAGGCTCAGCTGCCAATGGTTATTGATTCTCCCTGCTGTAGCATTTTAATCAGGGCTGGAAGCTATTGTTGGAAACACCACCCTCCAGGGCCCCAGGACAGGTGCAGAGTGGGGCATCGGGACCTTTTCAGCCAGGCAGGCGAGGTCCCCAGGGTTCCAGAGTCATAGAGAGCACTCAACCCACAAACACCCTCCCTCTGTCTGGTGGCAGGGAAGCAGGGATGGAGAGGGGAATGGCACCACCCTGGGCTTCCCTCCACGGAGGCTGGCTAGCGGTTTTTTTCCAGCTGGGGCATGGCTGGGGCTGGCTCTGCTGGGTACGCCATCAATTCTCCTTCTCGCACCAGGAGGATTCTCTTTCCTGCCCCCTCCACCATCACCCAGCGTCCTCCCCACTCCCCTGTGCCCGCTGGTGCTGAGGGGCAAACCGAATCTGTTCGGGTGTCTGTGGAACAGGTAAGGAGTGGTGATGGGGGGTGGGAAGCACCTAGCTGGGCTGTGGCCACGACATACTGGGCATTTATCTGGGGCTGGGGTGAGGGTGAGAGATAATTCATGCTTGTTGAACCCACACTAGGTTTCAGGCATGTGTCAGGAGCTTTGCCCACATTATCTCCTTTATCACATCAGACTTTCCAATGCCGCACTTTCCAGCACACTTGACAGAGGAAACAGAAACTCAGAGAATCAGAATGGCATGCTCAAAGTCACTCAGCTAGGATGGGGCAGAGCTGGGTTTGGAGCCAGGTTATACACTCTTATAGGTGACAAAAACCCCACTGCAGATCACTGGTGGCAGAATCTTCCAGATCGATACAGATATCAGTCCTGCACGGCCCAACTCTGTTCTCTGGAGGCTCTGAGCACCCCGGGTAAGTGTAGAGTCTTCCCACATATAATCACCAGAGAACTAAGCCTGCCCCGTGTGAGAGCCACCTGCCTGGGCTCTGGAGTCAGTGATGGCTCTGGACTGGGGGCACGTCCTGTGACCCCAGCTGTGACTCCTGGTGTGCCCACTAGGTACCCTCCTGCATGAGCGTGCTGAGGGTAAGACTACCCTGGCTGGCAGAAGCCTTTGTCTGTTACCGCCTTGGAGTTACTGGGAGCGGGGCGGGGGGGGCAGTTTCTGAGGCTGACTGGGGCGTGGCACCCTGCCACTGCCCAGAATGCGATTATGTCTTGAGTTCATACAAGTTCATGGCACATAAAGTCCTGACAGCAAATGCAGAGGGGAAGAGGGCCAATAAAAGCCAAGTGAAAATGCAATAAATCAAAAATATTAAATATTTCATACACCCACAAATGGTTGTATAATGTGAGCATTTTTCAGTTCTACTGAAAATATGATGCGGATTAGGTGTTAACAGTTAAAAATGATTGCAGGCCTTTGTGGTGGACACTGGTGAGTTCTGGGTCCAGATGAGGGCCCACCTGTCTGCTCCAAAGGGTCCAGGACAGGCGATGTCCCAGACACACTGTTGCTGAATGTCTGTACCCAAACATCTCTTAGAAATCCTGGAGCTGGCGCTCTTTTGACACCTGGGCCCTTCTACTTTCCAAGAGGAGACAGGATCGAGGAGGCAGACATGAGTGCCTCCTGGGCAGCCTGCACACCAGAGCGCCCCAGGAAAAGGGCTTTCTTTCCTCCTCAGGGTGCACCAAGAACTCCCCTGCTCTCCTCTGTCTCCCTGGCTTCTCTCCTTCCTCTTGTTTCTATCTCATCTGAGTCGCCTTAGGGACGAACGCAATGGTGGACAATGATGTCATCTCTGAGATCACTTTGGCAGACTGGCTCCTGGGCCTCTGATAGAATTTCCCACTTACCGTGTCGCTCCTGTGGGGCATAGCTGGCCAGCCACAGTCTTGGTCCAGTCTTCCCTGCTGTGTCTCACCCCGAAGGCTGAGTCTCTTTGTTATTAGAGTCAGCCCTTTAAAAAACAAAGCAAAACTGCTTTGTTCTTTTTTCTCTGTCCCTTCCCCACGATGCACCAGCTCCTCTGGGATCTTTCAGAGGCCAGCAGATGCACCCTAGGCCCAGAGCCTCACCCAAAGGGCCTCTGGTGTTGAACGGCCCCCAGCCCAGGTGTTTCTGACCCCACTCCCCACCCGGTGTGCTGCTCCCAGCCTCTGCAGTTCAGACCCAGCCACCCTTGGCCTGACCAGCTCAGCCGTTTCATCCTTTGTCTACTGACTGGCATCATTCCCATGGCTGCACCCCCAGATGCAGACACCCAACCCTGCTCACGGTGAGGACGCATTCCTTTCCAGGAGGAAGCACCTTGGGGAGGTAGGGCTGGCAGCCCCCTGATGAATGTTCTGTGCATCATGTGGCAAAGAATAGCACTGTCCTGAGCCTTAGAGGTTTTTCTTAACTGTAAAACGCAGATGGGACCTGATTGAACGTGTGGATCAAACGAGACTGTGGGTGTATAGCGCTTAATCCCATGTCTGGCACACAGTGGGGGTCCTATAGGCCCTACTCCCTGTCTCCCTTTCCTCTTTCTGGCTAAGTTGTGTCCTAGCTGTAGCATATGGTTGGGGCCAGGAACGTGATAGACCTAGGAGGCATTCAGCACCAGGGAGGCCTGGTGTTGGCTGGGGCTGCAGTATTGCTGCTGGGTCACCTTGGCCTCACCTGTGTCACTTGCTTTCCACTCCCAAGGAGTGAGGTATCTGGATCCACACAACTCCAGTGACTCCTGATCAGCTCTGACACTTGGTGAATGAGTCACAGCAAGTGATTACACAGAGATGAAAGGAGCCAGCATTGTGATCTTGGTTATGATAATGAGCTGGATGAGCTTCTCCCAGGGAAACTTGGAGATGCAGGAGAGAGGCAGGCTGCTTCTGTCCCTGCCCTGACAAATGGGATGCTAATATAAAAGGTCTTTGTTAACTCCCCCGCCCCCCCAAACACACACACCTGCTGCTCTTGGGCTGTTCTGATGGCACTAAAGGGAGAGTGGAGGTATCTTGGGAAGGTAAGCTTTGGCGGGGGGCAGGAGGTGGGGGAGAAGGGGCAGCAGCTCGAGGGGAGGAGCTGAGATACATGCTCCAGGAACTGTCCGGGTTTTCTCACAGACCCTGAGCAGCCCCATACCTCAGTCACCAGGACTGCTGGCTGGTCTCAAAAGGGGATCAAAGCAGGGGAGCTTCAGGCAGGTCATACTTCTCTTACAGCAGGACGATAGCTTCTGTTTGTGGAACTCTAAGTATCAAATAGTGATAAGCACTATGTGTGTGCACATTATTCAGTTCGATCCTCATGATAGCCCTGAGCAGGGTAGTATTCCCATTTTGCAGATGAAGTAAGTAAAACGGGAGAACAATAACTTACCTAGTGTCAGAACTAAGATTCAAACCCGGGTCCATCTGCATGCCCTAACCAGACCAGGCCTTGTTTAGGGAGGAAGTGCAGTCTAAAGCATCTTATCCCCTTACTTTCTCATCTTGCTCAGGGGAGCAGGTGCGAGGTGTGTATCAGTGGAAGTCCAGCAGAAGAGATGGCGAATGTAACCGGACTGGGCTAAGGGGAGCTGGTGAAGGAGTGCAGAGCACCCTGAAGGCAACAGAGCAGAGTCATTTGGGACCTGCAGAGCGCAAGGCTGGAGGAGGGGCTGCCCCACAGGAGTGTGGCCTTCACGGGGGAGCACCACGGTCACCCCAGGCCCAGCAGGGTGTGTGAGTGAGTGGAGAGCAATCCACAGCCTTTCATCCTCACGGTCAGGTCTCCATAACTGACCCAACCAAAGGCCTGGTTGGTGCAGCCTTAGAAGTCAATCTTCCAGGTATGGGGCACAGAGTAGGGTGGGGCAGGGTGGTGAGTGGAAAGTGGGGTACAGGGAGCCTCTGGAGCTTTCTTTTTGTTATTATTTTGTGTGGGCTTTGAGACAGTGTCTTGCTGTGTTGCCCAGGCTGGAGTGCAGCAGCATGATCATAGCTCTCTACGGCCTCGACCTCCTGGCCTCAAGTGATCCTCCTACTTCAGCCTCCCCAGTAGCTGGGCCTACAGCCATGCCTGGCTGATTTTTTATTTTTATTTTTTGTAAAGATGAGGTCTCACTGTGTTGCCCAGGTTGGCCTCAAACTCCTGGGCTCAAGCCATCCTCCAGCCTTGGCCTCCCAAAGTGCTGGGATTACAGGTGTGAGCCACCATGCCTGGCCTCTCTGGAGCTTTCTGAGGGACATACAGGGCAGCAGTGACACTCTGTGCCCCCGAGAGGGGGTGGGCTGGGAGGCAGAACGTGCTATTCTGCCTGCGCCCAGGGCAGCTTCATCCTTCTGGCTTCTCTGACCACCACCAGCCACGCTGGGTGCGAGAGCCCCAGGGGAGGGCCCCATTCTTTCCCTCGGGTATCCAGAGGATTTCCCACACTTGCATAGGACCTGGGGGTCAGGAGGCGGAGGAGTCAGGAAGAAGCCGCCTCTGAGAGGAGTGGGAGAGAGCCAGTAGCAGAGCTGCCTCTCAGCTTCTCACTTTCAGAAACGCACTCGCTGCCACAGCCTTTTATTCTTCCTACAAATTTGTACTGCACCCTGACTGTGGGCAAGTCCAGTTCCTGCCAAGTGCAAGCTTGTGCTTAGGCAGCTGTCAGTCTGGGCACGCCCTCCAAGGCTGCCTGGCCCGATGGCAGGCTCTCTAAGCAAATGAGGAGGGGCAGTGTCAGTTCACCGGCTGCCCCGGAGGCACATTCCAGCCCACCCCAGCCCAAGGTTCCCTCCCTGTCCCGAGCCCTGTGACTGTTACTGTTAGCATTATTGCCTACAGTTATTGGCCCCCAAGTATAACCTCCCCAGGACCCATACCTAGGAGGGAGGGAACTACAGGCAGTGGAGGCCTGTGCTCAGAGATGCTCTGCCCCACACTCACCTCCAGAAAGAGAGGCAGTTCAATTACCCAACCAAGAATGCAGGCATTTTCTGTCTGCTGGGCAGGTGAGACCAATCATACCAGCTGCTCCCAGGCCCAATCCCCCCTCCCCTGGCTCAGCATCTTAGCGCATTTGTTGCTTGGCAAGGGAGGGTGGTTCCCATGACTTTCTGTTTCTTTGTTCCCCACTCACCTAGCAGCTGATGGGGAGTGGGAGGATAGTGGTCACCTGTCAGCTTCCCTGCTGTCTTATGTGCACATGGCAGGGGTGCTGTACAGCCTGGAGGCCTGGACAAATGGAATTCAAGGGCTGGGGAAAGAGTGGGCTGAGGCCTCACCCGTCACACCTACAGGCTGCCAAGCCTGCCAGGCAGCTTAATTTGCACGGTTCATCTCCCAGAAAGAACGGCTGCTGTTCTATTCTACCTTGGTCCTTGGGATGGAATCCTGATTGGATTGAATCCTAGGATATGTCATTTTCCCTCTGCTAGCTGCTGGTCCCAGCATCTCCCATACCTGATGGCGTGAGGTTGGACGGGAGCCGGTATTTATGCCAGGAGAGTCTGGGGCTTGGCCTGTTTCTGGGGTACTGGGGCACTGGGGCAGGGAATAGGTCTTGGCTGCTAGGTGAGGTACTCCTCATTGCACTCAGGAGCTTTCCAAATCCATAGGCCTGAAGAGAGAAGAGAGAAGATCCCATGGACCCTTGATCTTTCACCTTTTGCTCTCTGCTGTCCCCAACCTGTCATCTGTGCCACAGAACTGAGGACCTAGTTAGAGAGATAGACAAGTGAGATAGATGGCTGAGAGAGGGACCCAGCTGCCCCGCCCCCAGCCAGCCCCTGAGAACCTCCTTTTAAAATTGCTTTGCATCATATTTCTCTCTCTGCTCAGCCCCACTGGCCCCAGCAGCTCTGGCCTCCTCATTCATCATGCTAGCTGCAGGGCACCAGAGTACGTCTCACAGAGAAGCCTTTCTGCCCTGGGTCTCCAAGGGGAAGGGCTCAGCTGTCACAGAAGAGGGCCGTTTCCAAAGGGGTCAGAGCGCCAGACCCTCCAGGATTGATGGGCTATGAATTATGGATGTCGCATCCACCAGTCCCAAAGCTCCAGAGCCAGAGAGGGTATCCCTGCCTTCCTTCCTTGTTGGCCTCTTCTCTCTGGCATCCCTTTAGCGTGCGCTCATTTCATATTAGGTGCATTCCTGTGTCAATGTTACTTGTTGGTTGCTTTGTTTAATGGACGGGGATTGTGTGCACACCCTCCCTAATCAACTGGGACCCCTGAGCATGAGGGCTGTTCGTCTTCCATGGCTAGTGCCTGGCTACAGGGCCGTGCCACCAGCCACACTTAGGTGCTTAGTGTCATGCAGTCACCTAGCCTTACGAAGAATGAAGGGTTGTTCCAGGAGTCTGTGAAGGCAGCAGTGAGTCCAGACGGTGCACAAAGTGGCCACCGGGGCCTATTTCCTCCCTGCAGCAAACAGCGTTTCACTGTGCTCTGAGTGAGGGCTGCCCCAAGTCTTTCCTCCTTTACCCCCACCCCTTCCTTCCCTTGGGGTCGCTGGCTTTTCCTTCTGCTGCCCCACCCCTCTGGTTTCTCTTCTGCCTGCATCCCCGGGCCTGTCCCTGGCAGGTGCTCTCCCAAGCAGTGTTCCCTCTGCCCGGCCCCACCTCCACCCTTCTCTCCTGCCACATGCCCACGTGCTCAGATAACCCCCTCATGCCCTCCCCTGGATTCAGCTGCCCCTCTGCTGAAGAGTCCCACCTCTGTGGAATGATTTGAGGCTCTTACCGTGAATGGCTCCTTGGACACCTCTGAACCCTTCTCCCATCCAACTCTGCTACCTCTGTTCTCACACAGTACTCACGTCTTTCTCTAATCTACATGCATCAGCCTCCTCACCAATTCCTCCGACTCCAGGTTTGTCCCCATCAATCACAGCCACCTTTCACAGAACTTCCCAAATCTCCATCTGAACCTTCTGACCAACCACCCCTCCATAAAACCCCAGCAGGAGCTCCTTTCATGCTCTGCTCCCTGAAGCCACTTCTCCTGCCCTCTCCACCCCCACCTCTGCTCATGCCACATGTGCCAACTGCTGCCTGCACAGTGCTCCCTCTGTTGAGGGCCCCGAGTGCCTTCCTTCCCCACCCTATGCCCAGGGGCTTCCGCCAGTTCTAGGTGTCCTGGTCCAGCGTCCCTGCCTTCAGGAGCCTGCTCTGGTCTCTGCCTCCTCATGAACAGGCTGCTCCACACTGGTGCTGCCATTGGCCATGTACATGCCTCTGTCTCCACTTACTGCTTTATTTATTTTATTTTATGTTATTTTATTTTTTGAGACTGAGTCTCGCTCTGTTGCCCAGGCTGGAGTGCAGTGGTGTGTTCTCGGCTCACTGCAACCTCTGCCTCCCAGGTGCAAGCGATTCTCCCACCTCAGCCTTCTGAGTAGCTGGGATTACAGGTGCTTGACACCACGCCCAGCTAATTTTTGTGTTTTTAGTAGAGGAGATGGGGTTTCACCATGTTGGCCAGGCTGGTCTCAAACTCCTGACCTTAGGCAATCCACCTGTCTTGGCCTCCCAACGTGCTGGGATTACAGGCGTGAGCCACCGCTCCAGGCCACTGCTTTGTATTTTAATGTTCTATTCCTGTACCTGTGCAACTCGCTCCCACCTCCCCGCGTTGCTGTGTGCCTCATATCTCCAGCACCTGGAGTCCCTGGCATGTGAGAAAGGCCTCTAAATCCTGAACGAGGGAAATACATTGAATGAAGGAATGACTAGGAGTGAGCGGGTCCGGTGGGCAAAGGCTCACAGGTAGGGGTTGAAAGCGTGGGCGAATGGAGAGGCAGGTCAGAGGAGCAGCATTTGAGGTAAATGAGAAAATAGTGCCAGATTTAGCCGCAGGAGGAGAAAGGCTTTGAATATAGAAAACAGCCCTTCCCTCGCTGCTCCTGTCAGCACCTTCTCAAAGCGAGGAAAAGAAATCTGTTTTCCTTATGACAAAGCCCGATTTGATGATAAACCCTCTCAGCTTCCCGGGAGGTGGCAGTGACTCTGATAGGTGGGGAGGAGGCAGGAGTAGGTAAAGGAAGTGGGGGCTGGGGGAGAGAAAGAAAGAGAGAGAGACAGAGGCGGGGGAGGAGAGGGAGAGAAGGCGCTTGTTCTGTGCGCTGATTACTAATGCAGTGGAGAAGCTGGGCAGGTTCTGGAGGGAGGCCTTTATCCTGCATGAGAAAGCAGGCGGTGTGTTTCAGAAGCTATCCATAGGCACCCGCCGCTAAGCTAGAGGGAGAGGGCCGGGCAGGGTCTTGGGCTTGGCTCTGCCCTCAGCCACAGCATGAGGAGGGACAGAGCTGCTGAACTCTTGGCTCTCAGGGCCACAGTCACTGGGGCCTCTCCAGAACAGCAAGGGGCTCTTCTCTTTCCAGGGGGCTGCTTCGTCTGCCGAGGTCACAGCCTCCTTCCTTGGGGAGGTGTTTACAGGGTCACTTGGCTTCTTTCCCTACCTTTCTGGGGGTTGCGGGGAACCCAGCCCCATTCCTGGCACCTAAAGATGGAACCTTGGGGAGGCTTCTGGGAGTCCCCGTCCCCGAGAGAGGGGTGGTGTCTTTGGGGTGGCTGGGTCTTAGCAGTGTGTGGATGCTGGGGAGCCAGGAGGCATACCCCTGTAACTTCCCTCCCTTACCATGAAGAGAAGCAGAGCCGTCTGCCACAGGGTTAGGCCAACCGTCCCACATCCCTTGGGGGGACCCTTCTCTGAGTAGCCTTCCTGTTAAGAAAACAAAAGAACATGTGAGATCACAGAGCTGCAGACTGCACCTTGGAGATCACTGAATCTTCTCTTCTCTTGGCCAGAGGAGGGAATAGAGCAAAGCAGATATGCCTGAGGCCACGCAGCTGGTGAGCGTCCAAGCGGGAGCAGTCGCCCCTTCTACCCAAATTCCAGTCTCCACAGTGCACCCCAAACAGGGGCCTCTGCTTCTCCTGTAACCCAAATCAAATAAGGCCTTCCTGCTTCTACTGAGAGGCACACTTCAAGCTGGAGACACACCCTAAAGAACCCAATATCTAACTCTAAAAGCTTTAAGACACAGTGAAGCACACCTACCTGAGTCTTCTGGAGACAGTGGCCCGATCACACCCAAGCTTCCTTCAGATGCTCTCCGTCCCCTTTCCTCAAAGCCCCACACCTTCTGGAAGCTGCTCACATTCTCCCTCCCTCTGCAGGCTCCAGCCCACGAGGGGTTCCTGCCCTTTCCCCACCACCCCGCTTCTAGGTCTCTCTTCTTTCTCCACTTCTGTTCCCCATTTCCACTCATTACCCTACGCAGGCCTGGTAGCCAAGCAACAGATCCTTCCTCTTTAAAAGGTTAAACTTGCTCTGGTCACTGTCACCCTCCAGTCTGTGAATCATGCTGCCTTTCCCTCCTGCCTCGTGTTTTCAGCATGACTAACAGGGAGAGCAGGCGGCGAGCGGTGTGCGTTTCTCAGAGAAGGGTCCCGTGCACTCACAAGAGAATCCTCGGAGAGCAGGCGGCAAGCGGTGTGCATTTCTCAGAGGAGGATCCTCGGAGGCTTTCCTACCCAGGGCCCTGCTGCCTCTGACCGCACCCCAAGCCCTCTCTGCTGCCCACATGGGCCTTCTCTCTCCTTTGTGCTTTTCACCTTCTGTTCCCATTGCCTGGAAAACATTCCCCTCACATTTTGCATGGCTGCTGCCTTCTCATCAGGGAGGTCTCAGGTCAACCATCGCCACTCCCAGGAGGCCTTCCTTGGCCGCCCTATCTCATGTCACTGGCCTCCACTACCAGTCACTGCCACGTTCACTTCCTTTTGTTGCCATTTAGCACCTGTCCCTGTCTGAATTGTATCATTTATCTGCTATTATTTGTTTATTCTGTCTCCCTGAGGCCGGGGACCTTGTCTGTCTTTATTACTATGCTGACCCTGGTGCTCAGCACTTAATAAAGAATCATTAAAAAACATGAATGAAGGACACTAAAGGTGGGTCAGATTGAGGCAGGGCCTGGATCTGAGTAAATCTCTTTGTCGATGGGCCTTGCACACTCAAGGGCTCCTTCTCTACCTTGCTGAGGAAACTGAGACTCAGGATTCATGGGAGACGGGGGACCTCCTTGGTTAAGAGTTAGGACATCCCCTTCAGCCCCTGAGATGCTGTGTCCCAGGTGGGGTGTGTGCTATTGCTTCTGGGGTGTTGATGTCCCCACCTTGTCTGCTTCTGCTTCTTTGCAGGCTGTCATAGAAGTTACTTGGACAACACCACCCACCCCTGGGGAGTGGGGTGATGGGAACTTGCTTGGTGATGACAACAAACAAACAAACACCTTCCCTTTCCCACTTCTCTCCCGGCATTCCAGGCAGGAGGTAAGTGGGCAGTTCCTGGACATCATGGAAGGAATGAGGCAGTAAGTTTCGTGCTGTACCCACTTGCCCCTCAAACTGCAATGCTCTGGAATGGAGAGGAGCAGCAGAGAGGCAGGGGTGTGCCAGGCCACCTCTCTAGGAGTTCATGTTCCCGTTAGAAAAAAAAACTGGAACAAGAAGGCTGAGAGAGAGGCTCGATCAAGAGCTCAAACCTGGCCTAGAACACACTTGGGCTTGTTGTGACTCTGTTTACCAATCAGCAGGAAGGAGCCTATTGTACTCAGGGTTACAGAAGCGGAAAGAAATCCCGTGAATAGGAGCACAGGAGCCAAGAAGTTGGGTTCAGAGACAATAGATAGGAAGGGAGGGGGTGTGGGAAGGGAGATCCAGACTGGTGAAGCTTAGAGGAGAAAACCAGGTGTGCAGGGGCCACCACTTAGGAACATCAGGAGAGGAGGGGTAGAAAAGGAGCCATTTAAATGGTCAGATTTCTGTAGCAGGTCTGCCTCCCCACCGTGCCGCGGAGCGAGCTGGCCTAGCACAAGGTTTATTGGGTATGTTCTATGAGCAAGGAAGTGTGAGGCAAGACGTGATTCAGCAGGTGTGTCAGACACGCAGCTCCAAGGCCAGAGGGCCAGCAGGCTTTGCACTCAGGCCAAATTTGAATATCTAGTCTGCCTCTTACTCCTCACTGTGTGACCTTGGACCAAAACTTAACTTCTCTGCCTTCCTTTTTTTTTGAGACGGAGTCTCACTCTGTCGCCCAAGCTGGAGTGCAGTGGCACGATCTCGGCTCACTGCAAGCTCCGCCTTCAGGGTTCAAGCAATTCTCATGCCTCAGCCTCCTGAGTAGCTGGATTTACAGGCGACTGCCACTACACCTGCCTATTTTTTGTATTTTTAGTAGAGACAGGGTTTCACCATGTTGGCCAGACTGGTCTCGAACTCCTGACCTCAGGAGATCTGCCTGCCTCAGCTTCCCAAAGTCTGCCTTCTGTAAAATTGGGGCAGCACCCACCTCATCAGGCTACAATGGAGATGAAACGTAATGATGCATGTAATGCGCAGGGCAAGCATGATGTCCTACAGATGGTGGCAGGTGCTTTCTGCAGCCCACATCTCTGGCCCTGGCGTAAACCAGAGAAGATCACCATCAGCACTAGGTAAAGCCCTGCCTGGATACAGGTGCATCAACCAAAGGACCCTGAGGACTCTTTGATCCTTTGAAATATTGACTTTCTGACAGCTTCCTGTCGTTCTCTATTTCCTATCATCTCTGCAGGGATAATGCACTGATCTGCTGACTTTAAGAAGGATCCTGTTTTCGGACTGACTTCTTCAAAGGGGTAGCGTCTGCGTTGGCAAGGTGATTACAGCCCAAGCCCACAGCTGATTTGGAAAACTTCAGTCCCAAAAGACGACTTTTTTTCCCCCTCCTCTGCAGGATGCTTTCGCTTGAAACATCTGGGTAACTGCTTAACACCTTCCTACTTTGCAGAACATTCCCAGCATGGGGGCTGTTTGCATCTTTCTGGGCTAGTGTGTTTCAAGATTATTTAGAGCCAAAGACCTCATGCACTGTGGGAGGTCCCGCTCTTCTCTGCCCACCCCATTTCTCATGCTCCCACTCCCACCCCCAACACTCCCCCAAAGGCAGAAGCTCATCTTCCACTGTATGTCCACAGGGTTAAAACCTGCCATCTTGCCTGTCTCCCAGGGCATGGCTCCTTCAGGGATGTCTTTTCTTTTTCTTCTTCTTTTTTTTTTTTTTGAGACACAGTCTTGCTCTGTCGCCAAGGCCGGAGTGCAATGGCATGATTTCGGCTCACTGCAACCTCCACCTCCCAGGTTCAAGCAATTCTCCTGCCTCAGGCACCTGAGTAGCTGGGATTACAGGCGCACGCCACCACGCCTGGCTATTTTTTGTATTTTTAGTAGAGACCACGTTTCACCATGTTGGTCAGGCTGGTCTTGAACTCCTGACCTTGTAATCTGCCTGCTCAGCCTCCCAAAGTGCTGGGATTACAGATGTGAGCCACCGTGCCCAGCCTCCTTCAGGGATTTCTTAGATCTCCAAGAGAGGTGCTGCAGCTCTCACAGGTGCTGGGCTCCAGGAGTCTGTCCTGGGAGGCAGAGGGCCTCTCTGTGGGAGAAGCACCTCTCCTAAGACTGCCCAGTGATCCTTGGGGGGCACTGATTATGGACAATGTGTAATTCAAAGGTCGTTACCTTTGGTTTCAGGATGGGTCAGAAAGGACTTGAAAAGCTTGGATTATTCTCTCTTCTGCGTGGACCACAGAATGATCAGGAAGGCCTGCAGCTAAGCCAGCTTTAAAGCCACGGTATAGTTGATTTGGGCTCAGAAAGCTCAACTTGTGAGACTAGACTGATTGTGTGTCTGTATTTCCTGTACTTCCTTCCTTTTCTCCTTTACCATTTGATCCCTCTTTGTCAATGTTAGTCTGTGCTATTGGGAACAGTAGAAGAGGGTTGTGTCTTTGTTCTTAGACTAGAAATGTAATAAGATAGGGATAGGCACCACACCCCTTGGGTTTGGATATGCTTTGAGCAACAGATTTGGAGTGAGGGAACTCCACGGGGCCAGGACAGAGTGAGGTGCTGGTGTGATCAGGATATGGGGTAGTCAAACTCGGTCTTCAGACTCTCACTCCCGTGCTCACTCCCTTGCATCACAGTTCCTTTACAGGTGCCATAACAAGAAACACTTCCACTCCCTCCTGTGTCTGAACTGCGTGTTAGACACAAGAGAAAAGAATTCTGGAGTCGGCACACTGGCGCACATCTGTAATCCTAGTTACTCAGGAGGCTGAGGCAGGTGGATGTTTGAGCCCAAGAGTTCAAGACCAGCCTAGGCAACCTAGTGAGACCCCGTCTTTTAAAAAGAGAGAGACAGAGAGAGAAAAGAACTCTGAGGGCAGGGCTGGGACTGGTAGTGCCAGGAGGAAACAAAAAGCTATTTGCTCTGGTGCCTGGGCACAGAAGGAGAACAGAGAAAAAGGAGGCAGAAGGAGTGCAGAGAGGAGGAAGGGGAGAGCAGGTGTTCTGTGTGGGCTCGTTTGAAAGGAAGTACACAAGTACATCCAGGCCATGGGTTTGGACGTGTCTGGAAGGGCTGGACAGGCCAGGTTGAAGACAAGAAGGCCTTAGTATGGGGAATTTTATTACAATGAGGCAGGAAGGAGGTGGTCCTTGGGCTTCTTTGTCACCCACAGGGAGAAGGGAGACGTGAGAGCTGTGGGGAAAGAAGCAGGCATCCTCCCTCTACATGGAGACTTTTGTCCACGCTGCCGGCGGCCACAGGAGGGAGGCGTGCGAAATGGCGGCTGCTGGAGAATGTGATGCCCGCTGGTCCAAGAGATGACCTTGAGAGAGAGGAGAGACAAAACTGAGCTGATGTCTTGTGTGGGGGAGAGGGGAGGGGCAGGTGAGGTGGGAGGAGAAAGCTGAGAGGGAGCTAGACAGGGAGGGGGCGGGGCGAGCTGAGGCCACCTCCCCGTCTGGTCTGTCTGCCTCTGTCCTGGCCAGAAGGAAGGAGGACACAGACACGGGCATGTGGGGGTGCGACAGAGATGGGGGGCCATGTGTCCTTGAGCCCCAGGGTTCTCCCGGGCTGAGACCTTCATTACCTCATGTGCTTCCTAAGGATACAGGCCTTGATCCTGCTGGGAGCAGGCCCTGGACTCAAGTTCCATAGGCAGCCCCCATTTTTCTAGCCTGGGTGATGCACTCCCGAGTCCTTGCTTTTCAAAGCATTTCAGAGGTCATGGTGGGGGGCACCCATCCTCTGCTCCAGGAGCTGGAGATGGGACTTCCCATTTCTCTGACAAGAATTCCCAAGAAGTGCTGGCTGTCACTGCAGCTCCACCCCCATGCCCATCTTTCTTTTCTGTTATAGATTGTTTATGTTAAGTCATCTTTCTCTGGGACAAAGTACTTAGCCTCTCATTTTCTATCAGTAAAAGGAGGGATAATAATTCTTTCCTCACAGAGTTGTTAGGACTATCAAATTAGGTCCCACATGTAAAGAGCTTGCTGAAGTGCAAACTGACAGCAGAAATGTAAAAGATTACTATTCCCAGGGGAGAGAAAAAAGGGAAAAGGAAGCAGGAAGGGAGCCCAGGCAAGGTCAGGGTGGGGAAACGGCCTTGGCTCCTAAAACAGACTTAGTTCCAGCCCCTCCAGCAGCCCCTCCCACCCTCCCTTCTCCACGAGCCTGCTCTGGCCCCGGGCCTTGCTGGTAACCTTCGAGAAAACAGGACCCTGGAACTGAGAATAAGGCAGTCGGCGGGGGAGGTCATTGCAAACTCATCCTTTCTCTCGCAGAGAGGAGGGGCCCTGGCTTCTTCCCCACGACCTTCTCCCACTGATACTCATAGGATGGGTTAGGGCAGGACCCTCCTGAAGGCCACAGGGTGCCCCAAAGGAGGGAGGCACTCCCCTTCACACAGAGCTGGCGGAATAGTCACGAGAGTGCCTCCCAGAGCAAGTGCTCCTGCCAAGGTCAAATATGAGTGCTGCTGGGCCACGAAGGACCTGGATGAGTCAGGTTAGGAAAGTTTGGTGTTGGAGGAGGTGGATTTGATGCAAACCTAGACTGCCGGCTGGCATGAGGCCCTCAAGCTGCCTGCCATGCCTGGCTGGACCCCACAGCCCCTCCTCTCTCTCCCTTCCTTTGTACTCTCTCAGGTCTGGCTTGCATCTGCCCTGTGTCATTCTCTCCATCTTTACCATCTGCAGGATAGGAGGGCCTCACTCTGGCTAAAGAGGTGCTCTCTGCCTTCCCTACCAGTTGCCCAACCCTAACCCCTTTAGGTCCCCGAGAAACAGGAGGCCTAGCTGTTCACATCAAGATCAAGAAGCAACAGCTGTGGGGTTTCTCTCTCTCTGTCTCTCCCCATCTCTGTCTTCCTCCCTCCCTCCCTGGTGCAGAGGGACAGATGCTCTGTTTAGAATTTCTTCAGGGAGACAGCCAACAAGGACATTCTTTCTCTTCCTTGGACTTCCCTAGCCAAAAATGGGGGATTAGCCAAGAGACAGCTGCAGAGGCAGTGGCCCTTGGGGAACCCCTCCCGGAGTAGCAACAATGGCCTCGGGAAAGAAACTGTCTGGAGCCGGCCTCCTTTAATTGGAACTTGAAAGTGGTGTCTGCACTGGAGTGTGGCAGAGAGCAGGACTTCAGACTCTGGCTGGATGGACCCAGGATTGAATCCCAGCTCTGCCACTCTCTCGCTGTTTGGGTTTGGGCCACTCCCCTTTCAGAAGCCTGTTTCTTCATGTGCAGTCGAGATGAGCATCCCTATTCACTAGGGTTGTTGCTGGAATTAAATGAGTTGATGCACAGAAAAGCTTCTATTATAGGTCTGGCAAACTCCAGGAGTCCAGGGATTGTTAGATCCCCTGTCCCACAATAGAGCAGGAGCCAGGTGACTTTCTGTACTCAGCAAAGAGTAACTGAGAGGCATGTAGGAATGATGTGGCTTCCAGTACCCAAAAGCCCCAGTTCTAGAAAACCTTTTTTTTTAATTGGATTTTTTTAAAAATTGGATTCCTCGGTCAGGAGTGGTGGCTCACGCCTGTAATTCCAGCACTTTGGGAGGCTGAGCCAGGCAGATCACCTGAGGTCAGGAGTTCGAGACCAGCCTGACCAACATGGAGAAACCCTGTCTCTACTTAAAATACAAAATTAGCCAGGCATGGTGGTGCATGCCTGTATTCCCAGCTACTCAGGAGGCTGAGGCAGGAGAATTGCTTGAACCCGGGAGGAGGAGGTTGTGGTGAGCCAAGATCACGTCATTGCACTCCAGCCTGGGCAACAAGAGTGAAACTCCATCTCAAAAAAAAAAAAAAAAAGAAAAGAAAAAAAGAAAATTGGATTCCTCAATCCAGGGTCTCTTACATTTGGAGAACTTTAGGCTTTCAGCTGTTGCATCCCTAGGCCTTGCCATAATCCAATAAAGCAGGATATGGAATGGGATATTGGATATGGAAGGGGATAGGATTGGTGGATGAAACAGAGAAAGGGAGAGAGAGAAACAGAAAACACTCACACACACACACACACACACACACACACACACACAGATTTCGCTGTAACATACTCTTGGAAGACAGAAAGAGGAGACAAAGGAGAGGAAGGGCCAGTGACAGCTCTGCTGCTCTGAAAGGCAAGGGGCCCTCGGCTCACTGCCTTCCGCGTCCTCCCCTGGGGCTAGGTGCGCTGGAATCCTAGATTCCCTAGGAGTGAAGGCAGGTACCACGATGGCATGAAGGCACCTCCCACCACCTTCAAGACTTCCCATTGGCAGTCTGTAGCCTGTGTGTTGAGTCCTGGTCCAACTCGGAGTCACCCGTGTGAGCTGGGGTCAGTGACTGGTCTCTAGTTCTCCATGTCTCCATCTGAAGAATGTGAATAATAATTTCTGACTTGGCTGCTTACAGGACCGCCGTGAGGATCCAAGTGCACAGTGAGGTGCCAGACAGAGGTGGCGGGAGGCAGATACTTGAATTCCTTTCCACGTAGCCCACAAGAAACACCTGCCCCTCCTGACTCGGGGACCACCAGGGACCTTGAATAGTTGCCTTGGCAACTCATTGCCTGGCTAACTCCCACTCTTTGGGTTTCAGCTTAAACGTCAGTTCTCCAAGATCTTCTGGACCCCTAAGCTGGGTCTTCCTCTTGTAAGCATTTGTAGCATTCTGTACATACCCTTTATAGCACTTTTACGAGTTGAATAGCGTGGTTATTAGTGTGCTTGTTTCACACCTGTCTTTTGCACTACATTCTAAGCTCTGTGAGGAAAAGGAATATGTTTCTGTTGTGCACCATCTTATTACCACGTAGCAGTGGGTGCTCCATAAGATCCTCCTGCATGAGTAGGTGAATTCCCTGCCTTATCCCTCTCTCATGCCTTGACATGAGGCGTGAGGCCAAGTGCCCATCCATCACATTCCCCTTGCCCAAAACCTCCTTATAAGGGTGAGGAGAAGGGTAGCATCTCCTCTCCCTTCTAACTCAAGGAACAAATCATTGGCTACATGATAGTTGCCCTTCTTCCCATCCTCCCAGCATAGCAGCCCCTGCCCAGGATCCAAAAGGCAGAAGGTGAGTAATTGCTATTTTTATATATTTATCTTTGCACAAGGCTGCCCTCTGGTGGTCGAACATGCAGGAGCAAATGGGAAGGATGGAAACCCCAGTAGCCAGGAATGAGCTGGCTGAGCCCTCCATGCTCAGAGACTGGCCAGTGAGCCAGGGAGTAGGTAAGTGCTACAAGAAGCACGTCTGGGTGAAGATTCATGTCAGTTCTCCATCCTTATGAATGGCTCCCTCCAAATCTAACAGGAGGCCCTGGCTTCAGAAGAGCACGAAATGAAGGAATGCCCTATAGAAACCCTATCTACCCCAGTAGGATGGCGTGCGGGTAGAGGGAGCTGGTTTAAGTAGCTATTCTTTCTCCTCAGTGGTATGCAGGCAAACATTTTATAGTCAGCTCTCAAAAAAGGAAATCTCAATTTGTAGCGTTTACCAAGTTCTGTAGTGTAAATACCCCTACCATGGCCAATTTTAAACCACCAATGTGATGTCACTGAATGGGGAGCTGGAAGAGATCCGAGGAGCACACCATTACCTAGAGGTTCCCCCATACAGATACCAGGACAGAAATAACTTCAAGGGCATGGTTAATAGTGAAATATAGTGAACTAATTGAAAAATGATGATTTTTGTATAATTATTACATTTGTTTTCAATATAATATATTTAATTGTGAGTTTATATAATTTAATTTTTCATAATGGCTGTGTTTAACAACTGACTTGCAAAATTCTGGAAAATTTAATAATCGGTTCCTGCAAGTAGTAAGAGCTGGCTCCAGCATATCACTGCTTCTCCTCTTCCCCCCTTCTTCCTTCTCTTCCTCCTCCCCCTCTTCCTCTCCCACGGCTTTCTTGGCATTCTGTGTGGGTACGAGAGATGGGGAATATGGAAAAGTGCTCCACTGCAGACATTGCTATTTTCTGAGCCAGGAGCCATAAGTGTCAAGGAAAGAAGATGAAGAAATGCAAATTTGGCTGCTGAAAGACATTTCAGTACATGAGTGTGTGTGTGCATGCATGCATGTACGTGTGTGTGATTTTTGCAAGGGATTAAGAGGTCAATTAATGCCTGGGCTAAAGATCACTGTTGAAAGATATTGGGCTTTATGGCTGGAGGCCCATGCCTGCATGGTCCTTGGAGGCCTCTTACCTGGGAGGAGTGGAAGGGCTCTGAGCTAGACGAAGCGGCCGATGGGGAGCCGAGGCAGGCAGAAGTAGGCGCTGGGGAAGAGGCTGAGGTTGATGGGGTTGCCGTCCAGGCGGATGTCTTCCAGCTGCCTGCGGGTGTATTTGTGCTCCTCGGGATCACAGAAGACGTCTCTCTGCATGGTCTCTATCAGGTTATTCTGGGAAGAACACACACCAGCTGAGCCCCACCAAGACGATCTGCCCCTTAAGCAGCACCAAAGGCTCACATCAGCTGTCCCTACCAGCTCTGCCTGCTCTGGTGCAACTGGAGAAACTGAAGCATCTAGGGCCAAAGCCACACAACAAGGGTGAGAAGAGGAGCCCCAGGGGGGATGGATGGAGAGAGAGGGCACAGAAGAAGAGGAAGAGAAGGGCAGAGAGGAAGGAGGGAAGGACTGAAGGGAAGGAAAGAGACAGAGGGTAGGAAAAAGAAAGAAGGAAAAGCAGTTGGGTGAGATAAAATAAAGCGATGGAGGGAGAGAAAGTGTTTTTAAAATAAAAAATGGAGAAAATCAAACTGGGGTCATGGAAAACTATTTAGACAAGACCTCCCAATTCTTGTCTCCAATAAACCCTCCAATCAAGGAGACCCCACAGGTGCCTAAGCCTCATGCCTCTCACTGCCACGACCTGCTCATGGTATCTAACTTCCATCCTCCATGCTGTTTATCACCCTTGCTCTGGGTGAGGCTCCTTACCTGCAGGTGTACAGAGCGCAGGCTCAGGGGCAAAGGCCCTGGAATGGAATCCAGCAGGTTGTCTGACAGGTAAAGGAACTGCAGCTTCTCCATTGCCTGGGAGAAAACAGAGTGTAGGAGGCTGGTGGGTCCAACATGTTGGACCCTGGCAGTGAGGATGGCTATGAGGCCAGAGACATTTGTTCACTCGGGGCTCACTTAGCATCAGTCATGCGCCAGGCTCTGTGCTGGGTACCACAGGGGTTGCCCAGGTCTTTAAGGAGCTTACAGACACTAACTCCAACTGGATGCAGGAGGAAAGCTGCTACCATTGAGGTGCCAGCCACTGAAGTAGGAAAGAATTAATCAGCTGGTAATGACACTGGGTGGTGCAGGGGAGGGGCAGGGACAGGGTAGAAGGGAGGACCAGGGGACATTTCAGCTCTGCCTCAACTTCTCTGCTATCAGAAGGGACTTTCCCCAATGACAAGTCTCCAAATGCTAAACCTGGGGCCATGGACAATTATCTAGACAAGACCTCCCAATCAGTGTCTCCAATAAACCCTCCAATAAAGGAGACCCCAGAGCTGCGTAAGTCTCATACCTCTCACTGGCATGACCTGCTCCCTGGTATCTAACTTCCATCCTCCATGCTCTGTTTATCGTCCTTGCTCTGGGTGAGGAGCAGGTACGGAGCAGACACTCGGGAGACAGCTAGACTATTAGAATGAGAACCGCAGGCACAGAGAGGCACACAGCGTGTGCATGGGACTGCGCTCTTGGAATCAGACAGTGTTAATCAGAGAAGGGTTTGGGAAGAGACAAGCCTTCAGCAGGGCTCAGGGAGCAAAGAAAAATGATAGCTACCATTTATGGAGCATCTGCTATGCATATCTAACCCTCCTGTTCTCTTTGTAAATGCGATCTTATTTAACCCTCCAGCAGCTGTGTCAAGCAGGTATTATTACCCTCATTTTGTAGATGAGAAAACAAGGTCAGAGAGGTTGGGTGACTCTCACACAAACCCAGGTCTCTGTGGCTCCCAAGCCCAGGCCTTATCCTGGGCTGAGAAAACAGCTCTGAGTCAAGGCAAAGCGGCAGCCCCTAATATGGAGACAGCTGGGATGTTGCTGAGGCTGAGCAGTGGGGAACTTCAGGGATCATGCAATCCCGTTCTTAGAGACCGAAAGACTGAGGCCCGAGGTCACGTGGCAGGCTTCTGATCCCAGTCTAGTGCTCTTCCACCACAACAGTGGTAGTGACACTGTGTTCTGTAAAATTCCCTCAAAGACCACTGTAGACAGGAGAAGGCTGAGAGGGTGGAAGGCACTGGGGAGGGCGGGGCGAGAGAGCAAGCAGGTGTGCCTCTGTGCCCTCATCCTATTTCAAAAATACAAGTCTAATTTGGTTTATTCGATGCTTCTAAATAGGAATTAGATTGCATAAAAGATTCTACTACTTGAGAGACAGACAGACAGAGAGAGAGAGCACACGGGCGAACATACCTGGGGCTCTTCCTAGCCCTATTGAAAGGGCCGCCCCAGGGGGCATATTTGTGTCATATAACCTAGCCCTTCCCATCAAAACTGGCCAGCCAATGACCAATCAAATAGTCTCTCTTGGACAGGTGCAGTGGCTCACGCCTGCAATCCCTGCACTTCGGGAGGCCAAGGTGGGCAGATCACCTGAGGTCAGGAGTTTGAGACCAGCCTGGCCAACATGGTGAAACCCCATCTCTACTAAAAATACAAAAACTAGCTGGGCATGGTGGTGCCTCCTGTAATCCCAGCTACTCAGGAGGCTGAGGCTGGAGAATTGCTTGAACACGGGAGACAGAGGTTGCAGTGAGCCGAGATCATGCCACTGCACTCCAGCCTGGGCGACAGAGCGAGATCTGTCTCAAAACAACAACAAAAAAGTCTCTCTTGAGCATTTGATCATAGAAAGACAATGATTAATCAGTCACTTAGTGGCAGGTTTTGGAAATAAAAGGATATGTAGAGTTAGGGCCAGAATCAGCACTATTCCAAGCCAAACTCATGTGTAAGTTTTCAGGGAGCAGAACCTGTGAGTGTGCAGAGGACGCTGGTGAGCAGACAGGTGAATTGAGCAGATGCACAGAAAGAAGCCAAGACAAGAGGCCTTGTGCCCCAAAGAGGGAGAGAGCTGTCCACCTTGACTTCTGAACCCCCATTCCCAGTACAGGTTGAGATCCCAAATCTGAATATCCAAAATCCAAAATGCTCCAAAACCCAAAACTTTCTGAATGTCAACAAGATGCTCAAAGGAAATGCTTATTGGAGCATTTTGGATTCTGGATTTCAGGTTAGGGTTACTCAGCCAGTAACAGGCCCATTAGGCCTAATAGTGCTATTTCCATTCATGGAGGTTCTTGGGATCTCCTTTTCTTGGGTCAGAATCAGTTTCTTGCAACTGAAAGAATCAATAAATAGCAAATTTAAAAGGATGAAAACAGTGGGTGGTGGTGGTGGAAGTGTGTAGTGTGAGTGCAGGTGGGTGGTGGAGGTGGATGGTGGTGGTGATAGGGGTGAAGGTGGGTGCTGGTGGTGGTAGGGGTGAAGGTGGGTGGTGGAGGTGGGTGGTGGTGGGGGTGGAGGTGGGTGGTGGGGATGGAGGTGGGTGGTGGGGATGGAGGTGGGTGGTGGTGGGGGTGGAGGTGGGTGGTGGGGATGGAGGTGGGTGGTGGGGGTGGACGTGGGTGGTGGTGGTGGACGTGGGTGGTGGGGATGGAGGTGGGTGGTGATGGTGGACGTGGGTGGTGGGGATGGAGGTGGGTGGTGATGGTGGACGTGGGTGGTGGGGATGGAGGTGGGTGGTGGGGATGGAGGTGGGTGGTGATGGTGGAGGTGGGTGGTGGGGATGGAGGTGGGTGGTGGAGGTGGGTGGTGGTGGGGGTGGAGGTGGGTGGTGGGGATGGAGGTGGGTGGTGGGGATGGAGGTGGGTGGTGATAGTGGATGTGGGTGGTGGGGATGGAGGTGGGTGGTGATGGTGGACGTGGGTGGTGGGGATGGAGGTGGGTGGTGGGGATGGAGGTGGGTGGTGATGGTGGAGGTGGGTGGTGGGGATGGAGGTGGGTGGTGGTGGTGGAGGTGGGTGGTGGGGATGGAGGTGGGTGGTGGTGGTGGAGGTGGGTGGTGGGGATGGAGGTGGGTGGTGATGGTGGACGTGGGTGATGGGGATGGAGGTGGGTGGTGGGAATGGAGGTGGGTGGTGGTGGTGGAGGTGGGTGGTGGTGGGGGTGGAGGTGGGTGGTGGGGGTGGGGGAGGAGGTGGAGGTGGGTGGTGGGGATGGAGGTGGGTGGTGGTGGAGGACGTGGGTGGTGGGGATGGAGGTGGGTGGTGGTGGTGGACGTAGGTGGTGGGGATGGAGGTGGGTGGTGATGGTGGACGTGGGTGATGGGGATGGAGGTGGGTGGTGATGGTGGATGTGGGTGGTGGGGATGGAGGTGGGTGGTGATGGTGGATGTGGGTGGTGGGGATGGAGGTGGGTGGTGATGGTGGACGTGGGTGATGGGGATGGAGGTGAGTGGTGGGGATGGAGGTGGGTGGTGATGGTGGAGGTGGGTGGTGGGGATGGAGGTGGGTGGTGGTGATGGAGGTGGGTGGTGGTGGTGGACGTGGGTGGTGGGGATGGAGGTGGGTGGTGGGGGTGGACGTGGGTGGTGGTGGTGGACGTGGGTGGTGGGGATGGAGGTGGGTGGTGGGAATGGAGGTGGGTGGTGATGGTGGAGGTGGGTGGTGGGGATGGAGGTGAGTGGTGGGGATGGAGGTGGGTGGTGATGGTGGAGGTGGGTGGTGGGGATGGAGGTGGGTGGTGGTGATGGAGGTGGCTGGTGGTGGTGGACGTGGGTGGTGGGGATGGAGGTGGGTGGTGGGAATGGAGGTGGGTGGTGGTGGTGGAGGTGGGTGGTGGGAATGGAGGTGGGTGGTGGTGGTGGAGGTGGGTGGTGGGGATGGAGGTGGGTGGTGGTGGTGGAGGTGGGTGGTGGGGATGGAGGTGGGTGGTGGTGGTGGAGGTGGGTGGTGGGGATGGAGGTGGGTGGTGGTGGTGGAGGTGGGTGGTGGGAATGGAGGTGGGTGGTGGTGGTGGAGGTGGGTGGTGGGGATGGAGGTGGGTGGTGGGGGTGGACGTGGGTGGTGGTGGTGGACGTGGGTGGTGGGGATGGAGGTGGGTGGTGGGAATGGAGGTGGGTGGTGGTGGTGGAGGTGGGTGGTGGGAATGGAGGTGGGTGGTGGTGGTGGAGGTGGGTGGTGGGGATGGAGGTGGGTGGTGGTGGTGGACGTGGGTGGTGGAGGTGGAGGTGGGTGTTGGTGGGTGGAGGTGGGTGGTGGTGGGTGAAGGTGGGTGGTGGAGGTGATAGATAGTGGACCTAAGGCCTCAACTCACCCTGAAGGCCACAGGCTGTATCCCCGAGCTCCGGAGCCGATTTTGGCGGACATCCAGGATCTCAATGCCATTGGGCAGCACAGGCAGAGCTTCCAGCTGGTTCTCTGGGAGGATGAGGTCCTGGAGGGCATGTAGCAGGCGGAAGGCATCATTATCGATGGAGGAAATGAGGTTGCTGGAGAGGTCAATCCTCTTCAACTTTGCTGAGAGAGGTTGGGGGAGAACAAAGAGATGAACCAGAACACGCTGTCTTTCCTTGCCCAGAATGGAGCTATCTCCACACCTTGCTCCATCCCTCTCAAGATGAGGGGATTGTAACCAGCTCTCCACCTGCACTAGCCCAAACCAGAGAAAATAACATAAACCAGGACTCCTTGGAAAAGCCCTCAGATGCCTCAGTGCCCCTCCCTGGAATCCTGTCCTGTGTGGTGGCCGCCCACCTTGGATCCTTTAGAAGTCTCTTGAGAGCGAGAATCAACAGGCCCAGGAATCCCTGGATCCACCTCACCTCCACTTGTGAGTCTACACAGAAGGGCGCTGAGGCCCAGAAAGGCTCTGGGTAATTAGTGGTAGAATCGGGATCAGAGCCCAGGCCTCCTGTCTCAAGCAGGGCATAGGGCATAAAGAAGCAAAAAGCACACAAACAACCTTGTAAACAGCATCAGTGCCATGGAGAGTAGATTTAAGACAGTCCTGCCCAGAGGCCAGCTGATCACACAGCTGTCATTGCTGGGACATCCTGAAGATGTTGGCAGATCATACCTTCCCCTCCCAACTTCCCAGACCTTTTTGGAGAGCAAATAAAAATAGGTCCCTTCCACCATCTAAACACTTCAAGGAAGGGACTTCTAGAGACTTCGGGCTATTTCCCTTTGACAGCTGGATGGACTGAGAACCAACAGGAAAGAGTTAACCCAGTGTTGGTGACTGTTCTAGTGGCAGGGTGGCTTCCTATGCCTGCCCCCACTCATCTTTTCCCAGGCTATTACATACTCAGCCCTTCGAAGTCTTCGGCCCTGATACGGCTGATGCGGTTGAAGCGGGCATACAGGTAGGCAGTCCTCCGGGGAAGAGGAGGAATGTCCTCTAGGTCAATGTCATCGCAATACACAGAGGAACCAAGACACACGCAGACCAGGCAGGTGGGCAGACCTGGCCCAGGTGAAAGACAAAACAAAGGGAGATCTCTTCAGCCTCTGGGGCCAATGGCCCTTGCCCCAGGGAGTGTCTGAACCATGGCCATCTGTGCCTTTTTGATAGCCTATGGGTTGCTGCCCAGAACTGACAGGCACCATGTACTCAGTGCTGTTGGCTGCTCCCAGCCTGTCACTCTGTCCTCGACCCCAGAGAGGCACGTCCACCCTCAGTTATTACCTAGTCTAAACCCATTTATACTTTCAGCAGACCCTAGTTCTGTGTACATTTTCCTGGGCCTATGTGGGTATTTCTAGGACATCCCTTGGTCTCTTTTCCATAGGATTCCTCTCTGGTCCCAAAAAGTGAAGCCAGAATTAAGTGGGATGGCCAGTGGTTGCTGGCTCTGCCATCTGCCTTGGGGAAGAGAAATTAGATATGTTCTGTGTGGCTCCAAGAAGCACAATAGAACCAAGGTGGAGAGCACAATGCCCACTCAGCATCCACTTCCCCTTCTTATGGCATCAGCATGCCAATTTTTCTTTGGGAAGTAGCCCTCTCCTGTTCTGTCCATAACCCTGTCTTTGTACCCAGGGGTCATGAGGTTAGGCCAGGTCACCCACCCCAAATAGTTGGGGAGACTTTATTGGATCATACAACTGAATAGCGCAGGTGGTTTCTGTCACCTGCTGTCACAAGGCACAGAAATTACTGAGAGACCAGTTTAGCTCAACTCAAGGAAGAACTCTGGTGGCAGTGACACAGCCCCAAGCTCCAAGATTAAGGAGCTCTTCTCTGCCAGCAGTGACCAGGAGGATTGGGTGGAGCAGAGGGGCCCCAGCATCTTTCTTATCCTGAGGCTGTGAAAGGGTTCAGCTGAGGCCCTTTACGGCCTCTTTAAGCTTGAGACTGTAGCTCTGAGAGGTCATGGATTCCTGACTGAATGGTTTTCCTACCGATGCCCCAATACTCCCGGTCCACCCAAGGCAAACATCCCAAGAAGCGAACAGGGAAGCTGGGGGCAAGCAGGTCCAGAATGAACTTCAGCCTTCCTCTACCCACTTCTGACTGCCAGCAGAGTGCCGAGGCCTCACTGCCAGGAATGCCAGCTCCAGCCTCCAGGAGGGCATCGGGAAAGGAAAGGGAGCTGCTGAAGAGGGACTTTGAAGCTGAAAAGCAGTGTGACTGCTTCATTTGCTCCCACGCCAAGTGGCAGCCACAAAGTTAGTTATTCTTCTCTACAGGTTTTTAATTGTCTCTGATCTAATTACCACTCAACCTGCTTCCCCTGTCATGCTATTAATTAAGGCAGGGTGGCTTTGCTAGGGCATAAGGGAGTTCTTGCATTCTTTGCTTCTTACTTAACTTGTACATTCAGGCAAAAGTATTAGGGACAGCCAGTGCCTGTCTTTGATTTCTTTTTTCCTGTTCTTACTGTGGCTATTTCCCCTCCTCTCTCTGCTAGTAAGGGTAGCCCTGACCCTCCACGTCCCAACACTGACCACGTTCCACTTTGGTACCCCTGGTGCTGGGTCATAGCTGCTTGGCCTATGACCTAGGGATATTGTGACCATGTGACTGTGCACTTACCATGGTTGGGCTGGGAACTCAGTAGCGGCCCCGCTGTAGTAGGTCTGGTCATCGTGGGGTTTGATGAGGGTGTCCTTGGAGCTGTAGTGCTCTTGGCAGGACTGATCCTGGTTGCGGGAGCGAAGCTATTCACCTTAACCTGGAGATGTAGCACAGAGTACACAGTAACCCAGCTTTTACCTGGAAGGGACTTAACTTTGGACCCTGGGAACCTCAGTGATGGATTTCAAACTGGCAAAAAGTCACTGTGGAGAAGGAGGGGGAAGGGATAGCAGAAAGACTGTGCGAAAAGGGGACCTGAGAGAGCATCAGGTCCAGCATGTCCATCCTATGGATGAAGAAACTGAGGCCCGGAGAGGACAGGGATGAGAATTAAAGAGCCAGCCGGTGGTCAAGGCAGAGGTGGAACCTGCTCTCCCAATTTCCCAGGCTGGCGCTCTTCCCCTGCTCCACACCGACCAGGCTCATGCAGCAATCGAATGGGGGCTTCTGGGCTTGCACCCCATGCTGCTGCAGTGAAGGCCAAGAGGGCCTAGGAAAGAACTTCAGACTGGAGGACAGTTTCAGAAAAGAGACGGGGGATGTGGCACTTTTATTTCCTAGAGAATATGATGAGGACATTGTGAACCCCTCCCCTAGTGAGACACGGCTTTGGGTCCTACTTGACGGCAGGGGGAGGGATGTATGACTTCTGAAGAAGGAGTAGTCCCAGGTTTGTGTCCTCTTTCTTAGTATCATCTAAGTGACAAATCCCTATGGAGGGATAAGAATTTCCACCTCATAGAGAAAGAGGTGGAGGCTTGAGACACCCATACTATGGGGCAGGTGGGAGGGCCCGGGCCTCTGACTCCCAGTGTCATGCAGGGAATGAGTCGGTCTTCTGTGTCCCTCACCTCGGGGAGCTGGTCCCCATAGTCTGTGAGCTCCTCATAGTTGCTCAGGTCAAGGACTTCACCATAGTTGTCTGGGTTCAGGACGTCGTTCCCCAGAGGCAGAACTTCAAAGGAATCGCCTTCCCTAGGCATCTGCTCCTCTCTCCTCTTCCTCTCCTTCCTTGGGAGAGAAGCTGCCGCTGACTCCTGCAGCACCAAGGCCAGCAGACTCAGGAAAGCCAGGAGCCTCATGGGGAGTTGGATGGGAATGAGAATCCCTTCAGCGGCAGGTCCCTGGCAAGTGGGCAGGAGGAAGGGCAGTGATCTGAGGGGCAGGCTCTCCAGAGGGTTGTGGGAACGGCTGGAAGATTTACCCCACTTCCCACTCCCACACTTGCAGACTCAGTGCCCTCATCACATGCACAAACTCCCTACCAGCTGGGACTATGTCTTGGGGGGTATCTCCTAGCAGTCCCCGCCCACCACTGCCCCACTTGAATGTTTTCACACTCTCACCCAAACACTGATATTCACTCACAGAGGCATGTGCAGACACATCTCAACACAGACACATTCACAAGAGTCCCCTTGTCTACAAACCAGGCACACACTGGTGCATGCACACAGATGTCCTCTCTTAACCCCATGCTCAGAACATGACTGCTGGTCACTAAGCTCGATTCAGAGAATGCCAACATCAAAGAATCTTATGGGGTCTTTTTGTTTGTTTGTTTGTTTGAGGTGGAGTTTCGTTCTTGTTGCCCAGGCTGGAGTGCAGTGACTCTATCTTGGCTCACTGCAACCTCTGCCTTCCAGGTTCAAGTTAATCTCCTGCCTCAGCCTCCCGAGTAGCTGAGATCACAGGCACCCACCACGCCCGGCTAATTTTTGAATTTTTAGTGAAGAAGGGATTTCACCATGTTGGTCAGGCTGGTCTCAGGTGATCCACCTGCCCTAGCCTCTCAAAGCGCTGGGATTACAGGTGTGAGCCACCACGCCCAGTTGAATCTTGTGGGTTTTTATAAAGATCATCTCTTCTTGCATTTGCTCAACAAACATTTATGGGTGTCTATTGAGTTCCAGGCACAGGACTTGCCTCTGTGGGTACAGAATGAATAAGGCACAGCCCTTCCTAGGAGCATCTAGTCTCTTTAGGAGACACGGACTTACATTACATTACATTCTTTTTTACATTGTATGTTGGACTTACAATGCAACCTACAATGTAAAAAAGAATGTTAGTTTACGAAATATACTTGTAAATGCAGTTTTTTAGAAACAGATTATTACAGGTACAGGAGTTCTGGCTGGGTGTGGTGGCTCATGCCTGTAATCCCAGCATTTTGGAAGGCTGAGGTGGGTGGATCACCTGAGGTCGGGAGTTCGAGACCAGTCTGGTCAACATGGTGAAACCCCATCTCTACTACAAATACAAAAATGAACCGGGTGTGGTGGTGGGTGCCTGTAATCCCAGCGACTAGGGAGGCTGAGGCAGAAGAATTGCTTGAACTCAGGAGGCAGAGGTTGCAGTGAGCCAAGATGGTGCCACTGCACTCCAGCCTGGGCAACAGAGCAAGACTCCAGCTTAAAAAAAGAAGAAAAAAAAAAAAAGAGAGATCTGTGTGTGTGATTGCGTGAGTGTGTATGCATCTGGAAAGTTCCTTAGATACCTGTGTGCATTTGTGTGTGTGCACAGATGCCTGCGTATGTGTGTGATATGCATGTGAGTACACATGTTCATGTAATTCGTATATGTATAGACCAGTCAGGAAATGCATGTGGTGTGGTGTTGTATCCAGGCGTAAGTGTATACCACAGTCATCCCCAGTGTAGGCTTAACACAGCCCTCCCCAAAGCTAGCTGCACAAGTTTCTAGTAGGCTCTCCCCCTTTCTTTCTTTAAAATCTTAATTTTTAATTTTTAATTTTAATTTTATTTTCTATTTTTAAGACAAGGTGTCACTCTGTTGCCCAGGCTGGAGTGTTACAGCATGATCACAGCTCACTGCAGCCCTAACATCCTGGGCTCAGGCAATCCTGCCTCAGCCTCCCGAGTAGCTGAGACTACAGGCATGTGTTACCATACCCAGTTAACCTCCCCGCCTTTCTTAACTTCAGCTGGGCAAGGGGGCAAGCCCCCAGCAGTAGCAAGAGGTATTTCTTCACCTTACCTCCCATACCTCACCCCAAACGAATTATATAATCTTAAAAAAAAATTTCTAAGACAGTTTACTGCCCACTCAGAAGTCTTGTCCAACTTCTTTGGCCAGAGGCCTAAACTCTCTTCATTTTTCCTGCCCAATCCCCTGCCCCAGCCAAACACTTTGCCCTCATTTGCATACCGATGGGCCAGAGGCCTCAAACCTTGAACCTTACCCCTTCAATGCTTCTGGATCCTGGATGGAGAGCCCTGCAGCTTCCAGAAAGGTGGGGACTCTGGTGGAGGCAGTCTGAACTGGGGCTTGGGTTAGACAGTGGTGCCCAGGGGAGGGCAAGGAGTTGGCCAGGCCTGTGACCAATCAGACTTCTCATTCCTTCTGATGTCCAGCTGTTTCCCCTCCTCTTTCCTCAGGGGGTCCTCTGCCCCATTCCTGTGCTTGAAGAAAGGGAATTCTCCCCCTGCCTTCCACTTCACCCCCCACCTCCAGCTCCTGCTGTCGCTCTTCTTACTCTGTCAGCTCCTTCTTTCTTTTCCTCACCCACCCTCCTGATAAGGCCACATCTTTGAGGAACAGGCAGTGCCATCTCCCGCAAGGAAGGGTCCCCATCCCTCATATTCTGAGCCCTCAGAGAAGGCTGGAGTTGGGGGATGTGGAGAGATAGAGCTTGTCTTTCCAGCTTCTTTCTCCAGCCAGAGAGTGATGAGGCTTCACTTCATAACCAGAATCCAAAGATAAAACGAGGTGGAACTGAGGCACTTCACCCCCACCTAGAGTGCCAGCACAGAGACCATAATTGAACAAAATCACCAGAGGCAGGAGCTGCAGGCCTGGGTGGTTCAAAGAGAAGGTATATGGGGGATGTGATAAGATTTGAATGCCAACTTCAAGTTCACAGATGATGCTCATGAGGATACGGGAAATTCTCTAAATCTGCTAGGAGGAAACCAAATGGAAATTGGGAGGTGGGCCCTAGAAAGGATCATAAACACCAGAAGACATTGTGTAGAGTCCTCGGGGGCCTGGGAAGTATCCTCTCCCCAACCCTCAGAGAGGTACAGTCGTCCCTCAGTAACCATGGGGGATTGGTTCTGCACATCCTGTGGATACCAAATCCACAAATGCTGAGGTCTTTTATATAAAATGGTGAATCTGCATATAACCTACACACATCCTCGTGTGTACTTTAAATCATCTCTAGATTACCTATAGCACCAAACACAAGGCTTACACCTCACTCCATTCACATGGCTTCCACACAGTACTGGCACACAGTAAATTCAAGTTTTCCTTTTCGGAACGTTGTGAATTTTTTTTTCTGAATATTTTCAATCTGCAGTAGGTTGAATCCATGGATGTGGAACCCACAGATACAGAAGGCCAATGGCATTTATCTGGAAGCACTCCCCTTTCCTTGGTGCCTCTAGCAGGCTGCCAAGCAAGTCCTTGCTGAAGGCAGCTGTGGGGTGGTTAAAGAGTCTTCCTCCAGCTTCTGCCAGCCTGTGCCCCGGCGTCCACCCAGGTTTCTCAGTGACTCTCTTGTTCCCTACTCCTTCCCACCATCCAGATACTGAATTCCAGCTGTGAGCCCCCGTAAAGATCTAGTCCAAATCCTTGTGGTATAGATGAGGAAAGTGAGGCCCAAAGAGGTGACATGACTTGCCCTAGGTCACACTGAGCCAGGACCAATGCCTAGATTTTTTGACTGTGGGGTTAGAGAGTTTTCTTTAGTTCATATGACCCTCCCTATTTCCACCTTCTTCCCCAGGAATCCTGAGTCCATATGTTTCCAGGCCCTCAGAGCAGATGGCTTGGCACAACTCATCTCTGCCCTGGCACACGAGGTGAAGAGGCAGATCTAATAGCCTGGCCCATGAGGGCAGCATTTGGCTTGCTGTGTTCCTGGGCACCAGCTGGTGTGAGAGGGGGCTTCCCTCGGCCCAAGAGCCTGGTCACCAGAGAAGAGCATGTTCCTGTACCCCTGGCAGCCCCCCACCTGGGGAGAGACACCATCAGAGGCTCTGCTGGGTGGAGGGAAAGATAGTCCTGGATCCTGGAGGGCACCCAGGAGGCAGATGGCACATTTGGCGGGCTGTATGCCTCCCTCTTCTCTCCAAAGCCTGGGCTTTGCAGCCAGAGGCCCTCCGCCCCCACAGCCAGCCTAGGCGATTTCCCCCCTCCCACCCCACACATTTATTCCTGGGAGAAATGCAAATGCGAGTGTTCATTCACTCTCCCTGCCGCCTGGTCCCACCCTCCCTCCCTGCTTTCCCAGTGACACACACGGTCCTGCCATCCCTGCTTGGTTGCCCCACCCCCACCATCGTTCCTTCCCAATACATACACACCTGCTCCCCCCACTCCCGGCAGGAGCCACATCCAGACACAGGCTCGCATCCTAGACCCTCTCCCAACTTCTCCTCTTGCTTTCCCAAGTTTGCAGGTCACACGCTCTTGTTCTCATGAATATAAGGGGCTGTCCATGGATGTATACATGCGACCTGGGGGGGAAATGGCTAACCCTGCAGACTGTTGTTCCAGGCAGCCCAGCTCCCTGAGAGCCTGGCAAAAGAAGCAGGAGGTGGGGGAGGCGTCCTAATCCTAATCTCTCATTAGGAGAGGCACACGGCGTATTGATGAATCAGAGGTGGCAGGTGGTATGGACAGAAGTCTGGCCAGCCAACCCTGTTGTTGCCCTTTTCATGGACAGGGAGAGAGAGGCAGGGAAGTTCAGGAACCCTCCCGTGTTTTGGAGGACGGGGGTATATCCCCTGCTGAGGGCTTGTAGCCACATAACGCCATGACCGGAACATGACCCTCTCTTCTTTTTCAGACACACAAGCCCCACAGGGTAGACTCCACACCTTCCTACCTTTGTACTCATGTTGTTTCCCATCCAGGTGGCATCTTTTTTTCTTTTGTCCCCCTGGCAAAACCTGATTTATCCCTTAAGAGCCAGCTCACATGGTAGGAGCCTGTCTGGTTTTCCTCAGGTAGAGGGAAAAGCCCTCTCCTCTCTGCTGTTCATACACAGCATTATTACAAACACTTAGGACAGAGCTATCTATTCACGGATTTCTTTCCCTTTACCAAGGTAGAGTTTCTCAGGGGTGTGCTGCTGTGTATATTACCCATCCTTGAATGCTTAGCTGGGGACCTGGCATGTGACCGATGTCCACCGAACATCCGTGAAGTGAACCGAAGTAGATGTTTAGTAGCCAGGCAGGAGCAGTGAGGGCGTCACCTGGCAGTTCTCTTCTAAAGAAGATGGTGTAGGCTGGGAGGGTCAGGAACCCCACTTTTGCACCAACCTTCCCTTGGAAGAGAGGACACCCTGTTCTAACCCTTCTGTGGACTTCCGCATGGCATGTAGACCATTCCAGATGACTTGGCTCTATGTTCTCTCCCCTCGAGACAGCTCTTTTACTGTTTTGTATGCACACCACATCTCCCCAGTTAGTCCGTAAGCTTCACTTGGGCAGGGAAGACGACCGTTTTGTGTCTTTCTGTGTCTGCCTCGGTACAGAGCTCCTGGGAGATCCTCAACAATTTAGTATGTGTGGGTTGATAGGACCTGAGGCTTTGGGTTTCGAATGCAGTTGTTAGATTTCTGGTCTGACTTTAGGAATATATATATAGATATTTGGTCTGTGTCTGGGCAGTCTTGTGGAATTGAGGATTAATTTTTCATGAGGGTTGTGAGTTTGGGAGAAATTCTTCAAGAAAAGGCTTTGGGGCTCAGCACAGTGGCTCACACCTGTAATCCCAGCACTTTGGGGAGGCCAAGGTGGGAGGATCACTTGAGGCCAGGAGTTTCAGACCAGCCTGCGCAACATAATGAGACCCTGCCTCTATTAAAAAATATGAAGTAAAGAAGAAAGAAAAGGCTTTAGGATAGCTTTCATAGGAATTTCTTAAGAATATGATCTTTTCTCCACTTATCTTGTTAGAGCAAGTAAGAGGCTTTGGGGCTTGGCATGGTGGCTCAACGGTAGGGGGTGGGTGGCAAGATGACTTTATTTATATTTTTATTTATTTATTTTGAGATGGAGTCTCCTTTTGTCTCCTAGGCTGGAGTGCAGTGGTACAATCGCGGCTTACTGCAACTTCTGCCTCCTGGGTTCAAGCAATTCTCCTGCCTCAGCCTCCCAAGTAGCTGGGACTACAGGCATGCGCCACCACACCCGGCCAATTTTTGTATTTTGAGAAGAGAAGGGGTTTCACCATGTTGGCCAGCCTGGTCTTGAACTCCTGACCTCAGGCAATCTGCCCACTTTGGCCTCCCAAAGTGCTGGGATTACAGGCATGAGCCACCGTGCCCAGCCGGCAAGATGACTTTAAAGTGTTATTCTTTTTCACACCGTCGAGTTCAAGCAGGGTGTTTTTCATATTACTTTATTTCCTCTACTGTGAAGCGTGTTGAAATGTGGAAGTTATTTCACAAAGTTAACACGGTCTTCAAGAGAGAAGAGATATACGTGCAGAATACACATGTACACCTACATACACACCTGTATATGTCGATGACAACAGCATGGAGGGAATGAACTTGTGCATGGAGAAGGGGGCTTTTTTAAACTCAAAAGAAACCAGCCCATTGTGTGTGTGTTTGGGGGAGGGGAGCCTGTAAAGCCAATTTACCTTGAATCCCCTTTGGCTTACAGCTGCAGAGAGCAATGGAAAGCAGACATATTCTAGATTGGGCAGTGGGATGACGGTGATTGCGTTGCTGCTAAATGAGTCTGGGTTTGCAGGATCAAGGGAATGACCTCTCCCCTGAGGGCCTCATCAAAGGGGCTGAGGTTGCAAGCTGTGGATAAGATGCAGAAGGGGCTCTTATCCAGGCCGAAGCACCAAGTTGCTTTCGGCCATAACGCACCATAAGGCATCGACTTTAAGCTGGAGAAACCAGCTGCAGCTAGAAAAGAATGCGGCTATTGTAGTGGAGCACGGGGGAAGGAGGCTATGATGAAATGGGCCCTATTTTCCATAATTAGCAAAAGAGAAAGGTGAGAAGGAGCATAATGGGAATTTCTTGAAGTCAGGGACCCAGCTTAATCCAATTTCTTAAAAACCTCTGGAACATTTTTCATCCTAACTTGGGGGTGGGCACTGTGTCTTACTCATTTCTAGAACATCCATCCCCTGTGCCTCCCACCAACATACACACGTAGGGGGCTGAGAAGGGGCAGCATCCCTTGGAGGAAGTTGGGGGGAAGGTGAAGTCGAGGTAGCCCTGTCTGGACCGGGTTCCACTTGGAGACCTGCCAAGCCGCTCACCTGGGCCAGGCATGGAGGGTGGGGAAGCCTCTAGGGGACGGACAGTCCATACAGAAAATAAATTACTCAAGGGAAGGGACAAATACTTAGGACTTGTCCTGCATTCGAGTATGACTTAAGGTGTGGAGCCCCAGACTCGGAACATGAGCGCCGGAGGGACCTCAGAGGAGCATCTTTGGTTTTTTTTTTTTTTCCTTTTTTGAGACGGAGTCTCACTCTGTCGCCCAAGCTGGAGTGCAGTGGCACAATCCCGGCTCACTGCAACCTCCGCCCCCCGGACTCAAGCGATTCTTCCGCCTCAGCCTCCCAGTAGCTGGGATTACAGGTACGCGCCACTACACCTGGCTAATTTTTTTTTGTATTTTAGTAGAGACGGGCGGGGGGTGGGGGGGGGTGTTCACCATGTTGCCCAGGGTGGTTTCGAACTCCTGAGCTCAGGCAATAATCCGCCCGCCTCGGCCTCCCAAAGTGCTGGGATTACAGGCGTGAGCCACCGCGTCAGGCCAGGAGCATCTTATCCACCTCCTCGGTTTACAGATGAGGGAGCTGAGAAGGAACCCGTAAAGGGCATACAACAAACGGGAACCGACTGTGTCCTCACCTGGGCTCACTCACGATGGGAATGAGCCCAGCCTGGGGACGTTTGTGCCCGTTAGACCTTAGAGGAGAGCGACACCATGCATATGGCCCATGGTTATTCCATGTTGGCACCCCACGGGCCTCCTCCACCGAGGAAAATCACCCCAGGAAGAGGGCCAGGCGGAAGACTGGGGCCAGCTGTTACCCCCACCAGCCACTAGGTGGCACCCACGCGTCTGTCTCCGGGGAGGAGGCGCATTTTCAAACGTGGAGGGGCTTCTGGGAGCTGTCCAGGTGCTCCGCCCCTTCCTCCCTGTTTCTCAGGAACCGCCTCCCGGGGGTGGAAAAGGCTGGGCCGCGCACACTGATGGAGAACAGATGGCGGGGGCGGGGCTGCTGCCTCTTCCCTCCCCCGCCCCCACACAAACACTGAACGCTGCTCCCTAAACCCGAGGTTGGGCAAGGGGGCCGCAGGACCCATCGACGCCACGCGGGTCCATCCGGGCTTGAACCCCTCCCCTCTCCCATGGCTGCTTCCTAGTTCCTTGGGCCATTCTTCTCCTTGGCTGTTCCCCCTGAGGCCCAGCCAGGAGAGCGTGTGCTATGTTCACTCTGGAACAGGAGGGGCCCCCCTGCGCATCCTGTGACCGGCTGGCCAGATGCAGGCCCCTGCGGGAGCCCTGACCCTGCACCCCACCTCTGTCATTCCCTCGCTCCTCCTTCCCGGAGACCCGGGCCAGCAGGGCCGGGGCGATGTCTGGTGCCAGGGAACCGCGCGGCGGAGCAGCAGCTTTGCCAGAAGGGATCCTTGGCCCAGGAGAACTGGGTTTCTCGGCCTCTTTGAGCCAGAGCTGCCCAAGATGGAGGAGTCTCCAGGGGAACTTTCTGAACCTTACCTCCCGGCTGCTTGCTCGGCCAGAACTAAGATCAGATGTCAGTCCACGGCCCAGATGTACCCAGGAGTGGCGGGTGGGGGAGGAGAGAGAAGGGGACACCAAGTCTTTAGACACATCTGTGTTTCTGGAACAAAGGGAAACCACAGAAGGCCAGGAGTTTGGGTGTGCACTGGGTGTCTTTCAACTGGGTGGGACCAAACCGAGCCCTTGGAAGTCTCGCTCCTGAGGCTGCAGAAGAATAGATGGTTTTTCCCTGCCTTGAGGGTGGGATAAGGGAGGCAAAGCTGGGAGCAAGAAAGGGAGAGAGAGAAAATGAATGGCGGGCACAGGCGCCTGGGCCCCAGCCTTCAAGTGCGGTCAGAGCAGATCCGGTGGCAGAGTAGGGCCTAGATGACCACGGACTGCAGGAGGCGGAAGCACATCATGAGGTCCAGCGGGATGGGCGGCTTCAGGTAGTTCCCATCCAACCGCAGGTAGCGCAGGTGTGGAACGTTCTCCAGGTCCGAGGAGAAGTCATGGAACGCCACTAGGTTGTTGGGGCAAATCTGGGTTCCGTTGATTTCTACGGAAAAAGAAGACGAGAAATCAGCAGGGAGTGGAGGCTGGCGGCCAAGATGAGGAAGCGGAAGGGGGAGGACACCCGAGAGCAAGGACTGTAGACTTCTCTCTGAAACTGGCTAGCTTTGGGAATGTGTGATCACAGATGAGCTGCCTTGACCTCCAGACTCAGTTTACTCATTTGTAAATTGAATTAAGTTGGAATTGATCAACAACTGTTATTACAAGTTCACTCTAGAGAATTGGAAGTAAATTTTGAACTGGGCCTTCAAGAATAGGTAGGATTACAACAGGTGGAGACCTGGGGGATGGTGTTCTGATAGAGGAATCTTTGAATGAAGTTGTAGAGGCCAAAATTCTGCTTGTGGGCGAATCTGGGAATAGTAATAGTGCAATGTGGTGTACTAAGGAGAGTAAGCTGGGAAGGTAGTTAGGCTTTCAAACAGTCTTTCACTAAGAGGCTTTTGGTCTCTGGTCTGAGGAACGGCAGTGAATGGGACTGTCTTTATGAGAGCAATGTTATTAATAGGATACTTGAACCATGGTATCCTGGAGTGTTAAATCTGGAAGGGTCCTTAGGGATCCCTATGTTCAGGTTTATGCTGTACAAAGATGAATCTGGCTACAGTGTGGAGAAGCTATGGAGTAAGGTGAGATCTGAAGCCAGCAGATGGATGTGAAAATTACTCTGCAGGTTTTCCTTTGAATTGGATGTGAGACATGAGGATGGGCAAAAGATGGTAACTGAAATAGGGATGACAGGAAGAGGAAAGAGGGTCTGGGGAGAGCTCTAGAGCCCCAGGGACATGATGAGCCTACTGATTCTGAAGGGTCTGTGGCCTGAGATTCCATTTCCTCCATCACATCTTGTTAGATGCCGGTGGCACCAGGCATGCCAGCATTTAAATGAACTGTTTTATTCTCCCTAAGCCTTGCCTCACTTATTTATGGAGGAGGAGGAAGAGCAGGCATCATCTTCATTGTAATTGTCTTCCTCTTCCTTTTCCTGCTCTTTCTCCTTCACCATTGGAGTAGCAGAAGGGCCCTGACACAGGGGTTTTCTCTTATGAGCTTGGGGCTGGCTGTTGCCTAGCCACACTGATGCTGAGTTCTTCAATCTGTGAAATGGTAAGAGTGGTGCCTGCCCTGTAATCAGGGGAGAGAATGTTGGCAAAGGCATTTTGCAAGCTGTTTGAGGACAGTACCAGTGGCAGCATTACGGTCATTGTGAAGAACGTAATTGTCACACTGACCTAGGCCCTCACTTAGCCCATTCTGTCTGTGAAAGACACAGGAGACAGGCTGGATGGGGTGGGCCCATGTGGATGAGGTGTGAGTTCTCTCACTTCAACCTTAGAAGGCTGGGATATCTTCTAGCAACCTGTTCTTCCATAATCTGGTAGAGACCTATCAGCCATTTGTTAATCAAGGTATCCTTTCTGTCTGTATTTCGGCCTCATAGCTTCCTGGGGGTAATGTGTTTTATTTTAGTGTACTGTCTCCAGGGTAAAATTAGACAGTCTTCCCCTTTTCCCATTTTTTTTTTTTGTAAGATTAAAAAAAATCCTCCCCTACTTCTTGAAATTATCCCAAATGAGCAAACAGATCTATTCGCCCATTGTTGGTGTCGGTAGAGACACCAACAATCTCCCTCTCATTCTTTGGCTTGGAACCTAAGGATCCCCAAATATCATTCTAAGGGTCCTTCTCTTCTCCCTGAATCCCTCTTTCCTTCTGCTGCTGCATCCCTTGTGTGAATGTAGGCTGATTTTGTTCAAGGACCAGAAAATATTATTTCACTTCTAAAACTTTTTGCTGATGCTCTGCTCAGAGTTGAAATTTTTGATTGAAGCAAAACTGCAACTTCCAACCTCCTCTCCTGGGCTGCAACTGATACTCCAAGTTCAGGACCCTGTAAATGTCAGTCAGGCAAACTCTCCCTTAAGTCCACCTAAACATTGCACCCTTCCGTATAGATTCAGAAAGCACCAGCATACAGACCTTCTTTTCCTGACTGCCACATTTTTACCAGTTGTGTACCCTGAATAAAAACCCAGGCTCAGGGTTGGGAAGAAGCATCCTCCCATAGGGGCAGGTTTCTGCAGAGGGCCGGCCCAGGACATTTCAGGATAGGTATTTAAATGTCTCTGTTCTGTCTTTAGTATAATGTCCAGGAGTATATTCCATGTCTACCCTACCTATAGATCCAGTTGCCAAGGAACTGGGGCTGAGGAAGAATAGAGGAAGAAAACCTATGTCCCTCCAGGTATGGTATTCTGGGCACTTTCTCCGTATTAAACTATTACGTCTTCATATCACCTTCGTGAAAGAAGGTATTATTACCATTCTCACTTTACAGATGAGGAAACTTCCCAGAGAGGTCAAATATCTTTTCAAGGTCGCCCAGATAGCAAGTGGCAAGGCCATAAATTGAAGTCCAGTGCCAAAGTGGATGCTTTTTATACCACCCCACCCTGAGACTCCCTAGAGAGGGTGGAGGCGCTACACAAGCCAACATCCTTGCCTTCGGCCCCGCCCTGGCCCACCCCACTCACTCTCGATGCTGTTGTTGTTGAGGTACAGGTGTTCCAGCCTGTTGTTGATGGCGGGCACACTGCTGATCCTGTTGTGTGACAGGTGGAGCACGAGCAGGTTGGAGATGTTAAAGGAGTTCTTGGGGAGTCCCCTGTCTGTCAGCTTGTTGTAGTTAAGCCGAATGAAGGCAAGATTGGGAAAGCTCTTGAAATATCCATTAGGGATGGTCTCAATCTTGTTGCTGTCCAGGTAGAGCTGGTGAATGGCGGTAGGGACCCTGGGCGGCATCTTTCTCAGGATATTGTGGGCCAGGTTGAGCTGCATGAGGTTCTTGAGGCCCTGGAAAGTGTCGGGCTTGAAGACGCCGTCGCTCAGCCTGTTGTGCTGGAGATCCAGGAGCAGCAGGTTCTCCAGCTTGCTGAAGACGCCAGGCGGGATTCTGGAGATGTGGTTCTGGCTCAGCCTCAACTGCTCCAGGTTCCGGGGCAGGGCCGAGGGGACCTCTTCCAACTGGTTCTTCTCCATATAGAGGAACACCAGGCCAGGCAATTTCTCCAGCACCCTCTGGTCTATCTTGCGGATTCGGTTGTTGTCCAGGTTAATCCATCGCAGGCCTGTGGCATTCTGGAAGGACTCCAGCGGGAGCTCAGTGATGAAGTTGTTCTGGAGATAGAGGTAATGGATGCGGGGCGGGATGACAGGGACCTTTCGCAGGTTGCGGCTATCACAGTAGAGGGCAGATGGGAAATCAGGGGGGCAGTAGCATTCGCGGGGACAGTCAGGGAAGACAGATGGAGGGCCTGGAGGGAGGGGAGGAGGCAGGTCTGTTGGCTCTGCTGGTTCATGAGGCTGAGGAAAGCTGGGTGTGGGCCTGGGCCTGGGCCTGGGTCTGCGCCCGGGCCCAGTCCCGGGTCTTGGTCGTCTTGTTGACTGGCCTTGGGCCACCGAGGCCAAGATGAGAAGTGGGAGGAGCCAGCAGAGGGGTGACCTCATGATCTAGGTGATGCACCTGCAGGGAGAAGACACAGGAGGTCATTAGCCTTGGGCCCTCAGTAACTAGATGTCATGTTTTTGAAGCCAGAATTGGGCAGAACTAGACCTCCAGGGAAGATAGGCAGAGCTTGGGGAGCTGTAGAAGCATCTCCTTGTTTGCCTGTACCCAGCAGGTGAGGGAGTAACAAGGGTTTGAGGCTCTGGATTCTTTGGCCATTGGCTTAGCCACTTGATGTGTTGAGCCTGCTTTGAAGAGGGCAGGGGGCATGCTGGTAGAAAGCACACTGGGGGCCGGGCGCGGTGGCTCACGCCTGTAATCCCAGCACTTTGGGAGGCCGAGGTGGGCAGATCACGAGTTCAGGAGATCGAGACCATCCTGGCTAACATGGTGAAACCCCATCTCTACTAAAAATACAAAAAATTAGCTGGGTGTGGTGGAGGGCTCCTGTAGTCCCAGCTACCCTGGAGGCTGAGGCAGGAGAATGGCGTGAGCACGGAAGGAGGAGCTTGCAATGAGCTGAGATCACGCTGCTGCACTCTAGCCTGGGCGACAGAGTGAGACTCTGTCTCAAAAAAAAAAAGAAAAAAAAAAAAAAAAAGCACATTGGGCCCAGGCTGGGGCTTGGGTGGTGGTATACACACCTGTAATCCCAGCACTTTGGGAGAGAGACCAAGGCAGGTGGATCACTTGAGGTCAGGAGTTCAAGATCAGCCTGACCAACATGGAGAAACCCCATCTCTACTAAATACAAAAAATTAGCAGGGTGTGGTGGTGGACACCTGTAATCCCAGCTACTTGGGAGGCTGAGGCAGGAGAATCTCTTGAACCCGGGAGGAGGTTGCGGTGAGCCGAGATTGCACCAGTGCACTCCAGCCTGGGCAACAAGAGCGAAACTCTGTAAGTAAGACAGACAGAGAGACAGACAGACAGACAGACAGACAGACAGAAAGACAGAAAGAAAGAAAGAAAGAAAGAAAGAAAGAAAGAAAGAAAGAAAGAAAGAAAGAAAGAAAGAAAGAAAGAAAGGAAGGAAAGAAAGAAAGAAAGAAAGAAAGAAAGAAAGAAAGAAAGAAAGAAAGAAAGAAAGAAAGAAAGAGAGAGAGAGAGAAAGAAAGAAAGAGAGAGGAAGAAAGAAAGAAAGAAAGAGAAGGAAGGAAGGAAGGGAAAGAAAGAAAGGAAGGAAGGAAGGAAGGAAGGAAGGAAGGAAGGAAGGAAGGAAGGAAGGAAGGAAGGAAGGAAGGAAGGAGGGAAAGAAAGGAAGGAAGGAAGGAAGGAAGGAAGGAAGGAAACTGGACTTGGAGTCAGGAGTCCTGGGGCTTGTCAGAGAAGATCCTTAACCACTCTGGCCCTCAGTCCTCCCATTCGCAGGCTGAGAAAATCATCAGTGTCTTCATGAGAGGGATGTTAGGATGTATGAACCATAGTCCACAGTTAGGACTATGAACCATAGTCCTGGTTAAATCCAGAAAAGTCCTTAAAGATCCCATAACATAGTGGTTTTCCAACTCTGCCTTCATTTCTGTGGAGCACCCCTGTGGGGAGGAGACTGAGGAGATGGGCCTGGGGTACCCTCAACCCACCCCTGTGTCAACCTCAGCAGCTCTCTTTTTAAAAAACCTATTATATATAATGAGGTTTACCCAAAGCATTCATTTGGTGTGGGAGGGAGGGGGACATGTTTCTTTGCTAAAAATGGCTTGAAATCCACCAATCAACTCAGCCTGTTGTGCTGGAGATCCAGGAGCAGCAGGTTCTCCAGCTTGCTGAAGACGCCAGGCGGGATTCTGGAGATGTGGTTCTGGCTCAGCCTCAACTGCTCCATCCACCAATCAACTCCAGACCCCACCGTTTACAAAACTGAGGACTAGAGGGAAGAAGTGGCTTGCCAAGGCCAGGATGCTATTTAACAGCAGACCCAAGAACCTAGGCCTTGGACAAGAACCAAGGCCTCCTCCCTTCCAGAGGAGAGCTAGTGGGATCTTGGGAAGGGAGGGAAGTGCTGCCAACACCTTTGCATCCACCCTGGCTCACAGATGCTCTGGGCCTCCTCACCCCTCTCCCCACTCCCTGCACTTGGCTCAGAGAACACTCGTCTTTGCCATTGGGAAATATGCCAAGAATGTCTCCCCAGATGTGGAGGCTCCCAGGAAAGTAAACAGGGAAGGGATTGAAAGATGTGGAGAAAACACTTTCCTTTCTTTTGATCAGATATTGCTTCTCCCATATCCTTTGGAGTTGGTGGTATTGAGGTGGGATATCAAGAAGAACCTCCCACTAGCCTCAGTGACATTGAAATATGGAGCTGAAGGATGTTTTGGTGTTGCCCTCCTTCCCATTGGCCCCGATGACCCTCCAGATAAGGCCACGTGGTTTGAGTTGAACTGAAACTGGAGAAATAACAACAGACTCATGGCTGCAGACAGAAATAGGCAGCTCCCACGGGCATCCCCCTGGCCTAGGCTAGGAAGGGTCCCTGGAGGGGATGCCCTATACCTTCCCCTCTCCAAGGCTATCATTCCTATGACACCCCCAGCCAGGATCCCCATTCTCACATTGCTTCAACTGGCCCTCCTTGCCTCTTCCTCAGAATTGGGGTGCCCCTTCCACTGCTTCGAGGTCTGGACATACGGGGGATGCAAGCTTCTCTGAGATAGGGTGGGCTAGAGTATGTCTCCAGCTTGCGTCTGGACCCTGTGATCACTGTGCTGATTCAGACACTCTGCCTCTCCTGCCTTCCCTCTGAACCCATGTCAGCTTAGACTCTTTTCTTGCTTGACCCAGTGCCTGGCTCCTTGCTGGCTTTGATCAAAGGAAGACAACAGAAGCCACTCACAGCTGCTAAATTCTAGGACAGATGCTCAGAAGCTGAATGTGACAAGAAACTGGAAAGAGAAGAGCTTAGCCATGGATGGGTGGAGGGTGTCTCACCGCAGGTTATGCACATGGACACACACACACACACCCTTGACCCCCCAGTCTGCACACTCTCACACACACACCTGTCCAGGTTCCATCACATAAGCAAACTCACTCACTTATCCTCTGTGTGCGTATGTGAGCCCTTATGCAGTACACTGAGTATCGGAAGGAAAAAAGGAAGGCAGGAGGGAAGGAGGGCAGAGACTGTCCTTCAGCCTCTGTTGCTTCTCCACCTCCCTCTAAGGTGGTCTCTTCCAAGGCAGGCCTCTCCATGGGGGTCTGGAAGGCCATTTTCCCTGGCCTCCTATCACAAAGGATCTTGCAGTTAAGTTTTTGGCTTAATCTGTTAAGGATGTAACATTCTCAGAGATACATTGCAAGGATTAAAAAGAGAAGGCATTAATTGCAAAACTTTAAGCTTGAGTCTTGTTGGCTGAACCCCGCTTCACTTGTAATTGGTGAACTATGAATTAACATTGTGTAAGTTCTGTTATTTTCTGGAAAACAGAACAGTCATCTTGCATATAAATTAAGGGGGTGGTTAAAGCATTAGTATTCTAAAACAAACATTTCTAAAAGCCTCAATTTTTGTGACCCTGATTAAAAAAAATTATTTTCTAATCTCCCAGAAGCCTAGAAATGAGCAAGAAATCTTTCATACTATGAGAAACCCTGTCCCAAGGAGGCTCCCAGCACTGGCGGGGGTTTTCCTTTATCCCTTCATTGCCTTTGTCACTGAAAGCATATGCCAGGGACTGGGCACAAATTTGCCCAGGGCTTCCAGCAAAAGCAGTGAGGCATCGTGGCTGTGACCTGTGCTGGGGTGGGGGGGAGCGGGGGGTTTCCTTGGCTCAGTGCCAGGACAGCCCTGGTCTTCATCGTCAGGGGTGAGAGGAACAGGCAGGTCACTCATAGCTCCACCCAGCAGGCTAACCACGCATGCCTTCTCATCCACAGTAAACACAGGCCTTCCTCATCCCCGTGTGCAGCACCAGACCCTTTGGGCACTTATCTTTTCACTAGTCCTCTGACCTGTTTACATTCCAAACCTCTGGGCCTACCCAAGCCGATCCCAGAGCCAATAGGAGGTTCCCCGGGAAACGCTCCCACGAGCAAGTTTTGTGGGGAAGCTGAACCTGCTCCCCTCCCCTTCCCTCAGCCCCAGGGCTGAATCAGAACCATTCCAAGTGCAGGGATGCTTCTCTCTTAAGGAAATAGCGTTCATTTCTAAGGCTTTTCTCATGGGGTGATGCCTCTTCCTGCTGGAGCTTTGCCGTGAGGCAGGATGAGAAGTTGTCACAGCTGACAGCACAGCCATTCTCTCTGGCAGGGCTCCGTGATGTCCTAGGTCTCTAAAACCAGAATCCATGTGACAGACTGAGGGTACCTGGACTCCATGGGTAGTCATAGTCCCTCCTACAAAGCCTCAGAGCCTCACTCTATGCTCCTGCCTTCTAGAAAATTCTGTCCAATCATAAGATTCCTTAGGATGGGTCCATGTGTGTTTTTAAATTTTTCTTATGCTTTCGCAAGTGCACCTCTCCACCCACAGCTTTCTACTGGGCTCTATTCATTGCTCAATCAGTGAAGGTTTGTTGACCACCTACAACAGCCAACTGCATGCAGTTCTGCTCTCCACCATCGGTTCTGGAAAAGCTGCTGTTTAACGGAAGAGAAAAGCTATGCTTTGCCCAACCCAACACTCACTCTCCACGTTTGAGAACGTTTCCTAAGAGAATCTTAATTTCTTTTTTTTCTTTTTTCACTTTAAACAAAAATGAGATGGGGGCTCACTATTTGCCCAGGCTGGTCTTGAACTCCTAAGCTCAAGTGATCCTCCCACCTCGGCCTTTCAAATTGCTGGGATTACAGGTGTGAGCCACTGTGCCCAGCCCCTAAGAGAGTTTTAAATTCTAATTTCAATTCCAATTATTGTGGATCTGGGCTTGACTCCTGGCTCTGACTCTCCAACCCAGGCTTCTCATCTGTGTGAGGATCAAACGAGATCATGCATTTGAAGGCATGTTATAAAGTGCAAAATATCTGCAAGTGGCAGAGGCTTACTTACTTATTTATTTGTTTATAAAGAGCAGATTATCCAGAGAGATGCTTTGATTTTTTTTTTTTTTTGGTGATACAGGGTCTCCCTTTGTTGATCAGGCTAGAGAGTGCAGTAGTGCAATCACAGCTCACTGCAGCCTTAACCTCTCTGGGCTCAGGTGATCCTCCCTTCACAGCGTCCTGAGTAGCTGGGACTACAGGCATGCGCTACCACACCGGGCTAATTTTTGTCTTTTTTGTAGAGATGGGGTTTTACCATGTTGCCCAGGCTGGTCTCAAACCCCTGAGCTCAAGTGATCTGCTCACCTCAGTCTCCCAAAATGCTGGGATTACAGGCGTGACCCACAGCGCCCCATGGACTCCTTGATTTTTAAAGTGAGATAGCCCCCTTCCCTATCTCTCTCATTAATTTACTGTTAAAACCCAGGACTGGTGGGATGTTTCTGCTCAGAGCAGGGATGGGTGGAAGTCCTGATGGATTGGTCAAGACATTAGGAGCAGCTATTTAAGGCTAATTGGCTTTGTATGGAGAGGTTGAGGTTGGGCTGGGAATGAGGTTGGGTTTGTCTCCCAGGGCTAGGCAGGGTTAGCAGCAGGGTTACTCTGCACCCTGAGCTGGCATTCTTTTTACTTGTCAGATCTCCTGTCTAATTGGTCACCCCTAAGCCTCCATGCCTTGACCCAGAGCTACCCTGCGGTAGAGAATGGGGCTGCTTCTGACCCAGCACTGTGCCTGTGAACATTGGAACATCCCTCTCTCTTTTTTGCCTTCTTTCTGTTCTCAACCTAGATGTCGAAAGCCACCCTGCTCTCTTTATCTCTTCCTGTAGTCCAGAAGGGGGTTGAAAGCAGAGAGGATCAAGCAGTCTTTGCCAATTTATGAGCACAGTTAGCAGAGGAGTGAGCCTGAAGCCCCTTCAAGGCCCCCATTAGGGCTGATAGGGTCCTGAGATAACAAAGGAGCCTTATGGGGGCGTGATGACTTCAAGATGCCCCTTTCTAGGAAGGTGAAATGATAGAAGGATGAGCTTGCCTGGGGCAGTGGGAGGAGAGTCTGCTAGGTGCATACTAGTTAGAAGAGAAGATTCTCACCCTTCCACCATACCTAGTGATATGAACCCTGTTCTGGGCCTCAGTTTTCTTATCTGTAAAATGGGAATAACAGAATCTTCCCTATACCTATATTCCTTACCCAGTTGTCAGAAGCAAGTGTGGTTAGCAGCTTTAAAATGCACTACAGATCAAAAAGTGCTAAAAATAAAAATAACACTATTATGGAGAGACCATCTGTCTCCCCAGTGTCTACCACAAGGCAAAGTGTAAACAGAATGAAGATTTTCTGGCCTCAGGCCACTAGTCTAGAAGAGCAAGTTTTCCATTCTGAGTGGTGGGGAAGAAACCAGGGTGAGACGACTTTTCTCTGACAGCCTGCCGCCTACCATATCCTTCTCTGCCCCTGCCACCCACCATATCCTTCTCTGCCCCGCTCCCCACCATATCCTTCTCTGCCCCGCTCCCCCAGCATCTCCAACCCTTGAAGAAAGCCTCGAAGAGTGTGTCTGATGCCTTGAGTGGTTATAGATCTGAGACCCAACCCTGCAGTTCTTCAGATGCTTAGCTGGGTAGGCTTAGGCAGAGCAATTGCTTTTCTCCTCTGTAAAATGGGCATATTAACACATTCTTTTCTGTTTTGAGAGTTAAATGAGTCAATACACGCAAAGTGAGTGTTCTGTGAATGTTAAGGTTTTGTTGATATTATTTCAAAGCAATGGGGTCTCTTTTCCTCCAGCCTGGCTAGAGGGCAGCCCCCATGCACTGCTCAAAGGCAGGGATCCTTGTGGGTGGGATACCAGCTCTTCCACACAGAGCAACTTCCTCCCCTTTGTGGCTTTGTGAGATCACACTTGGGTCTCAGAAACACTAATTGAGGAGACTCTGGAAGCCCCCAGCCACCTAGGGAAAGCTTGTTCTGTCTTTTTTTTTTTTTTTTTTTGTCTTTTTTTTTTGTCTTTTTTTTTTTTTGTCTTTCAAAATGGCTTTATTATTTTGCCTTCCCACCAGCAGTAAATGAGAGTTCCTGTCATTCACTACCTTCTCACCCATGTGTTCTGCAACAGGTGAGGGGACACTGGCCAGAGAAGGTGCAAGTCTGCCTTCCTCAGCAGGCCGTGGAGTTCCACTGTGATTCGTGACTTCTCCCAGCCTTTTGCACCCAGCTTTTTGCCCCTTCCAGCCTTGAAATGCTTCACTCACATGCCTGATAAATGGGGTTGCCCCCTAGGGAGGTGGAGGGGAATGAAGAAAGTGTTCAGCCCACCCTCTGTGAGAGCCCAGACAGGCGGCTGCTGGGCAGGAGGAGCAGGGCCTAGAAGGGTCAGGGGAAGAGCCCAGCACGTGCTCCTGGGGTCCTGGGGCAGGCAGATGAGCAGGTGAGGGGAAACAGAAGCTCTGTGGAGCCATCTTGGGGGAACTTTCTGACCAGAATGTTCCTCTGTGGTATATATGGCTGCTTGTGCTTGCAAGGAGGAGAGAGGGAGACAGCTCTACCCTGTTTACTCCCACTCCCCAAAAAAAGGGATGGCCTATTTGGGACACTCTGGAGCTCCTTTTCCAGGACACAGTCTTTCTGCCCAGCTAACACTGCCAGAGTCTTGAGCTTAAAAATGACAGCAAAGCTCTCTCTCAGGCCCCTGATTCTCAAGCCCTGGTGGACCATCAGAATCTCCTGAAGTATTAAAACACGACTCCTGGGTCTTGATTCAGTAGATCTGTAGTGAGAGCCGACATCTGTATTTTCAGTAAGCCTTCCACACTCCTCCCTCTCCTGCCCTTAGGTGATTGTGAAGATCAGCTGTGTGTGGGACCCTGATCTCCCTCTACCCTGCCTGCCTTGGGACAGCCCCTCTCTATTAATGGAGAGAAATGGGCAGGGGAGCAGGAGAGGGGCCACCCTTCAGTTTTCCCCTCCCCAACTGCTTAAGGAACTGCCGCCTTTTTGTTCTTTTTTCTCCTCTGCCACAGGACCTTTTGCCAACCTGAATGGTTGGAATAATTTCAGAACGGCTTTAAAGAAAAATATTTTTCTGGCTGCCTGCAGGAAAAATAAAAAATAAAAAATGAACTGTCCGCAGAGCTGGGAATTAGGACCTGCAAGGATTGAGAACTGGGTTGCTTTTCTTTCTTTCCAAAAGCCAAGTGGTTTGGACCAGTGAGACAGAAATTCAAAGCTGCTGAGAAGACCCTGTGCAGGTTGGAAAAAGCCACTTTTCTCTCCCTCCTACCCAGTCAAGCCCTAAATAATGAAGAAACCCTTCCAGCTCCCACTCTTGTTTATCTCCTCCCTATTCAGCCCGGACTTGGGATGCAAGATTTTCTTCTGGCTCTGCCATCTCGACGGGAAGACGTACTTTGCCGTTGTTCTCACAGCTGGGGAGGTGTGTGAAAGGGCGAGAGACAAGATGCGGGGAACATGTGTGCCTGTGTGTGTGTGTCCGCTGCTATCTGGTGACGATGTGGTCTAGCTCTGCATGTCAGATGCAGAGGGCAGAGGTGAATGGACAGGATGTCTTCATTTTGTATGGCCATGTGGGCTGGTGGTAGTGAAAGTGCAGCCTCCGTGTGATGTGTGTGACTTCCACAGTGTGTGACAATACACAAAAGGTGCAAAGAAATGGGTTCTGGAGTCCAGTTTCTATGGAAACACCTGATCTGTAGAGACACTTTGTGCAGCGTGGCTCACTGTGCTACAACAAACATCTGTAGCAGGAAAGCTTAACTTTTGCAGCAAGCAAATATAGGGGTATAGAGTGATGAAAAGAAGAGGAAGAGGCTTAGGAAAGAAATTAGGAAGACTAAATTTGAACTCATTTGAGAGGAGAAAGAGGTGGGAGGAAGGAAGGAGTAAGAGGATAGAGACTAGATCAGTAAATGGACAGATCAGGAGGAAACTTACTGGATGAAAGATTCTTCCGAGTCTCCTGCCCATCTCCCGACTGGGCTTACCTGCACACACCTGCCTCTCCTCTCAGCTCTGAGTTTAGTCCTCCTCTTCCACCCCCTCCCTTCGGCGGAGCTGTGGCAGCAGAGAGCCAGCTAGAAGATCTGATCTCCCAGTGGTGTGTGCGTGCTTGTGTTTGCCTCACTTTTCTTCCACCAGATCCTATTGGGGTGGGGAGGTTAGCTTAGGGGGAGGGAGGGGCAGATCTTAGGGAGGGAGGGGAGGAGAGGAGGGAGGAGGGAGGGAGGAGAGGAGAGGAGAGAGGGAGGGAGCTTGGGAAAGGAGGAATGACAATAAAGTCTTTATTTGGCAGCCAAAACTCCCAAAGACTTCATCCACACACCATTCCCACTAACAGACTCATTTTTAATAACATTTCCTTCTGCTGCTGCCACTTCTGAAGAGGGGTTGTTTGACCCATGTTTGGAAAACAAGCCAAATTAACAGAGGGAAAAGGCATGAAAAGCAACCTCTGTGTAAGCCAGGACCGGATGGCTGGGTCCAGCACTAGCCTGTTTAATTCCTCCTGACAATTGCCTTGCCTTCTGGGGCCGTTGCTCCATGGTGTTAAATTCCTAAACCAGTGAGGGGTTTGGGATGCTTCCTCTGAGCAGTGACAGTCTTTCCCTAAGTTATCTTCTCCAGGAGGTTGCAAAGGGAGTGGAGTCTCAAGCTGGCATAGGAGGTAACTTCGGTTTGGCTGCCAGAGCTGTTCTGAGAACCAGAGAGGGAGAAGTCTGGCCTGAGTTGCACAGCAAAGTTAAGGCAGAATTAAGATTTAATGTAAGACCTAAAGTCACTGTTCCTAGCTCATGTGGACAATGCAGTGGCTTCTTTCAGCTTCTCTATATCACACTTAGGTGAGATTTAGGGGCTGTGTGGTCATCACACAAAGTGATGGGAAATCGAAATTTCCCCCGTGCACATCAACACCCCAGAAGACCCATTCAAGTAACACCATTACCTCTAACAATCCTCTAACAATGCCCCTCAGTTAAGAAAGCACAACACACTTGCAGTTCAGTAGATGCCCATCAAAATTTCTTGCCATGGCTGGGCACGGTGACTCATGCCTGTAATTCCAGCACTTTGGGAGGCAGAGGCAGGTAGATCACCTGAGGTCAGGAGTGCGAGACCAACCTGGCCAACATGGTGAAACCCTGTCTCTACTAAAAATACAAAAAATTAGCCAGGTGTGGTGGCAGGTGCCTGTAATCCCAGCTACTAGGGAGGCTGAGGCAGGAGAATTTCCTGAACCCGGGAGGCAGAGCTTGCAGTGAGCCAAGATCGTCCTGCTGCACTCCAGCCTGGGCAACAAGAGTGCGACTCTGTCTCAAAAAAAAAAAAAAAAAAAAAAAAAAAAAATCCTGCCATCCCAGCTGACTACTTAGAAAATGCAATGCAATTTTCTTCTCTATTACTGGTTCCATGGAGAGCTGCAGAGCCCAGTGACAGGGGACTGCCTGCCTGCCCTCCCCAATATGGGGTAGAGGACAGAACATTAAAATTAGGGTCTGCAGCCCTGGGCTCAGCCACTCACAAGCTCTGTGATCTTAGGTGAATCACTTGATCATGAGGACCCTCAGTTTCCTCATTTATAAAATGTGGATAATATTGACCTCACAGGGTTGGGAAGGTTAAATATTGTAAATGTGAGAGCACTTTATAAACTGGGAAGATAGTAGGGTTTAGGAAAGGGATTGTGGTGAATGATAATCAGCCTAAGAAAAGAAGGAAAAATAAAGCCCAGACCTTTCTCCAACCCCCATTCCACCCCAGATCTCATGGCTTCACACCCTGCTGGTGAGGTCTTGCTGGAAGGCAGCACGGCTCCTCTCCAGGTTCACATTAACCGTGGCTCTGCCAGGCTGCTCATGCGCTTCAGTTCTCATGCAGATGGGATATGGCGTCTTCTGCAGGCTGGGAACATCAGACCTCAGATTTGCTTGTTTCCCTTTGTATGGTGGGTGGTAGATGATAGAGTGCACAAAAAGACTGGCCGGGCACGGAGACTCATGTCTATAATCCCAGCACTATGCGAGGCCAAGGCAGGAGGTCAGTTGAGCCCAGGAGTTCAAGACCAGCCTGGGCCACATAGGGGGACCCCGTTTGTACAAATAATTTAAAAATCAGCTGGGTGTGGTAGTGTGCACCTGAAGTCCCAGCTACTTAGGAGACTGAGGTGAGAGGATTACTGGAGGCCAGGAGACCAAGGCTGCAATGAGCTGATTATGCCACTGCCCTCCAGCCTGGGTCACAGAGCGAGATCCTGTCTCAAAAAATGAGGTGAGCAAAGTACAGTGAGGTGCAGGGAGGACGGGTAGAGTGCTGGTGGGGATAGACAGACTACAAGGAGTGTAGACTATATGGGCAGGGGCAGGGGTGTCACCTGTATCCATCTGTATGAGATCCATCCAAATCCCAAGAGTCTATGCCCTTGGGAATGGATGGCCAACTTCCAAGCCCTGACCAAGCCAGTTATCTCCCTTCCCCCCTCTCCTATCTCCCACATCCCACGCTATGCAGAGAGAATTGGAAGGAAGTATAGATATGGCCAGCAGGATATTCAGGAATGTCCAGAATAGAGTTTGCTAATCAGTGGCTTGTGGACTTAATATAGCTTGAGTACCTAATTTGTTTTTGACAGCACATTAATTTTTTAAAAGTTTTGTGGAAATTTTAAAACGTACACATATTTACACAGGATAGTATTAATATCCCCATTACCTAATACCTAGCTTCAACAATTACCAACTCATGGCCAATCTTGTTTCTTCTGTGTTCCCCACTCCCACAAACGCTACTGGTATATTTTGAAGCACTGGTTTTTTTAAAAAATGGATTTGAACACCTTAGGCAGGACAAGCACTTTCCAGTTCAACACAGTCAGCATCCTCGGAGCCAGGGGGCCAGGTTCTTGTCCCGCTGCATGCTGTATGACCTTGAAGATGTCCCTCTCCCTCTCTGACCTCAGTTTACCATTTATAAAACACGAGGTTGTACCAAATGACCTCTCAGTGCTCTTCCAACAATAGTGTGAAGAGAGAGTATAAGGTTTGGGGTTAGGAAACCTGGATTAAGACGTCAACTCTGCTGTTCTCTAGCTACCTGATGAGCAGGCCTCAGCACCTGAGTCTTGGTTTTCTCATCTGTACTTGGAAGTTAACAACCCTGCCGCATCTCCCTCCCAGGGTACACCCAAGATAACACGGGGATCACCGAAAGCAATGGTAGGGGAGTAGTTTGTGATTCACTGGCGTCATGCACCCTGGGACCATGTGAATCCTCTAGGAAGAGCCTCCTTTACTCTCCTAGAGTCTCGGGGACACCAGTGGTGCGTCTTCAACCCAGGGGAGGTATTTATCTCTTGCTGGTGGGGCCAGAGGACAGTCGCAGGCACATGATGTGAATGCTGGGGCTTATGGTGAGAAGTCCAGATACGCACATTGCTGCTGCTACTGCCGTCTGGTCCTGGGAGAGGGCTAGGGGCAGCAGGGTTAGGAGACAGAACGCAGGGAGGGCCAGGCAGCAGAGGGAGGGGACTCTCCAAGATGGTGGGTTTCAGCTGCATTTGCAAAGTCGGGACCTGCCCACACTTCCCACCCAGACTGAAATCCATCTGGGGGGCTTACCATTTCTTTGACCCTCACAGTAATTGCTGCCTTGGTTACAAGCAGTGAGTACTTAAAGCAAGAGAAGAAAGGACACAATTGTGTAATACTCTTTCCATAGAAGTACAGGAGGGAGGTACTCAAGCTTCCCACCTCCCCCATGGTGGTCCTGAGACTCTGCCGGGAAGGAGCAGTGTGGGCCTGAAGAGTTTGGCTCTAACTGCTCAGTGGTCATCAGGACCCACAGAGGCTGGCCCTAGATGGACCCTCACCCTGTACTAGTTGAGGCTCCCAGTCCAGGGTGGCTGGGATCTGGGCAAATGCGTAACAGGAGAGAAGCTGTGTAAGTCCTGTGGCAGCCCGTCCCACCCTCCAGCCTGGGGGGCCTGGGTTGCCTGGGGTGAGTGGGCCCCTGCTGGGCAGAGACAGCATCCTGTTCATCATGGTATAACCCACAGCACCCACCAACGGCTTGGCACACCCTGGGTGCTCAGTAGGGGTCTGTTTCATTGAATTTAAGAGGGTTGAACAAGGAGATTCTGTCACCCTCTTTTTTTTAAAAAAAGGTGATTATTTTTTGAATAGGTAACACATTCTCTTGATTGAAAATCTAAGAGGTATAAGAGCTTGCACAGGGAAAAAGTCTTTTTCCTTGCCTGTCCCCTCATCACGCAGTTTCCCCCAGAAGACAGTGCGCCAGTTTCTTGTGTCTTCACAAATTTATTTAATGCACATGCTAGTAACAAATAAGCAGCTACGCACTTTTTTTTCACTTAGTGGTACGGGTAGATTTTGAAGATGACCATATTGGTACTTTTGGTGATTGTTTCTCTGCCCCCAACCCCCAATATTTATTTATTTGAGCAGTCTCTCTTGGTGAACATTTGGGCTCCTTTAATTACTTAATTAATTAATTAATTTTTATTTTTTTTGAGACGGAGTCTCGCTCTGTCGCCCAGGCAGGAGTACAGTGGCACGATCTCCACTCACTGCAAGCTCCGCCTCCCAGGTTCACGCCATTCTCCTGCCTCAGCCTCCCGTGTAGCTGGGACTACAGGCGCCCGCCACCGCGCCCGGCTAATTTTTGTATTTTTAGTAGAGATGGGGTTTCACCATGTTAGCCAGGATGGTCTCGATCTCCTGACCTCCTGATCCGCCCGTCTCGGCCTCCCAAAGTGCTGGGATCACAGGTGCGAGCCACCGCACCCGGCCTTATTTTTTGTTGAGACAGAGTCTCCCTCTTGTCGCCAAGCTGGAGTACAATGGTGCAATCTCTGCTCACTGCAATCTCCGCCTCCCAGTTTCAAGTGATTCTCCTGACTCAGCCTCTCAAGTAGCTGGGATTACAGGCATCCACCACCAAACCTGGCTAATTTTTGTATTTTTAGTAGAGATGGGGTTTCGCCATGTTGGCCAGGCTGGTCTTGGTCTCGAACTCTTGACCTCAGGTGATCTTCCCGCCTTGGCCTCCCAAAGTGCTAGGATTATAGGCATGAGCCACCTCGCCCGGCCTGGGCTCCTCTTTTTTTTTTTTTTTTTTTTTGAGATGGAGTCTTGCTCTGTTGCCCAGGCTGGAGTACAGTAGCACAGTCTCGGTTCATTGCAAGCTCCGCCTCCTGGGTTCATGCCATTCTCCTGCCTCAGCCTCCTGAGTAGCTGGGATTGCAGGCGCCGGCCACCACACTGGTTAATTTTTTGTATTTTTTAGTGGAGACGGGATTTCACCACGTTAGCCGGGATGGAGGGCTCCTCATTTTTAAGGTATGCAGTGCTGGAGTTGGAGTCTCACAAACTTGGTTGCAGGCCTGGCTCTGCCTCCTCTCCAATGCTAACGGGGTGGCCTTGGGCTACACAGCCCTTCCTGAGCCTCAGTTTTCTCCTTTTATGTGTCAGGTATTCAAGGCAGTCCACCAGCTCAGTAGTGACAGAAATACATTTTATCCTATCATTTCACTTCTCTAATTTCTGGATCCAAGTGCTCATTTCACCGGGACAGTGGAATACTCCACCTCAGTCCTTGGTACCCGTGGGGGGCCACCCAGCAACTTGAGGCAGGTTTATTCAGTGGCAGCCCTAACAGGGATGAAGAGTGTCTGTGGGGAGGGGACATACATGGCTCCTGGCTGATGCTGCTGCGGGGCGCACCCTCCATCCCACTGAGGCCCCTTCTGACTGAGCAGCCCTCTGACACATCCTAGGCTGCATGTAGGGGACAGGAACTTTCTGCAGGGCTATTTCCTCTCTGGAAACATGCTGGCTGCCTGGCACTCTGCCAGGGGCAGGCTCTCCCATTCCCTCTCTCAGGGCTCTCATTCTCCTCCAGCTCAACCCCTTTTACATGCATATTAAAGCCAGGGGCCCCTTTCTTTTCCGGGGAAAGAAGTTTCCATGTTCCCTTCTCTTCTGGCCAAGACACTGTATCTATGCCCAGAAGCCCCCAAGAACCTAGGCTTATGGAAAATGAAGCCAAAGGCACATGCAGGCGGCTTCTGCTTCCTGCCTCCCCACAGATCTGATGTGCTTGTTTCCGTGAGAGGGAGGGACAGGGCACAGGCAGCAGAGGAAGAAATACAACTTATCTGTCGGCCACACAGTGAGCACAGCTGGACCGGAGAACCCCTAAATCCCTCTCTGCGAATTGTCATGATCCTGTTGAGGGGTTGGCAGCTTGTGGACCATCAGGGCAGTCCTGCGAGAGAGGGCTGTTGACACCTGGTAGGAAGGAGGGTGCTGATACACGAATGCTATAGACATGGCGTGTAGGCCTAAGTGCAAAGGCTGCACCATCAGCTGGTGTTAGCAGACAGCACTAGCCTGGGGCTGTTCAGTAAGCACTGCTCTGGGCTTCCCCAGGCCTCCCAGAAGCCAGGCTCATGTGAGTGGTGATGGCATTTTGCCTTCCAAGGTGAGGTCCTCCTAGGTTCTGGGGTCTCCCAATCACATCATCCTGAAACCCCAGCCTAATTTAATTTTATGTTGTAAAAGTCACAAGTCACAGCAAGTCACAAGCACCTGGATCAAATATCCAGGTTCCAGGTATCATGCTGAGCAAGCTTTCAAATGCCATCCTGCTCCATGTAATAGATTATTGGGTAATGACACTGCCTCACACAGGCACAGTCCCACTGCATCCTGTGACGATGGCCAGTCTATGGACATGTGTGGTCAGTTATGCCCCATGTCACAAGCTCTAGGAGGGCAGGAGCAAGGCAGCCCTGCCAGGGACCCCCACACATGACCTTGGGGGATCCCACATCCATATGTGCACCAAGCAATGTCTCTAAATTGAGTAACAGTAACAATAATAAAGCCTCTTGAGAATTATTATAGGCAAAGCACCCTTCTTAGCCCACTGCGTGTACCAGCTCTTTGGTCCTCACATAGCTCAATGAGGTGGGGACTGCTATAATACTCATTTAACAGGTGAGAGACTGAGGCACAGTTAGTTTACATTTCAAAGGTCACAAATCTAGTAATGGCAGAGATAAGATTTGAACCCAGGTCGTCTTCCTACAATGTTCTTGTTTGTGTATATGTATACTGTTGTGATGAATAAAATGCAAATTATTTGAAATCATCTTTAAATTCATGTAACTTTGTGTTATTACGTATTCATTATCATCACATACTTTTTTTTAAGTTGAAAAGAAATCTTTACACTTAAAACTGTTAAGAACCACTGATCTAGGTTTCAGTTACTCCTTCTTAAAAGATGGAGTTGCTTTCAACTGTTCTCTTCACCCTGCTCCCCGTGCCCCAGACTCTCCAAGTCCAGTCAGTTCTATTTCCTCCATGGCTTGACAGCTGGCCGCCTCTCTCCTGTCATGGTACTGTTTTCCTCTAGACCCTGGCCCACTGCTATGGTGTCCTGATGGGTCTCTCTGCCCTCCACCCTCCACCTGGCTCTTCCTCAGGCATAGCTCTGGCTAGGTCACCTTGCATGGTTCCCTGTCCCCATGACCATTGTTCTTGGCCCACAGCACGTGTTAGATTCACCTAAGTGTTCCTGAAAGTGCCTGAGGCCCCAGCCCTAGAGATGCTAGTTCAAATATATGTGCGTTTTCCAGGCTGTCCTCATGAGTGATTCTGATCTGTGCCCTTGGCTGATAATTAGACCTGTAGAATGCAGCCTAAGCTCCATAGTCTGTCTCCTGCTTACCTTTCCAGCCCTGTTTCTCAAAGTCTAGACTCTAAGCATGTGTCTGTCTCACAGCAGCCAGAGTACTCCAAGCTATTTCATCTCTGCATGCCTTTGCCCACTGCTCCTTCCATGTAGAAAGCCCTTCTTCGCTTACGCCTGTAATCCCAGCACTTTGGGAGGCCAAGGTGGGTGGATCACGAGGTCAGGAGTTCAAGACCAGCCTGGCCAACATAGTGAAAGCCTGTCTCTACTAAAAATACAAAAATTAGCCAGGTGTGGTGGCATGTGCTGTAGTCCCAGCTACTCAGGAAGCTGAGACGGGAGAATGGCTTAAACCCGGGAGGTGGAGGTTGCAGTGAGCTGAGACCACGCCATTGCACTCCAGCCTAGGTGACAGAGTAAGACTCCATCTCAAAAAAAAAAAAAAAGAAAAGAAAAGAAAAAAAGAAAGGCCTTCTTCCCTTAGGTGTTACACCTTCTAGGATGCTCTCCCAACAGCACTCTCCTCTTTGACTCCTGGTCTCTCCGTTTGCTGCAGCAGTCCCCCGGTTGATGGCCCTCCCAGGAACCGTGCCACTTCCTTGCCCTTCTCTGCTCTCCTGTCTGCCTCATCCACAAGATCCCGTGGGCCTGTGCCAAATCGGATTCCTACTTGGAATCCCAAAACCTACATGGTTCTGATACACAGTAGGCGCTCAGGATCCTGCACTCGGGCCCCAGCGGGAATCAGGCAGTGAGCCCAGAAGCACTGAAATACTTTCTCCTCTTAGTGGGTTTGTCTGAGTAATTGCAAAATCCTCCTGTTTTTATTTTTTTCCTGAAGCCTTTTCATCTTCTAATCTGTTTTCCATGACCCAACAAGTGTGTTATTTCCCCAAACACAAACCTGATCATGTAATTGCCTTGCTTAAAATTTTGCAATGTCTCTCAGGTATTTATAGAATCAAATTCAAATGCCTTGGCATGACATTTGAGACCCTGCAGCCTGACCTGACTTTCTTGCCATTCTAATTTCCTCTCATAGTTCCTGTGGAACCAGAGAACCAGACTCATGGGATCCTGGTTCCCTAGGTTTTTTGTTTTGTTTTGTTTGTGAGACAGAGTCTCGTTCTGTTGCCAAGGCTGGAGTGCAGTGGCATGATATTGGCTCACTGCAACCTCTGCCTCCCAGGTTCAAGCAATTCTCCTGCCTCAGCCTCCCAAGTAGCTGGGATTATAGGTGCGCACCACCATGCCTAGCTATTTTTTGTACTTTTAGTACAGACCGGGTTACACCATGTTGGCCAGACTGGTCTCAAACTCCTGAACTCAGATGATCCACCCGCTTCGGCCTTCCTAAGTGCTGGGATTACAGGCATGAGCCACCACACCTGACTGGTTCCCTGGGTTTTTATGCCTCTATGCCTTTGCCCAATCTGTGTTCAGATGTCCTTCTTTCTCCTATTCTCCATTTGGGGGAACTCCTATTCATCCTGCAAGGCCCAACTCAAATGTTACCTCCTATGTGAGGCTCTCCTCAGTACCACAGGCAGAGCGAGCTCACTCTTGACTGTGATACCCTGGGCCACAGCTCTGCACAGCACAGTTACTTCTTGTTTCCACATCTGCCTTCTGTGTGATTGAAGGGTCTCCAAGGCAGAAACCCAGCTCCTGGCAAATAATTAAATAATAATTATCAGGATAGCTAGCCCTTACAGAGCACTTACTATGTGCTATGCGTGTGCTCTACAGGGCATCAGCTCATTTAATCCTCATAACAACCTCAGGAGTAGGGGCTATTATTACCATCCCCACTTTACAGATGAGGAAGTTAAAGCAGAGTGTTATGATACAGTCAGTAAGTGTCAAGGTATTACAGTAAGTGTTGAAGCTGGGATTTGAACTTAGGCAGCCTGACTCCGGGATTCACACTGTCCATGCTGTCCTGATAAATGCCCTCAGAATGAATGGTAATCTGCAGGCTCTGACCTAGTGAGTGTGTGTGTATGTGTGTGTTAACAAGACATGATATGACTCTGTCCCTGCCCACATTAGCTCTGGTGTCAAACTAGGTTGGAAGGGTGTTCTCCTGAGGCCTGGTACAGACTGTGGCTTTCAGTGAAATAACAGAATCGTCATCTCTTCCAGCAGGTGTTACCCACACCCACCCTCGCCCACTCCCCTCATTTCTCCTACAAGCCTCGGCCTCCTTTCTTTGTATATCTCTTTTATTTTGTTCTGCTTGGCCAGTCTGGAAAAATGACTGGTTGGCCTGCAGCTCGGGGAGTGGTGCCTGGTCTCCCTCTTGGCCTCTCCAGGCCCCTCCTTCTAACCCCCATGCACAGCCCTGGCCTTGTTCGGAGCCAAATCACAGGGCTCAGGGGCTGAGCCACGTGTCTGCCCACCCCGCTGCCTTCTGAGTCTGTGAGCTTCCCGACTCCTGCACCACCACAGGCAAAGGACCCAGCCAGAGGCAAAGACCAATACCAAGAACATGCTCAGTCTGTGCACTCCCTCCCCAGCCTCCCAGGCTTGGAACTGCTACTGCAGGATGTCACCAGCCATGTTCCCTGCTTGTCTACTGCCTGATCCCTCCTAGGCTGGCATTCCTCCCTGGCAGGTGGCCCACCTGAGCAGACCCCTCTGTTCCATGCTTACTCTGCCTTCCACTCGCATGCACTCACTTATGGATTTTCCCTGAACCCCTACGCCCACGCTTCACAAAACCTGGCTCTGCCTTTAGACCTGTGGAGTATGCCCCAGGCAGAGGGGCTGTGTCTCGCTGGTCAACCTGGAGTTTCCCAAGAGCACCAAAAGAAGGGAGTCTCCCAGTTGATGGTGTGGGAAAGTGGGGCCATGCTTGGCTTTATCCTTGTTCTCCCTCCCAGGTCGGTGCCCAGAGAGGGTAGCAGGGGCCTGGGGGCTAGTCAAAGTGCTCCATGGAGCAAGGCATGCTTGCTTCTGCTCTAGAAGCTGACTCACAGCCTCAAATGAGCAATACAGATGCAGACAGGATGATCTGAGGGCACCAGGACCTGTAACGACTGTCTGACCCCAAAGGTACATAGTGAAGGATAAAGACGTTTTATGGCTGTGGCTCGTGAGATAGCATGATAGAGGATCCAGAGCATTGTCCATGAGGCGTCCATGCCAAGAGACACTGTGTTTCCTTCTAGTGTTTATGCTGGCCTTGGCGTCATCAACAGTGGATTTAGCCAAGAGAGCTCCGGGCCGAGGCTGTGAGCCCGGGAAGTAGTTTATTGGGTACAAATGCTGCCCCTTCCATGCAGTCACCTCTCTGCAGTGCACTGCAGCCACCCCAGCCACGCCTGGGGAGACCATCCTAGGTGCCCTTTCTTGGCAGGCACTCTGGAGTGGGACTAGGGTCCATGCAGCAGCAGGACCAGACCCTCCATGCCATGGCCTCCTCCCCACATGGTCCCCGGGAGCTGCCCCTTGCTAATCTCAGGGCCTCAGGGCCAGCTGTCCCATTCCAGGAGGCCATTCCTAAGACAGAGCAGAGCTCTAGGGCTGGAAACAGTTATGCGAGCAATGGAGCATCCCATCTTGGCCCACCCCAGGTGTGGGGAATTTTCAGGCCCAGTTGAGCCAAGCCACAGAATGAAGGCAAAAAGGCAAAACATGTTTTGGAAGGTGGCTGGCAGCCCCAGCTGTCTGCTCCATGGGCCAGGGCTTCATGAAAGGCTGTGGAGTTACTGAAGCAGTGCACAGCCTGGGGAAAGGCGACCCAGGACAGTGATGGCTCTGCTTGCTTCGAGGCCCTCAGAAATGAAGTCTCTCCACCCCACTGTGCCTCATTCCCCCAGTCATGGTCAGCCTAGCACTTCAAGCTAAAATGACCTTGTTGGGAAGTTCCTCCTTCCATCTACCTTGCCTCTCTCATGCTGGAATTCAGGCTCCTTTCTATTTAGATCCTTATTGGAAGACAGAGAAGCCCTCTTCCATCTTGAGTGGAACTTGCATTTGAGGAGAGCTTTGGACTCCTTGGAGACAGGTGCCGGGTGAAGGGCAGATGTTGTCCTGAGCACTATTATGCCATTAGCATTACTCATCTGCTGGCCTCCTGCTAAATGCAGTAGCCCTCTGGGCGGGCAGCCACCCTTCCTCCTGTTTTTTCTGGAGAGGGAAAAAATGGGGAGGTGGGGAGGTGTGGGGAAGCGTGGGCAGAAGGAGGAAGGGAAAGACACAGAGAGATAAGGGGAGCCATCGACCTCTAAATCCAGATTTCTGATGGGCTCCCATTGCTGTCTCTACTCAGGGGGAGGGTGGGCGAAGGGGAATTTGGTTCCTGAGGCTGTTACACTCTGATTACTGTGGACCCAAGACCCTTTCCCTCTCTCCTCCTTCCTCCCTCCTCCTCCTTCCTCCCTCCTCCCTCCTCCCTCTCTCCCCCTTCAGCTCTTTCTCCTCTTTTCCTCTCCCTGCTTTTCTTTCTCCCTCCTCTCTTTGCGCCTCCCACTTTTCTCCTATTCCTCCATCTGCCGACCCTTTCCTCCCCTCCAGCTGCGCACTCTATGCTCCTTCCTTGCTCTCTGCTTCTTCTCTCCTCTGTCTTTGGGCTACTCTAGTGGCTGAGCTCAGGGAGGGGATATGAAATTCATTAGTTGCCACATTGCAGTGGGATTAAATCATTCTGGCCGCTTCTCCGGCATCACTCTTCTCTCTATAGGGCCCTCGCAGAGCTACAGGCGCCTCCTGGAGCCCTTCAGTCCCGCTCCCCGGTCTTGCCTTGACTCTACCCCAGCGCCTGTTGACCAGAGCCAGGCCCCATCCCTCATCCTGAGCCCATGGTGGGTGGGCGTGGAGGTGGCTCAAAGCCTGCTCACTCCAGCTTCTCCTCTAGAGGTTTCCCTCCCAGCCTCTAAGCCCAGAATTGGGCCCTGATTTGACCAAGGGAAACCACGCTTTTTCTTTTCTCCCTTGACCCCTGAGCCTATCTTCGGGTACCCTGCTGCCTTCCTGTGCCAGCTTCTGTGCCAGCCCTGCCAGGTCCCTCTACCGCCCATCTTTTTCCTCCCTGGTCACTCACGCCTCTTGCCTGACAGCTTCTGCTCTCACAGAGTCCCCAAGCCACCCTCAGAGGAGTGATCTAAATTACTCTGGCTTCCCCTTTAGACTAAAAGCTCAATGAGGGCTTACAGTATATCCCAGCACTCTGCAGGCCTGGCATTCATTTGACAAATATTTATTGAGCACCTACTATGTGGGAGGCACTATAGTAAGCTCCGAGGGTATAGCTGGGAACAAAACAGGCATCATTCCTGTCCTTCTTAGGTGTTCAGTCCAGTGGAAAATACAGGAATAAACAAACACATAAATGAGCTTAAGCATATCACAACTGGTGGTGTTATGAAGCAGGGAAAGGACCCGTAGTAAGTCCTTAATACATATTAAAGGAATGCATGAATCATGAATTAACTCCACTTTTTTTTTTTTGAGACGGAGTCTCGCTCTGTCACCCAGGCTGGAGTGAAGTGGCGCAATCTCGGCTCACTGCAACCTCTGCCTACCGGTTTCAAGTGATTCTCCTGCTTCAGCCTCGCAAGTGGCAGGGACTACAGGTGTGCACCACCACACCTGGCTAATTTTTGTATTTTAGTAGAGAAGGGATTTCACCATGTTGGCCAGGCTGGTCTCAAACTCCTGGAATCTTATGATCCACCTGCTTCGGCCTCCCAATGTGCTGGGATTACAAGTGTGAACTACTGCACCCGGCAAACTCCACTTTTTTTTCTATTTCCTTTCCTACTTTGCTTTCCAGCCTGAAGGCTGGTCTGGTCTGTGCCACCTAAAAATATCTCTAATTATATCCTGTCCTAAATTATTCTCTCATTTGTTCCTCTTGTATTATTAGTTTTGTCTCACAATTAATAATACTAATAAATTTCCATGCATTAAATGGCTATTATGTGCCAGGCAATATATTAAGAACCTTAATGTATGACCTCATTTTAATTTTTATTTCTATTTTAAAGGAAACTGAGACTCAGATTAAATAACCTGTCAAAAGTTACACAGCTAGCACCCGGAGAAGACCCATGTCTTATACTTCTTCACTGCCCCATGGGGCCAGGGGCACCCAAGATCCCACAAGAGAAGCTGGAGAACCAGGCTGGTGGGGATTGGGGGACCTGGAGACACAACCCCTGCTAGTCCAGCAAAAGTGAGGTTGGCACCCTCCCCACTCTGTCAAGGATTCTGCCCTGGTGCCCTCATACACACTCTGCCACCCGAAACAAAACAAAACAAAACAAAAAAACTCTGACTCTGATCTCCGGGCCATGCCGCCCACCTCCCAGTGCCCCCACCATCTTCACCTTTATGTTTTCCTGCTGTCCCTCCCTTCCATCAAGGTCTGCCCACAAAAGCAGCAGGAGCAAGGCATTCTGGCTCCTTCTCTTCTTGTAAGACAAGGCTTTCTTTTCTAAAAGCCTTCCTTGGGTTTATCCCATTCATCTCCAGCTCGAGCTCCTCAGTTCCTCCAGACCCATTTCCATTTAGCCCTGGATCTATTCTGATAAACAGCTCCACCCCACGTGCTACCTACTGACCCATCTTAATAACTATACACGCTCATTAGCACCGCATTTATAAAAAGGGGCTTTCCCACCATCTATAATTAAACTCTGGGCTCCGCAGGTGGCTGGGATGGTGAACACCACCTAGTCTTTACACTCTCCGTCAAGGGTCCAGTGCAGGGCCTCTTGCCACTGTATAATTCATTCTTCACCAGAAGCAAGAGTTCTTACTTTTTAAATCAATTTTTAATAATTATAATTTCCATAGAGTAACAGGTTACAAATAGGTACCCATTTGAAGTATACAGCTTGACAAACTTTGACACATATGTATGTATATATACCCACGCAACCACCACCCCAATCAGGTATTGAAAAATGTTTTAAATTGACAAAAATTATATATATTTAGGTTATACAACATAATGTGTGTATATATATAACATGAATTAATTCCGCTTTTTTTTTTTTTTTTTTTTGAGACGGAATCTTGCTCTGTCACCCAGACTGGAGTGAATATACAATTATAATATACAATAACAATATACAATATATACAATTACACACACATTGTAGAATGGCTAAATTGAGCTAATTAACATATAAATTATCTCACTTACTTCTCATTTTTTGTGGTGAGAATACAAAATCTATTCTCTTACCAACTTTTAGTACACAATATATTGCTATTAACTACAGTCACCATCATGTACAATAGATCTCTTGAACTTACTCTTCCTCTCTCAGTGAAATGTTGTATCCTTTGACCAACATTTCCCCAAGACTTCCACCCCTATCTAGCCCCCGGTCATTGCCATTCTGCTCTCTGCCTCTATGAGTTCAACATTTTTAGATTCCACGTATAAGTGAGACCACATGGTATTTGTTTTTATGTGCCTGTCTTGTTTCACTTAACATAATGTCCTCCAGGTTCATCCATGTTCATGCAAATGACAAGGTTTCCTTCTTCTTTAAGGCTAAATAATATTCCACTGTGTACTTACAGCACATTTGCTTTATCTGTTTGTCAATCAGTAGATACTTAGGTTGATTCCACATTGGCTATTGTGAATAGTGCTGCAGTGTACATGGGAGTGCAGATATCTCTTTGACATACAGTAGTCGCTTCTTATCCAAAGTTCTGCTTTCTGTGGTTTCAGTTACACACCATTAACAACGGCCTGAAAATATTAAATGGAAAATTACAGAAATAGACAATACATTTTTTTTTTTTTTGAGATGGAGTCTCGCTCTGTCCCCCAGGCGTGCAGTGGCATGATCTCGGCTCACTGCAACCTCCACCTTCTGGGTTCAAGCGATTCTCCTGCCTCAGCCTCCTGTGTAGCTGGGACTACAAGTGCCCACCACCATGCCCGGCTAATTTTTGTATTTTTAGTAGAAACAGGGTTTCACCATATTGGCCAGGCTGGTCTCGAACTCCTGACCTTGTGATCTGCCCATCTCAGATCCCAAAGTGCTGGGATTACAGGTGTGAGCCACCACGCCTGACTGACAATTCCTAAGTTTTAAATTGTGTGCTGTTCTGAGTAACGTGATGAAATCCTGCACTCTCCCACTTCATCCGACTGGGGATATGAATCCTCCCTTTGTCCAGCATACCCACACTGTAGACGTTACTTAGGAGCCATCTCAGTAATGAGATCAACTGTCTCGGTACAGCAGTGTCTGTGTCCAAGTCACCCTCATTTTACTTAATGATGGCCCCAGAGCACAAGAGTAGTGATGCTGACAATTCAAGTATGCCAAAGAGACACCATAGAGTGCTTCCTTTAAGTGAAAAGGTGAACGTTTTCAACTTAGTAAGAAAAGAAAAAATATTGTAGGCTGAAATTGCTAAGAGCTATGATAAGAAGGCAGCTTCTATCTATGAAATTGTGAAGAAGGAAAAAGAAATTCATACTAGTTTTGTTGTTACACCTCAAATTGCAGAAGTGATAGCCACAGTGCATGACAAGTACTTAAGTACTTGTCCCCTGTCCTCCCATGGATAAGCGGGGACCACTACACTGATTTCCTTTCCTGTGGATATATATCAGTAGTAGATTTCTGGGTCACGTGGTTGTTCTATTTTTAAGTTTTTTAACGAATCTCCATGCTGCTTTCTGTAATGGTTGTACCAATTTACATTTCTAAGGGTTCCTTTTTTTCCACATCCTCACCAGCTTTGGTTATCTCCTGTCTCTGTGTGTGTGTGTGTGTGTGTGTGTGTGTGTGTGTTTGATAACAGCCATTCTAATAGGTGTGAGGTGATAGCTCGTTGTGGTTTTACTTTGCACTTCCTGATGATCAGTGATGCTAAGCGTTTTTTAAATATGCCAGTCAAATGTAAAATATTTTCATCACCATGAAAAATTTCATGTCATGTCACTTGCCCTAACCCAATTTCAGTGGGATTCCCCAGTTTCTAGTAATAGTGGACAAGGTTATTTGGACCAAGTCTACCACTGAAAACAAGTAAAACTGATAGATAAATATAAAAAGAAATTTTTTTTGTTTAAAAACAAGAGCTAACAAGTGTTCGTGAGAGAGAAACAACCAACCAGACAAAATTAAAGGGAAATAATGGAAACCTCAGAGATGGAAACTAAAGGTTTGCCCCAAGGGTATTTGCTGGTCCCAGTAAATCTCAACTCTTGTTTTGATGTCTGCAAGGGAAAGAAGATAGAAATCAAAGCTCAGGCTGGGCCAGCTTGGTGGTTCTCGCCTGTAATCCTGGCACTTTGGAAGGCTGAAGTGGGCAGATCACTTGAGTTCAGGAGTTCAAGACCAGCCCAACCAACATGGCGAAACCCCATCTCTACTAAAAATAAAGTTAGTCAGGTATGGTGGCAGGTGCCTGTAATCCCAGCTATTCGGGAGGCTGAGGTGGGAGGATTGCTTGAATCCAGGGGGTGGAGGCTGCAGTGAGCTGAGATCGTGCCATTGCAGTCCAGCTAGGCAACAGAGCGAGACTCTGTCTAAAAAAAAAAAGGAAAAGAAAAGAAAAAGAAAGAAACAAAGAAATCAAAACTCAGGGTTTGAAGAAAGTGGAGAGATATCCATCCCTTCCATGAGCAAGGACCACAAAGGACAACACCCTTGGAGCAAAGGTGAACCCAGATTATACCAGGCTGGCAACAAGAAGGCAGAATTCTCATCACTGTGGTCCAAGGAACCTCAGTTCCTCGCACTTGATTTAAGGTGGTTTTAAATCAGCACTGGCCACAAGTGTTTGGCAAAGCAAAAAACAAACAAAGCCAAAAAAAAAAAAAAAAAAAAAAAAAGAAAAGTTTCTCTAGAAGAAAGTCACCCTCATTCCTTGGATTTCAAATTATTCCATCAAATTATTTTTCAAGTATGATGAGCAGGAAACAAACAAAAATAAGCAAACATACCAGAAATAGACACCGTGCATAAGAACCCACAGATACAACAGACAAGAGAAACTAAACCGTAATAACATTAGGTTTTATAATTATCAGACACAGTATAAAACAATTATGATTACTATGCTTAGAGAAATAAAAGTCATGCTTGAAAATTTTACAGTAAATAAGAAATTATAACATTTGATTTATATTTGGAAAAATACCAAGTCAAACTTCTAGAAATAACAGATTCGATTAACACAAACAAAAGCTCAAAAGATACAGCTGGAGGGAATTTGAAACTAGAAGACAGAAGAAATTATCCAAAATTTAGCACAGAGGGACAATAGAATGGAAATGATAAAAGAAACGTAAAGCTGAGCCATAGAGGACAGAATGAGAAGAACCAACATATGTTTAATTAGGGTTCCAGAAACACAAGAGAGAGAAATTGTCAGAGGCAATGTGTAGACAGAAAACAACTGAAAATGTTCCAGAACTGATGAAAGAAACAAGTCTCAAATTTAAGGAGACAAATTCATCTCCAAAAGATAAACAGATATCCCCACCCAGACACATTATTGTGAAACTTGCGTAAATCCAAACACAAAAACAATATTAAAGATAGATTATCTTAAACAAAATATTTTTTTGTTTGATTTTTGTTTGTTTGTTTGTTTGAGACAGAGTTTCACTCTTGTTTCTTGTTGCCCAGGCTGGAGTGCAGTGGCGAAATCTAGGCTCACTGCAACCTCTGCCTCCCTGGTTCAAGCGATTCTCCTGCCTCAATCTCCAGAGTAGCTGGGATTACAGGCACCTGCCACCACGCCTGGCTAATTCTGTATTTTTAGTAGAGACGGAGTTTCTCCAAGTTGGCCAGGCTGGTCTCGAACTCCTGACCTCAGCTGATCTGCGCACCTCGACTTCCCAAAGTGCTGGGATTACGGCGTGAGCCACCGCGCCCGCCCTAAACAAATTTTTAATATGTTGAAGGAAAATAACTGCCCACTTAAAATTCTTTTCTCAGTAAAAATACATTTCAACAGTGAGAGTGAAATACAGATGCTTTCAGATGATAAAAATAAAGTGGAAAAACAATAAAAAAAAAGAGATGTATTTGCTACCAGCTGATTCCCACTAAAGGAAATTCTATTCTTTGAGCAGAAGGGAAATGATCTGGGTTGGAAAGTCTGAGAGGTAAGAAAGAATGAAAAGCAATAAAGTGGCAAATGTGTGGGTAATCCAAATGACCATCCACTGTATAAAACAGTAACAGTAATGTCTTGTGAAGTCTAAAGTTAAAAAATATAAAGGATTTCTCAAACTTGTAATGTCCAAACTGAAATCTCTGATATTTTCCTCCAGACCTAATTCCATTATATTCTTCCCCATCTAAATAAATGGCAGCTTCATTTTATCAATTGCCCAAATCTTGGAGTCATCTTTGGTCTCTTCCTCTCATCTCTCACATCAGCAAATCCTGTTAGACCTACTCAGCGGTGTGCCGAAACTGGCCTATATTGACTCCCAAGAGCCAACAGTTACAAGTTTTAGAAATCTCGTCAGCTGATTGACATCCTGTTGGTAGCTTGAAATCAGCCATGATAGGAATATTTACATCACAGAAGTCAGCCACCCCCCATTCCCAAGAACCAGTTGTTAAACCCTTGCCAGCACACCACTGGGTTTACCTGCAAACTACATCCAGATTCTGATCACTTCTCACTACCTTCACAGCCACCACCCTAGTCCCAGCTACTATTGTTGCAATAGTCTCTCAAAGCATTTCCCCTCTTCCTCTCTTGCTTCTCTTCATTTCAGTCTCAACACAGCAGCAAGAACAATGCTGTTACTCCAGTGGCTTCCAATCTCAGAGGAAAACCCAAGGCTCTGGGCCCTTTGGCTTCCCCCTCCCCACTCTTACCTCTCTGACTATTAATCCTATTACTCACCCTTCATTCACCCAGACCCTCTCACTCCCTTCCTGTTTCTCAACCAATCCAGCACCCTGCTTTGGGCCTCAGGGTCTTTGTGTTAGGTTAGTTGCAAAAGTAATTGCAGTTTTTTGCCCTTGAAAGTAATGGCAAAACCCCGCAATTACTTTTGCACCAACCTAGTATCCCCTACTCCCTCTTTCTGGGTGTTCTTCCTAAGATCCTTCAGGGCTTTATCACATTTCACCTTCTCAGCAAGGCTGTCTCTGGCCACCCTACCTGAAATTGCAATACTCACACAAAACTTCTTAACCCCCTTTTGGCTTTATTTTCTCCCTAGCAGTGATTATTAACACATTATATATTTTATAGATTAACCTTTGTGTTATGTCCTCTAATTAGAATAACAGCTCCATGAGGTCAGGGCTTTGTCTGTTTCTGTTGGGTTATATCTTATATTACCAAAACCAAGTCTGAGAGATAGGTGCTCAATAAATCTTATCGTGTTGACCCACCCCAGGGGCATTTGAAATTTTTTTTTTTTAATCCAAAATGTGTTTATCGAGATGGTTTCCCACTCATCTTGATTCAGAGTGCTTTTAGTGCTGCTTCCTCCTAAAGGAACATCCTTCTGTAAGCCTTGCTTTTCCTCCTGTAGGCTGGCAGAGGACAGTGGAGCAGCCAACACACAAAACTACCGTTTGTGCATGGCTAAAGACCGTGGTGATTTTATAGCATCCTGGGCATTTCACATCCCTGAAGTAGGAATTGGGGCTCTGCACGAGGCGTTTCTTCTTGTGTTTCCTCTTCTCCTCTTCTGGGGAGGGATGAAGGAGATCCTTTGTGAGAGGCATGTTCTCGTGTGGGTAGGTCATCACTGCCGGAAAGCCTGAATTTTTAAATTCAGTTGGGGTGGGGAAGGCTTTATCTGGGCTTTGTTGGCATCATGGAGGCAATGTAAGGCCCAAATCTGCAAACTGGCAGCCTGGAGCCCAGACCAGCCCCAAAATGTGTTTTGTTTAGCCCACTAGACATTTTAAAATAAACTAAATTAGTTGTCAACATTCAAGAATGGGAGATTTCATCTTTAAAAATCCAGATTTCCAGCTTCTCTGGAAAAACCCAAAGTCCTCACAATCCAGAGGCTTTGTTCCCACCTGGCAACAATCAGCAGCCCAGAGTGGCGCCTTCCCTCCTGCCCCAGCCTGCGCCCCACCAGCTCCCTTCCTGCATGTGCTGGGGCCTGCCTGCTCTCCCGGGCTTGGGCCTGTGTCTGTCTAAATGGTGAGGTCAAGTAGCAAGACCTCTGAATTGAAGTCAGGACCTCTGAGTTTGGTTCCTCATCTGTAAATAGAGATAATAACAATACCAACCCAGAAGGTGGTTATGAGACCTGTTGAGGCATCTGTGAAGGGACTGTGTGAGCTGCAAAGCCCAGAACACCCTGAAGGGATCACACTCCACATCATGTCCATTCATGTCAGCACATCAGGGGCTGCTGATGTCTCTCTATACAGGCCAGCCCTGCCTGAGGACCCCACCCAAATATTCCATGCAACCTCATTCTGCCTCTCAGGTAACATCTGGCTCCCGTGCAGACCGTGACCTGCTCACCCCTCTCTGTCCAAAGACCCCTGTCCAAGGACCCCTACCTAGCCCCCTTCCTGGCATGTCTGCTCTGCCACGCTGTCTTAGTGGGGTCTGTGCCGTGGGGTCTGTGCGTTCTCTCTGACAAGGCTCTGCTGTCCTGGGCCAGGAGCCATGCCAGCAAAGCCCCGCAGGTTGAGGCCAGAAGATAATCTACAGGATCCTGTGCAGGCAGACCCTGAGAGGCAGATGAGGGCTGTGGCCCCTCCGCTCGTGGTGCCCACCCGCACTGCCGCTGGAGCCGTGTGGCTCGCGCTGGGCTCGCTGCCCGAGACCAGGCGGGCAGGAGTGTGGTGAGGTGGGTACCACTTCCCCACCCGCGGTGGGTTTGGGGCGGGAACGCCGACTGTTATTGGAAGGCTTCAGGAATGTGTGGGGAGGCCACAGGAATGCCAGGGGAGGGGGAGATGGAGGGATGGCAGGGAGGCCAGCGTTCAGGGCTTCCACATGCCACGTCTTCGGGGCTCAGAATCTCAGCTTTGAGGAACCACGTGGTTACTTATTAGCTGTGTTGCCTAAGGCAAGTCACTTCATTTCTCTGAGCCTGGTTTCCTCTTCTGTGAAGACTTATTTATTTATTTATTTATTTATTTATTTAATTATTTATTTATTCATTTGAGACACAGTCTTGCTCTGTCGCCCAGGCTGGCGTGCAATGGTGTGATCTCGGCTCACTGCAACCTCCCGTCTCCCAGGTTCAAGCCATTCTCCTGCCTCAGCCTCCTGAGTAGCTGAGATTACAGGCGCGCGCCACCACGCCCAACTAATTTTGTAATTTTAGTAAAAACAGGGTTTCACCATGTTGGCCAGCCTGGTATCGAATTCTTGACCTTGTGATCCGCCTGCCTGGGCCTCCCAAAGTGCTGGGATTACAGGCATGAGCCACCGCGCCCAGCGTGAGTTATTTTTGCCTACTCCCCAGTGTCGTGAGAATCCAGTGAGATTCTGTGAGACTCAAGTGAATTTAATTAATAAGAGTGGCTGCTGTTTGGCAGGCACTGTTCCAACCACTACACATGCATAAACTCGTTCACTCCTCACACAGGCTCACTGACGTAGAGGCTGTTATTATCTCCATTTTACGGACGAGGACACTGAGGTACAGAAGAAAGGTCAAGGAATTTGCCTAGGAAGTTATAGTTTGTAAGTGGCAGAGCTGGGGTTTGAGTCCAGTAAGTGTAGGTGCAGAGGTGAGGGCCCCTGCCAAGCTCTTTCAATGTGTTTCCTCTGGAAAACATTGCTGAGACAATCCTAATATCTACATAAAAATATAAGGGTAGGGGCGGCGCAGTGGCTCACACCAGTAATCCCAGCACTTTGGGAGGCCGAAGTGGGCAGATCACCTGAGGTCAAGAGTTTGAGATCAGCCTGGCCAACATGAGGAAATCCTGTCTCTACTAAAAATACAAAAATTAGCCGGGTGTAGTGGTGGGCACCTGTAATCCCAGCTACTCAGGAAGCTGAGGCAGGAGAACTGCTTGAACTTGGGAGGTGAAGGTTGCAGTGTGCCAAGATCACGTCACTGCACTCCAGCCTGGGCGACAGAGTGAGACTCCATCTCAGAAAAAAAAATAAATAAATAAAAGTAAGGGCAAAGTATTCACACGGATGGTGGGAGATTATTTCACTGGGGAGAGGAGGATTTGTTAACTCACCAGCAAGTGGAACAGTCAGGATGTCCTAAATCTCTTGAGCCCAGGGGGTTGCCTGCTCCTATGGGCAGTCTGGGATAGATGAGGCTCACAGCTCCCTGGGGAAGCTGGGACTCACAGACTAGGAAGAGAGAAGGAGTCTGGCAGGGAAAGCCTGCTATGTGTGAATGTCTGAGAGCCGTGGGAAGCTCAGAGAGGAGACACAGCAGGCAATTTCTGGAAAGACTTCTGGAGGAGGTGGTCCCTGAAAAAGAGAGTGAGGGTGGGAGTCCCCCAGGGGCCGCGGTTGTGGTATGGTTTGGGATCCTTCCTGCTGATCTTTATCACTGTTTCCTGAACCCCACTTGTCCTTCCAATGAACATCTGGCTGGGAGTTCCCAGATGTTCATTGGAAGGACAAGAGGTTGTCCTATAGTCTACAAGTGGTCCCGCCATTACTTCCATTAAATCCATTAATTCCATTAAATGGACAGAGGTAAGAGGCAGTGGTCTCTTTCAGCTTAGTGTTAACTGTGAATGGGCATGATCACCTGCCTCCTATGCTTCATTTTTTGTTTTTTTTGAGACGGAGTCTTGCTCTGTCGCCCAGGCTGGAGTGCAGTGGCCGGATCTCAGCTCACTGCAAGCTCCGCCTCCCGGGTCTACGCCATTCTCCTGCCTCAGCCTCCCGAGTAGCTGGGACTACAGGCGCCCGCCACCTCGCCCGGCTAGTTTTTTGTATTTTTTAGTAGAGACGGGGTCTCAGCGTGTTAGCCAGGATGGTCTCGATCTCCTGACCTCGTGATCTGCCCGTCTCGGCCTCCCAAAGTGCTGGGATTACAGGCTTGAGCCACTGCGCCCGGCCATGCCTCCTATGCTTCATAATAACAACCTGGTTATTTAAAGTGCTCTCCTGATCACTGTCCTCCCAGGAGAGCAGATAGTAGCTGGAGGCTGCATCCTGGGGCTGGTGGCCAGGAGGAGGAGGAAGCAGGAAACAAGAATGCCATCTTCCCTCCCTGCTGGCCCTCTCCACTGCTGTCCTATACCATTGTTTCCCCCATTTTGGGCAAGGAGCCAGCTCAGGCTAGACGGTCCCGGGGCTTCCTGGGTGGGTTTCTCGCAGTGCCCGTCTGGTTCTGGCACCGCTTGAGAAGGTCTCCCTGGATACAGTCAGAGCAGAATGAGACACTTCTCAGCCCTGTGCTCTGGGGGTGTAGAGTCTGAGCTGAAGAGTCAAGCCTCTGCTGCTGCCTTGGTCTGTCCTCCATTTGTTTGTCTTCACACTCACCATGCAAGGTCCTAAGGTAGGGACAGAGTCCTATGCATGTCTCTCTCTTATGTCCCAAAGAGCCAGTAAGGTCCTGGGCATATGAAACACTTTTACTAAAACCTACCGTATTCATTAGGATATAAGTTCACGTGCTGTGACAGAAACCACAAATACAAATGCTTTAAGCAAAGCAGTTTATTTGTTGCTGGTATAAAAAGCATGGCAAAGCACCACAGTGTTTGGCTCCATAGAGTCAGCAAGTGCTAAGGTGCTTTCTACCTCATCCTCCCCTCTTTTCTAGCTGACTCTTGGTTTGCATGGTCCAAGAGGGCACATCCCCATACCAACTTTCCAGCTGGCAGGAAGGGAAGGGTTGTCAGAAGTAGCAAAGACCACCACTGTATATATCCTGTTGGCCACTTACTCCAATGTCCACACCTAACCCCAAGATAGGCTGGGAAATGTAGTTTTTATCCTGAGAAGGCAGAAGAAGGCATAGTTTAGGACACAGCTAGTAACCTATGTTACACTCACTAACTGAAAAATCTGAATATATTCAAAAGATAAAGTCATGTTATGAAATGAATCCAATTCAGATTTTCCTCATACAATCAGCTCTCTAGCAAGTATTGTTCCCTTACTCATTCATTCATCAAACATTTCCTCATCTATAAATGGGACTGATAGTACACCTCCTGGGGAAACTGTGAGGATACTGAACGCACGAATACATGTAAATCTCCTAGGAGAGAGCCTGGCACATAGAAAACGCTGCCTCAGGGTTCACTCATAGTATTATTCCTTGGCATTGTCCTGAGTGCCGTAAGGATTAGAGGGTTGACTGAGACAAGATCCCTACTCTCAAGGAGTTCATCATCTATTGCATCAAAGAAATATGAACACAAAGAACATCTCTACAACTGTAGTTCTCTGTGCAGGGTGTGCCGCAGTGTCCCCTGGGGCTTCACTCCCTCACAGTTTTCATTAACTAGGGTGGAGGCAGGGCTGGAACATCTGCATTTTATTAAAATCTACAAGAGGCTGCCCTCTAGTCTGATGGGTGGTATATGAATGTGAGAGCTCTAGGGAGAGGCTAATCTACTCCACCTGGGTCAGCCAGGGCCAGGGTAGGCTTCCCAGAGGAGGTGATGCCTGAAGGTTTCATGCAAAATGGGTGGGAACACCTTTTAGGTGGGAGGATCAGCATGCAATAAATCAGTGTCAATTTCTGGAAACCGCAAGAGGCAGTCAGTGCCCATGGAGCATTAGTTCATGAGGGGCGGGGGTGGAAGGACAGGGAAAAGACTGCCAGAAGTTAGAAAACAGAGAAATACACAGGAGCTTGACTGTAGCTCAGGGATCATTTTGTTTCTCAGACAGGATCTGACAAAGCTACCATCCCTGTCTGCAGGAAGGAAATGAATACACACACAAAATCTCACATGCGATTTCAGGAGATTCATAGACACTGCCCCCAAACCAAGCCCATCCACTGATGGTGAAACCACTGTCAAGTGTGACACACTGAGATATGGACTACAAGGAGAACCTGGTAAAGGGGATATTAGCGAGTTCACTTTTGGACAAGTTGAATTTGAGGTGTTTCAAAAAAAAATTTTTTTTTTGAGACAGAGTTTCACTCTTGTTGCCCAGGCTGGAGTGCAGTGGTGTCATCTCATCTCACTGCAACCTCCGCCTCCTAGGTTCAAGTGATTCTCCTGCCTCAGTCTCCCAATAGCTGGGATTACAGGCATGTGCCACCATGCCTGGTTTATTTGTTTGTATTATTAGTAGAGACAGGGTTTTGCCATGTTGGCCAGGCTGGTCTTGGACTCCTGACCTCAGGTGATCTGCCTGTCTCGGCCTCCCAAACTGCTGGGATTACAGGTGCCCGCCCGAGGTGTTTCAAATTTGACATCCAAGTGGAAATGTGTAGCAGGCAGGTGGGTGTACCAGTGTGGAGTTTAGGTGAGAAGGGTAGGCTGGAGACAGAGATCTGGCTCATCTGTAAGCTGGTGGTAGCTGAAGTCATGGGAGTTGCTGGGACAACCTAGAGGTGTGTGGGGTGAGAAGAGCATCAGGATTCAAACACACAGGACTAACCTTGGCTGCTTTAAGAACACCCCACCAGGTAAAGCAAACCCTGGTTAATAAACGATTTCAGAGTGGGAAAGACAGGGATGCTACCCGTGGGGGTAGGGGATGACATGAGCTAGGACAAAATGAGGAAGGGGTGAAAGGCGTCATTGTCGCTGTTCCCAGTTCAGGTATAATAGGCTTGTGCGATCATTTGAGAGTCTTTGAAGCAGATAGGATTCCACAATTCTCTGGCTGAGGGGCCAGCTGCCTTGGCAGGACGGGGGAGCCCAGGAACACTTCCATTGTCCCTCAAGGAAGTTCAGGCACGCTCCTCCTTCCTCTGGAGGGAGTTTCTGAGAAATGCCTGTTCCGGTCAGCATGGCGGGACCCGGTGACATACCCTTTGCCGTGATGCATCCCACATGGGAGTGACAGTGGCAGGGCTCAAAGCCCTCCCACCTCTCTCCACTTGCACTTTTTTATGTTTCTTTATGAAAAGCCTCGCCAGAGGATGCAAGCTGAAACACATTTAGCTAGCGATTTAATAGAGGACTTCCTTTAAAAGAATAAAATTATTCCTTTTGGGGACTGTTATAGAAAACACTGGACATGTGTTCACCATATTAAAAGACTGTGGTTCTTTAGGAGGGGCAGGAAATTTTTCTGAAGTGCTAACTTACATTCCTCACCAGAATTCCCTCCTCTTTTGCTCATGCTTCGCAAAGCCTCAGGACAGGGTTGTATTAGCAGAGAAAAAAATCACTGCACCCAGCTTTCATTCCCTTGACTAGATAATATAGATTAGGTAAAAGATTTGGGAGAAGAGTATCGTAAGGCCCCCTCCCCTTGCATGATTGACGTCTCCTAACTCAGGTGTACAGGGTGAAGGAGAACAAGAGAACACAGACATTGGTGAGTTTTAGAGAAGTGAGCCCTGCACCCATTTCTTCATTCATGGACCAAACTGAGCCCCAGAGCGGGACTAAATGCCAGGAGAGAAGAGGGATCCAAGAACAGGGGGATCTCTGCCTTCTATATCTGGACAGCCCCATGGGGCAACAAGCTCTCAGAGAAGAAGTGCTGCGTGAAGTTCCCAGGCAGGTAATACACTATGGGAGGAAGCAGATGATTTCCTCATACATAATCTGTTTATTCCAGCGTGTGGTGAAGCTTCAGAGTCTTTGCTGAGTAGCAGAGAAGTGACAGGGGGAGCCACTAACCTGAAGGGACCATGGGGCAGCGACAAGGAACATCTTTTCCCATCTGATAAGGCCACCAGCCAGGATGAGGCAGAGCGATGGAGGTCTCAGAGGATGCCTCTGTAACAGGTGACACTGAGTTCCAAGACCTGGACTCATCCCACCCTATAAATTAGACACGACCCTGGGGAAAAGGGGGTTGATTCGTGAGTTGACCAAGACAAAGATTCTGCCAACCTAAAAGACTGAAAAGTCAAAATAAAAATTGAATTTCTATGTATTTTACTTTTTCTTTGATTTTTTCTTTTTTTTCCTTTTTTTGTGTGTTATGTTAGTTTTCCAGTCTGAATATGTTCATAAAAATTTAATTTCTTAAAGAAAATAAAGGAAAGTCACATTTCTTGCATACATAAATTGGAACCAAAATCCATACATTTAAAATCATGTATATGTATAGATATAACAAACTGGCCTTAAAAAAACCTGGGACTTTTGGAATATATGTAAGACAAGTGGTTATTGTACAACAAACCTGAGTCCTTAGGTGTCTTTAAAAAGAAGGGGAAAAAAAATACAAGTCCACTCCCTTAAAAAACAAACAAACCAACAAACAAACCAGGAGAAAGAAAGTCATTGTAGCGCCAGTAGTCATTTTCTAAACATTTCACTGAAAAAAAAAAAAATCCCTTGAATCTAGCCATTCATTCATCTCAGGCAAATATGGAAAACTTGGCAGAATGAGCAATGAAGAAAGAAGTTACCAGAATAGGGACTGGGGATGGAAAATATTTTGCAATTCTGCAGTTGTTGCCACTTCTGTTGGTGTAATGGGTCATGAATGCAGCGTGTTCTGGTGCCTGCTGGTAAGGGGGGCCCAGCAGAGACTCCAGACACAGGCTCCCTTGACCTTTGTGTATTTAGCGCCCTGCCGCCTTGATGTCTGGAACAGCCGCCTCACCCCGATGAGTCCCGTCCCACCACCCCCTACACCCTCCCTGATTTGTGAGGTGGAGCTATGGAACCTTCTGCCATCAGGGGCCTCCCACTGGGACAGGCTGTGCACAGATTTAGAAAATATGCTTGCTGGGGAAGAGCGGGCCCTGGCTGTTTGTTCACTGTCTCAACACCTCAGTAAGGAGAAGAGGGCTTTGGCTGCAGGAGGAACATTACCAGATCATCTGGACCATAAACACTGGCTCATGCCCCAGGGGAAACTGGGGACTTCCCTAATCCTCAAGCGGAGAGGGTCTACTCTTCCAGCAAGAGACAGGCTAGTGCAGAAGAATGGACAGAACAGAGAGGATGACTACCCATCCCCAGTCTCAGGGTTTCTTGTCAAATTCAGGAATATTTCTGAACTCATTAGCCTATCACCTCTGACCTTGAGGGAACGGAGAATAGAAACACCTTGGGTCCGGGCATTCGTTTCTGTCTCCCTTTCTCCCCAGCTTTCTGTCTTTTAGATAAAGAAACAGAGAAGGAGTCAGTTGTGTAATGATCAGACCTAATCAGGCAATGACACAGGCTCTTTTATTTTATTTTTTTCTTCTTTTTTAAGAGAGGGGCTCCCTCTGTCACCTAGGCTGGAGTACAGTGGTGTGATCACAGCTCACTGCAACCTTAACCCCCTGGGCTCAAGTGATTCTCCCTCCTCAGTCTCTTGAGTAGCTGGGACTACAGGTGCACACACTACCATACCTGGCTAATTTTTCTTTTATTTTTTTGTAGAGACAGGGTCTCACCATGTTGCCCAGGCTGGTCTCAAACTCCTAGGCTCAAGCGATCCTCCTGCCTCAGCCTCCCAAAGTACTGGGATTACAGTTGTGAGCCAACACACCCAGCCAGACAATGAGAGTTTAAATAGCAATGTCTACATTTTCCAGCAATTACTATATGCCAGGCCCTTGATGTGGTGTAGTCTGTCTTCTATAATTCCCTTAACAGCCTTGTGAGGTAGGGACAATTATTAGTTTCATTTTTCAGAAAAGAAAGCCAAGGCACACAGAGGCTAAGTAACTCAACTAAGGTTGTATAACTGTTAAAAAGTAGGCTGGGATTTAGACCCAGGTCCATCTGACTCCAGAGCCCACATGTTAACACCTACACTCCACTATTTCCTAGAGAGAATGCAAAGAGATGCATAACATAGAGAAAGCTAGGGAGATAATGGGAGTAGTGTGTGAAATGAGAGGAGGAAGAAAATATATTTTAAAATTGTAGATGGTATCTTTAGGAAAAGGTAGAAAATTCCATTGTTGAAAATGGAGATGCTGTTCCTGTGTTTGGCAAATATAGACATGGAGGTCATGGATGCAAAAAACTGGTGGAAAAGGGAAATTGGAGTAGGTACATGGAAGTCATGGCTGCAAAAAGCTGGTGGAAAAGGGAAGTTGGAATAAGTGAGTTGGAAGGTTGGGACTGCACCAACAACTTCCTCTAAATAAAGGAGGGAGCGTGTGTCCTTCTCCGTGTCCCAGCCCAAACCCAATTCTAGACTAATTCATAAACCTTCTGATGAACCATACTCTCCACTCTATCCAACCCCACCAAACTTCAGACTGAACGCACCAGCTTCCAGGAAAACAGCAGGGTGGACAGAGCCCTGAATCACAGCTCCAAGGGAAGATGCCAAGGCTACCCTGTTTCCAGAAGCCAGTGGAAGGAATGATACACAAAGGAAGAGAGCCAACCTATTACCTGGCTATTCCACCTGTGTGATAGCCTGGCTCTCTGTCCAGTCCATCTGTGGACACCTGTTCAAAGTTTTGCTCTTCAGATCTCCCTGAAGAGTCTGAAGGGACTGAGGGGTTCCATGACTCTCCAGGGGGTAAAAGTTTTGGTGAAAGATTGAGCAAGGATAACTAGCTGCTTGGGAGACAGACCTGGCTTAAAATAGGGCTGACTTCTCCAATTGTCCTGTCCTTTGTGCAGCAGTTTAGTTAAAGAAACTTGCCAACAGGATACCCAGAGGACACGGGGTAGTGAGGATCTTCTCAGAGACAGTGGAGACAGCAGAAAAAACAATGGACCAGGAGTGAGGAAAGCAAACTGCCCCCAGGCCTCAGGCCTGCTTACTGCCAGTGGGACCTTAGGTAATCTAACTTAGCTGGGGTTATTGAAAGAGAATATCATAGCCCAGATTGCTTAAACAGCAGTCATTTATTTTCTCACAGTTCTGGAGACTGGAAGTCCAAGATCAGGGTCCAGCATAGTGGAGTTCTGGTGAGGACTCTCTTCCTGGCTTGCAGACAGCCGCCTTCTCACTTCTCTCTTTTCCTCTTCTTATGAGTTCACTGATACCATCAGATTAGGACCCTACCCTTATAACCTTATTTAACTTTCATTACCTCCTAAAAGCCTCATCTCCAAATACAGTCACATTGGGAGTTAGGGATTCAACATATGAATTTGAGGGGAGGAGGGGCACTATTCAGTCTATAGCATGCTCTTTCTGAGCCTAAGTTTTCTCATTTTCATAGTGTCTTGTTCTCAACACCACCTACTTAAGGGGCATTGCCTGTCCTCCTTCATACCAGTTATTTTGCTCTTGTGTGAAGATAATTTAACTTTTCACTTTCCGAGTTCTTTTACCTAAGCTGTTCACTAGAGACTCCTAACTATTCTATAAGAGGGGAAAAGAATGTATTAATAAACGGTGCCAGCTAAGTGTTGCTGCATAAGATACCACCTCAAAAGTTAGTGGCTTAAAATAACAAACCACTTTATTACATCTTGAGATTTTGTGGGTCAGAAATTCGGGCAGGGCTTGGGTTGGTGGTTCTTCTGTTCCATGTGTTTTTTCCTGAGGTCACTTCAGTATTCAGCCAGTGATGGGCTGATCAGGAGGGTATAAGACAGCCTCACCCACATGTCTGGCACCTTGGCAGGCTGGCTGGGAGGCTGGGCTCAGCAGAGACTACTGACCAGAGTACACACTCCAGCACGGCAGTCTCAGGGTAGTCAGGCTTCTTACAGAGAGGCCCAGGGCTCTCAGAGAGTGTTTAGAGCCACCTGGAAGGAAGCTGCAAGCTTTCTTATTACACACCTTGAAAGTTCCAGAATATCACAAGTGCCACATTCCACTGGTTAAGCAAGCCACTAAAGCCAACCCAGATCTCAAAAGAAGGAATAGCAAACATTTTGGGCCCTCTTCAATTTACCACATATCCCCATTTTCTAGAAGGAATAAGTGGGGCACACAGTGCTCACTGACAGCTTCTTAGTCACAGAGTCCTTAGATACTACATTCATTTCTTATTGCTCCTGTAACAAAATTACCACAAGCTTAGTGGCTTAAAACAAGACAGATGTATTCTCTTATAGTTCTGGAGGTCAGAAGTCCAAAATGTGTCTCATACGAGGAAATAAAGAGCTGAGTTTCTTCTGGAGGCTCTAGGGGAGAAGCTGTTTCCTGGTCTTTTCCAGCTTTTAGAGGCTACTTGCTGCATTCCTTGGCTTATGGCCCCATCCTCCATCTTCAGTGCATCACTCCAACCTCTGCTTCCGTCACCACACCTCCTCTCTGACTTTGACCCTCTTGCCTTCCTCTTGTAAAGGTCATTGCAATTACACTGGGCTCACCTGGATAATCCAGGATAATCTCTCCATCTCAGGATCCTTCATCACATCTATAACATCTCTTTTGCTGTGTTAGATAACATGTTTACAGGTTTGGGGGATTAGAATGTAGACATCTTTGTGGGACGGGGTGAGGATGGGGGTGCATTATTCTATCCACCACAGATGCTGAGCCAGAACTAAAACACAGATTCCTGGCTCCCAGCTCACGAGGTGCCTCCCCTGTTAGCATGAAAAAAGGGCTGTATCAGGTAGTGATCAACTCAAAGCACAGTGTAACTGACCAACCCCCAAACTCAGGGGCTTGAAACCGTGTTTATTTGGACACAAACCTACAGGTTGCTGGGTGGTTCTTTTCATCTCCCCTGGCCTTGCTCACATGTTTGTGGGTCAGCTGGGATAATAGGTAAGTCAGCTATCCTGGACTTATTTTGGATGGCCAGGCAGAAGTGTAGTCCAGGAAGAAATATGCAAGCACTTTTTAAGGCCTCTGCCTGACTCACATCTGTTGACATCCCACTGGTCAAGGCAAGTCAAGTTGCTGGCCAGTGTCAGGTAGGAAGGCATTATAAAATTTCATGGCAAAGGGTGTAAATACAGAGCAAAGAATTGGAACGCTGAATTATTTTCCTATCTCAGGACCTCTGTGATATGGCAGTTTCATCGCCAGGTGTCAGCAAATACTAAGTTGACCAAAGAGCATTTGTTATGGGCTCAAAAGCATCAGAGACCTTGTGGCACTCTGTATTTTCCTAAGATGGTCACACCGACACATTTATCCCAACCCACCTGCTCTTCTTGTAACTGATACTCCTCCCACTCAGAGGCAGGGTTTACATTCTCTTAGGTCATAAAAAAGGGCTCAGCTTCTGGCTGGCTCTCTCTGTCTCCAGATGCTCACCTTTGGAACCCAGCCACTATGTTGCAAGGAGGCCCATGCCACATGGAAAGATACACTTGAAGAGGAACCAAAGCCTTCTCCCAACAGCCAGTGCCAACTTGCCAGCCATGTGAGTAGGCAGCCTTGGAAGTAGATTCTCCAGCCCCAGTCAAACTTTTAGACACTGCAGTTTTGGCTGACATTTTCACTACATCTTCGTGAGAAAGACCAAACCAGAACCACCCAGCCAAGCCACTCTGATTCCTGATCCATAGAAACAATGTGAGACAGTCCATGATTATTGTTGTTTTAAGTCATTAATATTCAAGGTGATTGTTATGTAGTTTTAGCTAATATAGACCTATTCATGAGGCTTAGGACAAAATGAGGATAGACCCAGTTTGGGGGCTCCAGGAACCTAGAATCTCTAGGTGACCAAGCAGACATTAATGGAATCAACAGCATATGGTAAGTATTTAATCCAGTCAGAATACACTAGCAAGAAGGGTGGGTCAGGGATAAGCTGACCATATCTTTCCAACTCAAAACTGGGGCAATTGACTAACGGTAGACCATTGTAGCTTGGAATTGGGACAAAATATTTGAATCAGGGCTGACCGCAATAGTATATAAGATATATGGTCACTTTGTCCAGAAATTGTTCTGCCCAGTTTGGGCTTTGAGTGATCTGGAAGAGCTCCCTGATGTGATAGCAATTATGATGGGGAAACAATATGACTATCTGAGGGTTTCTGTCCATTTCCCTCTTTCCTACCTGGGAAAGCGGATACTCAGTCGTCGTTTCCTTTCCTCTCTCCAGGGAGGGTCTTGCCTAGCCAGGTTGTATATGTAGGGTTTTTTTTTTGTTACAGAATCAGGAGGAAAAGAGAGAAAAAAAGGAGAAGGGTTGTGTGGTTAGAGCTGGAAAAGGAGTTTGGGAGGTGGGAGTTTTGGAAAGGAGTGGTGCCGGATCAGATCTGATATGTACAGAAATAAATGGGAGAGAAAAATTAGGACCTTGAGAAGTACTGTTCTGGCCTACCCCATCCTCTTCATTGCATTGGAGAAGGTGTACAGATAACTTGAGTTTTTTAAAAATACTTTTTGGTTGCTGGACTGAGTTTATTTGGTGACAACCACTTTGAGACTGGACCATGTGGGTGATGGGGCTCCAAGTGTCTCTGTGATGAGTAGCAGAGAGGAACGGGGTGTGGTGGGTGGCTCTGGGCATATGAGACAGTCGGTCAGCGGCTAAGAGGCTGGAAGCCAAGGAACTGTTCATTTGTTCCGGAATTGAAAGTCAATGTGACTTACAACCTGCAGAATTTGGGCTGTCCTAGGCCCAGGTGTGTCCAGATGAGAGCAAGGAGCTCAAAGGCTCGGGGCTTTTAGAAGCTTTGTTTGTGGCATCACTGCCCACTCTGGTGTAGCCCCGGGATGGGAGGGGCTTGGCACAAGCTTAACCTTCTGTTTCTCAAAACAGAGGGAGCTGGGGCTGGAGGGAGAAGAGGTTTGCTGGGCGTGATAGTGAACTCGGAAGTACAGAAGTAAAGACAGGAAGGAAAGAACTACTGAGAGAGAGGGGCGCGTAAAGAGCTGCCTCAGGTTCCTGAAATATTCCAAGGGATTGTGAGTTCCCCAAGAGCAGGGACTGACTGTTATTCATGTTTGTTCTTCAGACTTTACATCATGCCTGACATGTAATTGCTTCATAAATAATGTAGAGGGAGAAAAGAAGGGAGACAGGGAAGGAAGGTGGGAGAGAGGCAGGCAAGGAGAAAGGGAGGGAACAAGGGAAGAAGGGAGGCAGGGAGGGAAGGAGGAAGAGAAGGAGGGAGGCAGGGAGGATGGGAAAGAAGGAGGAAGAGAGAGGTTGGTTGGTTTTCTAACTTCCTCTCAAAATTATTTGGCTACCTAATTCAAACATAACATTATTCTCACTGACATCTAATTTCTCCTGGAGCCAGAGCTGGTATAGGGGACCCCGATGTCAGTCTTAAAATTCTAGAATTCTGGAGCTCAAGTCCTTTTGTCTCCACTGATCCAGCCTCCTCTCTCTCAGGTGAGCTGCTGACAGAGGGTTAGGAACCATTTGGAATTGCACAGACCTGGATTCAAATCCCCACTCCATCACTTTAGTCTTGGCTACTCAAGCAAATTACTTAAACTCCTAACAGAGGCCCAGATTCCTGTAACAGCAGCACGGATCCTTGCTGCAATGAAGATTAAGCAGAATGTGTCACTGAAAATGAAATTAAATGAGAAACCCCTAACCCAGTCCCTAGTTCATGGATCTCAGGAAGGGCCTGCAGGCTTCCTTCTCTCTGGTGGATAAATGCAGCCCCTGCTCACTTTCCCTGCCCTTTGACTGTCCCTTACCCTCTGATCCCTCCAAGCTGCCCTTTTCCTCCATCCTCCTTGTCTCTAACCCTGTGTCCTCCTGGACTTTCCTGGTTTGGTTACTGCTCGCTGGAGCTGCTTTCCCCTGCTGCATCTGTCTCTCGCTCCAGCTTAGCCTCCTTGGTAGGGTACCGGCAGTGTGCCTCCAGGAGGCTCGTGCCCTAGGAGGTGAGGGACCAGCAAGCAGCTCAGAGATGAGCCAAAAGGGATAGGACTGCCCATCCCAGAGCTTCTCTGGGGGTGAATACCCATGTCTTTCCAGCAGCTACACACAGCTGGTTATTCAGGAAAAAACAAAAAATAAAATTTAAAGATGTAGGCTCCTGCATCCCACAGCATTCCAGGGCTCTGCCTCAGTCAGGAAGAACCTCACTCCTCCTGCAGCCTTGTGCCTCAGCCCCTCACCTTAGCCTCTGTGACTCCTTGGCCTCCATTCCCTCTGCCTCTGCTCTCCATGCCTCTGCCTGGAGCAGGGACCATCTTTGGAGACAGTGAGTGGGTCCTGAAGGTGGGAGAATTTCACAGGGTGCCCCAGCCCCGATCTGGGCATTTAGGCTAATCTCAGGAGAGTTGAATTCTGTTCTTAAAGTTGCACTGGGCAAGATATGCCCATAAGAAGGGGGTGAGTGCCTGCCTGATTTGGCAGAGGATGACACAGGGACCCACAGCTGACCTGAGGACTAGTGTACCATGCTGTCAGGCAAAAACCCAGAGAGCCCAGGTCACATGTCAGAGAAAGGGCTTTAACACGGGATTCTTAGACCATGGAGCCCAAGGCTCACCCCCATGCAAGGGAAGGAACAATACACCATGGGGACAAAGGCTTCTGAGCCCTTTAGTTAATGGGACAAAAGCCTTCGGGAGGAATGAGATCACAGCCTGCTTTCTGTCCACCGTGGGGCACCCGTGCACTTCAAGAAAGGCCCAGGAGGAGCTGCCAGCACAGCTCTGTCCAGGGTGAGGAGTGAGTGGCTTGCAGAGAAGCCACTCCACACGATGCCCTGGCAAGCCCCTGTCACATTCCAGAGCACAGAGGACCACGAACTCCCAGATGGGCTCAAGGTATGCGGGGCTGGCACGCAGCCCAGGCATTTCCTCCCCTCCCATCCCTCTTTCTCGTTTCTGCATCCTGGGGCTAAAGGTTCTGCTGGAGCTTCCGTCTCTCTTCTCTGCAGAGGGAGAATAGGGAAAGGAGTGGGTGTCAGCTGGGAGAAATTTCCACTCAGTTTAATGTTGCTGGAAATCCAGACATCTCTAAAATATGAGCTGAGGACCCCCACGTGCCCAGCATTGTGCCAGCCAGCCCCAGAATGCAGAGATGAAGAAGAGCTGTCTACTGAGGACAGAGGAGACTGCTTGTGAATGTGTCCTTGACAGCCACATTGGCTGGGCACATGGAAGAGATCAGAGGAGGCAACGTCAGTGAGGGTTCTGCACCACTGTACCCTGCAAGCTGCCTGAGGGTGGGTCCACCTCTGCTTCTTTGCCACCGTTGCCTAGCACAGTGCCTGGCCTGCTGGAGGAGCTCAGTACACATTTGCTGAGTGAATTAGCGGAATGAGGTAGTTCAGGAAGGCTTTCTGGAGGACAGAAAATCTGAACAGGGCCCAGAGAGGATGGGTGGAATTTGACCAAGCCAAGTAGAAGGGAGTATATCCTGTGCAGCAGAGAGCCCTAAAAGAAGAGGTAAGGAAGGGGGCAGTCCACAGTAGGCGGTTCTAGACAGGGGCATGGGGAACAGCTCCTTTGTTACTCTCAGGATAAAGCCAGGCCCCCCGGTTCACTCACAAGATCCTTCTCATCTGGCTCTGCCCACCCTTCAGTACCGCCTCTTCCACAGCGCCCTGGTCCTCTACTCCAGCTGTCTCAAGTATTTATTTGCAATCCCTGGGACAAGACCCTTGCTCTTTCTCCTCCAGGCCTGTGAACAACTCTCCTCCCCTCTGCCAGGAAGGCCTCCACCTGCACCTCTCCCTGTCTCTCCCACTCCTCCTGACACCGTTGATCTCTCCTGACACCAGTGGTCTCTCTTGGGAGGACCTCACCTTCTGAAGTTGGGTTGGTCGCCGTTCCTAAGTGCAACATGCCGCTCTCTGCTTGCCGCACGGTCATGCCATCCCCATGAATTGTTATTCCTGGGCTGTCTCCCCCTAGACTGGTCCTAGACTGGACCATGGTCATGCTCCTAGACTGGTCATGTTCCAGTGCACTAGACTCCCTACTCCGAGATGACCAATTACAGAGACAATTAACTATGACTTCAGCAGTGTGTGAGAGGCCGCCAGCATCAAGGGGGGCAAAGCACAGCCGTCAAAACAGAGATCACACGGTCCCAAACAGCCTCGACCCTGGCTCACATAAACCTTCTCATCTCTAAGTGGAAGAGGCAGGCTGATGCAGGCATAGCTTTCAAAGCTTTTCCATAAGATGTTAGTGATTTCTGATCACTCTTGGCAAGCATCCTTTGTGGCTGTGGATTTCTGATTAGCCTGTAAACTCCTCGGAGCTGAAGATCAAGTCCAATTCTCCTTTGTATTATCAGTTAAACATCACACTGGGCACATGGGAGGCTTAACAACGAATTATTTCTTTATTTGGTTAACTAATTATTCATTGATCAAACTCACTTAAGACAATGTCATTATAATTTCCAGTCTCGACTTCAATCTTGAACAGGCTGCTGGAAGGGTTCTCACAGCTAGAGCTTATGCCCAGAAGATTACATAATGCCAGCAGCAGGAAATGAGAAGCTACAGTAGTAAATGGGAAGTCAGTTTCCAGCTAAATTCGATATGCTCAGAGGTAGAAAAGGCTTTAGGGAGCACCTAGCCCCCACCCTCACTTTATAAGATGGGAAACTGAGACTGTGATATGGAAATTATTTGTCCAAGGTCACAGGACATCATTTACTTGTTGGATCCAGTTGTTTGACCTTGGTCTTTGAGGTTCAGTGTTCTCTCCATTATACCATTTCACCTTCCTCTACCACCAGCAAGAATCCTCCAACTGCCTATTCCCAAGAAGGAGCCTGCTAGAAAGACCATGGATATTTGTGTCAGACCTGAGTTCAAATCCTGATTCTGCTACTTAATTGCCATTCAACTAAGACAGCCTTGTATATGACTCAAATGACTCACTTGCAAAACAGAGAAATAGCACCTACTTTGGAGGGCTGGAGTGTGAATTACAGGTGGGACAATGTCTGCAGCGTGCCCAGCCCTGTGCTTGATACGGTGGCTCTCCACAAACGTCAGTTCTGCCCCTTCCTCTGGTTCTTGGAGTTGTTTTGCCTTCTCTGTCTTTTTCCTCTTAGAAAATCATAAGGTCGACTTAGAAGAGCCTCTCAGAGGTCTATTGGCCCACTTCCCTGCATGTATTTAGGGCTGATCCCCCTCTTCTCTCTAAAGCATTTCATCCTATCCTGGAACTTCTAAGGAAGGCATTTCACAGTATAACTCATGCTAGTGGATAAAAGTTAGGTAAGGCCTCTCTTCTTCCTCCCATCTAGCCCAATCAATACTTCCTACTACAATTTAGGAATGAAGTCATTTTCTCTATTTTGCTTTCCAGGAGGATGCAAAACTATTTTTTTTCTTTCTTCCTTTCTTTTTCCACCGTATCTGTTCATTTTTTTCTTCAATATCCTAATTTCTCCTCCTTTTCTCATTCCCCTGGGCTTTAGGAACTACCCCTACCCCTCTCTCTGTGCCCCTGTCCCTGTCTTTTCTTTTCAGATGGGCAGCAGACTGATAGCCCACATTATTTGGGCGGCCCCTCCCACATCCCACTCCTGCCCAGACATCTCAGTCCTGCTCAGTGTCCACCTCTGGCGGAGACCTTATCTCTGCCCACCACACCGCAGCTCCTGCTGCTGTCCTGGACAGACTGAAACCAAGCAGCTGGAGTGAGCCTGCAGGCTGGATCCTCCTGGCTGGCTGACCCAGCTGCCTGCTCCCGGGAGAAGTAGGATGAGGGAACAGGTGGAAGTTGAGTCCGCCTTCCTAGCTCCTCTGACAAATGCCAAAGGGACCTGGTAGAGCCTCTTCCCATTCCACAGGATAGGTGCTACTAACTCTCCTTGTCCCAGACCCCTCTCCTTGACTGCGCTGGCCTCATTGCCAGAAAAATTCCAGGGCAGGCAGAGGCAATCTGCCTGGAAAACAAACCCGGTGCCCAGCTACTGCAGGATGGGCCAAAGGATTTCGGTGGAATCCCAAAACTCGCAGCGCCGACTGAATCTCGTAAATCAGGAGGGGCTTGTTGCTCTAAGCGGCCTGACCTTTCTTGTGCTGGTGGCTCCCTGCTTGCTTTTTGCTTCATTCCCGCTCCCTGTCTGGAGTTGGGGGGCGGGGTAGGGGATAAAGGGGGTGGGAGTGGTCAGGAACAGAGGGCAGGCAGCCGGAGGGGATTGATGGGCTGACTGAGCTGAGCATGAACCATCCCTCTGCCTGGCTGTGCCCTTCGACTTGGCTCAGACTAGAAGGCCTCATTGGTAATCCAGGCCAGGCCAGCCTGGGGAAGAGCAATGAGATATATTCGGTGCTTTTCAAAGCACCTTCATTTATTAATCCATTTTATCCCTCTGGCAGCCCTGGACAGACATAAGGTGACAGGCGGGCCTGAGGGCGGCAGAGGGCCCTGAGTCCGAGCTTGCATCCCTCCCAGCACATTGGCTCCCAGGCCCCTGCAGTCTGCTGCCTCTTGCATTGGGGACCACCCCCATAGAGAGCGGTGCCTTCTGTTGCTCCAGAGAGGAGACTTCCAGAAGCTTCCACACGCTGACCTCATACTGAGGTGCTTGAGAACATGGACTCTGGTTCAAAATCTGGCTCTGCCCTCTACCAACTGTGGTATCTTGGCCAAGTTCCTTAGCCTCTCTGGGCCTCAGAGGTAATACCTACCTCACAGGACTGTTAGGGTGACTAACAGAGTTTTTTTTAAGACAGAGTCTCACTTTGGCAGGCAGCAGTGCGATGGCATAATCTCGGCTCACTGCAACCTCTGCCTCTTGGGTTCAAGAGATTCTCCCACCTCAGCCTCCTGAGTAGCTGGGATTACAGGCACCTGCCACCACGCCCGGCTAAGTTTTGTATTTTTAGTAGAGATGGGGTTTCACCGTGTTGGCCAGGCTGGTCTGGAACTCCTGATGTCAGGCAATTTGCCCACCTTGACCTCCCAAAGTGCTGGGATTACAGGCATGAGCCACCGCGCCCAGCCTAATTGAATTAATACTTAGGAAGTGCTTAGAGCCGTACGTGACACATAGTAAGTCCCGTGTTGGTGTTTTGCTAAATAAATTGGTCTCAGCTTTGAAATATGGGATCGCACAGCTGCCAGCTCATCGTGCAGGTCTGGATAGCCCTCATGGGCTCCCTAGACCTCTTCTTCTCCAAGCTCTTCATTTGCTCAGTAAATATTTATTGAACACTTACCATGTGCCTCTGTGTTTGGCCTTGGGTTGGCTGTGTGAACAAAACAAAATGGTCTCAGTGCTCACAGGATTTATAATCAATGCACAAATCAATACATAATGTCAAATCGTGCTGTATACTACTAAAGAATCAAAACATAAGACACTGCAAGAGAATAACAGGCCAAACCTACTTGGGGGCTAAGAAAGGTCTATATGGGGAAATCACCTTTGAGCCCAGATCTGAAGGATGAGAAGGAGCAGATATAAGAGTTGGGTGGTGGGAAAGAGCATTGCAGGTAGAGGGACCAGCATGTGTGGGGGACCCTGGGCAAGCAAGGGTATGACATGTAGCAGAAATGGGAGGAAGGCCGATGTGGCTAGTGCCAGGTACTGAGGGGCTGTGAGAGAAGAGGTGAGGTGAGGTGTGAATTTAGGATGTGGGGTCACGTGCTAAGCAGAATGTAAAGGACGAAAGGGCTTTAAGCAGCAGAGTGGCGTGGTCCCATTTGGCTAGGCGAGCCTGTCTGGCTGTCAGGTGGCAGAGCGGCTTTGTGGTGATGAGAGATTGGAGAGAGTCGTTAGAAGGCGTCTGCAGTGACCAAGGCGAGGCTTGCTGCTGCCTTACATTGGAGAAGTGGCCATGGGGATGGCAAGAAGTGGGTCAAGTCGAGATGTGTTTTGGAAGTAGAAGGCGGGGCTTAGGATTGTCACGTGTAGGAAAGCTTTCAGGATTTTAGGGGGTGTTAAGCTTGCTGGGACTCAAGGAGCTGACGATGGGTGGGTGTGGGGGAATGGATTTGAGGGTAGAATCTAGGATGACTCCCCACGTTGTGGGCTGGATCACCTGGGAAGATGAAGATGGAGAATGTAAGGGAAAGAGAGTGTTTCCTTTCTTCAGCATCCCGAAACACTCTCTTTTGAATAGGCTCCATCACGTCTTCTGAAGTGCTGATCTTCTTTTATTCTATGAAATCGAAGACTCCTGAAAATGTGTTCTCGTCAGCACAGAGTGGAGAAAGACTGTTGCCCATCTGTCCTAAACTCCATGCTTCCATTCCATCGGGTTCAGGGTCTGGGTCCAGATTAATTCTGGCTGTACCACTTGCTAGCCACAAGATCTTAGGTAAGTTACTTAAATCTCTCTGTGCCTCAGTTTCTTTTTCTGCAAAATGGGGATAATAAGATAGTACTTCTCCCCTAGGTTATTTTGAGAATAGCATGAGATTGTGCTGAGCATACTGTAAATATTCATATAGCTGAAGGGCCAATTTCATTTTTGCCACCTCCTTGAAACATACCATCCCTTAAGACCCCAAGAGCTTTCCTGCACCTTCCATTTCTGAGCCCTGCTTTCATCATTCTGTGCTCACGCAGTTGAATTTTTAAACCCAAGTTCAGGGCCTGACATTTATCCCTGTTAAATCTCATCCTGTTAGATGCAGCCGTTGGCGCCAGCCTGTCAAATTCCTTTTTATTTTGATGAGGAAGAGGTGGCGTGATGCATGCTGAGTTCATTTTTGTGGCCATAAAAACATCCATAGATGGTGTTTTTGCCATCTTCTTGCCCCCTGGTGAGTGGTCCCCTAGCCTGGGGACGTGAAGGCAGGGACCAAGTTGGGCTGAGATGAGGGAGGCGAGGAGGTTCAGCTTGGCCCGAGGGCAAACCAGCACAACCATCCTGGTTCCCGTTTCCCAAGTCAGGCACTGGCTTGGAGTTCTGAGATGCCGGGCCAGAGAGACCTGTTCAAAGTCACTTCATGGGTTGGCCAGTGACAAGCCTAAGGCACAGGCCATGGCCCAGCTGGCCCAGCTCTCTGTCCACAAGGCCCCACCACTTAATGATCTGACCTCTTTCCAAACCACCCTGTCACATTCCCTGACCTCGGATCAGAGAAGAATGTGGGCTAGACATGTCTGGCTCCATACGGCCCTCCGGCCTCTCCACTCCCAGAGTGTGCACGTACCCGCATGCCTCTGAGCGTAGCACCCCCCAACTCCCTCCCACTCCACGCACACCCCTACTGTGTCCATGCCGGGTGAAACAACACAGCCCCTTCCACACTGGTTGAGGGGGGGTTGTGCTCTGACCCACTCATGCTCCTCCTCTGACCTTTCCAAGGTCTCTGTCCCCAGCTTGGAACTGATCTCACAGCAGCAGAAGGTGGCTTTGTTGTTTATGCTTAACTGCATGCATTACTGAGCTTTCTTCCTGTGGGAGTGTCTCTCCCTAACTTCCTAAGGGCAGGTAGGTCTCCCCCTTAGGCCAAGAGCTTCCTGAGGACAGGGGCTGTGTATGCCATGACTTCTTCCCTTGCTCTCCAAGCACCTACTGGGCTCAGTTCATGGGGGGAGCTGGACTTCAAGGTGACCCTGGCACTTAGCAAAGGCCCAGAAGGACAGCCAAACCTAGAAGCCCTGAGAAGCAAAATAGTGCATTGATTCTGCATTCCTCCCAGACTTCGGGGGAGTGGAGGTGGAAAGACACCTCCAGCCAGGCACAACAACGTGCCTTTGGTACCAGCCTCTGGGACTGATGGACTCATTGGTCCAGTGCCCGCCACCACTCACCCTCTTCCATTAATGCACTCCTTGTTCACCATGTATGCTGCAAGGTATTTTTCCAGGCAGTAGTTTCTTGGGAGAATTGAATCCCTAATAAGTAGCCTTGCAAATAACTCAGAGGACAGGGAGAGAGAGGAAGCTCTCTCTCTAGATTCTAACACAGGGAAATCCACAAATTAACCCTCACTGGAGCAACCTGCTCAGACTAGAGAAGGGAAAAAAGGTTCCTTCTCTACAAGGTTCCTTCTTTCGCTAGTTCCACATGTCTCACATAATTCTTGGTTAATTTTCTCCGCCAACCTGTTGGTATGGCTTGGAGAAGACTGGGGGAGAGAGGGACTGAGATGAAAGAGAAGAAGAAAAGTGGCTCACGCCTGTAATCCCAGCAATTTTGGAGGCTGAGGCGGGCAGATCACGAGGTCAGGAGTTCGAGACCAGCCTGACCAACACGGTGAAACACCATCTCTACTAAACAAACAAACAAACAAACAAACAAACAAAAAACTGCCGGGCAGAGTGGTGCATGCCTATAATCCCAGCTACTCAGGAGGCTGAGACAGGAGACTTGCTTGAACCCAGGAGGTGGAGGTTGTAGTGAGTCGAGATTGTGCCACTGTACTCCAGCCTGGGCAACAGAGCAAGACTCCACCTCAAAAAAAGAAAGAGAAAAAAAAGAAAAGTATAAACACTTTATATTTGTATAATGCTTTGTATCTTTTCAAAGGACTTTGCCTCTATAAACCCAATACTCATTACATGCTATCAATATAGACCCATTTATTCATCAGACTTTTAGCGAGAGCTTACTATGTGTTGGGCTTTATGCTAGGCACTTAGAGGGATGTTATAGGAAATTAGACCTGGAGGAGATAAAACCTTGGATAGGGAGATAGAATAAACAAATGATGAGGATTTAAGGTGGAAAAAGGGATAATAGGGATCAAAGGAGGAAAACACCAACCCTACAGTAGAGTAGAAATAGCAAGCACTTTACAAAGAAAATGATAGCTGAGCTGGGTTGCTTCTAATAGAGGAGGAAAGGAGGAGCTACAAGGAAGAGAGTTCTTATTTTGCGTAGCCCAAGTCTCCCTGCAACTGACGCTTATCAGTAGAGAGCAACCAGCATGGTGAAAGGCATAGAAACCACAGTGTACTGGGAAAGGGTGAAGGAAATTTGGAGTTTGAGCTGGAGAACAGACTTGGAGACAAGGGACACCCTTGCCATTATTTGAAGGACTGATGTATTTATGTATTTATGTATTTATTTATAGACAAGGTCTTGCTCTGTTACCCAGGCTGGAGTGCAATGGTATGATCATGGCTCACTGCAGCCTTGAACTCCTGGGGTCAAACAATCCTCCTGCCTCAGCCTCTTGAGTAGCTGGGACTGCAGGTGTGCACCACCATGCCAAGCTAATTTTTAAAAAATTTTTTGTAAGGACAGAGTCTCATTATGTTGGCTGGTCTTGAACTTCTGAGCTCAAGCAATTCTCCCACCCTAGCCTCCCAAAAATGTTGGGATCACAGGCGTGAGCCACCACACTCAGCCAGGACTGATGGAAATAAAGACAAAGTAGATCCTCCCTGTGACTCCAGTGGGGAGACCCAAGGCCAGTGGGTGGGAGGAAAATATTTTAGCTCGAAAGAGAAAGACAGCACGTGATGCAGTGCAGACAAAGTAACCAGGGGTGGTTTCCCCTTTCCCTAAGAGGGCATTTGGCAATGTCTGGAGACAATTTTGGTTGTCACAACTGGAACGTGGGGTGCTACTGATATCTAGGGGGCTATCTAGCCAGGGATGCTGCTGCTACACATTCCACAGTGCACAGGACAATAACCCTCCACAGCAAAGAATCATCCAGCCCCAAATATCAGAGCGCCAAGGTCAAGTAACTCTGATGCAGTGGAAAAAGCCCAAGGTTGGGGTTCTAATCTCTCATATCAGCAGTGCCATTTACTAGCCTTGAGACTGTGGGCAAGTTACTCAAACCCTCTTGTTATCAGATCCTTATCTGTAAAATGAAGATAATAGAACCAAACAAAACCACTGAATCCCAAATTCAGTGGGTGCTTTCTGAATAGTGCCCAGCAAAGTCCCTTCTATAGAGAACATGCTCTGTAGTGCCTGTTATTAAAACACAAGGAAGATTTTATTTCCTTTACATCATGAAACTGTCTAATAATTGATCAGGGTGCCAGAGAGGTTTTGAGTTGTAACGAGTTTTCTGTACCTGTGAGTGCTCAACTTCCTGCAGGGACGTTATAGAGGGTTTTCTGGAGTAGGTGTGTCAGTCACTCAGTCCTTCTATTCTGGCATTTTTCTTGAGGGGGATCAAGACATCTGCATTGCTTTTTTGTTTGTTTGTTTTGAGATGAAGTCTCACTCTATCGCCCAGCTGGAGTGCAGTGGAGTGATCTCGGCTCACTGCACCCTCTTCTGCCCAGGTTCAAGCAATTCTCCTGCCTCTGCCTCCCGAGTAGCTGGGATTACAGGCACCTGCCACCGTGCCTGGCTTTTTTTTTTTTGTATTTTTAGTAGAAGCGGGGTTTCACCATTTTGGCCAGACTGGTCTTGAACTCCTGACCTCGTGATCCACTCACCTCAGCTCCTCAAAGTGCTGGGATTACAGGCGTGAGCCACCGCGTCCAGCCAACATCTGCACTGTTGTAGGGATCTCTCAGAGTGGTGAGAAAAACTATAGGGAAAGGATGCAAACCTTCTGAAAGGTCAGAAGGTTCTGCAGAGCCCTGGGGGAGAATGGCTGAAGGCAGCTGTTCTATAACCCTGAGGCAGAGGGCAAGGAGCAGGTACAAGGAAGTGTGGGGGGAATTTATCTTAAACAAGCTTGTTATGTTGACCAGGAACTGACTTTTGATCATCCAAGTGTGTGAAGTTCCCTGAAAGGGGAACGATAAATGTTAATTACCTACAGGTTGTGTTGGCTCCAGGTTTTCGGCATTGTGCCTACACCGAATAAAAGCAAGCAGTTCCAGCTTCTGGGGGCTGCACTGTGGCCACTTGAGCTGCTCTTACACTGCATACCTGTGTCTGAGTGCTCATTTCGTCCATCGGCCAGGGTCTGTGGGACAGAACCGGGTGCATGGTGCCCCGTGTGAGCGCAGCGGATCATGACGGAACCCTCGAAAATGAAACTGAAGTGATTGCGCAGTAAGTAATTGGTGCCTGCTGGGGATTTCCAAGTTCAAGGGGATTTTCCAGCTAGGGTTTCATCATGGGACAACAGTTATCCCCTCAACAGCAACAGTACATAAAGGTATTGAAACAATTGCCTAAAGCTAGCGGAGCATCGGTCTCGGAGACCCAGTTAAAGGAACTGATGCAAACTGTTGTTTTTCATAACCCATGGTTCCCAGAAGAAGGTACACTAGACCTAGAGCTCCGGGAACAAGTGGGAAGAAATCTTAAATGACGTGAGCAAAGTCAGCAGGTCTCAGTAACATCTTTAATGTTATGGGTCCTAATAGGATTGCTTTGGCCCTGCTCTTCACAGAAGAGCCCAAAAAGGTAGGGGAAGAGGAACCACTACCCACTTTAATGCCTCCACCTCCCTCAGCCCCGCTGTTACTGGGTAAAGATACCAAAGAGGAGACGGAGGTTTTCCCCGAGCCCCCTCCCCAAGTAAACTGGGAAGAAGACAAGGAAGAAGACAGTTATGGGATCCTGCCTTAGGCAAGCAGCATTGGAAGAGGACCTCTTGGCCTGCCCAGTGATGCAAGATCGAGGCAATTGGGAGCATAAGCCCGTTGCATTTAACACTTTTAAGGAAATAAGAAAAAGCATTAGAGAAAATGGGACCACTGGCCCATTCACAAGAGGATTAATTGAGGCAATAGCAGATAACTACCATATGACTCCATGGGACTGGCTAAAACAACTTTAGGAGGCGAGTCAATTCCCCCTCTGGAGGGCAGAATATAATGAATTGTGTGAACAACAGGCTAACCAGAATCAACTGGCTGAACAAAACATACCGGCTGCTGTGCTCCAGGGGAGGGGTCCCTATGTTAATATACAACAACAACTAAATTTTGTACCCCAAGCCTATACACAAGTGTCCTTATGCGCCTGCAGGGCTTCGACCAAATTCCCAAAGACGGAGTTCAACAGGGATCTTTTGTAAATGTTCAACAAGGGCCTCAGGAGCCATTTATTGAATTTATCAATCAGTTAACCCAGGCAATTAAGAGCACACATGGAATATCAACCGTTCCATGGGTATCTTGTATAACCCTCAAGGACAAGCCATATTGGAATATGCCCGTTCCACCCTTAAAAATATGCCTTAAAAAAAGGGGAATATGAGTAAGGACCCTACAACACTATTAGCACAAGTCTTATTCACCCTTAATTTCTTAAATTTAGATAGTAAATTTCAGTCAGCCGTAGAAAAGCACTTTGCTAAAACCTCCCAAGATATAAAGCCTTCAGTGTTATGGCAAGATGTAAATAGTAATCTATGGTGCAGTCCAAATGATTTGCTAACATGGGGAAGAGGATATGCTTGTGTTCATATCCCCTCAGATCCTCTTTGGATTCCAGTGCAATGCATCAAAACATACCATGGCATGGCCAGGACCCAACCCAGTACCAGAAATGAAGAATGTGGCCCTGCAGGACCTGCAGCCCTGGACAATGCACCTTCCTCAGACAACACAGGCCCTGGATGGGGAATGTGAAAAAGACAACTGGGGGATGCTGAATAAGACAACTCAGGAGGCTGAGCAAATCACAGATACCATTCACTACAGATAATCTGTTCCTTGCTATGCTGTCTGTTGAACATTGCAACTCTTGTAGAGATACAAAGCCAGAATACAAGCTGTAACTGCTGCACCTGTCAAACCTGTCGCTGCACACATCTGTATGCTTCAATCAACTAAACCTGATGCAACAAAACAGAAAAGGGGGAGATGCAGGGTATCGCTCAGAGTGGTGGGAAAAACTATAGGGAAAGGATGCAAACCTCCTGAAAGGTCGGAAGGTTCTGCAGAGCCCCTGGGGAGAATGGCTGAAGGCAGCTGTTCTATAACCCTGAGACAGAGAGCAAGGAGTAGGTACAAGGGAGCATGGGGCAATTTGTCTTAAACAAGCTTGTTATGTTGACCAGGAACTGACCTTTGATCATCACACGCGTGAAGTTCCCTGAAAGGGGAACAATGAATGTTAATTACCTTCAGGTTGTGTTGGTTCCAGGCTTTCGGCATTGTGCCTGCACTGAATAAAAGCAAGCAACTCCAGCTTCTCAGGGCTGCTCTCTGGCCACTTGAGCCAGGCAGTCCTCTAGCTGCTTTTACATTGCATACCTGTGTCTGAGTACTCATTTCATCCATCGGCCAGGGTCTGCAGGACAGACCCAGCACATTGTAGCCCCAGCACCCCATGAATTGAAGGGATTGCACTTTTCCAGAAACCAAGAACTGATTGAATGAGAGCTGATCAAAGTAGTATTAGAACCTTACTCCCTGCCTCTTAAATAATGCTCTACCCTTCCTAGCCCCCGACTCCTTGGTTCTAGCCTTTAATAACGTGAGAAACTGAAGAAGGTCCCCAAAAAGTAATGCAAAGGACACAGAGGTCAGAAGAGGAGCGAAGAAGAAAGGGAAGGTTAAGGGGAGGAAGGGAAGCCCTGTGACAGGGGATGTGGAGCAGCAGGACATTGGCCGGTTGTCCCCACCACCCCAGAGGCCAGCAGGAGGAAATGAGCCTCACTGAGGAAAGTCCACACAGAAAGTGGTTCCCAAGGGAAGGTGAGGGATTCCATCTGGGGGAGCAGAAATTAGAATCAGCAACCATACATGAGTCCAGATTCTGGGCTCAGACCTTCGTGGACTGCTGTTGACGCACAAATGACAAATCTAAGCTGCTATGGAATGGCATGAATGAGGCAATTGGAAGTGTTCTGAAATCTAGGAAAGGAAAGTGGGCAAGCCCCATGGCAGGGCACTCAGAATCTCCAAGAGGCTCTTCTCAGAGAACAAACACCCCGCATGAAAACCTATTTGAGAATTACCCCACTAAAATGATGCTGGAGTGTAACTGCCTGAGAATGTTAACAAACGATTTAAACTGAAAAAGTTTTTATTTTTAGGTGAAGGAACGGATTCAGAGAGGTAAAATGAATTATCTAAGATCATAGTTAGTGGCAGAACTGGAACTAAAACCTAGGGATATATATATTTGTTAAAAGCTTTTTAAAACAGCATGGCTGAGAACCAATCGCATCAGACTCTCCTGTGTGCCTTGGTAAATGCAGATTCCTAGACTCCTCACAGAGCTAAGGAAATAGAGTCCTTTGGGACAAGCCTTGGAAATGTATTTTTTTTTTCCCCTTACCAAGCTCCCAAGAGCTAGGAAAGAAAATGTACCCTTAAGCTCACCAGGTGAGGTGACTCATATGCACATTAAGCTTGAGAGCCAGCAGTTTAGATAGGTTTGCTGATGGTAGACAGATGGAGTCCAAGACCTCTGAAGTGCCTCCCAGTCAAGGAAGCTGGGAATCTGTGATGTAGGTACAGCATAGGGTGGCTGTAGCCCCCTCCCCTCTCTGTGTATAGAGGTCATCTCATGAACCTCCAGGAAGGGTCAAAGAGCTATCACACATCCTAGAGCTGGAATAGGCACCCTCCACACTAACCCCTTTGCATAGCCTGTCTGCTCTGCATGATCCCACAGCTGGTCACTACAGCCTGGAAGAGCTGAGACAGAGAAGACAGATGTGGGGAGGGAGAGTAACAATAATAAACAGACCTCAGACAAGAGGCTGCTGCATGGATCTCATTCAACTGTTTACTCAGGACAATAGGTTATCTTGTGGGGCGGGTGGGGGGGTCTGCTTTGGCTTGAGTGTGCCCGTCAGTCCAGCCCAGCAGGCCTCTGCCCTGTGGCTGTCATTGCCAGGCTGTCAGGAGAGGTGTCATCATTTGCTTTTCTCTGAATTCCAATCACTGTCTACTGTTGCAGCTGAACCTGAGCCTGACTTTTTAAGATGTTGCTCACTGTCTGCTGTTGCTGGTCCCCTATCACCTGATCCACTGCACCACAGAGTATGAGTTTGGGCAGGAGGGTAAGTCCACAAACCCAGGCCATGCAAACTGCCCTGTCCACCCTTCTCACTAAGCTCCAACTGAACCAGATGACATTGTCTGCTCCAACTGGGCTGTTTCCAATTCCCCAAACACACCCGGCACACTCCTATCCCAAACTGAGCCTTTGCTCTTGCTGTTTCCTCTGCCTGGAAGTCCTTCCCCACGTCGTTCGGCATATTTCACTCATTCTTTAGGGCCCTGGCAGACATTGCTGGTTGCATAACCTTCATCTCTTCTCCCCTTCTTCGTTTACAGTCCATTGATTTTGTTTAAGGAAGGGAGATCAATATGCCATCCTAAAAATATTGCTTCTAAGTGATAATGTAACACAGTTCTAGCCAATGGGATTTATACATTTATTTATGTTGGAGACAGGGTCTCACTCTGTCACCCAGGCTGGAGTGCGGTGGCATGATCTTGGCTCACCGCAGCCTCAAACTTCTGGGCTCAAACAATCTTCCCACCTCAGCCTTCTGAGTAGACTGGGACTACAGGCACACGGCGCCATGCCCAGCTATTTTTTAATATCTATTTTTAACTTTTAATTTCCTTAAAAAAGGAAGAGACAGAGCTGGCATGTGTCTGGCATGTGTGTTTTGTTTTCCCCCTTCTTGCTCCCTGGAAAGTCTAAGCCTGGGGGTGGAGTAGCCAATTTATAACCAAGAGGATAAAGACCACATGTTAAGGATGTTGGCCTGGAAGACAGGAGGAGCCTAGGTCCTTCATGACATCTTGAGGCTTGCACTGTCCTATCTCCACTCTTCTTATAACAAGAGAAAAACAAACCTCTATTTGTTTAAACCTCGTAGTCAGGTTTCTGTTACATGCAGCCAAATGCAGTCCTAACCAATACAATGGCTTATCTAAATATATACATTTATTTATTTATGTATTTATTTACTTATTTAAAGAGAGATGGGGTCTTGTTTTGTGGCCCAGGCTGGTCTTGAGCTTCTGGGCTCCAGCAATCTTCCCACTTCGGCCTCCCAAAGTGCTGGGATTACAGGCATGAGCCACCTTGCCTGACCTTTCCCTCCATTTCTAATCATCCTGGCTGGATAGGCTTCTCCCTCCCTCTGTGCTCCATTGGCCCCTAGTTCCTCTCCCAGGGCAGTTCTCTCTCTCTCTTTTTTTTTTCTTGAGACGGAGTTTTGCCTTGTTGCCCAGGCTGGAGTGCAATGGTGCGATCTCAGCTCACTGCAACCTCTGCCTCCCGGATTCAAGCGATTCTCCTGCCTCAGCCTCCTGAGTAGCTGGGATTACAGGCATGTGCCACCACACCTGGCTACTTTTGTATTTTTAGTAGAAACGGGGTTTCTCCATGTTGGTCAGGCTGGTCTCAAACTCCTGACCTCAGGTGATCCACCTGCCTTGGCCTCCCAAAGTGCTGGGATTACAGGCATGAGCCACCGCGTGCAACCAATTCTCTTTACTTACATGCTCATTGTATATTTGTCTCAGTAACTTTGATGTGAGCACCTAGAAGGAATGAGCCTTCCTCTTCCTGGTAACTCCTCACAGGAGCATCTGATCTTAGGAGATGCCTGGTAAAGATGATTGAAAAGAACTGATCAGCATTGACCTCTTTCCCCGAAGATCTACCAGGGTCATAGCACTCTGAAGATTATTTTGTGGTATTTCCCCCATGGCCTCTCCATCAACTGCCCATACTCCCTATGTTTGTCCCCTGTCCTCTGTCTGGGTCTAGACTCCAGGGCAGTGAGGCACAAGGGAAAACTATCCTATCACGTCTTGTATTAATAGAAACAGAATTAAGAGAGCAGATGTAGCTTGGCCTCCTAAGGGTCCCCTCCTTCTGCCCTCCCTAAGACTGTATGAGGGGAAGAGCAAGTTCTGAGGCTTCCTTCGAACCCCTCCCTCCACCATAGACTCTTGGAGCAGACGGTGTCATCTGGCTCAGTCTCCAGCCTTCAGGCAGACAAATTCTGCAGCTTTCAGAGCAGATAGAGAAGAGTCAGTATCTCTTCAACCATCAAGATGGGACAGACTATAAGGGGGCCCTGGGGGTAAGATGTTGAGGCTGTTACTAGGCTTGGTGGCATGCTGTCTGGCATCATGAAGGGGTCAAGCCAGATGCTAGTCTGGGATCTATGGTATACCTCCTTGAAGGTATGTCCCCTATGTAGGACCAGGGCTGGAGGAAGTTCTACATGTTTGTCTTCCCAGTAATCTACAAGCTCCTTCAAGGAAAGGAATGCCTTATTCATATTTGTTTCTCCCACCTAACAGGGCACCTGGCACAAAAAAGATGCCAATAAATATTTGTGGGCAGAAGAGAGGAAGGGAGGCCTTAAGTAAACTCAAGCAAATGAGTTGCTAACCAGGACGCAAGCCCTGTCCTTCCACAGCTCAGCCCAGTGTTCCGCTGTGGGACTCGTCTTAGAATGTTGCTCTGGCTTCTTCCTTAACCCTTCAGGCCCTGACTCGGACAATATCTCCTCTTTTACTTCTCCCTGCCCTTTTGATGCCAAAGCAGAATTCATCATTCCGTTCTCCAGTGGAATATTGGATACTCCATTACAGCCTTTAATCAACTGGATTGAGAGTCTCTGCCTCTTGCTCTTCACCAACAGTCAGGGATACTAGAGGGAAAGGCTCAGAGCCTGTTCCTCAGACTGGATGCAAGGGCCTCCAGGTTACTTGCAGATACAAAGGTCGCACAGCAAGGTGACTGGGATGAGGGTTGAGGTTAGACAGCTCTTTCCTGAGGTGAGGAGGGAAGTGGGGTGAGTGGAGGAAGGTTGCCTTTGAGGAGGGCTGGCAGGAGAAATGAGGCTTCTTTAGACCAGTGGGCATATGCCATCTGGACAGGCTTGTTTTTCCTAAAAATCATGAGGCAGCTCTGGGCACCAGAAGTCAGAACTGAGCCTGGGAGCAGGATGGAAAAGGTACCTATGCTGTCTCACCAGGGGCTCAGGGCTCCAGCATCACGGAAGGTAGAGTTGGACCTCTGGGGTCTCCTAGGCCAGTGGCTGCTGTAGGGCATCCCTGGGTCACTCCGAGTCCTTAAAGGTAATCATGGGGACCTGAGAGACACTTTCAATTTCTCCAAAGAACTCGTGAAATTTTCATCATATGGTAAGATTGAATAGGCTAAAGTAAAATGTTGCTTTTCTTTGCTTTTGCCTAGAATTATGTCAACACAGTGTCCTCATGGGAAAATAAATTATTCGATAAATGCAGTTTGGTGGGTTACAGTTTTTCAAAATATGGGATCCTTTTTGATGTTAAAAAAGTTGGGAACCACTGGTTCCCCCAAATCTTTCTTTCCATAGATGAGAACGATGAGGCCCAGATAGGTCACAAAGCTGGTCAGTGGCAGGCCTAGGGTTAGGACCAAGTCAACTGACCCAAGTCAACTGACCCTAGTCAACTGCCCTCTCTGCACACCACGTGCCTCTCTGCTTTCTCTTTTCTTCATCATTCTTCCTGAAAGGGGAGTCTTCTGACTCTGCTACCCCAACACCTACTGCTCTCCAGTGGAACTTCTACAGGAGTCTGATACCCATGTGTTCTCTGGGGTGCCCCACTGAGCCCCAGCATCTACTGCCTTCAATATTATGTCCATAGCTGCCAGGGGAGTGGTGTCCCTATGCAAGAAAGAAGACATCCAAGATACCCCCAGGGGATACATCAGTCAGATTCATATTTAGTTATGGGTAAAGGAAACCTTGACAAATAGTGGCTTAACCAAGAAAGTTCCTTTCCTCCCTTCCCCTTCCCCTTCCCCTTCCACTTCCCCTTCCCCTCCTCCTCCCCTCCCCTCCCCTCCCTTCCATTCCCTTCCCTTCCCTTTCTTTCCTTCCTTTCTCCCTTCCTTCTCCCCTCCCCACCCCTCCCCTCCCCTCCCCTCCCCACCCCTCCCCTCCCCTCCCCTCCCCTTCCTTGTTTCTTTGTTTCTTTCCCTTCCATGCAACAAGAAGTCTGGGGGTGGGCAGTCCCAGGCAGGTGCAGCTGCTCAAGGAGGTCATTAAGGTACCAGGCTCTTTCTGTTTTTCTGTTCTATCATCCTCAGTGTTTAGCCTTTCTCCTCAAGGTTGCAAAGTAACTGCTGCACCTCTGGACATCCAAGCAAATTTCCAGTCAAGAAGAGGGTGAAAAAGGTCAGGGAGAGGGAAAAGCCCACTGCCAGAAGGCCTTGGCTCTGATTATTCAGGAAGGGAAGGCCTGGGATAGCTCCCCCTCTCTTTGGCTAGAAGTCATCTCATGAACATCACTAGCTGTAAGGAACACTAGACATTTAAGCATTTTCTTTCCAGCCCTTATACTAGAGGAAGGTAATATAGAAGAGGATTGAAATGGGGTAGAGAGAGCCAATATAAACATGCACATCTCCCCTGCATCCTTACCCATCCTCCTCTCCAGCCTTGCTGTTACAAGGAGAGGTGACTGTGGGCAGCCAATCTTTCCACTGGTGCTATGGATCCCATGCCATGTCACCTCGTCACCTCTGTTTCCTGTATCTTCAAACTTTTCTGCTCTCCTGGATCTTGTCATTCACTTTTTAATACATTCTTAAATCATTCCCGTGTTAAACAAAGTCAAACAACTCTTGGAGCAGTGACTTAGGGGACTTGTAGAAAAATGTTGGGATCTAAAATTGTGTTTGTCAGCATTTGCTGACCTTCAGTGAGTTGCTGCAAGGCAGAGACAATCATCAGTCATGCTAGGCCACAGGAGAGCAGGAAGGACACAGTTTACAGCTTCATCAAAAGGCCCTTTATGACTGTGGCCAAAGATTCATGTCCTTTGCAAACTACAAATCTGAATATGGCTCTTCTCTTGAGTGACAAAAGATGACTCTGTTAGGCTTTGGTTTTTCATCTTTAAAATGGGGACATAATATACTTGCTTCGAAGGATAATCCTGAGGATACAGTGAATAATATACATAAGAATGGCTTATCTTATAAAAGATAAACTAAAGCAGAGCTGGGGGTAAGAGAGAAACCCAGCCTCCATGTGTGAGTGGCGCATATTCTTGTGCCAAAATTCAGCCCCATCCCATGTGTGTTCTGCTGTGTGAGCCAAAAATGTCCTTTTTCTCTCCTTAATGTTCAGGTTACATTTCTTTCTGTGCAACCCAGAGCACCCTCTCTAATAAACTCATCCATTCCCTTCACCTCCAGTGACACTCAGGTCCATCCCTATAGCCCAAACCTTTCTCCTACACTCCGCAGCCATCTACCCACCTCTGTATTTGATATTAATACTTAGATATATACAGACCCCTCAAACTCAAAATGTCTAAAATTGGACTCTTCATCTTCCCCATACCCGTGTTTCTTCCTCGTGTTCTCTGTCTTAGTAAATGACATCATAATTTATTGGCTGCCCAAGTTGAAAACTGGAAATCATACTTGGCTTCTTCCTCTTTTTCTTTCTCCACATCCCATCATCAAGCTCTGTAACTTACATCTCTTAAACATCTCTATCTTCAATGTCATCCTCTTAGTCCAGGCCATCATCTCTAGCCTCTGTGACCATCATTATTTATTTCCTACCCAACATAATTTCCCTATTTACTTGTCTATAAGAACCCCTACATGGCTCCAGGCAGCCATGTGCCTAGTTCTAGGTACTGAGTCATAATGAAGAACGTTGCTCCTCTTTGCCAGATACTCAATTTTCCAGCCTTGCTTGCAATTAGAAGGGCATTGTGACCCAGTTTTGACCAATGAAATGTAAAAAGACATGCTGGTCTCCTGGGAAAGTTTTGCTTTACTAAGAAAAAGAATAGAAGGGGTCTAGTACTGTCCCCTCCCCCTTCTGCCTGCCTTGAATACAATTATTGTGTCTGGAGCTGAGGCAGCCATCTTGCTACAATGAGGGACTAAGCAAGAATATACATAGCCAATATGTGGAGGTTGGCGGTGCAGAAGGATGGAAAAAGCCTGGGTTTCTAACAACGCTATCCCTGAGGAGAGCTTATTTCCTGATTTCCTATGGGTAAACAATCAATGTCATTACAGGTTTTAAGCTATGTTAGGTATTCTCTTACACGAAGCTGAAAGCAGTTCTAACCAATGTAATCTCCCTGGCTTTGTTCTTTTCCTCTCCTTTAATTTATTCCTCACATGGTATTCAGAATAATCTTTTACAAATATAATTCTGATGTTGACATTTCCTTGCTAAATGCATTTGATGGCGTTCTATCGTTTAGTTTAGTGAAACTTGTATGGCCAGCTTCACCAGCGTGGAATAAAAATGAAGCCTGCCTCTTTTTTAATATTCACAGTAACCACTGGAGCTTCAGTCTGTTCAGATTAGCAGGTGTCCAATATCCCTTTCAGGCCTAATTCAAAGGAGTCAATCTGGCATTCAAATGCCAAGCAAAGGGAGAACTTGAGTATATGCCAGGCTGTCATTGGGTCCATCCTTTTGGCCATCATTGACTGTCCCATGGCATCCCATTTGTAGGCTGGTCACATTTGACTGGCGCATTCCTGTCTGACACTTCCGTGACATCCTTGGTTGGTCCACATCCCCTGCACCGGCCATGGTAGTGGTGGGTCCTTAAGAGAGAATTGCATGCCAGTAGTCAGACACTTGGGTATAGGATAGCCACGATTATAGTTCTGTTGGCCTATGTTCATCCTCTTCCTAAGTCGTATCTCCCATGCCAGGGTGACTGGATGCAGAGGGGCTTCCAGACTCAGCCACATGCTGATCACAATCAGCCTTCAGCCCAGAGCTCTTTTAGCTCATAGGATTGAAACCAGGTAACCAGTCCCAGCTCTGCTTTTATAAAGTTCACTCGAACTCTGAACTCCACAGTATTAGGATCAAGTGTGCATGTTGGGGGACTCCCTTAATATGGCTGGACCCTGCCTGCCTCCCCAGCCTCATTTCATGCCACTGTCCTCCATGTCTCTTAGCACCAATTATGCCAGGCTCCTTCATTTATCTCATAAGCATTAACATTTTTCTTGTTTTTAGGTTCAAACATGCTTTTTAACATTTTAAAAATTTTTTTTATTATACTTTAAGTTCTAGGGTACATGTGCACAATGTGCAGGTTTCTTACATATGTATACATGTGTCATGTTGGTATGCTGCACCTGTTTCCTCGTCATTTACATTAGGTATATCTCCTAATGCTATCCCTTCCCCCACCCCCCACTCCACGACAGGCACCCATGTGTGATGATCCCTTTCCTGTGTCCAAGTGTTCTCATTGTTCAGTTTCCACCTATGAGTGAGAACATGCGGTGTTTGGTTTTCTGTCCTTGCGATAGTTTGCTCAGAATGATGGCTTCTAGCTTCATCCATGTCCCTACAAAGGACATGATCTCATCCTTTCTTATGGCCGCATAGTATTCCATGGTGTATATGTACCACATTTTCTTAATCCAGTCTATTATTGATGGACATTTGGGTTGGTTCCAAGTCTTTGCTATTGTCAATAGTGCCGCAATAAACATACGTGTGTATGTGTCTTTATAGTAGCATGATTTATAATCCTTTGGGTATATAACCAGTAATGGGATGGCTGGGTCAAATGGTATTTCTAGTTCTAGATCCTTGAGGAATCGCCACACTGTCTTCCACAGTGGTTGAACTAGTTTACACTCCCACCAACAGTGTAAAAGTGTTCCTATTTCTCCACATCCTCTCCAGCATCTGTTGTTCCCTGACTTTTTAATTATCACCATTCTGACCGGTGTGGATGGTATCTCATTGTGGTTTTGATTTGCATTTCTCTGATGGCCAGTGATGATGAGCGTTTTTTTCATGTGTCTGTTGGCTGCATAAATGTCTTCTTTTGAGAAGTGTCTATTCATATCCTTTGCCCCCTTTTTGATGGGGTTGTTTGATTTTTTCCTGTAAATTTGTTTCAGTTATTTGTAGATTCTGGATATTAGCCCTTTGTCAGATGGGTAGATTGTAAAAAATTATCTCCCATTCTGTAGGTTGCCTGTTCACTCTGATGGTAGTTTCTTTTGCTATGCAGAAGCTATTTAGTTTAATTAGATACCTTTTGTCAATTTTGGCTTTTGTTGCCATTGCTTTTGGTGTTTTAGTCATGAAGTCCTTGCCCATGCCTGTGTCCTGTATTGCCTAGGTTTTCTTCCAGGGTTTTTATGGTTTTAGGTCTAACATTTAAGTCTTTAATCCATCTTGAATTAATTTTTGTATAAGGAGAAAGGAAGGGATCCAGTTTCAGCTTTCTACATATGGCTAGCCAGTTTTCCCAGCATCATTTATTAAATAGGAAATCCTTTCCCCATTGCTTGTTTTTGTCAGGTTTGTCAAAGATCAGATGGTTGTAGATGTGTGGTATTGTTTCTCAGGGCTCTGTTCTGTTCCATTGGTCTATATCTCTGTTTTGGTACCAGAACCATGCTGTTTTGGTTACTGTAGTCTTGTAGTATAGTTTGAAGTCAGGTAGCGTGATGCCTCCAGCTTTGTTCTTTTGGCTTAGGATTGTCTTGCCAATGCAGGTTCTTTTTTGGCTCCATATGAACTTTAAAGTAGTTTTTTCCAATTCTGTGAAGAAAGTCATTGGTAGCTTGATGGGAATGGCACTGAATCTATAAATTACCTTGGGCAGTATGGCCATTTTCACAGTATTGATTCTTCCTATCCATGAGCATGGAGTGTTCTTCCATTTGTTTGTGTATTCTTTTATTTCTTGAACAGTGGTTTGTAGTTCTCCTCGAAGAGGTCCTTCACATCCCTTGTAAGTTGGATTCCTAGGTATTTTATTCTCTTTGAAGGAATTGTGAATGGGAATTCACTCATGATTTGGCTCTCTGTCTGTTATTGGTGTATAGGAATGCTTGTGATTTTTGCACATTGATTTTGTATCCCGAGACTTTGCTGAAGTTGCTTATCAGCTTAAGGAGATTTGGGGCTGAGATGATGGGGTTTTCTAAATATACCATCATGTCATCTGTAAACAGGGACAATTTGACTTCCTGTTTTCCTAATCAAATACCCTTTATGTCTTTCTCCAGCCTGATTTCCCTGGCCAGAACTTCCAACACTATGTTGAATAGGAGTGGTGAGAGAGGGCATCCCTGTCTTGTGACAGTTTTCAAAGGGAATGCTTCCAGTTTTTGCCCATTCAGTATGATATTGGCTGTGGGTTTGTCATAAATAGCTCTTATTATTTTGAGGTGTGTCCCATCAATACCTACTTTATTGAGAGTTTTTAGCATGAAGGCTGTTGAATTTTGTCGAAGGCTTTTTCTGCATCTGTTGAGATAATCATGTGGTTTTTGTCTTTAGTTCTGGGTTTATATGACGGATTACGTTTATTGATTTGCATATGTTGAACCAGCCTTACATCCCAGGGATGAAGCCAACTTGATTGTGGTGGATAAGCTTTTTGATGTGCTGCTGGATTTGATTTGTCAGTATTTTATTGAGGATTTTTGCATCGATGTTCATTAGGGATATTGGTCTAAAATTCTCTTTTTTTGTTGTGTCTCTGCCAGGCTTTGGTATCAGGTTGATGCTGGCCTCATAAAATGAGTTAGGGAGGATTCCCTCTTTTTCTATTGATTGGAATAGTTTCAGAAGCAATGGTACCAGCTCCTCTTTGTGCCTCTGGTAGAATTTGGCTGTGAATTCATCTGGTCCTGGACTCTTTTTGGTCAGTAGGCTATTAATTATTGCCTCAATTTCAGAGCCTGTTATTTGTCTATTCACGGATTCAACATCTTCCTGGTTTAGTCTTGGGAGGGTGTGTGTGTCCAGGAATTTATCCATTTCTTCTAGATTTTCTAGTTTATTTACATAGAGATGTTTATGGTATTCTCTGATGGTAGTTTGTATTTCTGTGAGATCAGTGGTGATATCCCCTTTATCATTTTTTATTGCATCTATTTGATTCTTCTCTCTTTTCTTCTTTATTAGTCTTGTGAGCAGTCTATCAATTTTGTTGATCTTTTCAAAAAAACAGCTCCTGTATTCATTGAATTTTTGAAGGTTTTTTTGTGTCTCTGTCTCCTTCAGTTCTGCTTTGAGATTAGTTATTTCTTGCCTTCTGCTAGCTTTTGAGTGTTTGCTCTTGCTTCTTTTAATTGTGATGTTAGGGTGTCAATTTTAGATCTTTCCTGCTTTCTCTTGTGGGCATTTAGTGCTATAAATTTCTGCCGAGACCAGCTTGGCCGGGAAGACCCTAACCCAGTGGTGCTAGAGGAATTAAAGACACAGAAATATAGAGGTGTAAAGTGGGAAGTCGGGGTCTCACAGCCTTCACAGCCAAGAGCCCCAAACAGAGATTTACCCACATATTTATTAACAGCAAGCCAGTCATTAGCATTGTTTCTATAGATATTCGGTTAACTATAAGTATCCCTTATGGGAAATGAAGGGAAAGGGATGGGCCAAAATAAAGGGATGGGTCTGGCTAGTTATCTGCAGCAGGAAAATGTCCTTAAGGCATAGATCGCTCATGCTATTGTTTGTGGTTTAAGAACACCTTTAAGCAGTTTTCCGCCCTGGGTGGGCCAGGTGTTCCTTGCCCTCATTCTGGTAAACCCACAACCTTCCAGTGTGTGCGTCATGGCCATCGTGAACATGTCATAGTGCTGCAGAGATTTTGTTTATGGCCAGTTTTGGGGCCAGTTTATGGCCAGATTTTGGGGGGCCTGTTCCCAACATGTCCCCCTTATTTGATTTGCAAATCTATTTGCAAAGGCAGCTTTGTCACAGTGAGCTACTTCTCACAGGAGTCAGGATCCACATCTGCAAACTATACAAAGACAAACAACACAGATTAAAAGCGCAATCATCATTGAAATTACAGAGCTTCCAAGTGTTTTTATCCATTTTAATGGGTTACTAGCTGTTAATCTGTCTGCAACTCCTTTAAGCACTCCGGTTGCTGGCATTAAGGTCAGGTGTGCCTGGGATGCTTTAAATATTTGTTCTTTTAATTTCGCAATATCCAAAGACAAGTTTCTAGAGTGTCCTTCTAGATGCTTTTTTATTCTTCCCCAAATTTTCATCTTATTAAGAGCTATTAATAGTTTCCACAAATCCTTATGTTTAGCTCATACAAAGGGCCACATCATTTGAGGCTGAGGTGCCACTGTACCACCATGGTTCCAGATAATAGGAACTTTTGCTGTACTTTTATTTCTACCATCTGACCGTTTTGTTCAGACCAGCTGAACATACTGTGGCCATGGCACGCAGACTGAGAGGTGCAATTCAAGCTAAACATCCCCTTAGGGGTCCAATCAATAATGATTCCATAGGAATCGTTGCACAGCATCTCTGTCTGTTCTGCAATGCAATCTTCCTAAACAAGTATGTTCATTCATTTTTTCTAACTGGGTCCAATCCTGTTTACAAATAGGTTTTGAGGGCAGTATGCCTCAATTATAGGAGCAGATTTATTATGGTAAATACTGAGATCAGAAAGGATGTGTAACTGTGTCATAGGGTGATTACATCCAGGCATTCTTACTAGCCAAGATTGATACATATGCCCAGTAAATATAATTGTTCTCTGTGTCAGCTCTTGTTGAAGGAATACTCACAGCAATGGTGATCACCACTATCATAGATACCATTAAATTACTCATTGTGACTGGTTGTCCTGCTTTCCTCAGGTTTTCTTCTGCCATCTGTGACAGCTTCTTGATCTGTCCCCAGGTGGGTGGCTGTGTTCAACAGGTGTTGCTCATGACAGTTGGGGTTCTCCTCGGCATCAGCCTTGACATGGCTGCAACCAGTGGGTCCTTGGGATCCTCCCAGAATCTCTTCCTTGGCATTTGGCTCATGTTAAGGTTTCAGGTGTCTTGATGGTATGCAAATTGGCTGTTGATTTTGACCTGGAGAAACACAAGCATAACTCTACCCCAAGTTATTATTTTACCTATTTCCCAACTTTTTGTTATTGGATCTCTCCACCAAATCAGTTGTTCTACTTCTGTCTTTGCAGCTGGTTTCTGTAGATGCTGTTCAGCTGCTGATAACATCTGGCCTTTGGGCAGGCTCAAAAAATTTAAAGTTAATAATGCTAGATTCAATTGTGTATGGGCTCTCCCATAATCTCTATTTCTCCCCCTTTTTTGTTTTTATTTTCAGTTGTTCATCTGTATGAAATCATAACTGAGCATTTTCAATCAACTGTGTGGAATGAACCATGTATGGAGAATCAGAAATCACATTAATAGGCATATCAAAAACAGTCAATACCTCAATTACAGCTACAAGCTGCACTTTTTGAGTTGAAGTATAGGGCGTCTGGAAAACTTAAACTTTTGATCCAGAATAAGCAGCTTTACCATTACTAGACCCATCTGTGAAACAATGAAAATGCTTAGCAGGCTGCAGGTTGTTTACAGCAGGAATTGTAAATGCAAACCTTTCACAGCCTTGCTCAGCTAAGGGGATAGTAAAGAAACAGTCTTTTAAATGTATGCTATTAAAGGCCAATTTTTTGGAATTATGGTGGGAGAAGGCATTCCTGGCTGTAATGCTCTCATAGGTTGTATAACTGAATTGATGGTTCTTAAGTCAGTTAACATTCTTCATTTACTTGATTTTTTCTTAATTATGAAAACTGGAGAACTCCAAGGGGAAAATGTTGGAGCTATGTGCCCATTTTTTAATTGTTCAGTAACTAATTCCTCTAAAGCCTCCAGTTTCTCTTTACTTAGTGGCCATTGTTCTATCCAAATTGGCTTATCTGTTAACCATTTTAAAGGTATAGGTTCTGGAGGCTAAACAATGGCTGCCATCAAAAATGATGTCTTAGGCAGGGCACGGTGGCTCAAGCCTGTAATCCCAGCACTTTGGGAGGCCAAGACGGGTGGATCACGAGGTCAGGAGATCGAGACCATCCTGGCTAACATGGCGAAACCCCGTCTCTACTAAAAAATACAAAAAAACTAGCCAGGTGAGGTGGCGGGCGCCTGTAGTCCCAGCTACTCGGGAGGCTGAGGCAGGAGCATGGCGTAAACCTGGGAGGCGGAGCTTGCAGTGAGCTGAGATCCGGCCACTGCACTCCAGCTTGGGCAACAGAGCCAGACTCCATCTCAAAAAACAAAACAAAACAAACAAACAAACAAAAAAATGGTCTTAAACCTTGGTGGGAACTTTGTCTTTCCACTTGAAGTCGTTCTTTCAAACCTTGCAAATTTTTTTCTAGACCCATACCAGGGACATACCCCATTTCATGCATTGTATGTTGATTTTGAGGGTGATATAATTGTTCTGGAATTAGAACTTGTGCTCCCCATTGTTGTAATAAACCTCTCCCCCATAAATGTATAGTTATAGATGTTATAATTGGTTGAATAGCTTCCTTCTGATGCGTTCAAACATCCTCCTTTAGCTCAGAGAAGTTTGTTATTACTGACCTTCTGAAGCCTATTTCTGTCAGTTCATCAAAGTCATTCTCTGTCCAGATTTTTTCTGTCGCTGTCAAGGAACTGCATTCCTTTGGAGGAGAAGAGGTGCTCTGATTTTTAGAATTTTCAGCTTTTCTGCTCTGGTTTCTCCCCATCTTTGTGGTTTTATCTACCTTTGGTCTTTGATGATGGTGACGTACAGATGGGGTTTTGGTGTGGATGTCCTTTCTGTTTGTTAGTTTTCCTTCTAACAGTCAGGATCCTCAGCTGTAGGTCTGTTGGAGTTTTCTGGAGGTCCATTCCAGACCCTGTTTGCCCGGGTATCACCAGTGGAGGCTGCAGAATGCAAATATTGCAGAACAGCAAACATTGCTGCCTGATCCTTCCTCTGGAAGCTTCATCTCAGGGGGCACCCGGCTGTATGAGGTGTCAGTCGGCCCCTACTGGGAGGTGTCTCCCAGTTAGGCTACTTGGGGGTCAGGGACCCACTTGAGGAGTCAGTCTGTCCATTCTCAGATCTCCAACTCCGTGCTGGGAGAACAACTACTCTCTTCAAAGCTGTCAGACAGGGATATTTAAGTCTGCAGAAGTTTCTGCTGCCTTTTGTTCAGCTATACCCCGCCCCAGAGGTAGAGTCTACAGAGGCAGGCAGGCCTCCTTGAGCTGTGGTGGGCTCCACCCAGTTCGAACTTCCTGGCCACTTTGTTTACCTACTCAAACCTCAGCAAAGGCAGATGCTCCTCCCCCAGCCTCACTGCCGCCTTGCAGTTTGATCTCAGACTGCTGTGCTAGCAGTGAGCAAGGCTCCATGGGCGTGGGACCCTCCAAGCCAGGTGTGGGATATAATCTTCTGGTGTGCCGTTTGCTAAGACCATTGGAAAAGTGCAGTATTAGGGTGGGAGTGTCCCGATTTTCCAGGTACCATCTGTCATGGCTTCCCTTGGCTAGGAAAGGGAATTCCCTGACCCGTTGCACTTCCCGGGTGAGGCAATGTCCCACCCTGCTCCGTGGGCTGCACCCACTGTCTGACAAGTCCCAGTGAGATGAACCCAATACCTCAGTTGGAAATGCAGAAATCACCTGTCTTCTGCATCGCTCATGCTGGGAGCTGCAAACTGGAAGTGTTCCTATTTGGCCATTCTGGAACTTCCCCCAAAACATGCTTTTTTAATCTGCCTGAACATATTCCCACCCTTTCACCTAGCTAACTCTTATTCTTCTTTTAGGCCAGGGGTCCCCAACCCCCAGGCTGTGGACTGGTACAAGTCCATGGCCTGTCAGGAACCAGACCACACAGTGGGAGGTACAGGAAGTGAGTGGCCAGCAAGCACTAACACCTGACCTCCTCCTCCTTTCAGATCAGCAGCACCATTAGACTCTCATAGGAGCACAAACCCTCTTGTGAACTGTGCATGCAAGGGATCTAGGTTGCACACTCCTTATGAGAATCTAACTAGCACCTGATGATCTGAGGTGGAACAGTTTCATCCCAAAACTATTCCCCTCTGACCCCCACTGTCTGTGGAAAAATTATCTTCCACGAAGCCAGTTCCTGGTGCCAAAAACATTGGGGAACTGATGTTTTAGGCTTCAGGTTAAGTGTTACCTCATTAGACAGGTTTACCTGGCCCTGAGTCCCCTTCCACCACACTCACCTATTTAGTAAAGCCTACAGTTTTCACCACCAAGTGAAGTCTGTCCATCTTGTTCACTGCTTAGCAAAGTAATAAACAATTGCAATTCCATAAATGGATGGTCAGGTTTTGTCCCCTCTTGTCTAAGTGATGAACTTCTACCCATCTTGCACATCCTCCTCACACTCCCAGACCCAAACTGGTTCAACTTCTCGTCTCTGTGTTCCAATAACACATTTTACCTTCCCTATCACAGACTTCATCTTAGTACATCATGATTCTGTGTTTACTTATCTGCCTCTCCATCTAGGATTTGAGCTCCTTGGGTTCTGTGGTCTTGTTTTATTATCTTTGTATCTCCCAAGAAGAATGCTTGGCAGCCTCTCAATGATGTTTACTTTATAAATGAATAAATCTGTTGTAAAAAGAGCCCTGGGAACCCTAAAAGTAGAGAGTAGGAAGTTGAGGGAGGGAGGCAATTTTAGATTTAGCTAACTGCCCTGAACATGGCATAGATGAATTCTTCCTGTCTAACCTATTTGGGGAAGTGGATAGAGAGTTCTGTGTCCAACTGTATATTTGCATATTTACATTTAGCTAGAAAAATAAAAACTGTCCCTAGTACAGGAAGATGGGGAAGGCAGATAGCCTCTGTTCTAGGAGCTTAATTAGCAAGTCACAGGGGCTATTTTGAGAGCTTCCAGTGAGTTTTTGGCTATGCTAAGGGAGTTCATGAGCCACGTTTGGCAGCAGAGGTTGGAGAAAGCTAAATTGTTCCACGTAAGAAATGAGAGGAATTTGGATTTTGCCTCTAAGAAGAAGACAACAACGAAGAGGGGGAAGGAGATTAGCTGAATAACATGCAAAGAGTCTGCACCCTGAGTTATCAATAGATTTTTAAAAAGTAATACCAGAAATGTCTGTTGTTTAGTATTATTTAGTGCTTAGTGTTATTGCTATGATATAAAGCTCTTCATTGCTTCAAAGCTTCCTAAGTTTTCCACATCACAGAAGCCTTGCGAATGTTTTTGCCACATTCTCCACCTGGATGGTGGTGGTGTGGAACAGGGTCAGTCACCAGGAATGGCCAGAGGACCTTGGATGGAACAATTCATCAGAAGCAGGAGCACCTTAAGGAAGTTTGTGGAAAACTTGAGATGGACATTAGACTTTGCAAACTTCAAAGGGTGATGCTGGTTGAAGGTACATTTGCCCTGACCTGAAGGGTCAATGTGACCCCTTCTAGTCTTTATGAGCAGACCCCTTCTAGTCTTTAATGTGTGTTTTAGTGGCAGTGTGTGTGTAAGAAGTGTGGACTTTCATTGTCTGTATAATTGAACCCTGTGCTTGCAATTATCCTTGAAGGTGTATGTGTTTATGTGCTGCTTTTGGAATGATGTATTGATATGACTGCATGTTGAGTCCCTGTGGGAGAGGCTGCTAAATGGTCATGTGACCATACTTTTCTTCTTCACCTAAGAACACCAAGCCCCTTCCCTCTACTCCATGAGAAGTAGAGGCCTTCCCAGGATCAAACCAGCACTCCCTCTCTGAGCCTCCCCAAGTAACATACGCTACCTGCCCCATTTTCTACTTCTCCTGCCCCTGCCTGTTTCCTCGTCTTCTTCCTCCAGCCCCAAGAATAGCTGAGGCTCTTAACTAAGAGCAAGAAAACAAAAAATCAGGTCACCAGATGTGTTTCATTCCACCTCTCCCTCTCTAGCTATCCTCCCCACAAACCAACACATTCTGAGCACATATACAGCAAGCACCTGGCATCTCCCCAAACCCAGCTGTGCCTCTGCCTGGCAACAGACCCCACTCAGGTGGAAATTTGGGGTGCCCACACAAGCATACTATATGGTTCATCCTGTCTCTAGCACTATGGTGCAGCTGTTTTGTTCTGCCTAGACAGCCCAAGCAGACCCCAGAATGATTTTTCCCATCCTGAATGAAAGGTGATAAGTTGATGTCATCTGTACTGCCAGGTCACCTTCTCCCTGTGTAGACACTGCCTGTCTCAGTGTAGGAGGATACTGAGGTCTCCTGGACAAGGTCCTTGTCCAGAGGCTAGAAGACGGAGAGACCAGCAGTCCTGCCTCAGCTCACGGGCTGGGTTCACTTGAGCTGGTCCCCACCTGGAGCCCAAAATGAGTGTCTTGTGCTTTGGAATGAACAGACATCTGGGATTCTCATTGGGGACTGTTTACTGGTTCATTTGCATGGCACGTTAACAGCCCACAGCAGCCCACTTTCTGCCAGGGACTTTCAGGAACCATTTCTTCAAGCCAGCGTGGCCCTGCCTGGGCATGAGCCCTCCCCATCCCTTCTTCCCTCCCCACATCAGCCACGTGGAAGTGACTCATGCAGGCTCTCTGAGCCCCTGCCAGCAGCAGCTAGAGGATTGCCTGGATAAAGGGATGGGCTACTTCAGGAGCAAGGAGCAGTCCAGAGTCCCTTTTGGAATTCCATGGGCCTCTGTGCCCTCTTCCTACTACTACTCCCAACATCACCTGCAGCCCAAACCTCATGCAGCAGCGTCTCCCTGATGCTGGGGAGAAAGTTCATCCTTCCTTATCTGCTTCTCTCCTTTCTCCCATGGCACGTACTACAATCAGGGACAACTGTGTGAATTATCTTGGCTTTTCCCTGTACTATTATATAAATAACCCACACTTAAAGCAAAATATTCATATATATTATTTTGTTTTATACTCATGATCATTCTATGAGATAGTTGTTATATTTCCCATTTCAAAGAAGAAGAAATTGAAGATTAAAAAATTAAGTGAGGCAAAGCATAGAGAATGTTTAGGCAGTGAAACTACTCTGCATGAGCCTATAAAGGTGGATACAATTCATTATACATTTGTCCAAACTCATAGAATGTACAACATCAAGAGTGAACCTTAATGTAAACTCTGGACTTGGGGTGATAATGATGCTGAAATGTAGTTCATCAGGTTTAGCAGATGGCTGGTCCTGTGGGGGATGTTGATAGTTGGGGAGGCTGTGTGTGTGAGGGGCAGGGGATACATGGGGAACTCTTTATGCTTTCTACTCCATTTTTATGTGAACATAAAACTGCTCTAAAAAGAAAAGTCTATTTTAAAAATGCCATTTTAGGCAACACAGAGAGACTTTGTCTCTACCAAAAAAAAAAAAAAAAAAAAAAAAAAAAATTAGCCGGGTGTGATGGTGCACTTCTGTGATCCCAGTTACTTCGGAGGCTGAGGTGGGAGGATTGCTTGAGCTCAGGAGGTTGAGGCTGCAGTGAACTATGATCACACCACTGCACTCCAGCCTAAGTGAGCAACAGAGTGAGACCCTGTCTCAAAAATAATAATAGTAATAATAAGAAACACATAAATAAATACTTATTTTTTTAAAATTTAAGTTTTAAGTTATTTAAAAAATTTTTCCTTGATCCCCAGAGTTTCCTTTGTTTTAAGTGTACTGCATGAGCTTCTGAATGTACTTGGAGATCTACCAGTACCTCTCCTTGCCAGTTGTAGCTCCTCACCCCAACATGTCATCTGTCTGCCCCACCCTCCTCAACCCCCAGTCTATAAGAGCTGTGAGCCTTGACTTAGTTGTCTCTGTATTCTTAGCTTGTGGCAGTGTCTGACACGTAGATGCTGGATAAATGTCTGCTGGGAGAATGCATGAATGAATGAATGCCTGGAGGAAAAGGAAGGAGAGGGAGAGAGAGAAGATAGTGGGAAGGAAGAGAGGAAGAGATTTTAAAAAACAGGAAAAGGAGATGGAAGAAGAAGTAGAGTACAGTATAGGGTTGGAAAGAAAAAAGGCATCCCTTGATTTTATCTTATCCCCTTTGTCGTCCTGGGGACTGGAAGGCCCTTCTCAGTTCCTTTCTTTTCTCTCTTCTCCCAACAGGATAAGGACTTTGGCCAGAGCCCTGCCTATCCCCCAGGTATCCCCAAAAAGTCTTTAACCCTTAGACATAGAACTGCTCTGTCCCTTTTCTACAAAACAAACGTGTTATTTGGGCAGAAGAGGAAAGGAGAAAATTTGAAGTGGAAAAATCTTTGGTTTGGAAATTCAGCTGACTGCCCTCATTTGGAATAAAATGTCCTTCAGTCCCTGGCTGTGTGGCAGGCAGGCCCGGCCAACAGCAACACCGGATGCCGGGAGACTGGGAGGAGGCCTGGGGATTTTCAGAGGAGCCGCCAGAGTGGTATGAACTTGGAATCCAGGAAGAGAGTGATGGGGCTCATCTCCAAGGGCTGAATCCCTATCCTCTTCCTCATTTCTTCCAGACAGTGGTCAGTTGTCCCGATGTGTCAGGCAGAGCGCTATCCTGGGGGCACAGACAGGACCAGGATAGGCAAGTCCTGAGGGAGAACAGGGGCTGGGTCTGTCTCATGTCCTGAGCACCAACCTCAGCATCTGACACATGGAAGGTGCCCAAGAAACATCAGCTGGGAAAAAAAAGTAACCCTTGTCCCAAGGGGTTGACAGGAGACCCAGACTTTGCACTCAGGTTGGTCCCAGCCTAATAGTGGAGACAGAACAGATATAAAGAATGCAGCTCAATATTGGAATACCAAGTACAAATAAAAAAAAAAATAAACCAAGGGCTTATCTATCAGAGTAGCACAGCAGACTGGTTTGGGGCCATTGAGGTGAATTGAGAGAACCTCTCCAAACGGACCATCCTAAGTGGACCTTTGAAGGAGCAGATGGGAATTATTTGGCTGAAGCCAGTAGGATGAGTATCAAAGTGAGGAGTTCAGACTACATAAGAATAAGAAAGGCAGGAGGCTGAGTGGGGATGGGGCAGTTCTCCAGGGCTGGAGCAAAGCACAGCTGACCCACCCCGACTGGTGTCTGCAGATGTTGTACAAGCAGTGCTTAAGTTTACAGTGGCTTGCTGGTAACCTGGGTAGCCGGGGAAAATATCACAGTATAGTTCACAGGTTGTGTCATAATCTCCCAGATACGTCATTTTCAGCCTTGGTTGTGCTTATGGGGCTAAAGGGTGGAGACCTAGATTTATAGGAGCCCAGAGACCAAACCCATTTCCACAAGAAATTGCACAGAGAAGACAAAGGGAAAAACATGGCAACAGGGAAGATGTCAGAGAGATAGGAGGCTGTGCAGAGAGGGCAGCGCAGGCTGCCAGTTGGCCTCTTTTGTTTTGTTTTGTTTTGCTTTGCAGGAGAGAGGGAGATTGGAAGCACCACTGAGAGGAGTCAGAGGAAAGTGTAAGGAGACTTGTAAAAAAAGGTATGCTGGGTGGTATGTGCTGCCTGATCCACTGTTTGTGGGTTCAGGGTTTCAGCAAAGGCCGTATAGACATTAAGGCTTCCGGAGGAGATTAATGCTAATGCTTCCTTGGACTGTGATCTTGCTGAAATAGACTTTGGAGGAAAGGAAATGAAAAGGCTCCAATTTGTATCTTCCTGGCAGTAAATGTTTCTTATCCAATATCAATTCTCTCCTTTCTTACTTAATAAAACTACAATTTGTTACCCAGACAAAATAGGACCTTTCCTTTGCTCCCTTGCAGCTAGGAGTAGCCATGTGACACAGCTCTGACCACTGAGGTGTCTGCAGGAGCCCCTGGAGGGTTTAGGGGAAAGTCTGGATTTCCTGATATGTACCCAACCCTTGCTTTTTGTCATTTTCTTTTGTCTTCATCCTGCCTAGAACATGTGATCAGGTGGCGGTCATGAGGATGAAAGTCATACGTGAAGGATGATGGAACAGAGGGACTAAAGGAGTCTGACCTGGACACCCTGATTTCCTGCTATGTGGCGTGAAAAAGAAGCCACAGTCCCATGGATTCTGTTATCAGCCACTGAGTGCAATCCTACCTGATCCCATGGTCCTCACCAAGGCTGTTGTGTGCTTAGGAAATGGAGAATGGCCCCCAAACCACAGCAGCAAAAATGAGTGGAAGGGTTGAGCATTATTTCCAGCCCTTGGTTGCTCTGGTGATTGGTGCCTGGGAGGGGCAGGACCTCCATCCAACAGACTGTACCAGCAGAGTCATAAGAGGTAGGGCTTTGAAGATTCAGCCATGTGTTCTATGGCTAGACTGAAGGCTGAAGGAGGAAGAGGTAGAAGTACATTGCTACCCACCTGCTCCATCCCATGTGCAGACTCCTTCAACCCCCAACCCCAGGCTGTCACCTGCTCCTATATTCATTTTCTCTGAGGTTGGAGGAAAGAGAAAGGAGACAGCAATGGCCAGACTTCCCTGTGGTTTCCAAACTGGTTATTGTGCTCTGCTCAAGTGCTGGCTCCCCGCCCCTCTATACACACACTGGGCCCATGTTCACTGATGCCCATCCTACTCCCCAGTCATTTGCCTAACTAGCTTTTTTTTTTATAGGAAACCTCAGATGCATTGGACTTGGTCAGCAGACTTGAGTTCTATGCCCACGCCAGTCACTGACTGGCCATGACCTGAATTGGACAAGGCATGCCCGCTCTAGACTTCAGGTGTTCCTTATCTGGAAAAGGAAAGGAGTGCTTTGACAGTGGTTCCCAGACACCAATTTATAAAGATTTCACTAGTCTGTGGCAAAATAATAATAATGGCTATGAATTATTGGGTATTTCCTTTGTGTGAAGTGATTTTTGTATATTAACTCATTTAATCTCATAACCACCTGGAAAAGTACATATTCTTATTAACACCTTCACATGATAGATGATAAAAATGATCAAACCAAGGCTCAGAGAGTTTAAGTAACTTACCTGAAGGTCTTCAGATGGTAAGTGGTAGAGCCTGGATTTGAACTCAGGTGTCCTGGTCCCAGAGTCCATGTACTAAATCACTACATTACAGCTGCCCATGTGATAAGGAAAGACTAAGGAGGATGACGATGATGTGCACCCATATTGATGCACACACAGACATATAATACAGTATATTTGTGTACTGTTAGTGTAAGTTTAATACTGACTTTCTGGGGAAGGACAGGGATACATATATCCTTTATGTTAAGAGTAAGAGAATAAGTCATATGTTTTACATTGAAAGGTACTTTTCTGAAACAGTGACAGAAGATGAGTATTTTATTTGCTCAATTCACAAAATAAAACTTGTTGACAACCAGTTACTTTTTACAGTAGTTTACTTCCAACTTGTAATAGACCGTGAAATTAAGTCGGGAGCCCCTGGGCTAAAGGGTCTTCGAAGTCCTTTCTGGCTTAAACACTGTAAAGCCTTCAACCTCTAGGTGAGGTCACACATTCTTGGAGATGTCCTCCCAGATATCAGGCACACCATCCGGGCCCCCTGGTCAGCCTAGCAGAAGGAGAGCCATCACCCCGAGGGGACCTGTTGGTAACATGCCTGTTTAACACTGCAAGTATTTTGAGCCATAGAGAAACTTTCCTTTCCTGTCCCGCCGTGGCCTCAGCTTTAGCTACACACCCCTCTGTACTTGTCTACCTCTTGGGATAAGCATAATATATAGAAAGAATCTTAGATTACTCATTACTTGGTAGAGATATTTTATTTGAAAGCACATCCCAAACATAACCTCCTCCTGCCCAGTCCTAAATCTCAGGCACCAAAGAAGGCCAAGCTCTATCCTGAGTACTATAAGTGAGAAAACCAAAGGCAAAATTATGAACTATCTTGAGGATATCTGTTCAAAGCAATTGTCCTCCACCTTATATGGATTCTCTCGGATCCTGGAGCAGATTAGAAACAACAGGTAGTATTGGGGGCAGTCCATTCGTGCTCTCTTTAAAACCAAGCTGGCAAACTCTTGTTTTGAAACTAACATAGAACAAGCAATTTGAGAGAAGGGAAATTGGTGTAGCCCAATGTTGTCATTTTTTTCTTATTAAGAGTCTCAAAGTCCCTTGTGAAGGAGGGGAACATCCAAACAGTTCGCAGCCAGGGACATTCTTAGGAAGGACAGCGGAAGCCACAGAGCTGCTTCTGCCGTGGGGTCTATATGCCTAAAACTGAGCAAAGAATTCAACTTGGTGGGCTAGACTCTGCCTCAAAAATGAACAAAAACGAAACAAGACTTCAAGTTAGCGTTTGTGGAAAGGAGGAAAAAAACCTCGTCTGCCTTTTTGTCTCACGAACACAGAAACAAACACTAATGAAGGCTCCCAATCTGGCAGAAATCTAAGGAATTAGAGAAAAAGGAACAAAAATAAAAGGACACCAGACATCCAGTTTCTCAAGCCAGATGTGACCCTGGAAACTGGTGTCATGAGGAAGAAAAACAGCTGTTAGTCATGTGATGATTCAGTGATACAATTATTTCATCATCAAAAGAGGCTTTGATAACTTCACCATTAGCAGTAAGAGTAAAAATAGAAAAAGAGGAAGGAGGAGCTTGATTTCAGCACTAGTCTGATTCATTCACTTTAAAAGACCCAGGCTTGTGGCCTGCACTGGTAATGGAATCTAGCTATTAAAAATGGTTCTATCTGGTGACGAAATTTCAAGAAATGTTGAAGTTGGCAAAGTGGATTGCTCTATTTAGCAAAATATTTTCAGCTATGGTGGTCCACTAAAACACCAAGAAAAAGAACAAAAGAAACAAAAATCTACTGGATAGAGTTTGCATGAAATCCACAATCCTGCAGTTTCAAAGGAGCGGGAATATATTGCAAATCAATGTCGGACATTTGCATTTTTCTGAGCTTTTTGTGGAATGGAGTGTTGGGGAGGGACTTTCTGCTTTTTATGGGTGGATCCAGTGAAATGATTGCTGGTCCTGATTAGAGGCCCATGGTTTCAATAATCTAGCATTCTCCCAACTGTGTCTTTAGCCTCTCTTTCTTTCTCTTCGGCCTACAAACAGGCTACAGAAAGTGCTGTCTGGGCTACATGCTTAGATGATCCCATCCTAAATACAACTTTCCATTGACTGGGGTCCCTTTCTAGCTATGGCTCTAGCAATCAGCTCTTCTTCCCAGACAAGTTGTTTGGGAGAGAAGTCCGCATGCTACCCTGTTAGAACTGCCATATAAAATACAGGATGCCCATTGAACTTTAATTTCAGATAAATGACAAATAGTTGATGTATGTCCCATGCAATATTTGGGACATACTTATTATACTAAAAATTTATTCACTATTTATTTGAAATTCAAATGTCAGATGAATTGAAATTTAAGTGAACATCCTGTATTTTTATTTGCTAAATCTGACAATCTGACTCCTAGTATTCCTTCCTCACTTTCTATTTGTTGCTCAGCCCATGGAAACCTGGTTTTTACCTCCACCTCCCACTGAGACTGCTCTCCCCAGCCTCCCCAAGGACCTCTTACTGATCGAATTCACAGGACACGTTTCCACACTCCATGGCAGGGGCCTCTCTGGAGGACTCTGCAGGCACTGCTGGCATCTCTGTCCTGGTGAAGCTGTCTTCCCTTTTGGCTTCCATGATGCATTGCACTGCTTGTTTTCTCCACCTTTCTCTGACTGCTCCTTCCCTGTTTCCTTCACCAGCTGCGCTTCTTAAGCCCCCTCTTACATGTTCAGTGCTACCCAGGGCTCTGCCCTTTGGCCTTCGGCACTCTCTATACACAGAGCTGGATTTGCTGCCATATTTCTCTCCCCACTCAGCCCTACTGGCCTCAGCTGCCCTGAGCAGCTCTGGCCTCCTCATCCATCATGCTGGCTGCAGGCCACCAGAGTATGTCTCGCAGAGAAACCTTTCTGCCCTAGGCCTCCAAGGAGGGCTCAACTATCAGAGAAGAGGGTCGTTTTCCAAAGGGTCAGAGCACAGGACCCTCCAAGATTGATGGGTTACGAATTATGGATGTCGCATCTGCCAGTCCCCATGCTCCAGAACCAGAGAGGATGTCCCTGCCTTCCGTCCCTGAGTTGGCCTCTGTAGCATCCCTGTAGCAAGTGCTTACTAGATGCGTTCCTGTATTGCTTTTTCACATTTGTTGTCTTTTTGATGATCTTTATTTCTATGCACACACATACACGCGCCAGCACATCCTATCTGGTTGGGAGCTCTCTGAACCCTCCTCCATCACACTGTGCCCTGCTAGAGGGCAAGGACTGAAATGCCCCAGGGGGAGTGTTTGGTACACAGGTGTGACTATAAGGATTGAGCTGGACACGACATCTTAACTGACATGGAAAAAGTGTTCAACAAAGTCCAACATCCTCTCTCTTTTTTTTTTTTTTTTTGAGACAGAGTTTTGCTCTTGTTGCCCAGGCTGGAGTGCAATGGTGCTATCTCGGCTCACTGCAACCTCCGCCTCCCAGATTCAAACTATTCTTCTGCCTCAGCCTCTCAAGTAGCTGGGATTACAGGTATACGCCACCTCCCAGCTAATTTTGTATTTTTAGTAGAGATGGGGTTTCACCATATTGATCAGGTTGGTCTCAAACTCCTGGCCTTAGGTGATCTGCCAGCCTCAGCCTCCCAAAGTTTTGGGATTACAGGCATGAGCCATCGCGCCCAGCCCCAACATCCTTTCTTGATAAAAACTCACAATAGTTTAGGGACAGAAGGAAAGTTCCTCAACATAATAAAGACCACATAAGAAAAATCCACATCTAACATTTTAATAAATGTGGGAAAACTGAAAGCCTTTCCTCTAGGATCGAGGACAAGGTAAGGATGCCTACTCTCTCCCTTTCTATTCAACATAGTACTGGGAGTACTTGCAAGAGCAATCAGATGAGAAAAGGAAGAAAAGGCATCCAAATTGGAAAGAAGCAAAATTATCTTTATTTTCAGATGACATGATCCTATATGTAAATATCCCCAAAGATTTTTTTTAAAACCTGTCAGAACTTATAAATGAATTCAGTAAAGTTCCAGGATACAAAATCAACATACAAAAATCAGTAACATTTTTAAGATTTAGAAGAGGTTACCTAGGTATTTTATCAGAAAGAGCTCATGAACTATGGAAAAACCTGTGATTTTTGTAGCTTCAGTAAAACTTCAGTTTCCATGAATTGTTATGAAAAGTCAAACGAGGCCAGGTGCGGAGGCTCAAGCCTGTAATCCCAGCACTTTGGGAAACCAAGGCAGGAGGATCACTTGAGGGCGGGAGTTCGAGATCAGCCTGGCCAACATGGTGAAACCCCATCTCTACTAAAACTACAAAAATTAGCTTGGTGTGGTGGCATTTGCCTGTAGTCCCAGCTACTTGGGAGGCTAAGGCAGGAGAATCATTTGAACCCGGGAGGCAGAAGTTGCAGTGAGCTGAGATAGTGCCACTGCACTCCAGCCTGGATGACAGAGTGAGACTTGTCTCAAAACAAAACAAAACAAAATCAAAAACAACAACAAAAAACAAAAATCAGACACACAACGGTTTTTAACCTTTTTTTTTTTTTTCCAGACAAAGTCTTACTCTCTCACCCAGGCTGGAGTGCAGTGGCATGATCTCAGCTCACTGCAACCTTTGCCTCCCGGGTTCAAGCAGTTCTCCTGCCTCAGCCTCCTGAGTAGCTGGGACTACAGGCATGTGACACCACACCCAGCTAACTTTTGTATTTTTAGTAGAGATGTGGTTTCACCATGTTGCCCAGGCTGGTCTCAAACTCCCAACCTCAAGTCATACGCCCACCTCGGCCTCCCAAAGTACTGGGATTACAGGCGTGAGCCACTGCGCCCAGCTGATTTTTATCCATTTTTAAAGTTGTAAGTGCTTTTGTACAAAATACTTTGGCAGTGATCTCAGGAGTTGTTTATGTTGATTTGCTAGAAGGAGATACAGAATGCCAGGCTAGATTCAAAACTCCAGAGGATCTCAAGCAATAATAAGTGCACTTACAGAAATTAAAAAGAAACACTGCTGGAAACTCGAGGGCTTTTCTGGTGATCACAAAGATACTGGCAGATTTTTGTTGATAGATAGGCCAAATGTAATCAGCTAGGGAAAAGAAAGAGGTACTAAAAGTTAATCACCAAAGCCAAAAAGATTAAACTAGTAAAGACTCGACAAGCAAGTAAACACATTAAATTTTCTGAATATGACTGAAAACAAATTATAGTTCACCTCTTAATACTTCACTGGGTATTTGAGCTGTTCTAAGGGATCCACTTTCATTTTGGTAGTACTGTATAATAAATGTTTTCCTAAAACCTACAGTTAATGTAAAAAATGTCTTTGTTCCTCAACTTGTAATGACATAAGTACATTGCATACCACAATTTTTCATTGAACATTTTATTTGTTGAAATTATATAAGTCAACTTCAGGTGATTTAGAAAATAAGTGTGTTTCAAACATTTTTTTAAAAATCAGTAGCTTTTTTTTTTTTTTTTTTTTGAGATAGAGTCTTACTCTGTCATCCAGGCTGGAGTGCAGTGGTGCGATCTCCGCTCGCTGGAACCTCCGCCTCCCGGGTTCATGCAATTCTCCTGTCTCAGCCCCCCAAGTAGCTGAGATTACAGGCACGTACCACCACACCTGGCTAATTTTTGTATTTTTTTGGTAGACACACGGTTTCACCATGTTGGCCAGACTGGTCTTGAGAACTCCTGACCTCAGGTGATCCACCCACCTCAGCCTCCCAAAGTGCTGGGATTACAGGCATGAGCTGGCCCCAATTAGTAGCATTTTTATACATGAATAATGACCTAGCTGAAAAAGAAATAAGAAACACAATCTTATTTGTGATAATATCAAAAATAAAATAAAATACTTGGGAGAAATAAACTTAACAAGGAGATGAAAGATCTGCACATTGAAAACTATAAAGCATCAATAAAAGAAACTGAAAAAGATACAAACAAATGGAAAGATATTCAGTGCTGATGGATCAGAAGAATTAATATTGTTAAAATGTCTCTATTATCTGAAGCAATATACAGACTCGACACAATTCCTATCAAAATCCCAATGACATTCTTCACAGAAATAGAAAAAAAAAATCCTACAATTCATACAGAACCACAAAAGACCCCAAGGAGCCAAAACAATTCTAAGAAAGAAATACAAATAGAAACCTTCCATTTATTATTCAGGGCTGGATTTGTATCTGGCCCTATTGGCACGTTTAGGTAAAGAAACTTCTTCCAGTAACTTCTTAATGTGTGCTTCCAAACTACTTTTTGTGTTAAATTATTACAGTTTCTGAAAGAAAACTGTTAATGATTAGCCATTCTGAAGGCATTCTGAAGCATTACACTTCTTGATTTAACTTTAAAATATAGTAAAAGTTAAAAATTTAAAAGTATAGTAAAAAATTACTATATTACAAAACCATAGTAAACAAAACAGTATGATACTGGCAGAAAAACAGACATGTAGGCCAGTGGAACAGAAGAGACACCCCAAAAATAATTTCAAACATATATGGTCAACTCATTTTTGTCAAGGGCACCAACAGGACAAAATGGGGCAAGGACGGTCTTCTCAATAAATGATGCCAGGAAAACTGGATTTCCACATGCAAAAGAATGACACTGGACCCTTATCTCACACCATATGCAAAAATAAACTCAAAACAGATTTTTTTAAAAAACCTAAATGCAAGATCTGAAACTATAAAACTCCTAGAAGAAAACATGGAGGAAAAGCTCCTGGACATCGGCCTTGGCAGTAATTTTTTTCTTTTTCTTTTTTCTCTTTGGTAGAGATGGGGTCTCATTTTGTTGCCCAGGCTGATCTCGAACCTCTGGACTCAAGTGATCCTCCCGCCTCACATCCCAAAGTGCTGGAATTATAGGTGTGAGCCACCACATCCAGCTGGCAATGATTTTTTGGAGATCACAGCAAAGCTCAGGCTACAAAAGCAAAAATAAATAAATGGGGCTACATCAAATTAAAAAGATTCTGCACAACAAAGGAAACAATCAACAAAACAAAATAGCAACTTACGGAGTGGGAAGAAATTTTTGCAAACCATACGTCCGATAAGGGGTTAATATTCACAATTTATAAAGTACTCATACAACTCAATTATAGAAAAACAAATAACCTAATTTTAAAATGGGCAAAGGAGGCCGGGTGCGGTGGCTCACGCCTGTAATCCCAGCACTTTGGGAGGCCGAGGCGGGCGGATCACGAGGTCAGGAGATCGAGACCATCCTGGCTAACAGGGTGAAACCCCGTCTCTACTAAAAATACAAAAAACTAGCCGGGCGAGGTGGCGGGCGCCTGTATTCCCACCTACTCAGGAGGCTGAGGCAGGAGAATGGCGTAAACCCGGGAGGCGGAGCTTGCAGTGAGCCGAGATCGCGCCACTGCACTCCAGCCTGGGTGACAGAGCGAGACTCCGTCTCAAAAAAATAAATAAAAATAAATAAATAAATAAAATGGGCAAAGGACCTGAATAGACATTTCTCCAAAGAGGATATAAAAATGGCCAACAGATATATGAAAATGTGCTTGACATCATCAGGAAAATATGAATCAAAACCACTATGAGATATTATTTCAGACCCTTTAGGATGGCTATTATCAAAAAGTCATAGGATAACAAACGGTGGGGGTGTGGAGAAAAGGGAACTCTTGTACATTGTTGGTGGGAATGTAGATTTGGTGCAGCCATCATGGACAACAGTATGGAGGTTTCTAGAACTCCAGAACTACCAGAAGACCCAGCAATCTGTGTTCTGTGACTATACCCCCCAAAAATGAAAAACCACCTTTTAAAAATACCTGCACTCCTATGTTCATTGCAACATTCTTCACAATAACCAAGATATGGAACCACCCAAGTGTTGATGGAGGAATGAATTTTAAAAACTGTGGCATTTGTATACAATGGAATATTATTCAGCCTTTAAAAAGAAGGTCCTGTCATTTGGCACAACATGGATTAACCTGGAAGACATTATGCTCAATGAAATGCGTCAGACAGGGAAAAAAAATAGTGCATGATGTCACTTACATGTGGAATCTAAAAACAAAGTCAAATGTGCAGATGCAGATAATAAAACAGTGTTACTGGGATGGAAGCAGGCGGGGGAGGAGTGGGAGGAAGAAATGGGAAGATGTAGGTCAGAGGATACAATGTAACAGGTGTGTGGAGAGATCTAATACACCATGATGGCTGTAGGTCATAAAATTGCACTGTACTTGGGATTCCTGCTAAATGACTAGATTTTAGCTGCTCTTACCACAAAAGCAACAAAAATGGGTAACTATGTGGGAAGATGACAGAGATGTTCATTTGCTTTGCTATAGTAAATATTTTACTATCTATGTGTATCCCATAACATCATGTTGTATACCTTAAATATACACAGCACTATTCACAATAGCAAAGACTTGGAGTCAATCCAAATGTCCATCAGTGACAGACTGGATTAAGAAAATGTGGCACATTTACACCATGGAATACTATGCAGCCATAAAAAAAGGATGAGTTCGTGTCCTTTGTAGGGACATGGATGCAGCTGGAAACCATCATTCTCAGCAAACTATCGCAAGAACAGAAAACCAGACACCGCATGTTCTCACTCATAGGTGGGAATTGAACAATGAGATCACTTGGACACGGGAAGGGGAACATCACACGCCGGGGCCTATTGTGGGGAGCGGGGAGGGAGGAGGGATGGCATTGGGAGTTATACCTGATGTAAATGAGTTGATGGGTGCAGAACACCAACATGACACATGTATACATATGTAACAAACCTGCACGTTGCACGTAGGGTGCACATGTGCCCTAGAACTTAAAGTATAATAAAAATAAATAAATAAAATAAAATAAATAAGATTGAGCTGGGAAGGAGGAGAAGTTTTTCTGAGAGAAGAACCAGGAGGCAGAATATTAAAAAGTGATGATAAATGTACTCCATGTGTTCACAAAGGTAGAAGAATGTATGAGCATGATAAGGGAGAGGATGTCCTCAACCCATGGCGCTCTGATGCCCTTTATCCAGCGAACTGCAGGAACTGACTCTTGAGGAGGTTGGTCCTCCGAATTGTCCGATTCAATAGATATTTTTCAGTGCTTACCAGTTTGAACCCCTCTGATGCATTGGACCCTGTCGGCCCCTCTTCTCTGCTGCTGTCGTTGTTGCTTAAAAATAATTTCATTGTATAGCTGATGGCAATAGTTCTCAGTGATGCGGTCATGGTACATTTTAGCAGAGGTGGGTGATGAGATAAAAACAGACAATCAGTAAGTAACACGGCTGGCAAGTTGTTATAAATGTTTAAAAGTGAATAAAGCAAGGAAAGGTGATAGAGTGTTTTTGGTAACTTGACATTTGAACGGAGACCCAAATGAAGTTAGGGAGAAACCCACGGGGACTGCCTAGGGAAGAGTGCTCCAGAGAAAGGGGACAGCACGTGCAAATGAACGAGGAAGTGTGCAAGCAGTTCAGGGTGGTGAAATCAGAATCCTGGGAGGGGTGGGGATTAAGAGATGAAGTCAGAGAATTAATAGAAGTAAGTGATCATGAGTGGCCTTTCCAGCCACATCTGGCATCCAATCAAACCTTAACAGGCATACAAAGAGGCAAGAAAATATGACCCAGGACCAGGCCCAGTGGCTCACACCTGTAATCCCAACACTTTGAGGGCCAAGGCGGGTAGACTGCTTGAGCTCAGGAATTCAGCCTGAGCAATATGGCAAAACCCCGTCTCTACAAAAAAATACAAAAATTAGCCAGGCATGGCGGTGCGCACCTGTAGTCTCAGCTACTTGGGATGCTGAGGTGGGAGAATCACTTAAACCGGGGAGACAGAGGTTTCAGTGAGCCGAGATCGTACCACTGCAATCCAGCCTGGGAGACAGAGCGAGACTCTGTCTGAAAACAAAACAAAACAAAACAAAAAGAAAATATGACCCAGAATAAGAAGAAAAATAAAGTGATTGAAACAGAAATGACACAGATGCTAGAGTTATGTGGAGCAGAATATCAAAAAGTGATGATAAATATACTCCATGTGTTCACAAAGGTGGAAGAATGTATGAGCATGATAAGGAGAGATATGGAGAACATAAAAAAGACCGAATTAAATTCTATAGATGAAAAACTACTGGCTGAGATGAAGAACATCTTAGACACTCCAGAAGAAAAGACTAGTAAACTTCAAGATATACCAGTAGAAACAATTCAAAATGTAATGCCGAGAAGAAGTCTGGAAAAAAGAAACCAACAAAGCATCAGTAAGCTGAGGAACAACATCAGACGGCCTAATATACATGCCATCAGAGTCCAGAAGAGGGAGCAGAAAAAATAGTTAGAGAAAGAATGACTAAAACTTTTCTGAATTTGACAAAACAATAAACCTGCAGATCCAAGAAGCTCAATGAACCCCCAAGCAGAAAAAAAAAACATGAAGAAAACTATATCAAAACACATCATAATCGAATTTTAAGAACTAGTGTTAAAAAGAATGTCCAAAAGCAATAAGAGAAAATCAACAGCAGAACTTTAAGAAGCATTAAAGGAAGGTTTTTTTGCACAAAAGGAAAATGATACTAAATGGACATTTGGATTTATGCCAAAAAAATAAAAGAAATTTCTGGAAATGGTAAATATGCAGATAAATATAAAAAATCAATTGAAATATCTAAAAGGGATAATTTATTGTTTAAGACAAAAATAATAGTAATGCATTGTGAGGTTTACAGCATCTATAGACACAAAATGTAGGGCAACAACAGCACAAAATCTGGGACAGCAGAAATAGAAATATACTGTTGTAAGGAGCTTATATTTTACATGAAGTGGTGAAATATCACTTGAAAGTAGACTATATAAGTTAAAGGTGTGTACTATAAACTCTAAAGCAACAAATGAAGAAAATGAAACAAGGAGGTATTGCTAATATGCTAATAAAGAAGATAAAGTAGAATCATAGAAATAATTAACCAACAAGAAGAACAAAAAAGGAAAAAGTGAATTAGGAAAAGATGGAACAAATAGGAAACAATTAACAGGATAATAGATTTAAGCCCAGCTATATTAATAATCACATAAAATGTAGTTAGTATTAACACTCTAATCAAAAGACACAGATTGTCAGATTGGACTTTTTTTTTTTTTTGGTGAGATGGAGTCTCCCTCTGTCTCCCAGGCTGGAGTGCGGTGGTGAGAGCTCAGCCCACTGCAACCTCCGCCTCCCAGATTCCAGCGATTCTCCCATCTCAGCCTCCCAAGAAGCTGGGATTACAGGTGTGTGCCACCATGTCCGGCTAATTTTTTGTATTTTTAGTAGAGATGGAGTTTCACCATGTTGGTCAGGCTGGTCTTGAACTCCTGACCTCGAGTGATCTGCCCACCTTGGCCTCCCAAAATGCTAGGATTACAGGCATGAGCCACCGCACCTGGTCCATGGGACTTTTTTTAAGAAAAGCAAGACCTAATTATTTTCTGTCTCTAAGATACCCAAGTTAAATATAAAGGCAAAGACAAACCTGGGTACAGTGGCTCAAGCCTGCAGTCTCTGCTACTCAGGAGGCTGAGGCAGGAGGATCCCTTAAGCCCAGGAGTTCAAGGCCAGTCTGAGCAACACAATGAGATCTTCAACTCCTAAATAAATAAAATAAAAGCAAAGGCAGATTAAAAATAAAAGGATAGAAATGATATACCATGCTAATACTAATCAAAGTTGTAATGACTATGCTAATATCAGACAAAGTAGATTTCAGAACAGGAGATATCACTAGGAATAATGAGAGTCATTTCATGATGATAAAGGTGTCAATTCTTCAAGATAATGTAATAATCCAAAAATATTTATGCACCTAATAGCATAGCTTCAAAATACATGAAGGAAAATCTGAGAGAAATATAAGAAAAAATAGACAAATCCACAGTTATAGTTGGAGATTTCATCATTTCTATTTCAATAATTGATAAAACTAATAGACAGAAAATAGCCAGGATATTGTAGACTTGAACAGCCCTACTAGCCTATTGGACCTGACTGACATTTTGAGAACACTCTTCCATATAGCAACAGGATGCATATTTTTTTCTAGTGCTCCTGGAACATTTACCAAGATAGACTATCTGGGCCATAAAGTGAGTCACAATAAATTTTAAATGATTCAAATTATACAAAATATATTCTCTGGTCACAAGAGAATTTAATTAGATAATAATAGAAAGATATCTGAAAAATTCCCAAGTATTTGGAAACTAAGCAACACACTTTTTAAAAAGCCATATGTCAAAGAAAAACTCACAGGGGAAATTAGAAAATACTTTAATCTGAACAAAACATGACACATACAATTACATGGGGTATAGCTACAGTAGTGTCTAGAGGAAAATTTGTAGCATTAAACATTAATATTAGAGAGGTAATACCAGATTTATTTTCAGTGACTTCAGCTTCTACCTTGGAGAATTATGAAAAAGTACAAATTAAAGTCAAAGAAAAGAAATAAAGATAAGAGCAGAAAATAATTAAACTTTTAAAAATAGAAAAAAATTAATGGACCCAAAAGTTAACTCATGGAGAAAATTAATAAAATGATAAATCTCTGGCCAGATTGATTAGGGGAAAAATAGAGAAGACACAAATGATCAATATCAATAGTGAGAAAGAAGGCAGCACCATAGATCCTACAGACCTTAAAATGGCAATAAGGGAATATTGTGACAACTTTATGGCAATAAATTCAACAATTTGGTCTTAACCAATGCAATAAGACAAGAAAAACAAACAGATGCATACAGATTGGAAAGAAGGTAGTGGTAGTAAAACTGTCTGTATTTTCAGATGACATGATCTTCTATGTAGAAAATCCTAGGGAATCTACAAAAAAGAATACTAGAGCTTTTGAGTGAGTTTAACAAGATTGCTTGATAGAAGGTAAAATCAAGTGTATTTGTATATACTAACAATAAACAACTGGACATTGAAATGTTTTAAGTACCATTTTTAACAGCATCAAAAATAGAAAATAGAATAAATTTGATAAAAGATGTGCAAGACTTTTACACTGAAAAGCATAAAACATTGTTGACAGAGCTCAAAGAGGGCCTAAACAAATGGAGAAATATTTGTGGATCTGAAGAGTCAATACTGTTTTTTGTTTTTTGTTTTTGTTTTTGTTTTTGTTTTTGAGATGGAGTCTCACTCTGTCACCCAGACTGGAGTGCCATAGCACAATCATGGCTCATGGCAAGCTCCGCCTCCCAGGTTCAAACCATTCTCCTGCCTCAGCCTCCCTAATAGCTGGGACTATAGGCGCCTGCCACCACACCCGGCTAATTTTTTGTAATTTTAGTAGAGATGGGGTTTCACCTTGTTAGCCAGGACGGTCTCAATCTCCTGACCTTGTGATCCACCCACCTTGGCCTCCCAAAATGCTGGGATTACAGGTGTGTGACACCGCACCCGGCCAAAGAGTCAATATTGTTAAGATATCATTTCTCCCCATATTGACCTACAATATTACACAATCCCAATCAAAATCCCAGTAATCTTTTTGTAGATATTTGTATGTAAAGGGAAAAGACCTAGACTAGTCAAAATAGTTGGGAAAAACAAGAACTAAGAAGACTTACACTACCTAATTTCAAGATTAATTATAAAGCCACAATAAGCAAGACAGTGTGGTATTTGCATTAAAATAGGCATATAAATCAATGGAACAGAACCCAGAAATAGAGCCATATGTACAGTCAATTGATTTTCAAAAAAGACACCTAAATGACTGAATGAGGAAAAGGAATCTTTTCAACAAATGGAGCTGGAACCATTGGATAACTAAACGAAAAAAAAAATTATTTCATATCATATACAGAATCAACTCAAAATGGGTCATAGACCTTAATATAATAGCTAATATATAAACTTGTAGAAGAAAACAAAGGAGAAAATCTTAGTGACCTTAGCTTAAGCAAGCAGAAGCAGCACAAACTATAAAGGGGAAAACTTGGGTCGGGCATGGTGGCTCACACCTGTAATCTCAGCATTTTGGGAAACCAAAGTGGGAGAATTACTTGAGACTAGGAGTTCAAGACTATCCCGGGCAATATATTGAGACCCCCATATCTACACACACACACACATAACAATTAGCCAGGTGTGATGGTGCACACCTATAGTCCTGGCTACTTGGGAGGTTGAGGCGGGAGAATCTCTTGAGCCCAGGAGTTCGAGGTCACAGTGAGCTATGATCACACCACTGCACTCCAGCCTGGGTGACAGAGCGAGACCTTGTCTCTAAAAAATAAATGAATAAACATTTTTTTAAAAATTTAATTTAAAGATCAGTATATTGGACATCATTGAAATTGTATTAGTCGCCTATTGATGTCACAAATTATACAAACGTAGTGGCTTTTAAAAACCTCATAAATTTATTAACTTATAGGTCTATAGGTCAGAAGTCTGACATATAGCTCCCTGTACTAAAAGTCAAGGTGTTAGCAGGGCCAAATTCCTTTCTAGAGGCTATAGGGGAGAATCTATGCCCTTGCCTTTTCCAGTTTCTATAGGCTTCCTACATTCCTTGGCTGTGACCCTCTTCCTTCCTCTTCAAAGCCAACAATGGCTAGTTGAGCCCTTCTCATATTGCATCATTCTGACCTTCTCTTCCTCCTTCTTCTTTTGTTTTTCAGGACATTTGTGACTAGTTTGGGCCCACGCAGATCATCCAGGATAATCTCTCTATTTTAAAGTCAACAGATTAACAATCTTAATTCCATCTGCAATCTTAATTCCTCTTTGCCATGAAAGGTAATATATTCACAAGTCCCAGAGATTCGGTTGTAGAAATATTTGGGGTGGGGCATTATTCTGTTAAGAAGAAAATTTAAAATTTCTGCTCTTCAAATGACATTGTTAACAAAATTAAAAAGCAAGCTGCAGACTTGGAGAAAAGATTTGCAAAACATATATTGAAAAAAGACTTGTATCTAGAAAATACAAAGAACCCTTAAAACTCAATAAGAAGACAAACAACCCAATTAAAAGATGGGAAAAGATTTGAAGAAACAACTCACCAAAGAAGATATATGGATGGCAAATAAGCACACGAGAAGATGCTCAGTATCATCAGCCAATAGGCAAATGCATTTAAAATCACAAAGAGATACTACTACACACCCTAGAACCAGAAATACCATTTGACACAGCAATCCCATTACTGGGTATATACCCAAAAGATCATAAATCATTCTACTATAAGGACACACGCACATGTATGTTTATTGCAGCACTATTTACAATAGCAAAGACTCAGAACCAACCCAAATGCCCAACAGTGATAGACTGGATAAGGAAAATGTGGCACATATACACCATTGAATATTATGCAGCCATAAAAAAGGGTGAGTTCATGTCCTTTGCAGGGACATGGATAAAGCTGGAAGCCATCATTCTCAGCAAACTAACACAGGAACAGAAAACCAAGCACCGCATGTTCTCATTCATAAGTGGGAGCTGCACAATGAGAACACATGGATACAGGGAAGGGAACAACACACACTGGGGCCTGTCGGGGGATGGGGGCCAAGGGGAAGGAGAGCATTAAGACAAATACCTAATGCATATGGGCTTAAAACCTAGATGATGGGTTGATAGGTGCAACAAACCACCATGGCACATGTATACCTATGTAACAAACCTGCACTTTCTGCACATATATCTGGAACTTAAAGTAAAATTAATTTTTTTAAAGTAAATACTGTATGAGTCCATTTATGTAAAATTCCAGATGATTAAATTATAGTAGCAGAAAACAGACAAGCAGTTGCCTGGAGATGGAGTCGGGGGGAAAAATGTGTGGTGGATTACAAAGAGGCATAATAAAATTTTTTGGGAGTAATTTATATTGTACTGGTTTTTATTGCTGCATAACAGATTACTACAAATTTGTTTAAAACAACACACAATTGTCATCTCAAAATTACTAGGGGTCAGCAATCTAGGCATGGCTTAGCGGGGTGCTCTGCTCTAGGGTTCCTCACAAGGCTGCCGACTCATCTCAGCGCGTTCCTGGGGAAGGATCTGCTTCCAAGGTCACATGATGGTTGGCAGGGTGCAGTTCCGTGTGGGTTGTTGGACTGAGAGCCTCAGTTTCTCACTGGCTATTGGCCAGGGGCCATGCTCACTTCTTTGCCATGTGGGCATCCCCACAGGGCAGCTCACAGCATGCAGCTTGCTTCGTCAAAGCCAGCAAGGGAGAGAGTCTACTGGCAAGATGCAAACTTCACTCTTACATAACACAATCACAGCAGTGATTTATTCTTTTGGTTAGAAAAAAGCCATGGAGGCCGGGCGCGGTGGCTCAAGCTTGTAATCCCAGCACTTTGGGAGGCCGAGACGGGCGGATCACGAGGTCAGGAGATCGAGACCATCCTGGCTAACACGGTGAAACCCCGTCTCTACTAAAAAATACAAAAAACTAGCCGGGCGAGGTGGCGGGCGCCTGTAGTCCCAGCTACTCCGGAGGCTGAGGCAGGAGAATGGCGTAAACCCGGGAGGCGGAGCTTGCAGTGAGCTGAGATCCGGCCACTGCACTCCAGCCTGCGCGACAGAGCCAGACTCCGTCTCAAAAAAAAAAAAAAAAAAAAAGCCATGGGTCCTGCCCACACAATGGGGTTCACAGGGCATGGATACCAGGTGGAGGGGGGGACAACTGGGGGTCCTCTTATAGTCTGTCTGTCAGAGGTATGGTCATTTACATGATTGTACTGATGATTTTATAGGTATATATTAACGTCAATATTTATCAAATTGTGCATGTTAAAAATGTGCAGTTTTTGTCTGTCAATTATACTTCAACACAGTTGTAAAAAGCTAAGAAACAGGACGGACATGGCGGCTCACACCTGTAATCCCAGCACTTTGGGAGGCCGAGGTGGGTGGATCACTTGAGATCACGAGTTCGAGACCAGCCTGACCAATGTATAGTGATACACCATCTCTACTAAAAAATATAAAAATTAGCTGGGCATGGTGGCGGATGCCTGTAGTCCCAGCTACTTGGGAAACTGAGGAAGGAGATTTGCTTGAACTGGGGAGGCAGAGGTTGCAGTGAGCTGAGATTGCACAATTGCACTCCAGCCTGGGTGACAGAGTGAGACTCCTAAGAAACAAAAAGCTTGACAAACTGATTATAGAATAATATGGAAACGCAAACAGCCAAAGCTAGCCATGACAGAGGAGGAGAGTTTTGCCCTATCAAATATGAAGACTTGTTATAAAACGATTTTTGTAGTTAAGAATGTGGTATTCATACAGGGGTAGACAAACAGTCAAGCAGAACAGATTAGAGAACCCAGAAACAGAGCCACACATATGTGGAAACTTGATAAACAACAGAGATGGCATTCTTAAACCAACGGGGAAAGGATGGACTTCTAAATAAATGAGGCAGCGACAATTGGGTATCCATATGGAAAAAAATAAAATTAGATATTTACCTCATAGCATTCACAAAAATAAATTTCAGGTGGAGTGGACACCTAAATGTTTCAAAAGCAAAACTTTAAACTTTTAGAAGAAAATATAGATTTATCTTTATGCCTTTTGTGTAGGGAATACATTTTTAAACAATATATGGAAAATGTAAGTTATAAAAGAGCAATCAATTTGACTGACTTAAAATTATAATCTTCTGTACAACAAATTACCATCTACTAAATGAAAAGACAAGCCACATAAGAGGGAAAATTATTTGCAACTGAATAAAAGATTTGTACTCATATAAAAAACTATTCAGAATCAGCCGGGCATGGTGGCTCACACCTGTAATCCCAGAACTTTGGGAGGCTGAGGTGGGCAGATCACGAGGTCAGGAGATTGAGACCATCCTGGCTAACACGGTGAAACCCCATCTCTACTAAAAATACAAAAAAAAAAAAAAAATTATCCAGGCGTGGTGGCGGGTGCCTGTAGTCCCAGCTACTAGGGAGGCTGAGGCAGGAGAATGGCGTGAACCTGGGAGGCGGAGCTTGCAGTGAGCCAAGATCATGCCACTGCACTCCAACCTGGGCGACAGAGTGAGACTCCATCTCAAAAAAACAAAAAACAAAAACCAAAAAAAAACCACAACCTATTCAGAATCAGTAAGAAAAGCATACATCCAGTAGACAAACTGACAAATAATATAAACAAGTGATTCACAAAAGAGAAAACTCCAAATCCTGTATATTAGCAGAAAGATTCTTAAATTTACTATTAATCAGGAGCATGTAACTCAGAATATTAATGAGTCTTTATACCCATCATACTGAAAAATTTTTAAAGTCTGACAGTACTGGACACTGGGAAGAAAGTGAAAAAATATGAACTCATTCACCCCTGGTTGGAATGTAAACTGGTAAAACCATTTTGGAAGAGAAATTTGGCTCTATCTAATAAAGCTGAAGATGCACATAGCTTATTCTTCTGTTAGATAGATATTTTAAAGAAAATCATACAATTGCATAAGGAGACAAAAAATGTTTATTTCAAATGCTTTTAATAGTGAAAAATTGTAAAACTAAAAGTTCACCAACAAGAATGTAATTATATTGAGGTATATTCATACAATATTATACTGTACAGCAATGTAAAAGAATAAGCTAAAGCTATACATTGAAATATGGATAAAGCGCAAAAAGAATCCAAGTCCTGGTTCCATCGCTCATGAGCTGTGTGACCTTGGACAAGTCACTAAACTTCTTTGTGCCTCAGTTTCCACACCTATGAACAGAGATTATAATTATACAACTTCCTACAGAGGCTGTGAAGATTACACAAGCTCAGTTTAAAGTGTCTACAATGCCTAGTACCTAGTAAGCACCAAGAGCATTAGCAATTATTATTTCTTAAAAAAATCTGAGTAACTATTTCAAAATACAATTTTATTTTATTTTATTTTATTTTTGAGACGGAGTCTCCCTCTATCACCCAGACTGGAGTGCATTGGCACGATCTTGGCTCACTGCAACCTCTGCCTGCTGGGTTCAATCTATTAATTATACTACCTCAGCCTCCCAAGTAGCTGGGACTACAGGCAGGCGCCACCATGCCGGGCTAATTTTTGTATTTTTAGTAGAGACAGGGTTTCACCATGTTGGCCAGGCTGGTCTGGAACGCCCAACCTCGTGATCTACCCACCTCGGCCTCCCAGGCATGAGCCACCACACCCAACCAAATTATAGAGATTTTTAAAAGTAGCCTTTCCCTTGCCGGGTGCAGTGGCTCACCCCTGTAATTCCAGCACTTTGGAAGGCTGAAGCGGGCGGATCACAAGGTAAGAAGATGGAGACCATCCTGGCTAACATGGTGAAACTCTGTCTCTACTAAAAATATAAAAAAAAATTAGCCGGGTGTGGTGTCGGGCACCTGTAGTCTCAGCTGCTTGGGAGGCTAAGGCAGGAGAATTGCTTGAACCCAGGAGGTGGAGCTTGCAGTGAGCCGAGACTGCACCACTGCACTCCAGCCTGGGCAACAAAGCTAGACTCCGTATCAAAAAAAAAAAAAAAAAAGTAGCCTTCCCCTTCCTGAAGCCATTAGGAAGGCAGAGGAAACTTGGCATCCACAGAGAGGGATGGTTTGTAATGGTGAGTCACAGCCTGAGCAGGGCAGGGCCATTCACACAGGGGAGAGTAGATTGTCATGGAGTGTGAGATGCTAAGGCATCTACATGGGTGTAAAAGGGTGGCTTGCACCTTTTACAGAGCCTCCACGGGGAGACAAGATGTCCACATACAAGAGTGGCCCATTGGAGGATATCAGAGCCCAAGCCAGATGAGGAGGCCATCAACATGGTGCAGGGGCAGTAACAGGGATGGGAAATTGGTTACTTACAGGGGAAATAGATTGAAGAAGAAAGCATTTTTCTTTTCTTTTTCTTTTTCTTTTTCTTTTTTTTTTTTTTTTTTTTTTTTGAGACAGAGTTTTGCTCTTGTTGCCCAGGCTGGAGTGCAATGGCGTGATCTCGGCTCACTGCAACTTCTGCCTCCCAGGTTCAAGCCATTCTCCTGCCTCAGCCTCCCAAGTGGCTGGGATCACAGGTGTGCACCATCACGCCTAGCTAATTCCTTTTTTTTTTTTTTTTTAGGGGGTGGTGTCTTGCTCTATCACCAGGCTGGAGTGCAGTGGCACAATCTCGGCTCACTGCAACCTCCACCTCCTGGGTTCAAGCGATTCTCCTGCCTCAGCCTCCCAAGTAGCTGGGACTACAGGCACGTACCACCACGCCCAGCTAATTTTTGTACTTTTAGTAGAGACAGGGTTTCACCATGTTGGCCAGGCTGGTCTCAAACGCCTGAGCTCAAGCAATCCACCCTGTCTTGGCCTCCCAAAATTATTGGATTACAGGCGTGAGCCACTGCACCCAGCCAAGAATGGTTTTTATGGAGGAACATTCACAATCAATTTGATAATAGGGAGCACTCCCTTTGAACCCAAATTAAGTCAAATCTTACCCTCACAAAAGAGTTCCTCTCTTATTAGTAGACCTGCATTAAAAAAAAATTTACTCGGTAATTATTACAGTTTTAATTTCATCAATAACAATTTTGCAAATTTTTAAAAATTTTTTGTTGTAAAAGTACCTATGTACTATCCTTGATTTTGCCCCCTGGACCACAAACCTAAAATATTTATTACCTGAACCTTTACACAAAACAGCTGACCCCTGGTCTCAACTAACCTAAATAAATAAATGAGTAAATTCCACGGTTGATGAGAAGTGGGATATTTGAATAGTTTTGAAGTACTGCCCTGCAAGATTCTTTTTAGTTACAAAGGGAAAAGGAAAATGTTACAGTGAGAAGCCCAGCAGACACCAGTTTAAGTAATCAAAGCAAACATCTTCAGTAATGGAACAAACTGGAATTGAGCTCCACCTGCTAAGATGCAATGGGAACCCAGACCACTCCTGTGATCGTCTTTCCAAAGAGGCACAACCTGAATCTAATCAGAAGAAAACAAACAAACCCACACCAAGGGACATCTATTATATAAAATAACCGGCTTCTAATCTAAAAGTGTCAAGGTCATGTCAAGGAAAGACTGAGGAACTGTTCCAGACATAAGAGATGAAAGAGACATGGCAACCAAACGCTATACAGAATTCCAAACTGGATACTTTTGCTATAAAGGAGATCCTTGGGACAAATGGCAAAACAGGAATGGGCTCTGGGGATTAACAGGTAATACTATACCAGTGTTAATTTCCTGATTTCCATGTTGTATTGCAGCTATGCAGCATGCACGAGAACATCCTTGTTTGTAGGACATACACATAAAATTTTTCAGGGGTGCTGGGGCATTGGTTGGCGACTTACTCTCAGCCGTTCAGGGGGAATAAAGATTTTTGTACTATACTTGCAACTTTACTACACATTTGAGATTATCTGAAAACAAACGAAATGGAAGGCTTTGACAAAGTTAGGGAGTTTTCTATTATTCTCACTTTCCTAGACTCCCTTAGAGCTAGGGATGCATGCACAGTTCCGGTGAATGAAACACAAGCAGAAGAGTGCTGGAAATTTATGGTGGAAGCTTGTGCTTTTCTGACACAGACTCCACCCCTTCCTCTATCTTCCTTCTTTCTGCCCAGAACATGGACGTGATATTCAGAGGAAGAGCATTCTGGATTTTATAACACCAAGATGACAAGTATGGAGAGTAAAACCCTTACACCAAAGATGGCAGAGAGCATGCTCAAAAGATGCTGGCTGCCCCCAAGCAAGACGACTGCCTACTGCAGAAAGCGCTGAGTGGGACTGCAGGGTGACTCAGGAGGACAGCAGGGAGGGGTCTGTCATTCCGCTGTGCAGTGTGGCCTCTTCCTCCTGCCATCATCCCTGCACCCACCCTTCATGCTGGCTATTACATAAACAAATCATAAAATAAAATATTAATTTTAAAAAAACAGAGGAAGAGAAGAAAAGAAAATTACAATGAAAACTTTAAAGTCAGGAAGAGGGCTGGGGGCAGTGGCTCACACCTGTAATTCCAGCACTTAGAAGGCCAAGGCAGGTGGATTGTGTGAGGTCAGGAGTTCAAGACCAGCCAGGCCAACATGGTGAAATTCCATCTCTACTAAAAATCAAAAATTAGCCAGGCGTGGTGGTGCACACTTGTAATTCCAGCTAGTCAGGAGACTGAGGCAGGACAATGGCTTGAACCCAGGAGGCAGAGGTTACAGTGAGCCAAGATCATGCCACTGCACTCCAGCCTAGGTTCAATGAGTCAGGGGTGCTGGAGGAACATTCCTAGAGAGAAGTATTTGGTGAAGAAGCCAACCAAATTTGTGGGTTGTGGAGATAGCCATGGGTGGATATGGACGTGTGAAACAAGATGCTAACACACAACTCTTTCTTTCTTCCTCAGTTTTGAAGGAGAGTCCAAAGGCTTGGCACAAAGTGATAGGTGCAAAATGAGCCCGCATTCCAGAGTTAGGGTTAAACATCTACAAAAGACACACAATTGAGATATCAAAAAACCCACTTTACAACCCTGAGCACATCTAGCACTTAAGGGTGTTAAAGGTTGAGACGGAAAGTGGGGAGTAGGTGGAGAGAGACAGAACTTGATTTCCTTGGAGAAAGATGGAGAACTGTTGTGGGGAAGAAGCCTGCCCTTCACATGAAAACAAGTGATTGGGGCTTTAAGGAACCACTTGGTCACCATAATAGAAATAAGCGACTGGAGCTGGACCCATGCCTGCAAAGGTAATGAAGGCAAGAAGCTGTGGCTGGTTGTCTGCCTGGGCACAGCCAAGTAAAGACTGCTGTGTTGGGAAGTAGCCGTAATCCCATGACAGTAGGACCAAATTGCTGATGAGAGCTCAGCAAGGGATAGTGGCCTGGGGATGCTGTTCATATAGCCTGCCTGGAGGAACAGTGGGGTCCTAAAAAGAGTCTGTATGCTGTGGACTAAAGGATGCCTAGGCGCTAAGGAGGGAGTGATGAATGGAGAGCAGGAGGAAAGGCAGGGTCAGTATCAAGGAAGTTGCCAGCAGAGGAGACCAACCCCTGTGTAAGAAACCTATGTAAGACCCAAGAGAAGAAAGTCAGCTTTAAACACTGGCCACAGCCAGAAAACTCTGTACTATCCTACAACAGTACCAGCCAAGCAAGACCTTTCCTGCTCCTTGCATCTCCTCCCTCTCCCAGAGCAGCAGCCCCAGAAGACGAGAGGCAGCCTAGTGAGAAGGGGAGGAGGAAGAGATGCACACAGCCGGGAAACAGACGAAGTTCATCACCATCCATAATTCCCCACTGCAGCGCCTGGCCTGATGCAGACAAGGGCTGAGAGAGAGGAGAAGTTTAAATGTCCTAAGAAATTTGGAGTTTTGATTCACTGGAAAGGAAATAACTGACGTTTCAAGAGGGAGAGGGGATATCAGCAGGACCAAAGGTCCTAAGTAGACAGAAATAGATGGGATCGATCCAATGTTTAAGTGGGGGTGGGGGGTGGGGGAGCTGCCTCAATAGGAGTAGGGGCTGTTCGTCCACTGTAGCTGGGGATCGAGGGTGTGGATTGACTAGGGAAGTGTAGCTGGACTTACAGGCAGTTCTGAGCCTCGTTAGAGCCTAAATCTCCCATGATACGGCCTGGGCTTCTAAAGGGAGTGATTTTAACACTTGCACATTTATTCTCTAAGTAAAATCATCTTGTATTCAGGGTAGAATCAGTCCACACGGTTGTGGTTTTCCTCTGGCCACGTTTGCTTGCCTGGAATGGTACAGAATGAGCAGAGAGCTGGATCTACATAAGGTTAGGGTTTTGCTGGGAAAGTATGTCGGAGGAAGACCAGGATATGCCCAAAAGGGTGGTTATGAAGGGCCACAGAATCTATACTGGGTTGGAAAGGAAGTGAAGACAGGAGGAAAATTTCAGGGCTAGGGCAGCAAAGGTCTTAATAAGTAGGAAGAATTGTAGGTGTGATTGTGACTATAGGCAGCAATTACAGAACAACCCTAAAATGGGAGAAACAAATCTATCAACACCATTCACTCCCACTTTCCCACCCATTGACCTCTTCATTTCTGGTTATCTGTTGTTCTGACCCTCTGGTCCCTGGTGTGTCCTGTTCATCCTTCAGCAAACTAGTACAGCCGTAAACCCTCCCCCAGTTCTTGGCATTGCAACAACACTAAGAGGGTTTCCCCTCCAAGTTTCATTTCCTATTTTCCTTTGTCCTATAAATTTCCACTTCTGGACCTGTGTGCTTTTGATAAAGCTCAGTGATTTTTCAGAAGCTCAGAGGTCAGATGCGTAACTTTCCCTGACTCCAGTTGGGTAAAATGTTCTCTCTCTCATATAAGTGTTTTTCCCATGAGAGAGTTCTGGGAGACAAGAAATATCCCAACTCCTCTAGACGGGGTGTAGGAAATAATGGAAAATCTTATGCCCACAGACCCTCTGGCACCATCCTGCTAACCTGGTCAAGAGGCTGGAGCTCAAGACCTGGAAAATGCCAGGGAACTGCAGCCAGAGAACAATCCTTAGAGCACAAGGGTCCCAGAGGAACCAAGCTAGATGCTGCCAAGTTGTTTTGACTCTACAAGCTGAAGCATATACAGTCAGGAGCTACCCAGGCAAGGCAGAACCTGCGACTTGTGTGCCTTGTTGTCTTGGTCAAGTACACATGGTGGGTAGAACCAAAAAAAAAAAAAAAAGTTCATGGTGTTTTTCAACCTCTGTTCTTTCCCAAGCAGGTGTCTATTCCGCCTTCTGAAGACAGAATCTCCTTAAGGAAATAGAGCCCTCACTAAATCTCTCATGATACGGCCTGGGCTTCTAAAGGGAGTGATTTTAACACTTGCACATTTATTCTCTAAGTAAAAGAGGGACTCCAACAGCAGTGCTCCAGAGCCAGCCCATCCTGTCTCGCAAGAACTGACAGTGAAATTTTCCAGAACTCTGAGAGTCAGTTGTTAGAGGCATACGTCATTTGAAAATAAATTATATAAATTTAAAATTATACCACACTAAAAATAAAGGTAATAAATACTCAAAACTCATCACTTGCTAATTATTTTACTGTATTGATTAGTATCTTCCCTCTTGAGGTTACATACCCCCTACTGCATGTACATGGTAGAAATACTATGAAATGGGGTGCTCCTGGGCATCTCCTCCTACCCCCACACTCAGTGACTTCACTTAGGTAGTTCCAAACAGGTCATGGAAATCAGCAAACACTGCAAGGCAATGCCCCACCCCTACCTCCCAGACAGCTGATTGTTAAACCTTTACCAGCATATCACTGGACTCCAGGGGCCCAGAAGGGTCAGTTGGAATAACCACAGCTTCAGCCCACCCTAGGAGCCTGCCATTTTCCCTGTCCAGGGCATGCCCCCTCCTCTGTGCAGGGAGAGGGCAATACTACATTTACTCACTTGAAGGGCATCTTGGCCAGATGGTTTCCCTCAGACAGCAGTGCTAAGGAGCTGGCTAGGAAAATATTTTCCCAACCCTGCCTGGCTTCCTTTGAACAGGAATAAAACTGGTTCTCAGAAATGCAGCCAGTAGGTAAGTAAATAAAGCAGCTGTGCTGTGAGTTCCAGCTGAAATAAAGAAAACTTATGAGTCTGGTTTGCATAAAGCGAAAGCTTATGGATTCAGATTTTCCTCCCTTCCTGCCCTCCGGTCTCCCTCCTACAACAGGACCCCATCTGTGCCTGCATCGCCCTCCCCGCTTCCCCAGGGATGTGATCAGCACCTGGTGGTTCATTGGCTCTAGTACAGGATAAACTTGCAGCTTTCTGGACACTTGTTTCCAATGGTGGAGCTATTTATTTCTCTTTTCGTAGTAGACATTGCCTAGCCTCATGGACCCTGTCAAGGGCCCATGTTCAAGGATCTCCTGTTCTGAGCTGGAATAACCCCCACCCCTGAGTCCATTTGAAGTTAGGTCATTTCACTTGAGGGCCAAGGACAGAAGAAGGAGATGGGGAACCTAGCAGGTTTAGGAATTCAGCTAGATTTCTGACATGCCCTGAAAATAGGTGTTTGTCTACCCTAAAATCTGATGGTGAATTAACCACAAGCAAGATGCACTTTGCACATGCACTTCATGTTAGTATATGCCGGGGGACACCGTGGAAATAGCTCTATTCACTAGTTTCTATTTATTCACATTATGTGTTACAGTGTGGTGTGTATGCGTATGAACGTGTTAGGGTGCGGTCCGTTGTGAACCCAGATGCAGGTATACATGTACGTGTGTAGATGGGCATACGTGAGTGTCATTTTCTAGATGCCTGGTTTTAAACGTGTATGAAATTATGTGTGAGTAGCTGTGTATGTTTCTCTGTCTGTGTCTTTGTATAGGCAGATGTGATTGTGTGCGTGCAGGACTGAGCCTCGTGACTTCTCAAAACCTGGTTGAAATGCTGGGAGAATGTCATCGTCTTCTAAAAATAGAGGAGCTGAAATATTTTGAAGAGAGGATTGAACACACACACACATACACACACACCCAAACACATTTCTGTTTTGAGATTCCCTATGTTCCCTTAAGCCCTGTGTGTAATGGAAAAACACCAAATATTTGCAGTTTTCTGTCATGATAAGGATTGTTGACTTCATCCAGGGACAGAATTTTATCACTCAGTTGTCAGGGGAAGGGTGTAGGAGGGGGCCCTGAAGGGGACAGATTTAGACGAATCAAGTCTAACCTTGCTTCTCTGCAGCTGATTCCATCTGTCTTTAAAACATCTTGGCCTACTTCCCACTGTTCAAAGGGAAGGAGCTTGTCTCTAGCTGTGGATCCGTTTGGCATATAGGCGAGGGAACAGAGGGGCCGTGGTCATCTTCCTTTTGAGGACAAGAAGACACAAAGACATGAGATCCTGTTGTAGCATAATGGGATTAGAAACAACAGAAAATGTCTACTTCTTTATGGGTTGTGAGATATGATAAAGGCTTTCTGAAGTGTTTATGAAGTTTGTTCCAGGTGATTCTAAGAGAAGACTCTTAGTTCTCTGAGATGAATTAGAATCAGAATCATGGAGGTTCATACAATCATCAGAACAACCTCTGGAAGTTTGTTTGTTTGTTTATTTGTTTGTTTGAGACAGAGTCTCACTCTGTCACCCAGGCTGGAGTGCAGTGGCGCAATCTTGGCTCACTGCAATCTCTACCTCCCAGGTTCAAGCGAGTCTCCCGCCACAGCCTCCCAAGTAGCTGAGACTACAGGTGTGCGCCATCATGCCCAGCTAATTTTTGTATTTTTAGTAGAGATGGGGTTTTGTCATGTTGGCCAGGCTGGTCTTGAACTCCTGACCTCAAGTGATCCACCTGCCTCAGCCTCCCAAAGTGCTGGGATTACAGGTGTGAGCCACTGTGCCTGGCCAACCTCTGGAATTTGTAAGAATCTTATGTTTATTGGGGATTTATTATAATAGCATAGATCACTGGCTTTGTGTTCATCAACTTACTTAATTTCCACCACAATCATGTAAGGGTAATTATTATCCTATTCCACAGGTGAGAAAAATAGCACACAGAGGTGGAGACACTTGTCCAAGGCCACAAAGCTAGTAAATGATGAAATAATTTTTGAATTTTAAAACAAAATAAAGAGTTTAAGTAGAAGATTAAACATAGCTGAAGAGAAAATTAGTAAACCAGAAGATAAATCTGAAGAAATTATTAAGACTAACAGTTAGAATATGTAAAGGCATGAAGCAATAATGGAGGATGGAATGAGAAATTGAATAAACATCTAATCAGAATTCCAGAAGGAGAGAAGACAGTGAATATTTGAAGATAATTTCTCAGAGGAGAAACACAAGTCCATAGATAGAGGATACAACATATACCAAGCAGAATAAACAAAACTAAATTCATTACTAGACACATTTCAGAAAACCTGAAAAATAATAGAGTCAAAGAGATCTTATAACCAGTAAGACAGAAAAGAGAAATCACCTGCAAAATAATGGCATAGATTTATTGTATAATCCCCAGTAGTAATAATGGAAGCTCGAAGAAAGTGGAACCATATTAAGAGAAAGAAAAAACAAACCTCTCAACCTGAAATTGTGTACCTAGAAAAATCTGTTCTTTCTAAAAGAGGGTGAAATAAAGATATATTCATAACTCCAGGATTCCAGAACTCATGCTTTTTCCTCTACGTTATACTGTTGCTACCAGTTCTCAGATAGTTTAGATCTGAAGTTTTATAGTCAGTCATGCCTCATTTTATTGTACTTTGCTTTATTGCACTCTGCAGACATGACTTTTTTAAAAACTTGAAGCTTGGTGACAACCCTATGTCAAACAAATGTATTGGTGCCAATTTTCCAACAGCATGTTTTCCAACTTTCTGTCTCTGTGTCACATCTTAGTAATTCACACATGATTTCAAACATTTTTATTATTATCATACCTGTTACGGTGACCTGTGATCAACGATCTCTGATGCTACTACTGTAATTGTTTTGTGGTGTCATGAACCGCACCCATGTAAGATGGCAAACTCAGTTGATAAATGTGTGTGTTCTGACTGCCCCCACCAGCTTTCCCCCATCTCTCTTCTTCTCCTTTGCCTCCCTATTCCCTAAGACACACAACATTGAAATTAAGCCAACCAATAACCTTACGATGGCCTCTAAGTGTTCAAGAGTCACGTCTCTCACTTTACATGGAAAGCTAGAAACTGTTAAACTTAGTGAGGAAGGTGTGTCCAAAGCTGAGATAGGCCAAAAGCTAGGCCTCTTATGCCAAACAGTCAAGTTTTGAATGTAAAGGAAAAGTTCCTGAAGAAAATTAAAGGTGCTATTCCAGTGAACACATGAATGATAAGAAGGAAAACAGCCTTACTCCTGATAGAGAGAAAGTTTTAGTGGTCTGGATAGATCAAACCAGGCACAATACTCCCTTGAGCCAAAGCGTAATTCAGAGCAAGGCCCTAACTCTCTTCAACCCCATGGAAGAAGGCTGAGAGAGGTCAGAAAGCTGCAGAAGAAAAGTTTGAAGCTAGCAGAGGTTGGTTCATTACGTTTAAGGAAAGAAGTCATCTCCATAACATAGAATTACAAGATGCAGCAGCAAATGCTGATGTAGACACTGCAGCAAGTTATCTAGAAGATCTAGCTAAGATAACTTATGAAGGTGACTACACTAAACAACAGCTTTTCAATGTAGATAAAACAGCCTTCTTCTTTAAAGAAGAAGATGCCATCTAACACTTTCTTAGCTAGAGAGGAGAAGTCAATCCTGGCTTCAAAGTTTCAGAAGACAGGCTGACTCTCATGTTATGGGCTAATGCAGCTTGTGGCTTTAAGCTGCAGTCAATGCTCATTTACCATTTTGAAAACTCTAAGGAATTACGCGGCTAGGAGCAGTGGCTCACGCCTGTAATCCCAGGTCTTTGAGAAGTTGAGATGAGAGAATCACTTAAGCCCAGGAGTTCAAGACCAGCCTGGGCAATAGAGCGAGACCCCATCTCTACAAAATTAAAACAAACAAACAAACAAAAAACTTTAGCCAGGTGTTATGGTGTGTACCTGTAGTTGCAGCTATTTTGGAGGCTAAAGCAGGAGGATTGCTTGAGACCAGGAGTTCAAGGCTGTAGGGAGCTATGATTGTGCCACTGCACTCCAGCCTGGGCAGCGGAGTGAGACCCTGTATACTCTGTCTATGCTCTATAAATGGGGCAACAAAGCCTGGATGACAGCACATCCGTTTCCAATGTGGTTTATGAACTGTTTTAAGTCCACTGTTAAGACATACTGTTCAGAAAAAAAGGTTCCTTTCAAAATATTACTGCTTGTTGACAGTAAACCTGGCTACCCAAGAGCTCTGATGGAGATGCACAAGGAGGTGAATATTGTCATGCCTGCTAACACAATATCCATTCTACAACCCATGGATTAAGGAATAATTTCAACTTTCAAGTCTTATGATATAAGAAATACATTTTGTAATGCTATAGCTGCCATAGATAATGATTCCTCTGATGAATCTGGGCAAAGTTAGTTGAAAACCTTCCGGAAGGGATTCACCATTCTAGATGCCATTAAGAACAATCAAGGTCAAAATATCAGCATTAATAGGAATTTGGAAGAAGTTTATTCTCACCCTCATGGATTACTTTGAGGGGTTCGAGACTTCAGTAGGGGAAGTCATTGCAGATGTGGTGGAAATAGCAAGAGAACTAGAAGCAGAGCCTGAAGATGGGACCAAACTGCTGAAATCTCATGATGAGGAGTTGCAGCTTCTGGATGAGCAAAGAAAGTGGCTTCTTAAGATAGAATCTACTCCTGGTGAAGATGCTGTGAACGTTGTTGAAGTGACAACAAAAGATTTAGAATATTCCGTAAACTTAGTTGATAAAGCAGTGGCAGAGTTTGAAGACTGACTCCAATTTTGAAACAAGTTCCACTCTGGGTAAAATGCTCTCAAACAGCATCACATGCTACAGAGAAATCTTTCATGGAAGGAAGAGTCAATCAATGTGGTAAACTTCATTATCATCTTGTTTTAAGAAATTGCCACAGCCACTTCAGTCTTCAGTGACCACCACCCTGATCAGTCAGCAGCCATCAACATTAGGCCAGACCTTCCTCTTGCAAAAAGGTTATGACTTGCTGAAGGCTCAGATGTTCATTAGCATTTTTAGCAACAAAGTGTTTTTAAATTAAGATATGTACAATGTTTTTTAGACATAATGCTATTGCACACTTAATAGACCCTAGTATAGTATAGACATAATTTTTATATGCACTAGGGAACCAAAAAATTCATGTGACTCACTTGATTGAGATATTCACTGTTGCAGCGGTCTGGAACGAAACCTGCAATATCTCTGAAGTATGCTTATATTACAATAATTATCTTCCAGGAAATTCTTCTTGCTTCCTCTGTTTCCTCCTGCCTCCACTATTCCTTTTAAGGTCACAGCATTTCTAGGGGAAAAAAAAATGCCATTTTCATTGGCTTGTATTTAAGGGAGCTCCAGGGTCTAATCCTTTGGAAGTTCTCCTTCATAAAAGGCTCTGGGGAGTCAAAACAGCACTGCAGACTGTCGCTGGACCCCAGTGACAGTCTACAGACAAGAGAGGTGGTGGGAGCAAGCACGGAGCATACCATGAAGGCCCTGGAACCCTTTCTAGAAATCTTTTGCACTCCCTTAGAGACCATAACTTGGTAAACACTGCACCTTTAAATATCATTTTATTAGAGTGAACAGAGCCTGCAGGCATAGCATTAATCAACTCAGCGTTCCCTTCAGGCCTGGGGGCTGGCAGAGTCTTGCCTTCCCTTTGTCCCAAGGTCAGAAATTACTTTGCAGTTCACTTGGCTCAATTTCCCTTTGGATTAGCACTAAGATAGCTTTTAACTAAAGGTTTTCTCCCCCTTGAAATGCACCAAACTCTCAGCTAAGACTGCTGGCCTCAGATCACAAATTCCTCTTCCGTTCCCTCCCCTGAGAACTAACCCTGAAGGGTGATTGATTTACTTAACCTTTGTTGGTACAAATATGAAAGGCAGCTGCCTCTCTTCAGCTAACATTTGAACCAGTTTATGTTATTTTGCTCTGAGAGCTGGCATTTCTTGAAGGTCTTCTCTGACCTTACTCCAGAAAAGTGGTAAGGCCCTCGTCTTGGCAGAAAATGGGAGGAAATACAGAAGGGAAAAGGGGGCCAACGTGGAGAGGTTGTGAAGAGGAGGAAGGGGAGTGGTCAGCAGTGTTGGCATTCAGGAGACCAGAGACGCCAGTAGAAGAGCTGCGGAGTCCCTCCTGGAGTCTGTGCCTCAGCCTCCCCAGCGGTCCCCTTTCCTTCTTCCCTTTCTCCTCCCCACTCCAGGATGGCCTATGCCTCCACTCTGCCCCCAGTCCTCTTCTTTTCCTGGACCTCAGGACAAGAGAGGACTTTCTTCCTGGGGTCTAAAACTGCCATATTGTCCCCCCTCCAACCTTAATCAAGGTTTCTCAGCCATGGGCCTCTGCAAGCCCTACCCTTCCACCTTGTATTAGTTAAGACAACACTAACTGCTATGATAAACCTAAAACTCTCTATGGATCAAATATGATAGAAATCTAGTTTTTGGCCAGGCATGGTGGTTCACGCCTGTAATCCCAACACTTTGGGAGGCTGAGGTGGGAGGATCTCTCAAGCCCAGGAATTTGAGACCAGCTTAGGCAACATAGTGAGAGAAAGGAAGGAAGGAAGGAAGGAAGGAAGGAAGGAAGGAAGGAAGGAAGGAAGGAAGGAAGGAAGGAAGGAAGGAAGGAAGGAGAGGAAAGAGAGAAAGAAAGAGAGAAAGAGAGAAAGAGAGAGAGAGAGAGAGAAAGAGAGAAAGAGAGAAAGAAATGCATTTATTGCTCCCATAAAGTCCAAAATGGGTTTTCCTGACTGGCAGGCAGCTATCCTCTGAACCGTGATCTGTATCTGGGTTCCTTCTATTCTATGGTTCCACCCTCTTCATCCACTGGCTCCCAGAGTGGGAGGGGAAAATGGCAAAGGACTGTGTGGGGGAGACTTATGCACCAGGCCTGGAAGAGGCTCGTGGCTTCTCCTCACATTCCATTGGCTGAAGTCCAGTCAAATGGCCACAAGGGAGGCTGGGAAATGTAGGGTAGCTGTGTTCCCAGGAAGAAGAGGAGCCAGTCTCTGCTCACCCCTGCCCCTTTCTTACTTTCCTATTTTGCCCGTGGTGAAGATATCTTCACCAGGTGTCTGTTAGGGCTGGTTTTTTACTATTTGGTGAAGTTCAGCTGCTTCACTTATTTTTCTACACAGGGATGCCCACTAAGTGTTACCTTCACATCAATCCCCAAACATGGTGGTGGCTCCCTCAGGCACTCCATTGAGAAGCATTTGCAGCTGCCCTGGGTCTTGAGTGCCAGGATTGACTGATGCAGAGTGGATGTGGTGGCAAGGGTACCATTTTTTGGCCATCTTGCTCCAACAGCCCTTTGGGGGTTTATTTCCCCAGCAGTTGTGTGGTCCCAATGGTTGGGACCATCAGCCCAGAGGCCCATCACTTTTTTTTTTTTTTTTTTTGAGACGGAATCTTCATCTTGTCGCCCAGGCTGGAGTGCGATGGCGTGATCTTGGCTCACCACAACCTCCGTCTCCCAGGTTCAGGCGATTCTTTTGCCTCAGCCTCCCAAGTAGCTGGGATTACAGGCACCAGCCACCACGCACGGCTAATTTTTGTATTTTTAGTAGAGATGGGGTTTCACCATGTTGGCTAGGCTGGTCTCGAACTCCTGACCTCAGGTAATCCGCCTGCCTTGGCTTCCCAAAGCCTGGCCAGCTCATCACTTTTTTTTCCCCCTCGAGACAGAATTTTGCTCTGTTGCCCAGGCTGAAGTGCAGTGGCGCGATCTCAGCTCACTGCAACCTCCGCCTCCTGGGTTCAAGCGATTCTCCTGCCTCAGCTTCACAAGTAGCTAGGATTACAGGCATGCGCCACCATGCCTGGCTAATTTTTTGTATTTTTAGTAGAGACGGGGTTTCTCCATATTGGCCAGGCTGGACTCAAACTCCTGACCTCATGATCCACACACTTTGGTCTCCCAAAGTGCTGGAATTACAGGTGTGAGCCACCATGCCTGGCCCTATCACTTTTATATCACTTCCTTTCAATGCCCCCAGGATGATACACCCTCCTTTTCATTTTGCACCTTTAACTTCTCTGGGCCAGTCTGTGTTCTAGTTAACCTCAGCCACTTGCAGAGCAGAACTGACTTGTATAAGGCTAATCGGAGAGAAGGAGCAGATTATGAAAGGCCTTCAGAGACAGCCCTGTGGCCCAGGAGACATGGAGAAATGCCGTGGATGGCATGATGCAGGAAGCCACCTGCTGGGGTGAATGAGGAAGACTGTGGACCTGTGGCAGAGGCTGAGGGCAAAGACGGCAGCCAAAGCCCTGGGCCAGAAGGTGGTGCAGGTGTTGCCAAAGTGACAAAGAAATTTGGCCCTGAGGTCCCTTCTCTATACCCTGCCCTCCCTCAGTTCCACTGTAGCTAGAGTGCTGGAAGCTGAGTTGCAGTGTCAAGCACATGTGTGCGTTTGTGCCTGTCCACCTGCTCACACCCCTATGGGGATCTTCATCATTGGCACTGACCCCCTCTCCATTATACCAGATTGTCCACATCCCTTCCTGATGGCTAACAAGATGCGAATACATTCACATCCCTCCCCCAGGTGTGCTTCTCTAAGGTAACAAAGTCCCTCAATTAATCCAGCCCTGAGGGACAGGAGAGATAGGGGAAGATCTTCAAGTCCCTAAATCTGAAAAGGAAACAAATGGCCCAACATTGCAGTCCTTGGTGTTCATGAGAAAGATCCGGGGAGACTTAAAATTACAGACTCCTAGGCCCCTATGCAGAACCACTGAATGCGAATCTCCAGAGGCTGAGTCTCCTTGGCTGCCTCAGTGGCACCACAGGGAATCCAGATGCACACCAAAGTTTGGGAACTACTGGCTTCAGGAGCCAGTTCTGTAGAGTCTGAAATAAGAGATGCTCCAGAGAGAATCCGAGGTATCATAATTCTGTAACATTAGCCATCAAAATGGGATTAGTAAAGACCGCTAGCACTTACTAACCATTTCCGATATGCAAGTGCTATTCCTATGTGCTGTACATGGATTATTTCCTTCTCACAGTAAACTTACGAAGTAGGTTCTGCTGTTGTCTTCGTTATACAGATTAGGAAACAGAGGCACAGAGCGGGTGTTCTAAGATCACATAGCTAGTAAGTATGAAAGCCTAATTTGATCTCAGGAAGTCTTACTCCAAAGTCTCTGCTCTTAACCATTATGCCGCACTGTCACCCTTTTTCCTCTTTTAATAGGTGTGAGAGTTGAAAGGGGAGAGGTGGTCTAGAGAAGAACTGAGAGGAGGATAGGTTAGCTGAGCTCCATCTTTCGCACTTACCACCCATCCCCTCCACGCTAAAAGGAAGATAATGAAGGGGTTCAGAGAAGAGATTATGAGAAAGAAAGGCATCTGCCATTTGCATTTCAGTCTGGTCACTTAGTTAATAACTTCCCGTGGGTGCCTCCACGCTTCTCAGGAATGAGAAAATCTGTTCCCTTTGTCTGCCATAATTCTTTCTCTTCATTAACACCTGACAAGGTCCTACTGACCCTTCAGGTCTCCCTGGGAAGCCTTAGATAACTCTCCACCCTAACAGAGTCTATCATGACTTTTGATCTTCTTCTGCAATTATGGGTGTTCACATCTTCCTCTAGTCATCGTTCCTTGAAATCAGGGACTCCACAGCCCTTTTTGTCATTGTAGTCCCCATGCTTGGCACAGAGAGGCACTCAATAAATCTTGTGGGAAAAAATGAATGAAGGAACGAAACATTTATTGAGCACATACTGTGTGTCAGACACTACAAGATCTTATGGATCTTTGAAGATGTATGGACATAGTTCCCACTCACAACGAATGTACAATCTTGTTAGGAGGAACAGATGTACCCCCAAGAGCAGTGAGACCCAGAGGCATCACTGGCCTCCCATGTCACTGTAGGTCAGTCACTGCCCTGCTTCCTCTTTTCCTCCTGGTACAAAGGGTTTATAAATCCTCTGAGGACACTCCCTATTCTCTTGTCTATTTCTACATAGAGACATCATTAAATGGACCCTGTGTACTTGTGGTTTGGAAGGTGGAGGAGCCAGGGAGAAGGACCTGGAAAGGCCACTTCTCACTGGTACTGGGACAGAATAGTGGTTGCACAGTGAGCAGGAGAGGAAAAATGACAAAGGTCCTGGGACCCTGGGGAAGAAATAAGAGGCTTCTCTGAGTGCCAGCCTGGGAAGATGAAATGCTCCTAGGGGGTTGATTTGTATGTCTTGGGCACCAGTCAAAGGTCACTTTCCACAGTCCTGTTATTTGAGGGGAGTGGGAGGGTGGAAGGGGCTGCCTCCTTATTGCTTCCTCTCCTTAGCCAGTTCTGCTCAGAGCCCCAAAACCCAAGACCAGATTGTCAACCCCAGCCTGCTGCGCAAGATTTGTTTAGGCCTTGCATACTAATTGGCTCCACTCTGGTGCTCCAGGAACTTAATTGTGAGCCCATCACGACCTCTTCTGTCCTCAGATAGGAATGTGCACAGGCTTGTAGCAGAAACTGGGATTGCACAAGCGACAGGACGTTGGAGGGTGGGGTGGGAAATCCTGGGTGTTAAGCTTTGCCTGAGTTGATGCAAGGTCATCTTCTGAAGGATGAGATGAAGCAACAAAGTCAGGATCCCCAGCCAGGGCCACAGAGGTCAAGGAGGCAGAGGCATCCTATGAATTTCCCTAATGAAAAATCAGGTGTCAGGACACCGGGTGGAAAAGTTAATGGATCTCCCAGATCCTTGCTATTTTCTTTTTCTTCTGATTGCAGACACTTCCGAAATGACTTGTCCAGGCCTGGCCAGTCCCTCAGCAGAGGCTGGATGGAAGAGGTTAGGGGGGAGAGGTCAGCATTGCCAACAGGACTCTGGAGCCCCAAGGAACCCAATCTGTGTTCTTTCCAGAATGAGTCAGAATAGGCTGCCACAGCGGGCAGCCTTGCCTGGTCACCATTCCAGGTGACCAGGGGCCACAGCACAGTCCTTGCATCCCCATCCTGGTCCTGTGCGGGAGGGATTGAAGCTGCTCAGGCCCAGTGCTCTGGGACTGTGTGTCACATGCCCTAGCTGTTCATGCCCCTCTCACTGCAGGCCCCAGGCCTGATAACTGGCTTTTTTCTGTTTTGTTCTTGAGCCCCAGTTCCTTATCCTATCAGGACTTAGACTTCTCCACCAGCCTTATAGTGAAGGCTCCATCTGTTGAACCTGTTTCTGGAAGCTGTTTCATCTCCTGGCCCTCCTGCTCCTCCCCAGGGACAGAAAATCCCAATTAGACATCCATGGTAGCCATTCTTAATTGATCACATCACTCTTTCCTATTTTCTTCTGCTAAAGCAAGTCTTAAAATCCCCCTTGACACAGAGCTCCAGACAGCCACAACCAATCCATTACACCCAGCATGGGAACTGAATCCTATTTGCCGTCTCTGCTTTTTCCATTTGGACCCCTCCCAGGCCCTGCAGCTGGGACCTCTAGCAAGGACTGCCCTCATTTTCCCTGCCCCCCACCCCTGCGCCTTGCCCCATTTCACCAGGCTGTGCCCCAAATATGGCCAGAAGCTCAAAGATGCTAATTATGATTTAAATTCATTTTTCCTTCTAATCTCAAAGACTTGCACTACTCTATCCATTTTAGGAAGAGGGAAATTTTGAGAAGCCAAGAAGGTACAGGACTCTTATTTGACTCTTGGTCCAAAGTTGGGGAAATAATCCCCTGATAGGCTGAGCAAAGTCACAGAGTATAACCAGAACCCCCAGCTACATCTCATTTCTCACCTACTAAAAAAGCAAAGCACATAATCTCCATCTACTTTAGGGGCAGTCCCAGTTTTCACTCAGCAATAAACCCTCATTTCACACTTCTTTCCTGCTGCTTGCTGCTAAGTACAGAGATGTCTCTCTATATATATATAACTTCCCTTGCCCTAAATGGGCCCAAAGTCCACCTCCTGACTACCCCCTGAGTGTATCTTTGGGACACACTGACTTAATGCAGATCACAGGCACTGGTTTCTTACACCTTGTGTTTCAGAATCACCCGCAAGCTTCATAACATATAGATTCCTAGGCCCCATCCAATTCAAACCAAGAGTCTCCTGGATAAGGGCCTGAGACTCTGTGTAATATAACTCCCTGGATCAGTAGTCCTTAAAGTGTGATCCCCAGCAGCAGCCACACCTGCGAACTTACTAGAACTGCACTAACAACTCCTCAGGTGATTCTGATGCAATTCCAGTCTGAGAACCCGCTGTCCTCGGTGGTCCTGGGTAGATTCAAGTTTGGGAGCCATTGATCCAAGGGACCCTGTCGATTTCTGACTCCAGCTGTGGTCCCTTGGCCCCATCCAGTGCAGCCTAAATGGTAGGGAGCAAACCCTGGGACATCTTTAGTCTTCTCTAGGTGACTGGCCTGTTGAAAGGAAAAGGCTGGAACAGACAACTTCTCCAAGGCTGTTGATATACCTGGCAGCAGTTTCTGCTGGCCGCCAGAGAGCCAGCCAAGCAAAGGCCCTTCTGAAAGGCTCTATTCAAAGCTGTTAAATGAGCAAACACCACCGCTTTTTTCCTTTCCCCTGCACCTGGAGCTGTGACCAGAACTGTTGGCAACCGCAGCTGTGGCCCCATGAAAGGGCCAGGGCAAAAGAAGATCAATCCTTACCTGCTGGAGAGCTAGGCCCCTGAGAAGGAGCTGGCCAGAGGGTTCAGAAAAGGGAATGTCCCCCAGATACAGGGCCAACTCCTCAGAGTGGGAAAACCCGTTCCTCCTCTGCGTCCCTAGCACAGTGCTTACATTCAGACAGTGCCTGGGAAGTGGGCTGTGCTGCGTGCCCAGCAGAGGGAAGCTCTGGGGGTCTCTCAGACTGTAGAGGACAGGTGGACAGGCCGACCACCCACAGACAATTCAAGATGGGAACCTATTCATGCCCAGTCGGGGTCAAGGCACTGTAGGGTTGCAGCTGTGCACCACTTCAGTTGCAGAGAGAGCACAGATTTGAAACCGCCCTGTCCTTCAAGGTCCACATCACATGTCCAGAGCAGGGCTCTGTGCTGCACTGGCCACTGCCCAGAGGGAATGACATAGTCGTGCACCCTGTCGTCAGGACTCTAGCAGTCTGAGCCATTTCCCCAAGGCCAGTACAAGTCTTGGTTTCTGGTTTCAACAACAGTTTATTTAATCTCCCATCTTCTGATTCACTTGCGGACCAAGAATCAACCCTCTGGTATTTTATGAAACCATAAGGCTTTCACTATGTCAAACTTGAAATCCAGATGGACTCAAACCCATCACCACTCACGTTCCAGGAAACCTTTCTTTTTTTTTTTTTTTTTTTTTTTGAGACGGAGTCTCGCTCTGTCGCCCAGGCTGGAGTGCAGTGGCCGGATCTCAGCTCACTGCAAGCTCCGCCTCCCGGGTTCACGCCATTCTCCCCAGGAAACCTTTCTTACCAGCCGTATGCTTGCGTAGCCTTTGCGCCCCTTCCTGGATCAATCTCCTTATCTGTAAAATAGAAGGATACCACCAACTTCACAATACCCTTCCATCATATTGCAGTCACTTAACAAAGCTTAATTGCCTACTTACTTTCTCCTTTAAGTTGAGAAGCCAGTACGCAAGGCCACAAAATGGTAGAAGTGGGGTCTGAGTCTGGATTTTCTGTCATCCTACATAGAATACCATGGTAGTAAGTTGAATTGTGTGCCCCAGAAAGATAGGCTGAAGTCCTAGCCCCCTGTGAATGTGACCATAATTGGAAATAGGGTCTTTGCAGATGTGATCAAGTTAAGATGAAGTCATACTAGATTAGGGTGTGGTGTCTATAAAGAAAAAAGAGGCAGGTTTGGGTACAAAGATACACAAAGAAGGCTATGCGAAGACAGAGGCAGAGGTCGGAGTGACGCAGCCACAGGCCCAGGAATGCCAAGGATTGTTGGGAGCCACGGGGTGCTAGGAAGAAGCAAGTAAGGATTCCTCTCTGGAGGCTTAGAGAAAGTGACTCTGCCCGTATCTTGATTTCAGACTTCTAGCCTCTCGAACAGTGAAAAAATAGATTTTTGCTTTAAACTACCCAGTTTGTGGTAATTTGTTCCAGCAGCTCTAGGAAACTAACACTAACGTTCTCCCCCAGACCTAAAGCACCGCTGCTGACCTTTCTGTGGCTGGCCCCATTCCCATCGGCAGCCTTTACTCTCCTGCTGATCCCCAACTTTACCTGGCTCTCCATAAAATAACATCATATTTCACATGTGAACCATGCTTTCGTTGGTTTTCTAGAGACAGAGTCTTGCTCTGTCACCCAGGCTGGAGTACAGTGGTACCATCCTAGCTCACTGCAGCCTTGAACTTCTGGGCTCAAGCAAGCCTCCCACTTCAGCCTCCCAAAGCACTAGGATTACAGGCATGAGCCATGGCACATGGTCAGAGTTTCAAGGCTTTTGATCTCATTTTATGATGTGAAAATTGAGGATCACGGAGATTAAGGTGATTATCCTGTGATACCATGACAAATAAGTGGAACAGCCAAGACTGAACCCAAATACTCTGACTCTTAAGCCAAAGTTCTTTTTCTTTAAATTTTTTATTGTGAGGTATAATAACACACATATAGCAATGCACAAACACAAATGTATAGCTCAAGCAAAGCAGCACAACCCATATAAACACCATCTATGTCAAGGAATAGAATACTGCCTGCCTCCCAGGTGCCCCCTGGCAATCACTCTCCCTTTCCTCCTCCCCAAGGTTACTGCTGCCCTATGCCAGGCCAGTGATTGGACCACGCATCCCATTTCAACCTCGGTGTCACTAAGAATCATTGGAGGCAGCAGTAAAAAGATGGAAGCCTGTATATGTACTGGGGGAAACCCCTGCGCTCCTTTCTCTAAGGCTCAGGATTTCCCTGAAGCTAAGCCTCTCTAGGGCTCTTCCCCATGGCTTTCTTTAGAGACGTCAAAACAAAACACAACACACAGCTCTTAACTGGTCTTGACACTTTCAGAATCCTAAAAGCTGGGAGTGGCTGACACATTTTTTTTTTAAGCAGTAAAACCATAGACTTTGAACAAGAAGGGAGGGAGAAGGGGAGATCAGAAGGTACACCCAAGGGCTGGGATCATGGATGGTTAAGGAAACAAAGCAATAATTATCAAGTCCCTGAGAACAGCCTGCCCACCACATCCCCCTCCCTTCCTCCTACCAGAGACATCTCTGCTATACCAGCAGGGGTAAGCAAGACCCACAGGAGTTTAGCCTAATCTTGCCTAGAGGCAGGCACAAGCCACATGGCTTCTCGTCGCGCCTTCCTGTCTGAGTTTGTGATCCCTCTCTTCGCCAGGAGTCTGCACGCCTGCTGTCAGTATCAGAGGATAGATAGGGCAGGAACAGGGGAGAGTAAGAGAACAGGGACTAGTCAGAAGGCTCCAGCCAGGAAATTGAGCCATCATTCCCTTTCCTGACTTCTGGAAAGTCACTTAACGCCTCTGGGCTGCAGATCCTGCCCTCTGAAGCAAGGGCAATGGGTCAAGACCTTGTGGCAACACTGATGCAGACATGAGATGCTCCCCAGGCTCCCAGATGAAGACAGACAAACAGAAGGATCCTTTTGTAGTGGCGAGGCTTCAGCTCACACCGCCCAGGCTGCCGCAGGGGAGACTTGATGCAGCTACTTCTGCAGATGCACCTGCAAGGCAGGAAAGTGAGGGGCTCTGGAGGGAGGACAGGAGCTGGAGGGAGTGACAGCTCAACAGCTGTCGGTTACAATCAATGCCTCAATGCCACTCTCTATCTGCTGGCAGGCCTGCAGCGGCCAAGGCACTGGAAAAAGGCAAGATCATTACAGGACTGGATGGAAGGGCTATCTCTGCTCAGTTGTCCTGTCTGTTTTCCTTAAGCCAGAGTGGGTTAGATCTCTAAGCCCATGGGGAAATTCATACTACTAGGGCTGTTTTCTGGAAAAAAAAAATTATGGCCTGAGTTCCAAGAAGACTGGCCTTATGGACTAGGAATTGGAAGCTTTCCATTTAGTTCTGATATCTGCTACTTAGAGTGTGCTTGAGCAAGTCACTTCCATTCTTAGTCTCAGTTTCTGCATCTGACGATAGTAACAATTTTTAATTTATTGAGCACATATTATGTGCTAGGTGATGAGCTGGATGCTTAATATGCATTCTCTGTAATATCGGTCCTTTCTACCTCATGGAGATGCTGTGAGGATCAAATAAAAAATATACTTCCTCAAAAACTTAACAGAATTACCAACGAACCAGCAATGCTACTCTGAGGTATACACCCCCAAATAATTGAAACAAAACAAGCCACTCAATAAAACACTTGTTTATGAATGCTCATAGCAACTTGATTCAAGTAGCCAAAAGGTGGAAACAACCCAAATGTCCACAACTGTAAGCAAGCCATAGTATATACACACAATGGAATATTACTCAGCCATAAAAAGGAATGGAGTACCGATACATGCTAAAACCTGCGCGTCCCTTAAAGACATTATGCTAAGTGAAAGAAGCCAGACACGGAATCCCATGTTTTATGACTTATTTTATATAAAATATTCAGAATAGGTAAACCCATAGAGACAGAATAGATTAATGATTACCAGAGAATCATGGGGTGTACTTCTGGAGTTACAAAAAAAAATTGAAAATAGAGACTGGTGGTGGCTGCACAACATTGGGAATACACTAAATGCCACTGAATTGTACACTCTAAAATTGCTAATTGTATATTATGTGGATTTCACCTCAGTAAAAGATAGAAACATCTGTGTCTGTGGAAGTCTGTGCACTGTTTAAAGTCGTGGCTCAGGAGCACAGTTTCCATGTGGAGCACCCTCTGCAGGTTGTTTAGCTTTTTTGGTTTTTGATTATTTACAAATAAATAACCGCCCGCTAACTCATTCCTCTAAAATGAGAAGAAATGGGGGCAGCTTGCCTTAACTTTCCCACACAAGCATATTGCAGCCATGCTCCACTACATATGGTTGAATTCAGCCTCCTGGGTCAGTGTTGTTGCCAAACTGCAGAGGCATATGTTACCCATGCATACACTGATGTGCCCACAGGCTGTGGTGCTCGGGAGCACGCATTTCCCACATGGAGCCCCCTCTACAGTAAGCAAATGTGCCTGAGAGCTCCTAATTGGCCCATCTCAGGCAATGGAGGATTATCAGTGAACATGATGAGTTTCTATTAGCACCGAGCCACTTCCTACACAGCAATGCTTCATCAGGGCTCCGATAAAGGCGAGACAGGCTCCAGAGACAATAGCAAGCAACAGGCCAGTGGAGAGTGGGAGGCTGCAGAGGCAGCCGCCATAATGCATTATACAGGAGGGATTTGCTTTCAGCTAATTAATAGTGTGCCACACTCCCTGGCTCCTTCTCCCTAGCTGATCTCCAAGCTGATCTCCACTCCTGCCTCCCTTCAGGAGGGTCCCTGGAGAAGCAGGGATAAGAAGGGGAGCCAGGGCCCGGTAGGGATGGATATGCACCATGGGAAGAGGGGTGGCTGAATCATTGCTGCTCTCAGCACTCTGGGACTGGTGTCCAGGCCTCCTCCACTGATTGCACTGGGTTTTATACTTTACATAAAGATCCCAGCAGGGCTGAGCAGACAGGGCAGTGTTGTGGTGTTCCTGACTCATCAGGCAAAGGCTACTTTCTTAGACTGCCAAGGAGGAGGAGTCATCAGCTCTCCTACATGCATCTCCCGTCCCTCCTCAGGACACAGAGGTCTAGCAGGCACCTGGTCACCAACCTCTGGATCAGCTGCCCTGCTGCTTCTGAGGTCACAGACCCTAATGACCCTAGATAAATTGAACCAGGTGACCCCTTTGAATTGCAAAGTTGAGACAGGATATAAGTGCATGCCACTGGGCTCCTTTGCCCTGGGTTGGCGCTGCAGTTACCACATGAACTGCCAGAGGCCCTGCCAGCAGCACTCAAGGTTCCCTCGACCTGGTGGCCAAGCCTACTCAACTCCCGGATGCCATGGGCCTTAGATGATGGCTCCTTCGTGTCTCCTTGCATTTCCTCCAGGCCTGGGAGGTACTGAGGCTTCATGAGAAGCTGCTGGCAGCTGACGGCTGTGCCAAACTCAATGGCTGCCATGTGGTTGCCTCGATCATGGCACAGACAGGGGTCTGGATGAGGTTTTGTGGGAAAGGAGAGAGAGCCAGTACAAGCCGGTCAAACTGCTTGACCCATCGCCCTCCCCTACACATGTGAAAAGACACACACATACGCGCGCACACACACTCATCTCTGTATACAGAATACAGAAGAGAGGAGAGGGTTTGTCAGAGGTGGTCCTCTGTAGTTGGAGTGCCATCCAGCTTAAAGCCAGGAGAGGGAAGAAGACAGGAGGAAAAAAAAAGAAGAAAGAGGAGGAGGGAGGGGAAGTAAACATGAAAGAAACAAGAAAAAATAGGAACACAATCTGACTTGCCTTTACCTACAGCCAGCTGGTGCTCCTTCCCATCCCTTCATCTATGTTACATTAGAAGAGGGTCTCACACAGCAGAGAGGCCACTAGTTAAAGCATCAGCTTTGTGCCTGCACCCCAGTCACTTCTTCCACTTACTTAAAATGCTGGCTGATGTTATCCCCACACATCTCTGAGCCTCCACAGGGTTCCAAGTCTAGGGTTGCAGACACAGGTCTCTAAGGATAACAGTATGATTAGACAAGCACATCTCCCAGCTAACCTTTCAATTCTTTATTTCCTTCCAAATAACAGCACTTGTTCATGTCAAATCCCACTAATTGGTGATGCTAGCTCCTCTCCTTCTACAAATCCACAGTAACCAGCTACAGACCAAGGCCTTTCCGACTTAGAGGACCGCCTCCTGCTCCCTGCTTCCTCCCACTCCTCACTGCCTCCTCCTCGGCTCCCTTCCTAGTCATGCCTGCGGCTCTCTTCCCTCCTGTTGAGGCAAGATGGTATGTCTGGCAGCTGTTAACTCATTGCAGTTTATCAAACTGCTATCTACAATGTCCTAGGCATGGGTGCAGAGCTGGGGGAGCTGTTCCTTCAGTAATGTCAGTACAAACCAGGACCAAAGTCAAAGAATTGGGCAAGGATACAGAAAGAAAGAAAAGGTTAAAAAGGAAAAGCCCTCCTCTTATGTACCCTCCATGTTTGGTTTTCATGGAAACCTGGTTCTGGCGGACAGAGAGGACAGGCTAAGACAGGCCCATTGCAGTAGATAGGGTGGGTCCTGGTATGGCCCACCACGATCTGGCAGGAAGCTGGACGCCACATGGAGACCCCAGGGGCAGATCTTTTGGAGTTGAGGCTTTCTGGGAGAGCTCTTTTTCAACTCGCATTCCCAGGTGGGGAGAGCTGACTCTTTCAGACAAGTATGAGTGGTAATGCAGGTCTCAGGGCAAATGCTGAGTGCCTCAGCGGCCACTCCTTTCCACCACTGGTGAGGAGGGAGCCTTGGCAGTAAGAGAAGCATGGATGGTGAGGGGTTGGCAGTGGCTGTGAGAAGCCCAGGATAATCTTTCTGTATATTTCTCTGAGAAGGATCACTGACAATAGCTCCTGGTGGCCCTCAGGCAGGTGTTGTAGTCAAAAGAACCCTGACTTTGGTCCCAATTAACTCCATCCATTCATTTGTTCATCCATTCATTCATTCATTGGTACTATATGCCAGGTACTGGGCTTGTGCTGAAATCTCAGTTCATCGAAGATTCAAATGATTAATTGAGGCTGGACACAGAGGCTCACGCCTATAATACCAGCACTTTGGGAGGCCAAGGCGGGCGGATCCCTAGGTAGAGAGATCGAGAACATCCTGGCCAACATGGCGAAACCCCATCTCTACTAAAAATACAAAAAATTAGCTGGGTGTGGTGGCACACACCTGTAATCCCAGTTACTCCAGAGGCTGAGGCAGGAGGATCACTTGAACCCGGGAGGTGGAGGTTGCAGTGAGCCGAGATTGCACCACTGCACTCCATCCTGGTGACAGAGCAAGACTGCATCTCAAAATACAAAACAAAACAAAAACAAATGATGAATTGATTCAAAAGATTGAAATGATGTAGGTAGAGGACCTAGTCTAGAGTCTTAAAAAATATTCATTCCCTCTTAGTTCTCCAGAAAGAGGGCACCTCCTTCTAATCCTACACCCCACACCCCAGTGATCTCCTTAAACCAGAACGCATTTGCTCCTAGAAGATGCTATTTCATTGAAGCTGATGAAATGGGGAGCTGGAGAAAGAGGTGCCAATGGAGAGAGGGGTAGGTCTGAAAAAATGTAACAGGCCAGATAGAAATGCCTTAAAGTGGTGAAGTTTGAGAACTTCTCATGAGGCTGGTTGCTGGCAGGCAGATGGGGGAGAAGCAAATTCTCCCATAGGGTGTGTTTCTTAAAGTGATTGGAAATTTAAGAAGTAGGAGATGGGAGAGGGAGCGAATCTTTCTGTATCTTGATTGAAGATCAAAACAATTTCTCTTCTTGCAAATTCCCTTAGAAATACAGCCTCATAGGGATTGGGAAAGGAATTTATTTCTTCACAAAGCTTACCAAGCAGCCTGGCTGGGAGCCATCTGGCAGTTTTCCCAGCAGGAAAGTTATAGAAGAAGCAACAGTGCCCCCCAAGAAGCTGCAGCAAAAGACATAGGGACATAGGGAGATGGGTATGTGAGTTCCTGCCCCAAGGAACCCTATAGCCAAGGTGCTTTCCCAAGACGCAAACAGGCAGCTCTCGGAGCTCTCCCTCCAGTGGCTGAGGACCTGACCAGTCAAGGAGAATGGCCTAAAACTGTGCCACTCAAGTTGGGACAGCTAGGAGTTCATAAAACCCCAGAGAAGCATGGTGGGTCTAGAGAACCATTTTTATTCAAGGAGCTTTGGGGAGGCAGGAAAATTCTATTGAAATGAACATGAATGTTTGGTAAGATAAAACGCAAACTTTGCATGATTTGTTAACATCAAATGTGAGATTTTTGTCTTGAGTGGGCTGCTTTAGATTATGCCCCTTGATCACCAGGAGGTACACAATCATCCTTCTATCCCTTTCTGGTTATTTCTTAAAGAAAAATTTGAACAACCCCTCTTTTCAGAGCTAGACGTTTAAAGATTATTTTAGAGGTCATTGTGTCCATCCCTCACCTCTGGATAGCACTCTCAAACCTGACTACACACTAAAATCATCAAATAAAATCATCAATAAAAAGGATGCCAGGCACCGTCTGCAGAGATTCTGACCTGGAGGGGAGCCTGATGTGGGTGTTTTCCAAAGCTCCTCGGTGGTTCTGATGTGTGGCCAGGGCTAAGAACCATTCCTCCTTTATTTAACTGAGTGTGGTGGCATGAACCTATAGTCCTAGTTACTTGGGAGACTGAGGTGGGAGGATCACCTGAGCCTTGGAGGTTGAGGCTATAGTGAGCCATGATTGTGCTACTGCACTCCAACCTGGGAGATAGAGAGAGACCCTTTCTCAAAAAAATAAAATAAAATAAATAAAAGAGGGGGAGCGAGAGAACCATCCCTCTTAAATGAAGGGCTGTACTGTCAGAAGCTTAGAGGTTTCGGGTCTGCTAAATCCCTACTTCTGTTTTGTCTCACAAATGTCAGGTATGTCCTCTCTTTTCTTTCCAAGCTGCCACCACCAACATTCCTACTAAAATAATCTTCCCTTCGATTTTTTGATAGATTAGGACATAGGGTCCTCCTTTCTACCCACCAACTAGTCTCTGGACAAACACCCAAGACAAGCACTTTCTAAGCATCTAGCATATGCCAGATATATGCTGGATACTTACAATTGTTTCAAAACCACCCACTGAGATAGGTGTTAGTCATCCCCACTCTACACATAAGGAATCTGAGGACCAAAAAAAATTAAGGAAATGTTCTAGATTTCTAGAATTCCAAACCATTCCGTCCGACCCAAAATTCACTCCCTTTCCAAGACAACAATGATACATTGGCTTTCCGAAATAGATCCTTCTTTTTAAGAGGTTTTCTTTATCTTAAAAATTGTCTAACTATTGCTTTACCATAAGGACTATACACAGGCAAACAGACAATGGAAGAAACTAGAGTTAAAGAAATCTCACACATTACTAGGGGTCATTATTCTGGGTCTTCACTGAACTCTGAACTCCAATGGAACTAGAATCCAAGTTCTTAGACCTTTGGATGGGCACATGGGGCATGTCATGCTTCTCACCTTGAAGAAATGTCGCCACCCATCCCAGGTAGGAGCTACCCTGTCTCCTTTGCTCAAGGGAATTCAAAATGATGCTACTGCTTAAGTGGCATTCTTGATCAACTCTTCCCCCAACTCCAAACTTGATTCTTAAACTGCTAAGACTCAGGACATCTCTTCTGGGACGCTCTGTACTTGGCTCTTGGATGCTGACCTTTTCCATGACCCACTGTGATATGGTCTGGCTCTGTGCCCCACCCAAATCTTATTTTGAATTGTAGCTCCCACAATCCCCATGTGTTGTGGGAGGTATTTCATGGGAGGTGATTAAATCATAGGGTCAGTCCTCCCGTGTTGTTCTTGTGACAGTGAGACAGTGAGTGAGTTCTCATGAGATCTGATAGTTTTATAAGGGCTTTTCCCCTTTTACTCAGGACTTCTCTCTCCTGCCACCACATGAAGAAGAACATGTTTGCTCCCTCTTTTGCCATGATTGTAAGTTTCCTGAGGCCTTCCCAGCCATGTGGAACTGTGAGCCAATTAAACTGTGAGTCTTTCCTTTATAAATTACCCAGTCTCAGGTATTTCTTCATAGCAGCATGAGAACAGACTAATATACCCTGTGTAAGTAAAATATTTTTGTATCTATCCCCTGAAGATATTTTTCCATAGCTGTAGACAGTTCTGCACCAAGCCTTCCCTGTTCTCTTGCTCTTCTTGGGGATTTGATGATTCCAGTCACCAAAAGTCCTGCTGTACCCTTGGCTAGCTTCTCTCTGGTTTAAGTTACCAAAGTAGATTTACTAGTCTTTGGTAAAATCTAACTTCTTCACCTTTCATTTAGTCAACTAAGGGTTAGAATGGGCCTACTACAGACCAGCACTTGGCCAAGCACTGTGCTAACTTTTGAAGGCACAACGTCATTGCCTCTTTCCTCAGGGAGCTTCCAATCTATTAAAATAACCAAGAGTGGCTGCTGCTGAAGGGCCATCACATGGCAGCCTCTCTACTAGGAGGCTTTATTCTTTGTCTCATTTCATCCTCCTGATGGCTAACAAGGTTATGGTTATTGTCCCCATTTTATGAATGAGGACACTGCGTCTCATTGATGCTTAAGCAATTAACCCAAAGTCACAGAGCTAGTCAGTGGTAGGGCTGGAATTTGAGCATATAACTACATTCCAAGCCCATGCTTTTTCCTCTACACTGGAGATTCTATATAGCATAGTGGTTAGAAACTCAAACTCTGGGAACAGCCAGACTTAAGTTTAGAATCCCAACTTGGCTATTTAATTACTATCCAATCTTGAACAAATTAATTAACTTTCTTTCCTGAACTTCGATTTCCTCATCTGTAAAAATAAGGTATGATAATACCTATCTCAGGGTTGTGGTGAGAATCTCAGAAATGGTAGCTGGTATTTTAGCTAACTTAGAGCTAAACTATTTTAGAGCTAATATCTAGGACTGGCATGTTAGAGCTAATATCTGGGTCTGTTCTCTCCTGCAGTCATGTAATTTCCTTAATAGCATCCTGGAAGCTGGTCTGTCTTATGTTGGTTTCTTCCAACAGCCCTCAGCACAGTCTGAGGGACACCATTAGTTCTTGGCTCATTTGCAGAACAAAGGTGAACATCACGTAGAGTCACTGAATGGTCAAATCCTCCAGCCTTCAGGTTTTAGGTTATCTCCTCTGCCTCCTTCCTTATTCAAGTATCTCTCCCCGAATGATCCTCGTTTCCTGACTCAAATACACTCATACCTTCTACAAAGAGGTCTTCTGGAATCCATCATGTCATCATCATGTTAACAATATCAAGCAAGCAGTAAACACACAGTAAAAATAAGAGATGCTATCCATTAAAAGAGAGAGGTTGTTCTCTGTCTTCTTTTTAAACAGCTTATTGCTAAAAGGAAATTCTAAAACCCTCAGGTATCTTCTAGAACTGGGAAGTTGAGGTCTTTCTCCTACTGCAGTTCAAAGAAAACAAGTATTTCTCCAGCTCCAACATCTTCATGGCTCTCATCCTTCTGGAAAGAGGCCACTCTCCATGATGAGGACTTCTAATGACCCTTTGGTGCCAAGGGAATAGAGAAAAACATCTCTCTTGGAAGCTTTGGGGCCCCATTGTTGGGTGCCAATGTAGCCAAGACTTTCCATTGAAACATCAGACTAGGAAAAACTCCCTCGCTGGCATCAAGAGTTTTCAGGATGGGCCAGCAGCAGGGTCTGGATTGTATAATATCGCCATGGTCATCTTTCTGCTGACCTCTGTATATTCAATTCAAGAAATCTGGTTGGGTGGATTTTCAGTCATACCCTCTTGCCCTCCACCTTCCCTAAGTTATCTGGGATCAGAGGCTGGGTCATGAAAACAACGGTTGTTGAGTCTTGTGGGGGATGAGGAGGAAGGAAGGGGTTGGTGGCCACAAGAACGTCACTGTGTCTTTGCTGGTAGGAATTTGAGTCAGAAGGGACTTCATTTCTCCCAGACAGGGTGGGTCCAGCATCAGAGGCAATGAACTTTGCCTAGTGATTGTGGCTTAACCTGTACTTTTCTGGGTAGGGAGGAAATAGCAGTGGCCTGAACCCCTGGAAAGTCTAAAGGTTTTCCTGGCCTGGTTGGTGGTGGTTTTTCCAACCAGCATTGAGTACTGAAGACAGACAGACTCTGTGGGGAGCCAAAAATACAATTCCTTTCATAACCCTTTACTGACTGCCTACTAAGTGCCAACACATTGTGTGCCCAGCTGGGACAAGGGCTACAGAAATGCATGATATTTTCTCTCTCTTTAGTCTAGTGACTGCATAGTGCTGGCTAGACACCCCCTAGAAGATACTGGTGTCCTCCTTCACATGTGGACTCCCTCAGCAAGCAATCTGGTGGACATCAATATCTCATTCTTGGCTTCCCATGTTGAAAACAAGCTCTGCGGGCCTAGATCCAGGAACCAGGCAAACAAAGCAGCAGTGGTCAAAATGGAGGTAAAAACCTCCACTAAAGATTAGAGAAAGGAACTTTTGAACAGTGGGTGGTTCCCTGGAACTCTGCCTCCTGAGCTGGTCCCAATCATCCCTTCCCATCCTTCCTTCATCCCAGGCCTGCCTTGAAACCAGATGGATAGCTAAAGACCTGGTGCACATCTTACCGCTTTAGAAATGGCCAAAAATCCCATGGAGATACTGCCTTTTTAGTGGTGACTGGTTGGGAAGAATCCTGTCACTATTTGGTTCCCAGACTTTACTAACTTTCATTGTTAGTAAATGCAGAATTAGTCAGCGTGCTGGAATTAAAAAAAATAAACATCTGTACCCAATGGTGAATCTGTCCAGGCTATCTAGGCTCATTTAAAAGTGTTTCCCAGGCTCGGTTGCCAAGATCAGTGTCCTCCATTGAAAAGTGACTGCTTTCTGGACTCAAAAATGACTAGAAAGTTATCCGTGCGTTATTCATAAGCATTTTCACAGTAAGGCCATTCTGCTTCACTCATGAGGGCAGAGTTTGCTGCATCCAGATCTGCTTTATTATAAGCAGGCGTTATTCTTTGTGTCTCCAACACTTAGGATCATGCTTGACACATAGTATATACTCAAATTTATTAAATGGAAATGAAATATGGGTGGGCTGAGGAAGAGAACCCCTATACCCCAGCCCCCTCTCACCTTTGAACTCCCCTGCCCCCGAATTCAGGCAGACTGGGCAACGGTAATTAATTGAGTTTCATCTTAGTTGAGGCCAGCCCAACAGCAAGGTAGTCATTGCTCCTCCACTCTGCCAGTCCTCTGTGCTAGAGTCAGAGGAAAGTATGTGTGCTTTGAAGTCATGTAGACCAAGGTTCAAATCCTTGTTTTGCCACTTACCAGCTGGTCACTTTATATCACTAAAACCCTAATTCCTTGGCTGAATGCAGGGTCAAAAAAAAAAAATTAATCCTGACAGAATGAGGTGACACAACAGAGGCAGGTCGGAGTCACTGCCGTCGCCATGAGCCGTGGTAACCAGCGTGAGCTTGCCGGCTAGAAGAATAGGAAAAAGCAGAGTGACTCAGTTAAGGGAAAACGCCGAGATGACGCACTTTCTGCTGCTGCCGCAAGCAAAGGGGCTCAGATACCAAGCAGTAGAAGCAGAAAAAGGCAAAGAAGAAGAAGGAGGAACCCGAGTAGCTTTGTGGCTTCATGTCCAACCCTCCTGCCCTTCGCCTGTGTGACTGGAGCCAGTCCCACCACGGTCATGTTTCCTCCTGCAATGCCCGCAGGTCACAGCACCCATGGCCTCTTTTTGCCCTGAGTCTGCAGCGGGTCCCTTTTGTGCTTCCTTCCTCTCCAGTAGCCTCTCTCCCCTTGGCCACTCCCAGAAGTGGCGGGTGGGGGGTTACTCCTTCCCAGTGTTTTTTTATTCCTGTGGGGCTCACCCCAAAGTATTAAAAGTAGCTTTGGAAAAAAAAAAAAAAAACCTAATTCTAATGCAAAATATCTACTGTTATCATTGATAACATAAGTAAACCACCTAGTCTATATTAGGTGGTCAGAAAAGACTCATTCATTAGGTTTCATCTTTTTGAAATCTCTTCTTAAATTCTGAGAAGGGTGGGTCCCTGACAAGGTCCTTTCTGACAGCTCTCATGCTAAGTCAACAGCTCAAACCTACTGGAGAAACCAAAAGCACCATCTGCCTCGACACCTCTAAATTCTTCAAATTCAAGTCATCTCAGGGTTTCTCAGTTGGTATTTTTTTAAGATAAAGGTGTTTCTTTGGTGTTGACGTAAGCCAGTTAACATACTTGAGGAGAGAACATTTAGGACACATGAGTTTATCTAAACTACCAAGATTCTGTGTGATCCACATTATAATGGTTCTCAAATGTTTTCTTCTAGCCTCTAAAGTCCAAATTCAGATTCATATGTCCAATGGTCTACATGCATCCCCAAGGGGATGCCTGGCAGGCATCTTTAACGGCATATCCAAAACATAACTTCGGTTTTCTACCCAACTCGGTCCCACGTCACCTTTCCCATGTCAAGAAATGTTACCACCACCCACCCAGTTGCTCAAACTAAAATTCTAGGAATCATCCTTGACTTTTTCTAACTCCTCAAGCCTTGTCAGTTCTTTGTCTAAAATATAAGATTTGCTCTTTCATTGCACCAGTCCAATCTGCCATTACCTCTTCTTGAGGCTGGGCTGGAGCCTCCCTGCTTCCACCCTGGCCTCCCTTCTCCACACAGCAGCCCCTCCTACATGCTTTTAAAATGTAAATTAGATCCCACGCAAATCAGTTCCCATGGCTTCTCCTGCTTGAAACATGTTGTTTTTAAAACATTTAGAATAGGCAGGGCAGGGTGGCTCACCCCTGTAATCCCAGCACTTTGAGGGGCCAAGGTAGGTGGATCACCTGAGTTAGGAGTTCAAGACCAATCTGACCAATATGATGAAACCCTGTCTCTATTAAAAATACAAAAAATTAGCTGGGCGTGGAGGCATGGTGGTATGCTCCTGTAGTCCCAGCTACCCAGGAGGCTGAGGCAGGAGAATGGCTTGAACTTGGGAGATGGAGGTAGCAGACAGCAGAGATCGTGCCACTGCACTACAGCCTGGGCAACACAGCGAGACTCCTTTTCGATCTCCCGACCTCGTGATCCGCCCACCTTGGCCTCCCAAAGTGCTGGGATTACAGGCATGAGCCACTGCACCCGGCCAGGATTCCTTCTCAAACAAATAAACCAACAAACAACGACGACAACAAAAATTTAGAATAAAAACCAAATCATTTCCATTGCCGGAAAGTCCTTTCATGTTACAGCTCCTGCCCAGCTCTCTGACCTTGTCTTTCCCTGGCTTAGGAACGCCATGGCTGTGAAATGGGTAGGACAGAGTGAGCATCAGCTCTGTGCCAGGTCAGGAGCCTCACGCACATCACCTGATACAGTCCTTGCTACAACCCAGCAAGGTAAGTGTTATTAACTCTGAACTCGTTGTGAGCATCAAGTGGAAGTGGATGATGCTAGTGCATAAGTAGTGATCAACAAATGTTGGAGTCTCTGCCTTTCTTTTTGTTCCAGTGGTGGAGGTGGGCAGGACCTGTAGCCCAGAAAAGTCTACACTGCTTAGGGGTAGAATTGGAACCAGAGCCGGCTGTCCCTTGTCATGCATGCTCCCTTATCCACGAGCCTGATGACCTGTCTATAGGCAGAGCTGAGAAGGGTGAGTTCTGGCTCTCTGGGGGGACTTGTGGGTTGCTGAAGGAGTTAAGATGCCTCTTACCAAACCCTGGCCCTCCCCATCCCTGCATCTGCCTTTGTGGCTTTAATGAGAAATCCAGGCGCTTCATAAGAGACTGTACAAATAACTTCTAGGGCGCCACTAACTCATTCAGCAGAAAGAGACCCAGGGCTGCCAATGTTTCAGGGAAGATAAGTGAGTGGAAAAAAGGTGATTTTTATAGCGTCAGGCGGACAGAAGGATTTGCGTGGTTGAGTGTGAGCTCCGCCCCTGCAGCAGTGCTGAAAAAACCAGGATCCGGGCTCCTCAGCCCCTCTTCACAATATTTGATTAGGAATTTGGGGCGGGACCCTGGTCTGGCACAGACGCGCACACTCTCAGTAGACTCTCTCACTCCTCTCTCTCTTCCTCTCTCACACATTCTCCAACCCAAGGAGGCCAGACTGAGGGACGTGGTCACTCTCTGAAAGGTTCAACTCAAGGTAAGTATAGTCGTTTTACTTCGGATTTGTCCCTAGCATTTTCTTAAAAAGAAATAAAGGAAAAGTGGTAGAGGATAGGGGAGATGGGGAGGCAGGGAGGGATCATTCCTCCTTCTCCACATCTGGACCATGACCCCAGGGATGCTGGAGAGTGGCAAAGAGGGTGTCTAAGGGAGGAGTTCCAGCCCTGTACATTTCTCTTACAGTTCCTTTATGGGTGCTGAGGGGACCTCCAATTCTCAGGCATGAAAAAGTGAAGGACCTTCTGTCTAGGCAAGCTTCTTCCCTGCTACTCATAAATCGCACCACGCTGGGAGTGTGGGCATTTTGAAGGGTATTTCAAGACCTGGATGTCCCTGCAATCTCTCTTATAGAGGGGTTTGGTACATAAATGCTATTATGGGAGAGGGGGAAGGTTTTGTGTAGAGTGTGTGTATGTGTATGTGTGTGTGTGTGTGTGTGTGTGTGTGTGTTTGGAGTGGAAGGGAGAGAATAAAAAGAAGTGTTGAGAACTGGCCATGTCCAGGGAGCTGTGGATTGAGGTGGGGATGCAATCCAGGTGAGGGGATGGCCTCTGGCTTGACCTTCTCCACTGATAGGAGGGAGAGCTCTTTCTCTAGAGTGGAGATATGAAAGAACAGCAGTAGCTCCTAAGTAAACTTCCCCCAACTGATAGAGTGGCAGTCCTGGAAACTTTTGACCTTACAGAAACTCTGAGCACAGGAGGACCTCTAGCATTATAGGAAACAATGTGAGAGTATGCAACCCTGAAGCAACATTGCCAAGAGATGGGGTGGGGTAAGGAGAGGCATAAGATCCCCATCAAACCCTTTCAGCAGCCATGGCTGTAAGAAGAGGCTGAAGTGGGAAGGGTGCACAGCCCCTAGAAAGCTGAGTCTGAAGGAGAAGGTGGCTCTTGTCTGCCAAGATGCCCAGTCTGAAAGAAGGAGAAATGGAGACAGAGGCTCACTGTGCCAGCCCTCCAGACAGCCACCTTGGTCCTGCAACAGCCCAGGGCTGTGCATGGAAAAATGCTCTGTTGGCAGCGGGCCGCTCCATTCGTCTTCTCTCCTGGCCAGAGCCAGGGACCAGCCAGCTTGCCCAGGCAGTGGGCAGTTGGGTCAGCTTCTCCAAAACACTGTGGCTCTTTGTCTGAGGCCTGAGGCTGCCTGTGGGTGAGCCAGGGTGCCTGCTTCTCTGCAGCCTAGGAACTGATGGGATGAAGTGGGCCCAAGGAAACCATTTTGAGGGGACAGAGAGGTCTGGGATGGATGGTGGTCAGAAGGTAACTCTGTTGAGTATCACAGTTGGGGTCTTTCCCATCAGTTCCCTGGATCTGATGACGTTGGCTTTTATACTCCTTTCTTTCTCCTATTTACAGTTGCCAACCCCAGTAGGCCCAACAGCAACGTGAGGGCTGTATGTGACTCTTCCAGGCCAAGAAAGGTTCTAAGGTTTCTCTGTCCAAGGGTGACACTCAGGAAGATGCCCACTGCCCACAAGAGTATGTCATGCATTGGCTATAGGTAACCAGGGTAGGGTACCCAGGCCACCCCTAGTCTCTTACCTTCCATACCTTTAGCTTCCCTCTCAGATGACATCAGACCCCACATTTCCTCTTCAGTCTGCCCTGTTCCTATCTCATTAGCATAACAGGCCCAAAAGGAACAGGCTACCAGCAATGTGGGGACATAGACACGGAGCCTGGTCATCTAGGTGTCATCGCTGGGAGCAGGTAGCTTGGGAAAGGAGAGGGGATTGTCAGGATCCCACCTCAAGTCGCTTTCCCTTGAGCATACACAAAATTTCCAATCTCTAGTTCTTCTTTTGGTGTACCTCATTCATTTCTCTTGGCCCCACATGGCTCTTGCATGATGCCCATGGTACAGCATGATAAGTGCTAACACCTTACTAGGCACTATGAAAGAGAGAAGCAGAATAACTCAGACTCCACACACTGAGTACCTGCTTTAGAAGACAAGTGCCACACCCAGTGCCAGGGTCCCCAGTCCGGAAAGGATTTGTAACTGCTGTGTGAAGACCTTGTCCCAGCCAAGTTGCATCTGTAGCCACAAACTGCTAACCAGTGAGTTTCCTCACTCAGCAGACTGTTACAGATGATGGCATTTCGGAGGGCAACCTGAGCCTTGTGGTGGCTGCAGAGGGACCACACTCCTCCCCAGACACTCAAGACCAAAAACTCCCAGCCTGCCCAAGAGACCAAACGATTTTCCAGATATAGTTCAGCTCTACCCCTTTGATGTGTCAAGTGGCTTCTGGAGGTCTCCCATAGACATGGAAAGGGCTTTCTCCTTGGACTCTTAGAAAAATACAATTTCCCTGGAACATCCAAACTGGATTTGGGTTCAGATCTGAAGAGCATCCCACTACTATCCTCACCACCACACCACAAACACAGGGATTGCTGTCGGCTTTTCAGCTTTCCCACAGGACTTTCAGGGTGCTAGAGGCGCCTAAGAATCTGCCCCTCCAAAAAACATGCAGCCCTTCCCACTCAAAGACTCTGTCTGTGACTCTATGACCAGGGGAAAATGCACTTAACTCACCCCAAATAGCCATGGTCCGGCTGGACCAAGTGCAGAACCAGCCTGGGAGGAGGCACCAAAGAAGCAAGAGCAAGGCTCCTGCTCTCAGATGTTTGACACTGAAGTCAGCTCTGCATAGCTCAAAGCCTAAGGCTTGCCTTCTCTGCCTCACTGCCTCTGTGGAGTCTCATTCATTCTGGCTTGCTCTGTTCTCTCCCTCTTCTTGCAGAGACAAAATGCAGTGGACCTCCCTCCTGCTGCTGGCAGGGCTCTTCTCCCTCTCCCAGGCCCAGTATGATGATGACCCTCATTGGTGGTTCCACTACCTCCGCAGCCAGCAGTCCACCTACTACGATCCCTATGACCCTTACCCATATGAGACCTACGAGCCTTACCCCTATGGGGTGGACGAAGGGCCAGCATACACCTATGGCTCTCCATCCCCTCCAGATCCCCGCGACTGCCCCCAGGAGTGCGACTGCCCACCCAACTTCCCCACAGCCATGTACTGTGACAATCGCAACCTCAAGTATCTGCCCTTCGTTCCCTCCCGCATGAAGTATGTGTACTTCCAGAACAACCAGATCACCTCCATCCAGGAAGGTGTCTTTGACAATGCCACAGGGCTGCTCTGGATTGCTCTCCATGGCAACCAGATCACCAGTGATAAGGTGGGCAAGAAGGTCTTCTCCAAGCTGAGGCACCTGGAGAGGCTGTACCTGGACCACAACAACCTGACCCGGATGCCTGGTCCCCTGCCTCGATCCCTGAGAGAGCTCCATCTCGACCATAACCAGATCTCACGGGTCCCTAACAATGCTCTGGAGGGGCTGGAGAACCTCACAGCCTTGTACCTCCACCACAATGAGATCCAGGAAGTGGGCAGTTCCATGAGGGGCCTCCGGTCACTAATCTTGCTGGACCTGAGTTATAACCACCTTCGGAGGGTGCCTGATGGGCTGCCCTCAGCTCTTGAGCAGCTGTACATGGAGCACAACAACGTCTACACCGTCCCCGATAGCTACTTCCGGGGGGCGCCCAAGCTGCTGTATGTGCGGCTGTCCCACAACAGTCTAACCAACAATGGCCTGGCCTCCAACACCTTCAATTCCAGCAGCCTCCTTGAGCTAGACCTCTCCTACAACCAGCTGCAGAAGATTCCCCCAGTCAACACCAACCTGGAGAACCTCTACCTCCAAGGCAATAGGATCAATGGTGAGACCTTGGCAAAGGGAGGCGGGGACTGGCTGTCTATTTCACTTGAAAGACACTATTCTGAGTGCTAGTGGCAAAACAAAAGAAATAGAAGTAGGGGAACCAGACAACACAAATGAAGCAACCTGACAACCAAGCCACACCCCTGTACAAAAGAGAATACACTTATACTAAATAGCAGTGCTAAGACAATTCAGTGGGGAGTGGGTTGGTACAGAAGAAGACTTTCCAGGAGAGGTAAGTTTCATTCCAGGTCTTCAGAGATAAGCGGGCATGGGTTGGAGGGATGCAGGATGAAGCCATTCTGGGACGGAGGCTTGCCACAAAGGAGCCAGCCATTTTCACAAGTCACCTGTCAATGTAGGGGACAGCTGGGAAATTGCATGTGTCTGAGAGGAAGGGGTCATGTGTCGAGGAGCAGTAAGAGATGAGTCTGGAGAAGTTTAGGAGGGAATAGTTCAAAGGGAGGGAGATTTAAGTTTCTGTCTTGGGAGAATGGTGAGTTGAAGGCTGTTACTTACTCACTGTCCCAGAAGAGGATGAGCTCTCTTTTTCCACTTGATCTACTATTGTGTCTACAGCCTGGTCTTGTGTTTTGGTGTTTATTTGTTTTTTAAACATAACAGTTGGTGGACAAAAATGTGCAGCCTTTCAGAGCCGAATGCGGCACTTGTTCTGGTCAGTTCTTCCTGGAGTACAAGGAGCCCCTGGTGGCAGGGCAGAGATCCTTCCTAGGGTAACATGAGCCTGACTAACACCAAGCCTAGGACACCGGGCTTCCTGTTTCATAAGCACTTCTCTGCAATGCCCAAAGGAAAAAAAAAAAAAAGACTGCCTCCCTGACTCTAAGAAATATTCATTTCAGATGGAATTATCTAGCTGATTTTCAGCTCCCTTTCGTCTTAGGATCTTGTATTCAGAACATGCTTACATTGCCCCAGGGCCTCTGATGTCTTAATCCCAGCTGGAAGGTACTGAGCCAGCACTTAACCTCCCTTCCTCTGTCAGCAAAGTCCTCTTCCTTCTGGTGAAGGGAGGACTCATTAGCGACCACTGGCAAAGGGCTTTGAAGTGGAGCCTGCTGAGATAGAACAGCACCATCAAAGCGCTGAGAAGGACTGAGTCGTCATCCTCTCCCTCTCATTCCTTTCTCCCCCTGTGCTCAGGGAACAGATCAGTCATTGAGCAAGATGTTAACAAGCTGGACAGCCCTCTGAGTGAAAGAGGCACCAACCCCAAAGTGCAGTTTGGGAGTTGACAGTTGGGTGGGCAAAGCAAAGAGGCATCTGTCTGGACCTTTAGTTTGAAGTGCCTGACACCATCGTGTACAGCCTAAACTCTTTTTTATTAAAACCTCTCTTTCTTTGGGGTCTTCTTATTCCCAAGGTGGGGGTTGAGGGGTCCTCTAAGACATCTTGAATATGTTGCATGCTGCAGACGTTTGACATTTCCTTGTGGCTGTCTATCATCACACCAGCGGTTACCGCTACTTACCTGCCACACACTCTGAATCCGGGAGCAGTCACATCAGAAATGTCATGCCGTATGCTGTGCTTCATCCAAGTTTGACCTTGAAACTGTGACAGCAAAGAGCAGCTGTCATGGGAAAGAATCTATTAGCACCTACCCATACAATCAGAGAAAGTTAGGGTGGAAAAGGCTTCATCACAACCTCTTATCATCGTTCTGCCTTCATGTAGAACCACATCTGCCACTCAAATGGGAGGTGGACCACCTCTTCCAGATGCTTGTCAGAAAATAAAATCAGTGCAATTTCCTAAGATCCTGCAAAAAAATTGTCTGTTCAGTCACACAACCCCAAAATTTTCAGTGTCTACTCCTAAATTAATTCTTGTGGAATTTAAGTCCAAGATCCATGACGAGGTGTTATTTAGTCTTTCTCAGCCTTCTTTTTAGACAAAATAACACCAATGCTTTGTTTTCCTTAAAGCAGTGAATTAATATATGTAAAGTGCTTTGTCCAGGGCCTGGCATAGAATTTAAAAATTAATGATAGCTATTATTATTAGCCTTTCTTCTCATTGCCACTTTAAAGTTAGACAGGCAGTTTTTGTTGTTGTTTTGGGGAAAGAGAGACGCAGAGAAGGTAAAGTCATCTCTAAAGGTCCCCCAGACAATGTAGATTAGAACCGTGACCTAAAGGGCCTAGAGCCAGGCATCTCTGACTGAGAATGGTGAGGAATATCTCTCTGGTGCAGCAGGAAAACAACTCCCCAAGCTCAGCCCTTTCTCCTACAGCAAATGTGAGGGACATCTCCCTGCAAACCAGTCAGGGACTTGGGGATGGGGGGGGTGGGTGGAGGTGGGATTGAAACACCTTCTGAGAGAGGAGCTAAAAGAAGAACAGGAGCTCAGGGGTGCACAGGGGAATCAGACGTGGTCCTCTCCTCCCCACTTCCCTCTTCCATCGGTATCTCCCTCAGTTTTTCCAGCCTGGCAAGAACACAGCTCGGAATGTTATTCGGAAGCTTTGAGATCCAGTGGAGTAGGGCGGGTGCACCAGTAGGAATTTGGAAAGACTTATGTCAGTATTTAATTTGAGCTAGAAAAATGTCCTCCAGTGCCTCCACGCAGAAGCCTGTCCTATTCATGGGATTGGGGAAGACAGTGAGAGGGGGAAAGAGGGAGGGGGTGGGGGAAAGGGGAGGGGGCAGGGAAGGGGAGGGGGAGGGGGCAGGGAAGGGGAGGGGGAGGGGGCGGGGGGAAGGGGGCGGGGTGTGGCTCACAGTACCCAGTGTGTGGCTAGAATCCATATACACTGTGTGTCTAGCTCCCCACAAGTATGTCCCATATTTACCTATCCACAACTGGGATCCGGAATTTTAGCAGACAGTCTGAGGGCTCCAGGCTGGGAGAGAATCTATCACAGAGCCTGCAGTTCCATCCTAAATAGGGCGGGAAGTGATACTTAAGCTGGGCCACTTTGCTTCTTCTCCTCACCCCACTGCTCTGCTTGTACACAGACAACATAGACCCACCCCGGTCTAGGCTCTGCCCCCAACCTGCCCACTCAGAGGCCACTTAGTCTAGTCCTTGGGACCAGAAAGGAAACATCCAAAAGCATTCCAGAAATTCTGCCCCACCGGGAGTATTTTCCAAAGACAGGTATTTCCCAGTTTCCGCTGCTTTTCTCAGTGTCTTAATTTTCTTTGGGCCTAGATTTTCTGTGTTATGTCTGCAGTAGAAGTTAATTTGCTGCAACCTCACCTCATCTCATCTTGGTCTGTGCTTAACAGAGACTGAAAACCATTGAAAACGCTGATTTAAAAACACTTTTTTCATCAGCTTCTTAAATTCTTCATACTGTCTTTCTTGGAACTGTCTTCTTCATAACTATAACCTCCCGCAATGGGAGCCCTCATGGTCACCCCTAAGAATAGAGTTAGAAAAGCCCCCTCCCTCTCCTGTTGCCTGGCCCCAGACTGACACACCTCCTGACCACTGCTGCAAGCCAAGGGACGCCTCTGATACAAAAACGGCATGCCCCAGCTCTGGGTCTACCCAAGTATTATAGCTGCTAGGGATGTGTCCATGGACAATCCTAACCTCAAGACCCAAAGGGTAACTTTATTCAAACCCCCTTTGCAGAGAATGACGACAGGAGCAAGTTTCCTGAAAGCCTCATTCACCATGGTAAAGACAGCCCTACAAGGCTTCCTCAGCTTTCAGTGGTGACTTTTGCTGTCTCTGCTGGAGTGTTAGCTGAGTTCTTGGCTTTTCCTTTCAAGTTACTGACCCAGTAGACTGGAGGCGGAGTGGTTGATTTGTCAAAGAGGACAACCAGAGGGAGAACAGGGTTAATAGCAACAGAAAGATTTATGCTAAAACCAAGCAAGCGGAACTGTTGTCTCTATTAGAATTCTGCAGTTTAGGGGAAAATCTTAGGGGACTTCTTCTGAGGTTTAAAAGAGGGAGTAGATTGTAATCATATTAAATGCAGGAGGCAGGGAAATTATTTATTTGACTTTTGAGGTCCCTAGCAGCCCCAGTGCTCTATGAGTGCCCAGCTTCCTTTAAACTCAGAGCCTTGCTCACTGTTCTGGCAGTATTTAGAATGGAGACGTGCAACCCCCTCAAAGCCCTGACACACAAAGACACTTGTCTCTCAGCCCAGGCTTTCTCTCTTTAATTTCCTGCCACTTTTTCTATCTGCAAAGTAGCAGGAGATATTTAAGATTTAAGTCCCTCCATTTCCCCAGTCTTCTTTCTCACAGCAATTCAGCAAATCCCTCCCTCTCCAAAAGCAATCAAGTACTTCAAGGTGTCTACAGTTGGTCTTGGCTACCCTCTGCTTCCCACCGCTGCCCACAGCTTCCCCCCCATGCCCCCCCACCCCGCCGAAAGAAAGAAAGAAAGAAAGAGAAAGAAAGAAAGAGAGAGAGAGAGAAAGAGAGAGAAAAAAGGTCCCGGAGGGAAGGACACTTAAGAACATTCCTGGGCTTGCAGAGTAAAGTTCAGGTTGGTGGTTAGGTGAGCTGCAGACGCAGGCACAGTCCTCACTCTGTCCCTAGTTCTGCCCCTAGTGGCGTCAGTCAGTATGACTCCAGTCCTGGAAAACATCGGCCCTCCTCCCGCACGTTCCACTCCTTTTATCTGAACTGCTTCACAGAGGCAAATCTCACAGAGGCAAATCTCACGGTGGCTTCGGGTTCGTAATCTGGGCTTCTCTCCCCGACCTGTGCTCCTCTTGTCCCCACAGAGTTCTCCATCAGCAGCTTCTGCACCGTGGTGGACGTCGTGAACTTCTCCAAGCTGCAGGTGCTGCGCCTGGACGGGAACGAGATCAAGCGCAGCGCCATGCCTGCCGACGCGCCCCTCTGCCTGCGCCTCGCCAGCCTCATCGAGATCTGAGCAGCCCTGGCACCGGGTACTGGGCAGACAGACAGCCCCCGTGGCATTTGGCTTGATGGTTTGGTTTGGCTTTTGCTGGAAGGTCCAGGATGGACCATGGGACGGAAGTCCACGGGCTCCCTCTGTAGTCTTCTTTCCTGTAGGTGGGGTTGCGGGGGGATCAGGGACAGGCAGCCTTCTGCTGAGGACATAGGCAGAAGCTCACTCTTTTCCAGGGACAGAAGTGATGGTAGATGGAAGGATCCCTGGATGTTCCGACCCCATAAATTTCACGACTCTTAAGTTCTTCCCAATGATCTGAGGTCATGGAACTTCAAAAGTGGAATGGGCAACAGTATATAACCATACTTTTCTAACAATTCCTGGCTGGCTGTGAGCAGCGCTTGACAGTTCTCCCTCTGTGCTGGGCTGGTCATGCAGTTACTCTGGGCTCCCATTTGTTGCTTCTCAAAATATACCTCTTGCCCAGCTGCCTCTTCTGAAATTCACTTCACCCACCCCACTTTCCTCCACAGATGCCTCTTCTGTGCCTTAAGCAGAGTCAGAGACCCCAAGGCATGTGAGCATCTGCCCAGCAACCTGTGGAGACAACCCACACTTTTGTCTGAGGGTGAAAGGACACCAGGAATCACTTCTATACCTCCCTAACCTCAGCCCTGGAAAGCCACCAGATTGGAGGTCACCAGCATGATGATAATATTCATGACCTGATGTGGGAGGAGACAGCCAACCTCAGGCTTAGATCAATGTATAGGGCTATATTTTGGCAGCTGGGTAGCTCTTTGAAGGTGGATAAGACCAGAAGAGGAAAGGCCAGACTTTGCTTATCATCAGCATCTGCAATGGGGCAAACACACCTCAAACTGGCTCAGTTAAGAAAGCAGCCCCAGGAGTTCCACTCTTGCCCAGCACTTTCTGCATTCCAAACAGCACCCTACCTGGGTTTTTATCCACAAAGGTAGAGGCCACATGGTTTTTAAAGCATGAGAAACATAGTTTGTCCTCTCCTTTTATCCAAGCAGGAAGATTCTACATCCTGATAGTAGAGACAGACTCCAGGCAGCCCTGGACTTGCTAGCCCAAAGAAGGAGGATGTGGTTAATCTGTATTACCTGGTTTGTCCTAATGCCATAGGTAAAGAGTACCAGCTCTGGCTGGGGTCCATGAAGCCCCGGCCAAGCAGCCAAATCTTGCCTGTGCTGGGCATAAAACCCTCCGCTTTCACATCTCTGAGCTATATCCCCATTAGTGAAGATGGCTTTTGCTTTAGAGTTTGGCTGGGGAGCACTTAGTTCTTCCCATTGCAAAAGGTAATGTTGCCTGGGGCTTAACCTACCTGCCCTTTTGGGCACTGTCGGGATGAAGCCATCTGGGCAGTCAGGGGCAAGGACTGGTGGAGGAGAGTTAGCCCAAGTCTGGGCTCTGCCCAGATGCCATCACATCCCTGATACTGTGTGTGCTTTGAATCGCCTTCCCTGAGAAAGGAAGAGGGGATCTTTGGACTATGTTCTTGGCTCCAGACCTGGAATCCACAAAAGCCAAACCAGCTCATTTCAACAAAGGAGCTCTGATGTGAGGGGTAAGGCTGCCCCCTGCCCCCGGGCTCTTCAGAAAGCATCTGCATGTGAACACCATCATGCCTTTATAAAGGATCCTTTTTACAGGAAAAGCATGAGTGGTGGCTAACCTGACCAATAAAGTTATTTTATGATTGCATCTGCAAGAGTGGAGTCATTTAAAGTAGACTGCAGGAGGGTTACTTTAGGAGGACCTGGTGAGGTCGCAGGTCACATAGACCTTGGACTGATGAGCCCTCTTTCTCATCTATTCTGTTCGGGCAGATGAAGCTAAGAGGGAAAAAAAAAGAAAAAAAAAAGTCACTTATATAAAAGCTCTACTTAGCAAACTGTGTTCTGGAAGTTCTTCTTTAAGTCTAACTTCAATCCTCTCTACACATTCCCTTCCATATGGTCCCCAAGAGATACAGAATAACTGGGGTTTTTTTTTGTTTTTTGTTTTTTTTTTTTTTTCAACCCTTCCCACCATCCTCTCTTGCCAAGCCGGTAATTCTAGATCTGGCTAGTCCTGGATATTGTTGTCTTAACTGCTCCTGCCCTCTAGTGGCAACTGTGCAGATCTGAGGGCAGCCAAACCTGCCAAAGCCCACTGGCCCTGGAAGAGGAAAACAAGCCTTTACCTTCTATTTGTTTTCTCATTCATCCTCTGTTCATATCTTGAAAGCCTTTAGGTGCCCGATGTTGTGATAAGTGCTTAGCAAATGTCGCATAAGTTAGGAGGGCAGACTAGGCTTGTGCCTTCGCAACAATCCACTATTTTCTGATAGGGAAATAACAACTGATACTTATTGGGCACTAAAATCTGTACCAAGCATATTGCAAATGTCACAACTCCATCTTAAGCCAAAGTAAACTAATTTGACTATAATTCTCTGACGTGAGAGTTAGGCAGGAATGCTAGTGTGTGAAACTACCAGAAAGAAGTCATAGCTCTAACCACAGTCCTCTCTTCAAGGAGAACAGATGAGGCCCCTCTGCCTTGGATCTCCCGTAGAGGAAGATGCCATGTGGAGGAGACAGAGACATGGCACATAGGGCAGGAATTATCCAACTATAAGGAGGAATCCTCTGCCTCTCCGTTTTTGCTTCTTAGCAGCTCCCATGAGCATCCCAACCAAGACAGAGCAGGAAGAGGAATGGGAGCCAGCCCTGCTGCAAGGCTTCCCTTGTTTCTAAACCCAGTGCTTTTCAAGAAACAGAGTAGCAAGAATAGACAGTCCCTCAGGCTCAGTTGACTCTTTTTCTTTAGGCTGCCATTTGATCAGTCTTATCATGTGCTGAGGGCTTTACTTGTTTAGTATTCTTCGCCATTCTCTACCATGGATATTATTATTTTCACTATTTTACAGAGGAGGAAACTGGAAACAAAGACGCAGAGGTCACCCAGGAAGGACACATCAAGGCCAGGATCTGACCCCTGCCGTCTGTCTCCCCAGCCTGTCAGTTTTGCAATATTATTTCCACTGTGCTGCCCTGAGGATCCCTGTATTGTTGGATTATTAGGTGTATGCGGGAGGCTTATGGGTCACTGGCTGTCATAAATGGAGAAAGATCATCTTACTTTTTTTGGAGATGGATCCAAATCCATTCTGCTAGCATTCACAGTTCCTTTATGAATTTCCTATTCAAAATTCACTTTTCATCAGTAAATGTTTAGTGAGTGCCACTGAGCAGGAACTGGCGATACTGCAGAGAACAAAAGCAAACAGCCCCTGCCCTTGGGGGCTTGTAGTCCAGTGCAGTGACAGTCCTTGAACAACAGCAACAAAAATCACACTGAGGATCATGCAGTTACAGACTGAGAAAGGGCTGTGACGATGAGCATAGGTCTGCATGAGGATTATCAAGGAGCCTGGCCTAGATACTCTGAGATACACAGGGAGAGCACAGTAATCCAGACAAAGAGATGGAAGGGCCGGTCCAGGCAAAGATAGCAGCATGCACAAGGAAGCTTCTGAGACACTAGACAGCGAAAATGGCTGCAGCACAGAGAGAAAGGGAGAGAATTTCAATTGATCACGCTGAAGCAGTAGGCAGGGGTCAACCACTTACTGCCTTTATTCTCTTATTTCAGACACAAGTACAAAGAAACTTAACTACCACGGCCTCAAAACCCATGTCCCAGGGCCGGCCCTACAAGCAGGCTCACAGTTCTGCCTTGTAGCCACTAGTGGGCAGCATCTCACCTCGCACCATCAGCCTTTTCCGAAACCTTTAAATTGCAGCCCACGTTTTCCCCAACTTGCTTTTTTTTTTTGAGGAGTCTGGCTGTGTCCCCCAGGCTGGAGTGCAGTGCCACAATCTCGGCTCACTGCAACCTCCGCCTCCCGGGTTCAATCGATTCTCCTGCCTCAGCCTCTTGAGTAGCTGGGATTACAGGCGCGCGCAATCACGCCCGGCTAAGTTTTATATTTTTAGTAGAGGTGGGATTTCACAATGTTGGTCAGACTGGTCTCGAACTCCTGACTTCGTGATCCGCCCGCCTCGGCCTCCTAAAGTGCTGGAATTACAGGCGTGATCCACCGCGCCTGGCCTTTTTTAAAAAAAAAACAAAAAACAAAAACAAAAAAACAAAACAAAACAAAACAGCATGTCACTCTCGCCCAGGCTGGAGGGCAGCGGCACGATCTCAGATCACTGCAACCTCCACCTCCTGGGTTCAAACAATCCTCCTGCTTCAGTCTCCCAAGTAGCTGGAACTGCAGGCATGCACCACCACGCCTAACTTTTGACTTTTTTGTAGAGATGGGGTTTCATCATGTTGCCCAAGCTGGTCTCCAACTCCCCGATGTAAGCAATCCTCCCGCCTAGACCACATGCCTAGGCTTACAAAGCCTTTGTAAAGGATTACAAAGGAAACCAATTACATTGAAATACAGTTACCAAAATACAAAACATATACATTTTTGATATAATAATATATACGTTTCTTTATTAATTCGATAAATAACAAGATCTAGCAACAGGTATAATTAATTATAGTCATTTCAAAGTATTGATGCATGTAAATGGCATATCAAACTATTTTAACAACTGTAATGTGATATAAAAACATCTTGGCCAGGCACGGTGGCTGGCCAGGCACGGTGGCTCACTCCTGTAATCCCAGTATTTTGAGAGGCCTAGGCGGGCGGATCACGAGGTCAGGAGATCGAGACCATCCTGGCTAACACGGTGAAACCCCGTCTCTACTAAAAAAAAAAAAATTAGCCGGGCGTGGTGGCGGGCGCCTGTAGTCCCAGCTACTCGGGAGGCTGAGTCAGGAGAATGGCGTGAACCCAGGAGGCGGAGCTTGCAGTGAGCCGAGGTCACTCCATTATACTCCAGCCTGAGCAACAGAGTGAGACTCCATCTCAAAAAAAAAAAAAAAAAAATCTGTGGGTCGGGCGCGCTGGCTCACACCTGTAATTCCAACACTTTGGGAGGCTCAGGAGCATGAATCACTTGAGGTCAGGAGTTCAAGACCAGCCTGGCCAACATAGTAAAACCCTGTCTCCACTAAAAATACAAAAATTAGCTGGGCATGGTGGCGCATGCCTGTAGTCCCAGCCACTCAGGAGGCTGAGGCAGGAGAATTGCTTGAACCCAGGAGGTGGAGTCTGCAGTGAGCCAAGATAGAGCCACTGTACTCCAGTCTGGGCAACAGCAAGACACCATCTCAAAAAAAAAAAAAAAAAATTGTGATTTCAGCTGGTGACAAAGCCTCAGGTACTGCTAATAATACTATGGTTTGTTACTTTCATAATTGAAGGGAATGCTACATTTCTGTTAGATGTATGAAAAACAAAGATAGGGCTTCTCATTTCTCTCTAAGTCAAGCCAAGGAAAGACAGGCAGAAACATGGATCGTAAAGGGAAGGCAAGAAAAATAGACAAATCATCGTCTTTTCTTTATGAACATAGCTCAATCACTCAACAAATTTTTACTGAATGCAAACCTTGAGCTAGATAATGTGTCGGTAGTTGCTGCATTTAATATATGAAAAATGAATGTAAAGTTCTCAAGGTCCTTGCCATGGCATTTGATAGAAATAATAATAAAGAACATTCGTTTTGAGTTAACCACTTAAAAAAAACACCTAGTTCATTCAAGAATCCATGAGGTAGTTTGCTATAAGTACCAATTAAGACATAGGGACAAAATGTTCATTTTTTTTTTTTTCCAAGGGTGGGGAATGATGAGGGGCGGGGTAGCCAGGAATGCTGCAGAACAGCCCCAAGCTCCCTCTCACTGGGGACCGGCAAGGCACTTCTTTGTTTGTTAGCTTTGTTTGCTAGCTCAGCCATTTATTCCACTAAGCACTCAGATGCAGGGTCCACAGTTGACATATATCATCAGGAGACTCAGTATCCTGTGTAGACCTCAAACTCTCCCAGAAATTATTCTGCCTCAGACAGATGGGAGCCAGTAGACATGACTCCTGTTGCCAGCTGAGCCTCTGGGTACCTAGGCTACCAAGTTGTGCCCAGACAGAGCAAACACATTGCTCAATCTTGTGGCAGCCCAAGTTTCCAGAGCAGGAAACTTTTCTGGAAACTAGGCCATGCCCATATGTGCTGCTAGAAGAAATGGCACAATAAATTGGACCTAATCCTTGCCTGGACCGTGTGGTCCAGTGAGCAGATGAAGGAGGAAATTAGTCCAGAAAGACTGGAATGGACAAAGGGACCAAGCAGACCCTGCCCAACCAGCAGACCAACCATGACGGGCTCCAACGGAAACTGCAAACACTAAAGATAAATGAGCTGTTTCCATTTATGTGTCCAGATTGTGAGCTACACGTAGGGTAGAAAGAACAAAATTACATTTGACCCAGTTTAAGAAATAAAAACAGGAAATGGGTCAGAGTTCCAAGAGGCAATAAGAAGACCTACCTACATAAGCAAGAACATTGGAAATCAGAGGGGTCAGTCTTGAACCTTCTTACAACCCACCAGAAACAGAGAATCAGCAGCTTTGTCCTTGTATTCTACCCCAATAATCCCCACATTTTCTCCACAGGTGTTCATCAGAGCCATGAGTCTTGGCAAAATAGGACTCTGGAGGCAGGCAGGGACAACAACAGAAGCATGCCATCGGTGCCAGGCTTAGCTGGCAGTCCCAGAGGTAGATCTGAGTCAGATACCAAGACCAACAATGGCAGTTTGCACAAGATGGTGTGGGGAAAGCTATTCCAAGGAAGGAGCCAGAAAACTCAAGTCCCAAAGAAGAAACAGATATATTCAATCAAGGTATATACACAGTCAAGGTGTCAGGGGCATAAGCAGTTCCAAGCCCTGTAGCAAGGGTAAGCCAGGAGCAGAGGGGATGTCCTTATGGCAGCAGGGGAGTGGACCCAGGATAGTCCTGATGGCTTTGGCCCAGTGCAAGTGTCAGGTGCTGTTTCCTGGCCCGTCCTCCCCTAAGGGGACTCTCAGCCCATAGGCACCTTAAAATTATGAAAAGCATTTCTCATTGGCCTCACTTATCGTGTTTTCTGAGCCAAAAATTATGACACATTTTAATAAATACTTATGTTTTCATAGAACCATAAAATCTTTTTTTTTTTTTTTTTGAGATAGAGTCATGCTCTGTCGCCCAGGCTGGAGTGCAGTGGCGGGATCTCAGCTCACTGCAAGCTCCTACTCCCGGGTTCACACCATTCTCCTGACTTAGCCTCCCGTGTAGCTGGGACTACAGGCACCCAACACTATGTCCAGCTAATTTTTTGTTTTAGTGTTTTTAGTAAAGACGGAGTTTCACCTTGTTAGCCAGGATGGTCTCGATCTCCTGACCTCATGATCTGCCCGCCTTGGCCCCCTAAAGTGCTGGGATTACAGGCGTGAGCCATCGCGCATCATCGTGCCCAGCCAAAACAGAATATTTTTAAACATTCATGTCCTAGAAGTCCAAGACATAATCATCAAGGACCATTTGGGGCCAGACCACCAACTAGAGGTGGAGTTGTGTCAGTCCCAGTTCTTAGTTTGCAAACAACAGAAACTGAAGTTAGCTGATTTAAACAGAACGAGAATTCATTTGTTTGTTCGTTTAAAGGGAGATGGCCTATCAGGTAGTTCTGGGAGGGCTCTAGACCAACCTTGAGGGCATGCAACCAGAAACAACACCCAAGGACCCAAGTTCATGCCCATAAAGACCCTCCACCCCACGCCGGCACAGACGCGGGAGCTCCATTTATGAGAACTGCTGCTGTTCCTGCCTATGGAATCTGGAGACCACTGCCATCACTGCCCTACCCTCACCAGAGTGGGTTCCACAGGGCCGTTGCTTTATCATGTCATTAACTTTCAATTCCAAGTCAAATTGGCAGAACCAAGTCAGGCGCTAGTGCTCTACCAGCAAGTGAGACTGGGAGGTGAGTATCTGACAATCTCATATTTAATAACAGGAGTCAGGCTCTGTCTCACATAGTGGGGAACTTCTCAAAATAAATAAAGGGCTCAGATGCCAAAGAGCCAAAAAATAGATTTTCCTTTCAAGAAATCTGTAGAAGGGGTCTGTGAGGTGTATTCATCTTTTTTTCTTTTTTTTTCCCCTTGATACAGATTATCGCTCTGTTACCCAGTCTAGAGTGCAGTGGTGCAATCACGGCTCACTGCAGCTTTGACTTCCAGACTCAGCAATCCTTCCACCTCAGCCTCCCAAGTAGCTAGGACCACGAGTGCCCACCACCATGACCGGCTAATTTGGTTTTTAATTTTTGTAGAGACAGGGTCTTGCTACGTTGCCCAGGCTGGTCTTAAGCTCTCGAGCTCAAGCCATCTTCCTGCCTCAGCCCTTTGAAGTGCTGGGATTACAGATGTGAACCTCCGTGCCTGGTCTTGCATTCATCCATATACCAGCCACCAAGACAACTCTGTGGAACTGGGTAAGAGAGACACCAACGGGGGTATAGAATGCCCTTATATAAATTAGGACTGCCACATACAAACACCTCCTTCTTCTTAATCCAGAAACATTTCATCCTGGTGAAAGCTAACACTGCTTTGAATCTGGCTTCAGATCCACATTACCCATGTCTATTTGTTCCCTAGGGCTGCCATAACTAAGTACCCACAAACTGAGTGGCTTAAAACAATTTTTAAGATGTATTTATTTTCTCATAGTTCCAGAGGCCAGAAGTCCCAAGTCAAGGGTTTGCAGAGCCATGCTTCTTCCAAAGGCTCTAGGACTCCTTCCTTGCCTCGTTCAGCTTCCAGTGGCTCCTGATGTGCCTTGGCTTGTCTTCACCTGCCTGCGTCCTCACATGGCCTCCTTCTCCCTGTCTCTCTATGTCTTCTGTTTCTTATAGATACACCAGTCATAGCCAGACACGGTGGCTCACACCTGTAATCCCAGCACTTTGGGAGGCCCAGCCAGGCAGATCACCTGAGGTCAGGAGTTCGAGACCAGCCTGGCCAACATGGTGAAACCCCATCTCTACTAAAAATGCAAAATTAGCCAGCTGTCGTGTCAGGTGCCTGTAATCCCAGTTACTCGGGAGGCTGAGGCAGGAGAACCGCTTGAACCCAGGAGGTGGAAGTAGCAGTGAGCTGAGATTGTGCCATTGTACTCCAGCCTGGGCAACAAGAGTGAAACTCCATCTCAAAAAGAAAAAAAAAAGAAGACACCACTCATCAAATTTCAGGCCCACCCTAATTCATTAGGATCTCATCTTTTAAATTATTTTTATTTTTAATTATTACAGACACATAATATTTGTACATATTTATCTTATGATCTCAACTTGACCCTTAATTAATTAAAACTGCAAAGACCTTGTTTCCAAATAAGTCATATTGTAAGGTTCTGGGTGGATATGGATCCTGGGGGAACACGATTCAACGCACTGTACCATCTAACAGGGACTTCCATAAGGCAGACAAAAGAGCTTCATCTAGGATGTCAGACAGATGTTTCCAGGGCCTTGGGAATGGAATACCAGCCAAGCACTAAGGCCCAGGTACCTGAGACCCAGACCTTGGTGTATGATACCCTGACAACAGCAAAAACAGCCCAAGGAAGGCATCGTCTATTCACCAAACTAAACAACAGAGAAAAAGAAAAGGGTTGGTGTATACAGGTGACAACTCACATTTATTTTTTCTTTTGTTTTGTTTTCTTTTCTTTTGTTTTCTTTTCTTTTCTAATAGAGATGGGGTCCTGCCATGCTGACCAGGCTGGTCTCGAACTCCTGGCCTCAAACCATCCTCCCATCTTGACCTCCCAAGATGTTGGGATTACAGTTGTGAGCCACCGTGCCCAGCTCACATTTATCCTTGAGTCTGTATCTTTCCTTACTTTGTTAATTATGAAACATTTAAAAACCTACAATGGGCCGGGCACTGTGGCTCATACTGTAATCCCAGCACTGTGGGAGGCTGAGGCGGGCAGATCATGAGGTCAGGAGTTCGAGACCAGCTTGTCCAACATGATGAAACCCCATCTCTGCTAAAAATACAAAAATTAGCCAGGTGTGGTGGAGCATGCCTGTAGTCCCAGCTACTCAGAAGGCTGAGACAGGAGAATCGCTTGAACCTCGGAAGCGAAGGTTGCAGTGAGCCAAGATCATGCCACTACACTCCAGCCTGGGCGACAGAGTGAGACTCTGTCTCAAGAGAAAAAAAAGGAAAGGAGCAGAGTCTGCTGGCCCAGCACTGGGAATCCGGAGCTGGGAGCTGCCTGCTGAGCATGCAGCAACAGAACTGGTCCTTTTGCCGACCCAGTCTAACACCCTCCACCAAGGAGGTGTGCTGTGGGAAAAGATGAGCTCCTTGCACCGTTTTCTTGTTTTGTTTTGTTTTGTTTTGTTTTTGAGACAAGGTCTCACTCTCTTGCCCAGGCTGGAGTGCAGTAGCACAATCACGGCTCACTGCAGCCCAGCTAGTTTAAAATTTTTTTTGTACAGACAAGTTTTCCCTATGTTGCCCAAGCTGCTCTCGAACTCCTAGGGCTCAAGCAATCTTCTCACTTTAGCCTCCCAAAGTTCTGGCATTAAAGGCATGTGCCACTGAACCTGGCTACCTTGCATCTTTTCTTGGTGACCTGGCCTAAGGAGCAAATGCCGAGATTAGAGGGCTACACTAGCACTCTTCTTCCTCTTGTAGAAGGGGGAAGAAAGATGGCCCTTTTATCCCAGGGTGGGAGAGGCAGGGACAACAGCACCCCCAAAGTCCCATCCAGGGTCCACCCCAGAGTAGCAGCTGCAGCTACAATGGCTGCATTGGCATTTGTGAAGAGTGGCAGTGGCAGGTGCAGGCGGGAAAGCATCAGGAACAGGCACTGCGTGACTGCAGGTGAAGGGCAGCATCAAGGGTGAGGAGGAGAGCAGGCTGAGTGAATGCACTATCATCCCAAGCCTAGGACTCAAAGCATCAGGCCATGGTTCATGAACACTGAAGGCAGCAGCAAGGATGGTTTGTAACACTGAAACGACAGAAAGGGAGAGGTAAGGGGCCAGCACTTGTGCTGGTTGGGGTGAGGTACATCCGCTGATTGGCTCTACTGTCACATCGCCAGATGATCCTTTCATTGCAGGACAGAACTGAATAGGTTGAGGAACCATTGTTAGAAACCACAGTAGTGCCGCACATCAATGTTTCATGTGTTAGTTAAGCAACCTGGTTAGACTGTAAATTCTTTAAAGATAGGGATCATATCATATGATTCCTGCTAATACTCCCCAACAGTTAACACAGAGCTGCATTCATAAGTTTTTAATGACACCTGTGGAATCATATTATTTGGGGACCAATGAAGAGTGGCATGAAATGGATTTAACAGCCCATTACACACCCACCCCTACCACACACATTTTTTATTTTATTTTTTTATGTTTTTGAGATGGAGTCTCACTCTTGTCACCCAGGCTGGAGCGCAGTGGCACAATACCTGCTCGCTGCAAGCTCCGCCTCCTGGGTTCACGCCATTCTCCTGCCTCAGCCTCCCAAGTAGCTGGGACTACCGGTGCCCACCACCACGCCCAGCTAATTTTTTGTATTTTTAGTAGAAACGGGGTTTCACCATGTTAGCCAGGATGGTCTCGATTTCCTGACCTCGTGATCTGCCCGCCTCAGCCTCCCAGAGTGCTGGGATTACAGGCGTGAGCCACCGCGCCCGGCGCCACGCCACACCTTTTTTTTTTTAACCCAGAAAATATAAAGTGCTTTCACTTCTATGACATTTCTTTCCCTGACACATCTATGCAGGAAGGAGACAGGTATGAGACACCCTACTTTACAGACAGGGTAACTGGGACCCAGCAAGCTTAATTGACTTGTCTCCCTAAAGGCCCAGACTCAAGACGGAACCCCAGTCTTACTGGCTCCCCATTGAACTGTATCCCGTCTCTCTGTGTTCCTTACCCTCCTCCCTGACCCCGCCGTCAGGCGTCACTGAAATGCCCCAGACGCATCACTGCTTTTGTTCTTAACAATGTGAAACATCAACCAAGCCCAGCAGGTGATAGAACTGGACAGCAGCCAGGGGTCTGTAAGCACTGAACAGCCAGTCTCCATGTTCACTGAAGATAATGTATGTATCAGCATGTGGTATGTTTCTGGCAGGCAAGAGAATGCAGAAGGGGTGAGTCTCCAGGTGACAAGAAAATACTTCAGGAAAGAGATTTGGGGAAAACATACAAGCCCATCTTAGTGTTAATGTGCATATACGGAGAGAACATTTATGGAATGCTCTACCTAACAAAAGCAGAAAGTTAAATCCTATTAAAAAGGGAGTTGTAAGTCCTTGCGTGATGCTGTTCTAAAAATTTTTGAGAGGTGGAAATTTGAAGAAAAGACCTTGAAGAAAATGGAAATTCAGTCTTGCCAAGAGATTTCTCCCTTAGCAAAAATCTAGGAGCTAAACGCAGGACCCATCCCAGGGCCTTGAAACCATACCACGTTGTATTCTGAGTCTCAAATTACTTTACTAATAGGACTTTAAATGTCCTTAGGATCTAGTGCTATCCCCAGCACCTAAATCAAGAATGGTGAGCTGAGGTAAAATATGAGAAAGAAATGCTCATTCATTTGTTATTAATACCTAAAATAATATCAGCATTTATTAGGCAATTATGAGGCATTTTGTCACAATAATGCTAGGAGATAGTGCCATTATTATCATTAGTATTTTTCATAGGAGAAAACTGAGACTCGGAGAGGTTAAGTAACTGCTCAAACTAACACAGCCAGAAAGTGGCAGAGGCTAGGGTCGATTCATGGTCACCTGTCTCTTGAGTCTAAATCTCGCTGCTACTGTGCCGAATTCTTTGAGTTTGTAGGTGTGTGTGTGCTTCTGCGTCCTGGGGCAAGGGAACAACATCATTCAAGATTCGTTAAACGAAGTTTACAATGTACGTGCTGGGGAACTGCATGCTGTCTTAGAGGCTGAGGCTGGCGCCCGTGGCCACAGTACAATGGAGGGGGTGGTTAATCTGGTTTTAGAGGATGGCCGATTGGCGATGGCAGACAGAGATCAAGTAACTGGGCCCACAGGAGGGCGCGAGCACGCAGAGGCACGAGAAGAAAATGAAGAGGGCCTGAGCCCGAACTTGGGGAAATCAATTCCCAAAGCCTGAGGGACTCTGGAGGGAGGACGGGAAAGGGCCAGAGGTTCACCCCCGAACTTCCAGATTGCTCAAGAAGCGCCGGGCGGGGCCCTGCAGTCGCTCAAGCTGCGAGGAGGGCCTGAGAAGCGGGGACGCCTTCGAGGTTTTAGGGACCTGAGCTCCGGCGGCAGGTGGCGAGAAGGCCCAAGCCCAGCGGTCGCCACGCCTCGCCTCTTCCCCGCCTCCCACTTCTCTGAAAGGCCCCATTCTCTACCGCCGCCGGGGGAGCAACTGCGCTGGGAAGCCACCTAGCGCCCGGCCCCACCTTTTTTTTTTCTTTCTTTCTTTTTTTTTTTTTTTTTCCTTAATACTTTTCGGCCAAACACCGCGGCTTCAGGCAGGGCTTGGATTGGCCCGCGCCGCCCCTGAGCCAGCCAATCAGCAGCTTGTTGCCAAGGTGGGGATTCGCCAGAGCGGGAGGAGGCTGCTGCGCGCCCGCTGTTGCCCGGCGAAGAAAGCAGACTTGTGAGGGCGTTTGGTGGCGCTTTCAGGTCCCAGCCAGCTGCTCGTGGGGATTGAGGGACGTGGGTGGGTGGCTGGGGGGTGAGAGGCCGAGGGCCCATATCCGGGAGGGAGGGAGCCAGTCACCTGCTTGCCTTCGCACGCCCAGCCGGCGCTGTCTCCCTCCTCCCCGAAGCTTCCTTGCCGGGCAGGTTTAACTCCAGGCAGCCGGTGTGGGATCGCCATGGCCGAAGCGGTCCCGGGTTGAAAGGCATTGCCGTTGTCCCCTTACCCTCACCACCAAGCATATTGAGGAAGAGGGACCTGCGAACGTGAGAAGGTGCAAAAAACACCCAACTAACTTCTGAGGCAGACCAGACTATGACCTGAAGACAGTGCTGTCTTGCAGTGTGTGCCCCAAAAGGGACCAGCTGACCTCGCAGGCCCGGAGGGGCTAATGAGAGAGTGAAAAGGGCCCCGGGAAGCCGAAGACGTAAATCGCATACCTTCTCCCCGTGTAACAATAATGCCCAAACCGCCACAAAGCAAGGGTCTGGACGGTAGGGTCTCACTTTTCCAACCATAACCCAGTTACACAAGGGAGAAAGGGCGGAGGCAAGTCTACCCCTCACACATTCTCCTTTGGCCTCATACTCAATTCCCCAATCCTGTTTCTCTCAGTTTCCATTGTGTAACCTAGATAAATGCCTCCTGTTCTAGTAATGGCCATAATAATATTTAATCACATTTATTGTGTACTAAGAGCTGGGTACCCTTCTGAGCACCTCACAAAAATCAATCCTCCCAACAATACCAACTAGGAACTACTTTTATCCGATCTTAAGGTTGAAAAAACAAGCAGTGAGAAGTTAGGTAACTTGCCTGTTGTCACAGAGCTAGCTGTATCTAGGTAGTCTGTTTCCACCTGGGAAACCCGTCTGACTTTGCTCTAGAAGATGTGGACTTTCCCGCTATATTGCCAAAGGAAAAGGCTAGGATGGTTGCCTTTTTGAAACACCACATGCCCCCCACCCAAGAGCAGGACTTTCAGTTAAGGTCCTTAGGACTCTCAAGACTTCTCCAGACTCCCGAGAGATTCCCCGTGTGGCTTCACCACTCAAAATGAACACAGATAAAATGCTGAATTTTATAGATGAATTTCACCACTATGCAAAAAAAAAAAAAAAAAAAAAAAAATGGAGCCAGAGAAAATCCTCCCATCTGTGCAGTGCTGATCCCCTGGACCAGCCTGGAGCGTGCCTCAGAGCCAGGAGAAAGGTGAACTATTCATCCCCCAAACTTCACAGCTTTGTTGTATGTTTTCAAAATGGATCTCGCTTAGGACAGACACCAACTTTGAAGCTGGGGAATGGTGTTAAGGGGTACAGGAAGAAGAGGCTGAGAACCTGCCCCCAGCTGGTGTTGGGAAAGGCTATTTTCAGGGCGCTGCTTGGGTCAGGAGGGCAGTCCGCTGTTTCACTTCCCATTCCCCCATGCTCTTACTCTCTGAGCCCTGCCTCTGGTTCAGTCTCCCCTACTCCCATCCTCCACCCCACCCTGCACCCTGCACCCGTTTCCCAGCTCCTGGGGCACACCATCTGCTTGTCCTCCCCCTTCCCAAGGGACTTAGCTCATAGAATAGAGACCTTTAAATAATGAAACGCCCCAAAGCCTCCCCACACTGATCCCCAGCCCCTGGCTGGGGTGTTTATTCAAAGACCAGGAGCTGGGCTGGAGGTCTGCCAACCCCACCGCCTCTATTCAGTTCCTTTCTTTTCCTGCCCAGCTGCCGGGCGGTGGCTAATGGGTCTTTTCTCTGGCTTTGGCCCCTCCGCCTGCCAGGCCTAGTGCACAGAAAAAAGCAAACATAAAGAACAGAACTGTAAGGAGGAAGCAGGACTTTGGATGTCAGCTCTTCCAGGCTAGGGGTGGGGAGGGAGGAGGACACCAGATCCAACTCACACTGGGAAAGGGACAGGGACGAGGGTGGAGAGAGAGGACCCAGAGGCTTGGCCTGCTCCTCATCCCAATGCAGGAGCCAGAGCATCTCCCTCTGACTCTGGGGAGCTGTGTGACCAAAGGAGGAGGGGGAGAGTTTGTGAAGTGGGGAGGGGGTGTCACTTGAGTGGTTTGGGGCTTGGGCAGCATCCTCATGCAAATTAACCTGGTGAGTCACTGAAAGTTTGGTCCAGACACAAAGAAGCTGCTTCTCTCACCCGCGGCCTCCCTCCACTACAGCAGCCCCCCTCCCCAGCCAACCAAACAAAAGGCCCAAGCCCAGCGGTGCGTGAAGGAGTGAATGGGCGAGACCTTCCCTGGTGACGTCCCACCAGACAGATGGCAACAGTTGCCCCACACCAGTTGCAAGCTTCCTTTCATCCTTCTCCCAAGTCATAAAGGAGAAAGACCCCAGTCCCTCTAGAGCCCATCAGCATCTCAGGGCCAACCCGAAGGCAGGATGGGGGCTAGAGGGTGGGTTGCTAGGGAGCGGGAGGTGAGAGGGGAACTGATGCTGCGTGTTTGGCTGGAAAACAAAAGTGTGTTGAAAGCACGGGCACTGCGGCCAGCCTGCCCATCTGTCCTCCTTTGGGGAAGCTCTGCCCCCACGCTCCTCCTCAGCTTCTGGCCAGCTCTGCGCAGAGCCGGGGCCCCTGGGAAGGAAGACTTCAGTTTGGGGCAGCAGCAGTAATTCGGGACTTTGTACTTTGAGGCTTTCATCAGGCAAACATCCCTGACCAGCATTGTTTCACCTCTTCAGAAATGGGTCTAAGTGGAAAATCCAAGGCCTCCGGGACAGGTGGGGAATGGTGGGATCTGGGTGCTCTGCAGTTTAATGATAAAGTTTGAGTTGTTCCAGAATGGGATTGTATTAAAATCATCCACACATTCCCACAAACATTAAGAAGCTAGGAATGGGCCAGGAGTCAGAAAACTCAGCTTCCAGTCTCAGCTCACCGTCTGCGTGTTGTGTAACTCTGGGCAAGTCATCTGGGTTTTCCGAGTTCTAGTTTCCTCTCTGTAAACTGGGGAGTTAAGAACCCCCACTGCCCTACCTCCTAGTGTGGTAGAGAGCAAGCTGATGCCCAATCCAGTGCCTGGTAAACAGGAGAAGCTGCGCAAGGCTCTCAAGTTCCCCACAGCCACATCTCCCAGGAAGTGGGGTGGGCATGGCACTTTAAACGTAGTTCAAAGTACTTCACATCTATTATTTCATGAGGCAACTGAGACTAGAAAGGTCTAAGGCTGTGCAGAGATCTTTTTTTAGAGAGTAGGGGTGGAGGCTGAGCTAAGGCTAGTGTCCTCCCTGCAACCTCCTGAATCTCAGATTTTTGTCTCCCTTCTCCCTCTGCCTTCCATCAATCTAGCCTGACTTGGGAGGATTTAAGGGGAACTCTGGGCTAAGGTGCTAAGAGTTTGTTTATTGAGGTCAATACATTCAGAATAAAAGGGAGTCATCCCTATGTCTTAATCAAAGGTTTAGTAAAGTCATGATTCTGAGGCCATAGGCATGCTTTCTTCTAGGCTAAATGCTGCTGCTGTTCTTTCTGCAGAGGGCTAAGCTGGTGATGCTGGTGTCAGGGGAGGATAGGAAGCATGGGGGAGCAAAGTGGCTACCCAGAGAACACAGGGAACAGCACTTGACCCTCTCCTAACTGGCCTCATGCCCTGCTCTTCTGCCCACCCACCTGACCTCCTGTTGTTTGTGTTGGCCAAAGTGCCAGTGCCCAGAAGTGGTTGGAATGTCTTCTCCTGGGCATAAATAAGGTAGTAAAGACATGCTAGCTGCAAAGGCATTTCTTGAAATATCTGTCTTTCCCAATCCTTGCTCAAGCTAACCTCACCCATCTCTGATCATTTCCACTTGTGTACCTAACATCCGAGCACTGATGTAGGTCATTCTATGTAATTCCATTAGTTTGCATTCAATCCCATGTAGTTAGTGTTTTAGGTACTTTGATATATAATTTTCCTGTCACCTCCTTTGGACTGGCAACACTGCAGACCAATCCCTGTTCTTTCTCCTCTGCTCTCCTCTCTCCCTGTGCTTCTCGAAGGGTCCTGTCTCTGCCCATAAGAGGGCACTTACTGCAGGACACTCATTACTTGCCTGCCAGACTGATGGCTGAAACCTCAAAACCATAAAAAATGGGTTTCAAGCTGCCAGTTGCAGCTGGCCCCATGCTAGACCCAGATAACAACCTTTGGACTCCAAGGCCAGCATGGATCCACATCAATCCCTCACATTCAAATAACACCATAATCTCAACAAGTGCTTTTACATCCTGTTCCACCCTCCTGGATATCTTTGAATCTCATCCTAGGAAACAATCAGTGCTCCATTTTCTTTCCCCTGGGGAGGTGTCACAGGAGAAGCCTATTGGTCAAGCAGTAATTATGACAGCGATTATTTTCCTTTTGTGAAAACAAGAGAAGCCACTGAGACCTAAGCCTCCACCCTGAGCAGGCTCCAGTAAGAAAGGAAGTGGGTCACAATGGATACAAGGAGTTCCTGTGTTTTGTACCAGGGCTGGGAAGTCAGCAGCTGAAATTCCTGATTAGGATGACGCAACCCATCTAGCTGGCCAGTCTGTATTGAACTGGGATTTCTCCAATTGGAGCGAGGCAAAGGTAAAAGAGAGGCTTCCCTAAAAAGTCTAGACTATCTGGTCTCCTCAGTCCCTCTGGCTTCAGCTTCATTCCCAGGTACTGTGTTAGATGCAGATGCTGTGTGAATGTTGGGCAACATCAGAGGTGATCTCTAGGACCTTATATTTTAGTTGAAATATGACATATGCACAAAAAAGAAACCCATGGAATACACACAGTGGGAGGGAGCAGTGGCTTCTTGCTATAAGAACTCAGCAGGTTTTTAAAACATCACTTAACATTAGGATGAATGGCAATGATTTCACAGGGGAGAGGTGATCTGAGCTTGGTCATAAGAGATGTGTAAGATTGGGATGCCAGACTACTCATCTTATGTAGGCTATCTGCAAAGTGAACTGTGGCTTTGTGTAAAAGTTTCTGGATTCCAGAAGACAAGAGAACTAAGTGTGACAAGAAGAAATAGAAGAAACCCTGGGTTTTTTGCTGTAATTTTTATTGTTTATTCAGTCAGTCTTGGATTCAAGCCTGACTGCCAGTTACAAGCACTGTGCCCATAGGTAATTTGCTTAACCTTCTGAGCCTGTTTCTTCATCTATAGTCTAAAGGTAATAATGTCAACACTATGGAACTGCTCTGAGGAGGCCAGGCATGGTGGCTCAAGCTTGTAATCCCAGCACTTTGGGAGGCCAAGGCAGGTGGATAGCATGAACTCAGGAGTTTAAGACCAGCCCGGGCAACATGATAAAATCCTGTCTCTATAAAAGAATACAAAGATTAGCTGGGTGTGGTGGTGCATGCCTATAGTCCCAGCTATTCCGGGGGCTGAGGCAAGAGAATTGCTTGAACCCGGGAATTTGAGGCTGCAGTGAGTCAAGATCATGCCATTGTATGCCAGCCTGGGTGACAGAGTGAGACCTTGTCCGGGAAAGAGAAAAGAGGAGGGGAGAGAAGGGGAGAGGAGAAGAGGGGAGAGGAGGGGAGAGGAGGGGAGGGGAGAGGAGGGGAGGAGGGGAGAGGAGAGAAGAGGAGAGGAGAAGAGGGGAGAGGAGGAGAGGAGAAGAGGGGAGAGTAGGAGAGGGAAGAGGATGGGAGAGGAGGGGAGAGGAGGGGAGGGGAGAGGAGGGGAGGGAAGAGGAGGGGAGAGGAGGGGAGGGGAGTGCAGGAGAAGGGAGGGGAGGGAACTGGAGGGGAGGAGACGAGGGAGGGAAGAAGAGAGGGAGGGAAGGAAAGAAGGGAAGGATCACACATACACAGACGAGTGTATCATTTCAACTGGACTGGAAAGACTGGAACCAAAAATACTGTCTTGCCTTCTTGGGAAGAGTGTCCAGGGGGAAACCCATGACAGTGTCTCTGCACCAAGCTGGCTGGATTTGGGGACCTCGGAGAAGATGGAGAATGTGTAGCTGTTTCAGGTCTCAGGTAAGGAAATGGAGGCTTTGCCAAGATCTTGCCGTCCCCTCCTGGCCTTTGCCTGGGGAGGCAGTGCCGTCCATTTCATGGCAGGTAGACAGCGGAGGTAGACCCAGTACTACCTGGGCTTCTCATGTAGGGATTAGAGTCCAGGGTGGCCCAAGGTCCTTGGGGTGACTGACACTTTAGGCCCTGACCCTACCCTTTTCCCCCTGGAAAGAATGGAGGTTGGGAGCTTATGAAATGACCTCCTCCAGCCTGACCCGACAGAAGTGTCTGCCCTGCTCAGGAGGCCTTCTTCCTCCCTGGTCCCCTAACTGTTTACATGCTCTCAGAAAGGCAGGTGTCAGGAGGCAGCTGCTGCTTGTGGTTAACTCCCCCTAGATACAGGAGCACCAGCCTTCCCCACACCCACTGCCATTGGCTAACAGGAAGCCAAAACAGACTCCCTCTCTCCGCCCTCTGCCACCCCAGCCAGTAAATAGAGAGTACAGGAAACACCTGGAGGAGCAGGCAGCTGGCAAGGGAACAGTCTGCCCACGAAGAAAGGGTTTGCAAGGGAGGAGCTAGGCTGGGGAGGAGCTGGGGGAGGGGGGTTAGGCGCTTAATTGCACTTCTCACAGCACCCACCAGCTGCTGGGAACTAACAGCTGAGTTGCTGAAATGATCCATCCCCCTCTCAGTCCCCCACTAACACATACACAGTAAAGGGATCATCCCTCTCTAGCACCAGCTTGCCTTGAGCAAGGACAAGAGCAGTCATACAAGACAGACTCTTCAGAAGGCTTTGCCTCCTCACCCTCAGCCAGAGCTTCTGAACCTCTGTGGACCATGTAAAAGTAAATCTGTGGTCCAGGCATGAAGACTGAATCATCAGTCTTCATCAGCCCACGTGATGTGAAAGCCCATGTAATGTGAAAGCTCATTCCAAAGATAAGTCTCCAGTTTTTTCCAAACTTACCTAGATCTCCATCTGTGTCTGCCTCGTTACTGCTTATGATTTCAGGTTGTTGAGGTTCAGGGTGGAACTGACCTCACCAAGATCGAATGAAGCCCTGCCATCAGCATCCACCCAAGAACGTGCTCACTAGTGTGTAGACCTTGTGCCGGGAACCATGTATGCAGGCTGGCTTAGCTTACAGAGCTCCTTCACTCCCTCTTAGGAGATTCCCAAATAGAGCACTTTTCCTTTTAGGTTTAGAGTGGGAGGATGGAGGGGTGGTGAGGAGGGAACACTTGCCCCATGGCTACCTGAGGACCATACTGTAGTTTGTTCAACCCGTATGTTTCATCCAGTAGTCAGTGTACTTAGGCCTGCTCTGTGCAGAGTGGTAGACAAGCACATGGAGGTGAAAAAGGAAATAGAACACAGTGGTTCCTGCCATGGAGGTGTGAGTGACGACAGTTGGAGAGGGGAGAAGGGCTTGCAGAGCCATCAGACATCAACTCAAAGCAATGTGCTGCCGGCCCGGTGGCTCACGCCTGTAATCCCAGCACTTTGGGAGGCCGAGGCCACCAGATCACTTGAGGTCAGGAGTTTGAGACCAACCTGGCCATCATGTGGAAGCCCTGTCTCTACTAAAAATACAAAGTTAGCCTGGTGTGGTGGCACGTGCCTGTAATCCCTGCTACTTGGGAGGCTGAGGCAGGAGAATGGCTTGAACCTGGGAGGTAGAGGTTGCAGTGAGCCGAGATCACACCACTGCACTCCAGCCTGGGTAAAGGAGTGAGATTCCATCACACACACACAAAGCAATGTGCTGTGTTTGCCATAAAAAGTGTGAACAGTAGTAAACTATGTGTGTACATCTTTAAGGGGTTCTGAAGTAAGAAATATGTCATAAAGATGTGAGCCATTTTAAACCATATGCATGAATGCTGGAAATCCCTGAGGTAAGAACGTATATAGAGGACAAGTGGAATTATTCAGGGAAGGCATCCTGAAGAGGCAGTGGTAAAGGAAAACAGCATCGATGCTGGAGACAGGCGCACGTAGGTTTTAAACCCATTTCCACCACTTCCCTCTTCTAGTTACTGGTGTCTTGCTTTCTTCATCTGTGAATCTGAGGTCATAAGATCTCAGAGACTGCATTAGAGATACTGTGTGTAAGGCACCAGGCAGAGTCCCTGGCAATAGTGAGTGTTCAGCACACAGTACTGCTCACATCCTAGAAGAAAGTGATTTGTGCCATGTCAATTGGCAGAGTACAGAAACTTGCAGATGTCGGCAGAGCTGCAAGGAAAGGTGAGCAGGAGACAATTTGGTAAGGGGTTCTGGCTGGTTGGGCTGCTGCACAAGGAGTTTGGGGTTGGAAAGACTGAAAGAGCCCTAGGATTCCCATCTTAGGGATACAGAATGGCAAAGAAAGTCAGCAGGAAGGGAATGGCATGATGAAAATAGAGTTTGCATGCTCGCTTCGGCAGCACATATACTAAAATTGGAACAATACGGAGATTAGCATGGCTCCTGCGCAAGGATGACACACAAATTTGTGAAGCATTCCATATTTTTATAAATTAAAAAAATTGGGGGAAAAAAGAAAATAGAGTTTGTGTTGTCCTAGGATGATGGTCAGTCCGGTGGTAGGGCAAGGAGGGCAGGGGGCTATTATATGAATGTTTAACAGAGGACAAGACCTGGGTTATGTGCTGGCAGGAAATAGAACAGAAGAAATAGATTTTTTTTTTTCTGTTCCATGTGGAAACGAAAATAGAATGGTAAGAGATCATTTAGCACAAGTGACTCATTTTACAGATGGGAAAACTGAGGCTTACGAAGGAGAAAAGGTGGTGCAATGATGTTATCTGCAGTCATTGTGGATTTTTCATGAGATGATTTATAAACTAAACACTTTCAAAGGAAGGAAAGAAGGAAGGAAACAAAACGCAAACTGAGGCTCAGAGTGCTAAAGGGACTTGTTCAAGATATCGAAGACTTCTATTACAAGTTATTGTCAGCCCTGAAGCTAGGCCCCCTATTTCCTAACAGCTCCTACCCCAGTGCCAGTTCCATCAGCCCCCAGTCAGCCTCCAAAGTAGAGATTGGGAAGGATTTCTTTGGATAGAATCAGCGTTTAGTAGCTGTGGAATCCATTCTCCCTCTCCTGCCGCCGAGGCCAGAGTCCTTTCCTGGCGTCAGCCCAGCTTTCTTCTCTCCAGGTGGTTACCTTTTGGGTAAATCCACTTAGGGAGTTAATTGATAACGAAGGCTCTCCCACATTATGATTTAAAGTGTGAACACCCACATCCAAGTGACATTTACATTTCACTGAGAGGTGCTTAAAGACCTAAAAGCCTGCAAGATTCAGAGGACCAAGTTTTCTTAAGGTGCAATCACAGGTTCCTAGTGAGTCCCAGCTCAAAATAGGTGAATGGGCTTAATTTTTTTTCTTCCACCCCTAATCTAAATTCCTATCATCCACTAGCCTCCACTCTTGGCAACTTTGACATTCATTTGTTCAACCAGTATTCACTAGTACACTGTTCAGGCAAGGTCTCTGGACTACATTCTGGCTATATATTCAGGGTTATAAAACCGAACATCATGGGAACTCAAGGGAAGGCCGCATAGCCCAGTCTGTGAAGGGGAGATGTCACTGAAAAATGTGAACTTGAAAGTGCGAACAGTGAACAGTGAACACTGGGAAAGTGTGAACTTGAAAACGTGAGTGAACCTGGCTAAAGTAGGTGGATAGGAAGGGGACAGGGCATTCCTTGAGCAAAGGCCTGGAGGCTGCAGTCCCAAGCGCAAGTTTAATGGGTACCACCAGTTGAAAGTGGAGAGAGCTGCTTTTTGTCTAATTTTATGGGTGAAGAGGCCCCTTGTGTGCCCTCATTTCTATCAGGAACATGCCAGAATGCTCCTTCCTAGAGATTGTGGCCATAGGGACAACCTTCCACTGAGGTCCCCAACGCAGAGATTCACTCCTAGCTTGGGGAGTAGGGTTGAAAACCCCTATATCCCATTCCCAGGTGCCCCAGGTACATCACAGGCCACAAGTTGGGAGCACACGCAGATATGTACTTTAAAAAAACAGCATTTAACACTTTCAAAAAATTAGTTGCCATCATTAGAGTTTAGGGAGATGTCAAATAAACATCTACATTTCAGGCTGCTCTTGAAAATTACAATCTCTGAAATCACTGGCCTCATGACTGGCCTCTCATGATTGCAGTGGACTGGAGTTAAGGAACAGGGGCTCTTTTCAGACAAGGTTTGAGCTCACTCCTCAAGTTTACCCTGGCTTTTGTCCAGCCAGCCTCACTTATCTGCTGCCTGGTTCCACCCTCACTCCCGTGCCCATCAAATTTTAAATGGCCCTTCCCTGATGGTGATGTTAAGTAAAGCAGCTCTTGCTCCAAACTCACCCAGCTATTACCTCTTCTTATCTGATGTGCCCCAGGCAACCTCTGCAGTTTACTGGACAAGGGTTGAATCAAGGGTCATTCTTGTTTATAGGAATGAGGGTGGAGAATGGAAGAACCACTGGGAACAAAATGGCTTGGAGCTGCTGGGGCCCAGAGATCTAGGCTCACATCAGGGGAATGGATTGGCTGCATATCCAGGGCACACTCGTTTGTATAAGATCCTTATCCAGGGCCCTGGTAGCCTCTTAGACTGAGCTCAAACATTTTTCTTGCCAAAGAAGTGGTGTGGAGAGAAAGCCAGAGAGCTCAGGCTTGCCCTTCTCAGCTTCCCCATTTATTTCTCTTCTGGGAAGGGAGAACCTGTGGTGTACTCCACAGTTGGGCCGAGTGGAGGTAAGTAAAGCTGCTACTAGAAAACTTTCCCCACCCACTTGTGTGTAAACGAGCACATAGCTCAGTTTGGTATTAATCCACAAGCAGACCAGTGGAGCCAATGGATCAAAGTTGCCCTGTGGCCCACCAATGACGTCAGATGCCTTGCAAGGATACTGTACATTTCTACAAGAATGACAGAAGTCAGACATGAGTTCATTCAGTTATCAATCATTAATTCAGCAGGTACTTTTAGAGTCCCTACTGTGGGCTACATATGACCCTAGAAAGGGCTTTTGGATTGTGCATATTTTCTTTGCCACAGCCTGGGCTGTGCATGTTTTGTTTTATTTTATTTTATTTTATTTATTTATTTATTTATTTATTTATTTATTTATTAATGTAGAGATGTGGTCTCACTATGTTGCCCAGGTTGGTCTCAAACTCCTGGGCTCAAGTGATCTACCTGCCATGGCCTCCCAAAATGTTGGGATTATAGGCATGAGTCACCATGCCTGGCCTGTGCATGTTTTTGTTTTGTTTTGTTTTAATTTTTCTTTTTACGTTTTTTTTTTTTTTTTTTTTTTTTTTGAGATGGAGTCTTGCTCTGTCACCCAGGCTGGAGTGCAGTGGTACGATCACCGCAACCTCCACCTTCCTGGGTTCAAGCAATTCTCCTGCCTCAGCCTCCTGAGTAGCTGGGATTATAGGCATGCGCCACCACGCCCGGCTAATTTTTGTATTTTTAGTAGAGACAGGGTTTCGCCATTTTGGCCAGGCTGGTGTCAAACTCCTGAGCTTGTGAGCCACCCTCTTCAGCATCCCAAAGTGCTGGGATTACAGGCCTGAGTCACCACGCCCAGCCCTGTGCATGTTTTTAAACAAAGGATTGAAAATCATCTTTGTAGGGAAGAGGCCACAGGCTGCTCCTCGGATGGTGTTATCTGTAGCCATTCTTTTTTTTTTTTTTTTTTTTTTTTTGAGACGGAGTCTCGCTCCGTCGTCCAGGCTGGAGTGCACTGGGGCGGTCTCAGCCCACTGCAGCCTCCGCCTCCCAGGTCGAAGTGATTCTCCTGCTTCAGCCTCCTGAGTAGCTGGGATTACAGGTGCGTGCCACCATCCAGCTAATTTTTGTATTTTCAGTAGAGACGGGGTTTTACAGTGTTGGTCAGGCTGGTCTCGACCTCCTGACCTCGTGAGCCGTCAGCCTCAGTCTCCCAAAGTGCTAGGATTACAGGCGTGAGCCACCGCACCCAGTCAGCTGTAGCCATTCTTGAAGGTACTAGTAGGTGCTATGATTTTAATAATGATTTCCTTCTAGTTAGCAGTATGCCAGAGTGTTCTTCTTCATTTTAGTACCTTTCATTTTAGAACCCTCTTCAGAATCTTTAAGAAGATGTGAATTTCTATTTAGAGCAACTATTCTCAGGCTGGGCATGGTGGCTCACACCTGTAATCCTAGCACCTTGGGAGGCTGAGGTGGGTGGATTACTTGAGGTCAGGAGTTGGATTCCAGCTCTGGCCAACATGGTGAAACCCCATCTCTACTTAAAATATAAAAATTAGCTGGGCATAGTTGCAGCACCTGTAATCCCAGCTATTCAGGAGGCTGAGGCAGGAAAATCTCTTTTCTTTTCTTTTTTTTTTTTTTTTTTTAGGTTTTTTATTATTATACTTTAAGTTCTAGGGTACATGTGCACAACGTGCAGGTTTGTTACATAGGTATACATGTGCCACGTTGGTTTGCTGCACCCATCAACTCATCTTTTACATTAGGTATTTCTCCTAAATGCTATCCCTCCCCCAGTCCCCCACCGCCCGACAGGCCCCAGTGTGTGTTGTTCCCCACCCTGTGTCCAAGTGATCTCGTTGTTCAATTCCCACCTATGAGTGAGAACATGCGGTGTTTGATTTTCTGTCCAAAAAAACAAGTTTGCTGAGAATGATGGTTTCCAGCTTCATCCATGTCTCTGCAAAGGACATGAATTCATCCTTTTTTATGGCTGCATAGTATTCCATGATGTATATGTGCCACATTTTCTTAATCCAGTCTATCATTGATGGACATTTAGGTTGGTTCCAAGTCTTTGCTATTGTGAACGGTGCTGCAATAAACATACGTGTGCATGTGTCTTTATAGTAGCAGGATTTATAATCCTTTGGATATATACCCAGTAATGGGATGGCTGGGTCAAATGGTATTTCTAGTTCTAGATCCTTGAGGAATCGCCACATTGTCTTCCACAATGGTTGAACTAATTTACACTCCCACCAATAGTGTAAAAGCATTCCTACTTCTCCACATCCTCTCCAGCATCTGTTGTTTCCTGACTTTTTAATGATCACCATTCGTGAGATGGTATCTCATTGTGGTTTTGGTTTGCATGTCTCTGATGACCAGTGATGATGAGCATTTTTTCATGTGTCTGTTGGCTGCATAAATGTCTTCTTTTGAGAAGTGTCTGTTCATATCCTTTGCCCGCTTTTTAATGGGGTTGATTTTTTCTTGCAAATTTGTTTAAGTTCTTTGTAGATTCTGGATATTAGCCCTTTGTCAGATGGGTAGATTGCAAAACTCTTCTCCCATTCTGTAGGTTGCCTGTTCACTCTGATGGTAATTTCTTTCACTGTGCAGAAGCTCTTTAGTTTAATTAGATCCCATTTGTCAAGTTTGGCTTTTGTTGCCATTGCTTTTGGTGTTTTAGTCATGAAGTCATTGCCCATGTGAGGCAGGAGAATCTCTCGAACCAAGGTGGCAGAGGTTGCAGTGACTGGAGATCATTCCATTGCACTCCAGCCTGGGCAACAAGAATGAAACTCTGTTTCAAAAAAAAAAAAAAGAAAGAACAAGTATTCTCTTTTCGTTGAGTACTTAAATGTGCCAGGACAATTATAAGTAGCTTATGGATCTCATTTAATCTTCGTAACAACATTTTGAAGTGGGTTATATTCGGGGAAATTGAGGCCTGGTTGAAGTCACTAGCCACCAGGTTGCACAGTGGATAGGTGGGTGGTACAGCTGAGATTAAACCTCCCTAGGCAGCCTAACACCAGAGCCTGAGCTCCTAACCTCTTTGTAGTACTGCTTCACGGTGTTTGCAAACTGAAACCTTATCAGGCAAGAGTCTGACCCAAGCAAAAAGTTATTAATTACTGTACTTCGCAGCCCAAATTACCTTTCAGTTCAACTAACTGATAGTAATGACAATAATGATGCTAATTTGCCCCCCAGTGATTGGCAGTATAACGGGAAGGGATGATTTAGAATCAAAAGCTGAAAAAGACTGGGTGAGAACCGTAATCCCAGCAGTTTGGGAAGCTGAGACAGGAGGATTGCTCGAGGCCAGGAGTTTGAGACTGGCCCGGGCAATATAGCAAGACCCCATCTCTAAAAAAAAATAACAAAAAATTAGCCCACACCTGTAGTCCCAGCTACTCGGGAAGCTGAGGCAGGGGTATCACCTGAGACTAGAAGATGGAGGATGCAGTGAGCTGTGATCATACCACTGTACTCCAGCCTGGGCAACAGAGTGAAACCTTGTCTCAAGAAATAAATAAATAAATAAATAGCCAAAGAAAAGAACATAGGTCATTTAATCCAAAGCTCTAATTTTTTTTTTTTTTAGACGGAGTATGACTCTGTTGCCCAGGCTGGATTGAGTACAGTGGTGCAATCTCGGCTCACTGCAACCTCGGCCTCCCAGGTTCAAGCAATTCTCCTGCCTCAGCCTCCCAAGTAGCTGGAATTACAGGTGCCTGCCACTATACTCAGCTAACTTTTTGTATTTTTAGTAGAGATGGGGTTTCACCATATTGGCCAGGCTGGTCTCGAACTCTTGACCTTGTGATTCGCCTGCCTTGGCCTCCCAAAATGCTGAGAATACAAGCGTAAGCCACTGCTCCCAGCTTTTTTTTTTTTTTTTTGAGATAGAGTCTTGCTTTGTCGCCCAGGCTGGAGTGCAGTGACTCAATCTCGGCTACTGCAACCTCTGCCTCCCAGGTTCAAGTGATTCTCCTGCCTCAGCCTCCTGAGTAGCTGGAACTACAGGCACACGCCACCACACCTGACGAATTTTTGTATTTAGAGTAGAGATGGGGTTTCGCCATGTTGGCCAGGCTGGTCTTGAACTCTTGGCCTCAAGTGATCCATCCGCCTCGGCCTCCCAAACTGCTGGGATTACAGGCATGAGCCACTGCACCCAGCCAACCCCCTAATTTTTTAGACAGAAAAGCTGAGGAACTTGTCCAAACTCACACAGCTAAGTAGGAAGTACCAGGACCACAACCCATACATTCTTCCTCCCAGTCCAGAACTCTTTCTGTTGCACCAATCTTTGTTGGGCCAGGACACCGGAGTCCTCACCTTCCTTACCAAAGGCTCCTTACAGGAGTCAGGCCTACAGAAGTGGGTTTCTTCCTCCTGGGACTTGTTTGTTGCAGCACCAAGGACTCCCCCACCCAGAACTCCTTATCAGGATCCAGGATGGGCTCTTAATCTGCAGTGTGCAGAGCCTTGTCTGCACTCTCTGGGGAGGTGCATTATCATTCAAAAACAGCTGACTGACCACAGGTCTCCCAAGCTGGCACTGCTTACCAAGTGGAGAAGATGGAAGCAGAACAGACCAACCAGTGCCTAGTCCCTGAACACATGAAAGCCACGAACTGCAACTCTTCAAGCAATTTCAGGCCAGAGCCCCTGTACCCCCAGGTAGCCAAGGGGTGTGCTCCAGTTTTACTGAAATTGGTTCATATCTAAAAAGAAAACACATTGCTTGATCACAGAATGCTCTCACGTAAATTGAGGAACTACTAGTTTAGCAAGAGCCGAGACTGGCCCAAAGGCGAATCTGCCGTGCTGTGGCTCCCCTGACTTGAAGAGACAGAAGTGGGTGAAGGGTCCTCTCAGTCTCCAACCTTCCCTGAATTTCAGGCTTTCCACTAAACAAGGAAATATTCTTCATGAGCAAGGCTTTTTAGGAATCAGGAAGATAGATGCTGACTTTGTAGCAAACGCTCAAAAGAGGGTGGGCAAAAATCTCTCAACACTAACCCTGTCCTTACATCCAAAAAAGTAGGTCCTTTCAAGCAAGTGTCTAAGACATTTATTTCAGAAGCTACAAATAAAAGTGGGACTACTCCTTTCAATTAACAACCCCTTGATACAATGAATTTAACCAAATTCTATTTATGATACAAATGACCTGGCCTCCCCTAACCCCATCCCTGGCTCCCCTACCCTCCTCACTCAATACAGGCATAGCACACACAGTCTCCCTGGGCTACCTCCAACATAGCACACCTAGAGAAAACTATATGCTTGTTGATAAAGGTCATGGAGGTATGAAATGAAGTTGGGGGAGTTGTCATTTTATATGAAGCAACATGTGTAAAATTTAGTTTAAATACAGGTCACTGCCCGGTGCAGTGACTCACATCTGTAATCCCAGCACTTTGGGAGGCCAAGGCGGGCGGATCACCTCAGATCAGGAGTTCGAGACCATCCTGGCTAACATGGTGAAACCCTGTCTCTTATACTAAAAGTACAAAAATTAGCCAGGCATGGTGGCGGGCACCTGTAATCCCAGCTACTCCAGAGGCTGAGGCAGGACAATCGCTTGAACCCGGAAGGCGGAGGTTGCAGTGAGCCAAGATCATACCACTGCACTCCAGCCTAGGCGACAAGAGCGAGCGAGACTCCATCTCAAATAAATAAACAAATAAATAAATAAATACAGCTCACCTACAGCCAAGAAAAAACTAGACCAGGTCGGGAATGTACTTGCCCTCAGTGGGAAACTCGGCTTGTGTCAAAAATCTCATGGAAAGAACTCAAAAGTCAGGGAGGATAAAAACTGTTATTTCCTTGCATGTAGCCAAAGGGAGTTATAAATTGGTCACAAACTTTTGGCTCTCACTCCAGTGTTTGCTGTCAGAAGTAGCTGCTCTTTGGCTAACCTGCAGCATTGGCATTCAGCTCCAGTGCATAGATCCTGAGGACTAGCTGCTCTTGTCTAACAAGACAAGTATGGTGGGTAGCAAATGGCAGCCCCAGAGATGACAAGAGCACCTTTACTGGGAATTGCCAACAATCCTGCCTTAGCCTGGGAAGGAGTTCATTACCTGCTGCTTACCAAACCCTGATTATTGAGACAGGCTCTGTCTTAATCATTTTTAATATGTTCAGTGCCTAGCACTTACTGACAATACATGCTTGCTAAATGAATGACTGACTGAATGAATGAATGAAATGAAGGACTGTCAAAAACAAAAAAACAAGATGCATAAGATGGAGATCTGACTAGACTAGGGAATGTTCAGACTAGAACCCTGTTACTTCTAGCATCTTCACAGGGAAATTAGAATCCTCATTAAAGGTGGAAGTAGGCTGGGCATGGTGGCTCACGCCTGTAATCCCAGCACTTTGGGAGGCGAAGGCAGGGGGACCACTTGAGCTCAGGAGTTTGAGACCAGCCTGGGCAACATGGCAAAACCCCGTCCCTACAAAAATTACAAAAATCAGCCAGGTGTGGTGGCACATGCCTGCAGTCTCAGCTACTCAAGAGGCAGAGGTGGGAGAATTATCTGAGCCCAGGAGGCAGAGGTTGCAATGAGCTGAGATTGCACCACTGCACTCCAGCCTGAGCGACAGAACGAGACCCTGTCTCAAAAACAAAACAAAAACAAAAAATACACACACACACACACACACACACACACACACACACACACACACAAAACAAAAAAAACAACAAAAACAGGGAAGTAACGAGCTACTTTCCAGGGAAGAGGGGATGCTTGGAAATGGCCCAGCCATACAACCAGATTTTTCTTTTATGCCACCCACATGCTGTAGATTGAGTGCAACTGAGGAGAAATACTATTAAACGCAAAGAAAGGATTTGGATCTGAAAGGGAAACGCAAATGTACAATGTGAGAATTTTATCTTCTCTACGCCACACAAGTTTATCCTGCTACATTTTTATTAAAGTAACAAAAAGGTGTACATTTGTCCATAAGCTGTACATTCTTCCATATAAAAACACTATCATACAATTAGTAACCTTTGTCTTTTCTGTCAGAATAGCTTACAAACATGCTACTATTATTTATTTTTACTTAATAGGAGAGACAGGTCTGCTCAACAGTCCAGCTCGGGGGTTTCGTTGTTTTTAAAGTGAACATCATCAAGAAGAGAAGAGAGACAAGATTAAGCATGAGACCATGGGGCTGCTTCTAAAAAGGCAGGGACCTGTTTGCAGACAAGATGCAAGAACACAGCCTGCAGTGATTCACAGCTTTGTTTCAACCCACAAGCCAGAAAATTAGCTCTTGGGTCTGTGGGCCCAAAGTGAACTTTAAAGCAATAAAGACTGGAAGCAGGGTCTGGGAAGGCAATACAAAATGTGGAGAGTTGAAAAGGAGGCAGAGCTGGCAGGAATGGGTAGGGAGAGTGTTTGGTAAATAGCACCTTTGAGTCAAAATTGAGCAGTTAAGAAATCCAGGAAAGGGGACTGGCTGTGGGGAGGGGAACCTGGGGGTAGAGGAAGTGGGGGAAGATTCCTCACTAAGGGGCAACAGCAGGAGGGTGGCCATCCTGGCCAAATGCCCTAGCCCTGTCCTTCTTCAGGTGATTCGGTTTGGGAAACTTGAGGTCTTTTGAGGACCCCTCATCCATGTCACTGAGAAATTGAAGGAAGGGAGTTTCTTCCCAGTGTAGCTTTCCACTTTTCTCCAACCCACAACAGTAAATATTGCACAAGTCTACGACAAATTTGGATTGTACTGAGAGAGACAGCAACCTTTCCCACAGATGCTCTGAGCACCAGGGAGAAAAAACAGTGCCCAAGGTTTGGCTTTTATTTAGTGTCGGCCCTGCAAGAATACCAAGTAGTCTTGCAGAACATGGGGCACTCTCCCATTCAGCCAAGGAATACATGCAAGGCTGACCAGCCAGCCATCATCCCAAGGAGAGCAGGAGAGATGGTTCCCTAAGCCCACCAGGGCATCAGGAGGTTCCGAGAGCCAGTTTTCCTCCAGACCCTCCTGGGACCCAGGGGGCATATTGCACAGTGACTGAGAACTCTTGTCCTAGAAAATAGGGTAGCTCCACGGCCCGACTGGAAGGGAAGAGGGAGGAGAGGGTGAGAGGAGAGTTGTGCTTTTGAAAAGAAGGCAGTAATAGAGGACCTGGAGTTCCCTGTAGCTTTTGAGCCACCTCTCAAAGGGATCATGGCAGCAGCAACAAGACTTCCATGTGGTTCCAAAAAGAAGAGTTTGGCCAAAAAACATCCCCAGTGGATACTCTTTGGGTCCCAAAATTCCATTGCAAATCACCCCCAAATTATTTGCCACACATACACACAAAGCAGCACTAGCAAAGCAAAGGTTTTGTGCAGAGTTCCCTCCCATCCTAACCCCAGTAACTTCCAGTTCCCTCCTCCCCCCTCAGAAACAAAACAAAACAAAACAAAAACCCCCAAAGCTTTAGATTCCTGGCTGGAGAGCAACATCTATAGGCCCCTGAGGGTAGAATTAGAAACAAGTCATGATTTCAAGAAAAGCTGCTTAGGACAGTAGGAATCAGGAGAGGCCTTTTCACTCTCTGCCCAGGACCTCATTAGAAAATTAAAAGAAATATAAAGTATAATTAAAAAGAAAAAGGAAAAAAAAAAAGATAACATAGTATTATTTAAGTCTAGGCATGAATGCCCCTGAGTAATAGAGGAGCCAGGGATGCAGGTGTCTGGCTGGGGGAGACAGAGAGTTCTGAACTTGGCCTCTCTTCCTCCCCCAGGGCAAATCCCAACCTCTCTGTTCACAGTTGCTAATCTTGCTCGCTCCCTCTCCCATCTTCCTGGGGCGCTAGCCAAACGTCTCCCACTTCACCTTGGCTAGGTCTACCCCCTAACAGCTCCCCCTCCTATAGGCAGACACTGGCTCACAGACTCAAGCACACACAACAGTTCTCTCCAAAGGCACCTGGGGAGGCCACTTCCAAGCAGCTCCCTTGAAGGATTTTTTTTCTTAAAAAAAATCTTTTGGTTTTTTTCCTCCTCTTTTCTTAAAAAAAAAATAATATATATATAAATAGCTCTTCATTTAAAAATACAGTTCCCCAGGTTGAGGTATGTGGTGGCCTGTTGTCACGGCAGCATGAGCACGGCGGCGCCCAGGGCGGGGGCGGAGGGGTCTAGCTGGAGACCGCCATCACGTAGTTCTTGGAGGGGCTGCTCCGGCCCAGCAGCACTTGGTTCTTGCAGGTGAGGAGCCCACAGGAGGCGGCCACTGGGGCCTCCTCGTACAAGACGCAGATGGAGCCGTCCTCCCCAATGCGGTAGGACACCTCATAGGGGTCCACCCACAGGGTCAGCTCGCTGGGCAGCAGCTGGTGCAGCTGGGGCTGGCTGAGTCCGATCTGGCTGGCCACCCTGCTGATGATGGGGTCCATCTTGTGGTTGATGCGAATGCAGCGGTAGCCCGAGCCCTTGGACGGCTTTTCAGGAAACCAGTGGTGTTTGTAGTGCTCTGTGGAGACAGGACGGGGGGAGATGCCCTGGTTAGAGCAGCTGGGCCATGGATACTACCACAGAGCAGGGAGGAGGGTCAAGGAACAGGAGAGGAAGGGGCCCTTTAAGTAAGGGAGGTGGATTCCTCTGAGTTCCAGGACCCTCTTGCCACTTAGCAGAGAAAATTTTATGGAAGCGGGAGAGATCTGCTTTCCTGCTTCCAGAACGTGTGTGTGTGTGTGTGTGTGTGTGTGTATGTTGGGAGGGGATTCCAGAGCTCTGGGGTACTCTCCAGTGGCCAGTGTATTGCTTTTGGCACACCCCCAGTTTCAGGAGGGAAGGGTGTGACTGGGGCTGGCATGTCCAGGCAGGGCCTCTGGAGACCTGTGAGCTGAAGTTTCAGGGCCAGGAAGGCTGCCAACATTGTTGGGTCCACAGCAAGTAATTGGGCCTCCCACCCTGTGTTCCCTCTGCTTCCTTCAGAAGAGTCAGGGAACCTTCCTTAGCAGTGCCCAAGGGAGTGAAAACTGGGTTGTTTTGATGAAACATCTGTTTTTCTCAGAAGGCAGGGTCTGTGTGGGTGCGTTCCGAGATGGCTATCGCTTCCCCAAACTGACAGCAACCAGCTAGAAACAGCTGGGAGAGAGGTCTCTCCCCAGCCAGCGAGCGGGCTGCTTATCTCTTCACCTCCCAACTCGAAGGCCAGCAGGGCAGGGTCACCAGCTACCAGGCTCTCCTCCCTACCACAATAGGTGGCAGATGGCTAAGGGGAACCAAAGAGAACACAAAGGGGGCCCAAATTCCAACTTGAAGCGAGTCAGCAACCAGTGGACTGCCCCAGGCACAGCGCACCCCGACCGGCAGGAAGAACGGCACTGGGACTCCGAGTTGTTGAAAAGGCTCGACTGCACCTTCTTCCCTCATCGGGACCCCTCGGCCGACCGGGCGGCCCGCAACAACATCCATCGAGGGTCTTAAGATCTCGAGGGTCCAGCGAGGGAGACGAGCCCGTAATGAGACCGGGACATAAGCTGGGGACTCGGGCTGGCACTCCAGGACCAGGGTTTGCGCCTCCGAGAGCGTGGAGGGGCGCGCCCCATCAGAACAGCCACGGGCCGAGACCCGAGCACAGGGTTGGGGAGGAAGACCCAGGAAACTGGGGACTGCGGGCCGCCCCGGGGGTCGGAGGAGGGCCACCGAGTCCCAAAGCTGCTCCTGTGGGTGACCCTGCCGCAGGAGTAAAGGAAAGACGGCCCTGGCAGGGAGGGGGCCGACCCCCGGTGGCGCCAGGCCCCTCGGCACGCGCTCACCTGTGAGTGCCTCCTGGAGCGCCCCGCTGAAGACCTTAAGCCGCTGCTCGCTCACGCAGCCCCGGGTCCTCAGGAGGCTGGAGAGGAAGCCTACGGCGGCGGCGATCTCCGGGAGCATGTCGGTTCCCTTCCCGTGGCTCATGTCGCGCGCGGCTCGGGCTCAGTGAGAGGTCTCGGGCGGGAAGTACGGGTCCACAAGCCAGCGCTGCCCTGGCCACTGCTCGGGCTCTGCCCGGACTTTCCCCGGGCCGCCTTTTTCAGGAGGTCCAGGGAGGTGGGGACAACCGGTGGCGGCGCTCATTGGCCGCGGCCAACGGATGGGGGCGGGGCTCGGGCCCGCCCCGCCCCGCCCCGCGCTCCGCCGCTCTTCCCCGCCCCCGCCACCCCAGCCCCCGCCCTCGCAGCCTTGGCGGCGCTGAGGTCATCGCTCGCTGACGTCAGTGCTAGGAACCTGCGCCCAGCTGAGCTGAGCGAGACGAGAGGAGAAAGCGAGGCTCGGGGAGGAGGCTCCCGAGTACTCCGCGCCGGGCAGGCCCCGGCCTCGCCTCTCCTCCCATTTTTAAGGCTCGGGTTAGAGGCCACCTCCTCCGAGAAGCCTTCGGTGACACCACCAGAAGGCTTCCCAGAACCGTTCCCAGGTGGTTCCCCTTTCGGATTCCCACAGCATTTTCCAACCATACACGGTCAGAACCACTCACCAGGACGTGTTGTCACCATTTTACCTCTTTGCCTCGTCTCTTAACTAGATGAAATGGGTTCCTCTTGGCTCTTTGGAAAGGGAGGCTGTCTTCTGCTTATTTCCGTAGTAATCCCACCTCCCACAACAAGTTCCGTTCTGCAGCAATGCCTTTTCTCTTGCTGAGAAACATTCAAGTCTAAGTTTTATGGTGGATAGGGGTAGGGGGTGTGTTGCAAGACTTTTGTCTTCTTAACTTATTTTTCTAGTTCTCACTTTCCTTAAGTGCTAATTTTTTTGAATTAGTAGTCTGCTCTCAACTGTACATATTTTTCCGTCCACTCCCTCCTTCCCCAGCCGTCTTCCTTCCTTATTGTGGATTGGACCTTCTCGAGAAAGAATCCGGCCTCAGTCTCCCTCTTCCACACTCAGGGACCGCCACCATCACAGGCACTCGGTGGATGTCTTCCGAATGGGGATAACTTCTACCCAACACCCCGAAGCCTGGCCCAGGGTCTGGCATACAGATGCCCAGTGTTTGTAAGGTGACTCAAACCCAATGGCCTCTGTAAATTCTTATTTTCCTTGAACTCTGAACCCTCTGACCACCTTCTGGAAGCAGTGTCCCTGTCCTTTTTCCTTATGCCCCAGGCTTCTCCACCCCACTGCCTGGCTGTGCTGGCCCTGGATCCCTTCCTGCCCCGTTCCCCACACTATGTCTCCTCAGTCCTCCTCCCTTTTCTCTAGGCTGCCTTTCCTTGGAGAGGTCCTATGCATGTAGTCTGCCTTGATGTTTACTGTTTTACAGTGACTTTTCTCATCTGCACAGTCTGTCCTCCTGTCTTTCCATCCTGCTCCTGTTCCCACCAGCTCTGTCCTCTCCCTCAGATGTCCAGCCACCACCTCAATGTGAGCGGAAGCCCATTGTCTTCTCCAAAGCTAGCTCCCTCTTGATCTCCATTTCTGTCAGCCATACCATCATTTCCCAGTCACTCTGTACAGAAAGGTCAGCCTCTCCTTGTGCTTTGCTCCCCAGATCCAGTCCCCAAATCGGTTGCTTCTTTCTGTCTAGATGGTTGCAGTGGATTCCATCCAGTCCCATCCCCAGGCCACCCTTCCCACTGTTAGTGGAGTTCCCTTGGTAAAATACTTAATTCCCTAGCTCTTCTCTTGATCAGGTCATTCCGAAACATCCCCTCCCAGATTGGTCTACTAATTCCAGTCCAGACTCCTTTGCCTAATGTTTAAGACCCTTCATAATTTAGCCCCATCTGCTTTTTTAGGTTTCTGCTACTTTGTGTTCCAGGGTCACTCTTCTCACTGCCCTCTAAGTATCACAGCGAATCTACAGCCTGGATCCCTCAACAGTTTGCCCATGATCCCCATCTCTGCCCTGTAACGTGGTCCCCATTCCATGCATGCCTGAACATGCATGACCTTGCTGCTCCGTGGCTCATGTCCTTATCTCCTGCATACATCATTGTCTCTACCACGCCCCACCCCCACCTCAATCTCTCACACTGCTGAAGGTACAGTGTAATATTGGTCTTCCACCTTGAAAGCCTATGCTGACCATTCTCTCGAGGCTGAGTTAGTCATCCATACCATTCACTGGGCATTCACAATCTATCATTTGGCATTGTTAGTGATCTTTTTAGAGACTCAACCACAGTTTGCAAGTTACTTGAAAACAGGTTACTATGCTCACATGTCCCACATTTCTGGGACAATTCAGAATTCAAATATGCTGCTCTACTGCTTCATATAACAAAACGACCCCAAATTCTAATATTTTGGCATTAAACGTATCTCTTAGACGGCCTCTTTCACTGGCTTCTCCCCAAACGCTGGATCAGGCCAGATGAGGCCATTATTTCTCCTCACTGAGGGGAAAGAATTATTTGTTACAGGAAACAGGGCTGACCCTGGAAACAAGTTAACTTAAAGATATACCAAACCATACAGACCAGGTGTCAGCAAGGCCAGAACTGACCAAGGTCAACCACTAAGGAAGTCAGGGAAATAGGTCAAGATATAGACAGCTATATAGGGTCATTCAGCACCTAAATCTGAAAACACCAACCATCTTCCTGGGTATGTCTGTGACAGGGGTGAGTCGTAGGAGATGCCTAACATCTCTTGCAACTGCACTGCTGAAAAAAATATTGTGGTAGCCCCTCACCTGTTTTTTGCTTTAGAAAATAGAATTCTGTCCTTATGTAGATTTTTCTGTCACTCACCAGGCCACACAGTGAATTCTCAAGAGAACCAGGACTGGGACCAAATTTTCTGACTTCAAGTATGGGACCTTTTCATTAGACTGTGGTGCCCTTCTGCTGCTGTTGCATGGGCCGCCGTCCTACAGAGCTGTCATTGCAGATGATGTAGTGAATGGGACAGGAGCCGGGAGGCTGGAACCCTTTGTCTCCACCGTTACCCGGGGTGTGTCTTGGCCTCCTCATTGGTGATTAGTTTGTGAACTTTGTGTAGGGCAGATATGATCCATAAATACCAGAAGGCAGTGCCCCCGCTTTCTCCTCTTTTCTTTTTCTTTTTTTTTCTTTTTTTTTTTTTTTTTTGAGATGGGATCTCGCTCTGTCATCAGGCTGGAGTGCAGTGGCCTGATCTCAGCTCACTGCAACCTCCGCCTCCCGGGTTCAAGCAATTCTCCTGCCTTAGCCTCCCGAGTAGCTGGGACTACAAGCATGTGCCACCATGCCCAGCTATTTTTGTATTTTTAGTAGAGGTGGGGTTTTATCATATTGGCCAGGATGATCTCGATCTCTTGACCTCGTGATCCACCCACCTCGGCTTCCCAAAGTGCTGGGATTACAGGTGTGAGCCATTGTGCCCAGACTCTCCTCTTTTCTTTCTATACACAAGCCTAGGGAGAGGAAGCTTAATTTATCTCACATTCAAAGTTCCCAAGTCAATATACAGCGTAGCCGGGTGTGGTAGCTCATGCCTGTAATCCCAGGACTTTGGGAGGCTGAGACAGACTGATCATTTGAGGACAGGAGTTTGAGACCAGCCTGGCCAACATGGCGAAACCCAGTCTCTGCTAAAAATAAGTAATAATAATAATAATAATAATAATAATAAATTAGCTGGGTGTGGTGGCGGGCGCTGGTAAAGCCTACTCCAGAGGCTCAGGCAGCAGAATCGGTTGAACCCAGGAGGCAGAGTTTGCAGTGAGCCGAGATCACGACACTGCACTCCATCCTGGGCAACAGAGTGAGAATCCATCTCAAAACATAAAAAATAATTAATTAAAAATATACATATGCATACGGTGTAATTGTACTCAACTCTGGATTTAGGTTCTCAATCAATTTCTGAACAAATACATTATAGTAGTCCCAACTGTTTTTGAAATTTCCTGAAACTGCTCTTAAATTGCTAGGACTAGAATCCTTAGAAGCTCTAAAAGTCAAGCTGTCATCCCTGCTTTTTTTCTTTGCATGTTGCCTGTTGCTTCCCATTCCTTGGTATAATCAAGGTGCTGTTTGAGCAGCAAGATAAGGAGAATGGGTCGCCTCTCCCTCCCCACCTGTCCTTCCTGCTTCTCTTTCTCCATTCCTGCCCTTCCTCCTCCTCCTCTTCCTCCTCATTCTTCTCTCCCTCCCTCCACTCCCACCCAAGGGTCTTGGGTTGAATTTTGAACTTTAAATGTTGACATGTGCTGACCAGTGACTTCACCCACTGAAGAGGGGGAATGGGGTGGTAGAAGTGAGGGTGGACTTCATTTATGCCTCATCTGGACCAGAACTTCTGTCCCATTTGACCTCAGACCTATTGATTCCTCTAGTCCTGGTTGCTCACCTCGCCTACTTGCATGGCCCACCTGTGTGACCCACTCAGGAGTGACCCACCTGCTCTCTTCAGACCATATTCCCATTCAGAAGTGGGTCCCACTCCTCAGGCCTCTGTGCTGGCGCTGTTTGTGGGGTTAGCATGCAGCCCTGCTCTCCATTTCCAGCTCAGAAGCAACTGGATCTTTGTAAGTAATTTCTGTCTTTCCCAGAGCCCTGTTGGGCCTGTGGGGACTTGGCTTGGTTGCCTCAATTTTCTGAGCACAGGTAGAAACCTGAGGTTGAGTGAGGCAGGCAGAGGCTGGGCTGAGATATTCTAGGAGGATAACATCAGGTCATTTCTACACCATGCAGAGTGTATTTTTTGTTGGTCTGTGTGTGTGTGTCAGTGTGGTTAGGGAGTTATTAGTATATATATTTGAGTGAGCATACATACTTAGATTGCACTTGGGCTCTGATGTGTGTGGGTAGCAGGGAATATGGATATGTGTTCGCTATGTTAATAAGCACATACAATGGTATCTGTTGAAGAAGGACGTCTTGTGAAATGTTATGATAGAGTGTACATTTTGGTGGAGTATGTCTGAGTATAGCTGGTGCAAATACTAATTTGATCTTTCCTCTTAACAGACCTCATTGGTGACAACTTGACTGTGCTGACCAGAGCTGATAAGAAACATCACCCGGGGAAGACCAGCTGCCTCTTCCTCACTTCCTAATCAGGGTGGAAATACTGCTAAATATATCACAACTCTTTGCAAGCATCATTGGGTAACGATCAGGACATCTTTGGGGGTTCACTATCAGTTTCTCACAAAGTTGAACCTTTCAAGGTCAGTTCTAGGCCAGCCAGTCTGGGAGTCATTCTTTAGAATCAGAAGAGAATTTAAGAAGAGGAGAAAATGACATTGTCTCTAAAACCTGCTAATGAGAACTACAGGAAGGTAGCTATTTTTAATATTTCTGGTTTGAACCCCTTCCTCCACCCCAGAATGAACTGAGAGTAGGGACAGAAATAGATAATGCAAAGATGATTAGGGTTGAGGGTAAGCAGAAAACTACCCATCTAGACTGAAGGAAGGCTTGCTAACACATCAGTAAGCAAACAGCTTTCTAATCTGCAGGTAACAAGTTTTACATCCCTGAGGACACTTTTTGAGATGGGACTTTGTTGTTTTTTGTTTTTTTGAGGCAGAGTCTCGCTCTGTCACCCAGGCTGGAGTGCAGTGGTGCGGTCTTGGCTCACTGCAACTTCTGCCTTCCGGGTTCAAACGATTCTCCTGTCTCCAGCCTCCCAAGTAGCTGGGATTACAGATGCACACCACCACCCCAGCTAATTTTTTTTGTTGTTGTATTTTTAGTAGAGATAGGGTTTCATCATGTTGGTCAGGCGGGTCTTGAACTCCTGACCTTGTGATCTGCCCTCCTTGGCCTCCCAAAGTGCTAGGATTACAGGCGTGAGCCACCGTGCCCAGCCTGGGGCTTTTTGAGACCCTACTGAAGGCTGAAGAAGAGTGTGGAAGCTAAAGAGTAACCCATTCCACCACTTGTTCTGAAGATAGAAGCAGCAAAAAAAGATTAAATTGTACAAAAAGCACTTAAATTAGACAACAGAAGAATGTCCTGATACAAAGTAAGTGTCTAAGATGTGTTAAACAAGATGCCCACTCCAGCCAGGACTCAGACACTCCTGGGTAGAGAGCATCTTCACAGTTTGGGATGAAAGTGACTACACGGAGTGGTGGAGTGAAGGCTGCAGGCCCCTCCCCAAGGTGGCATCTAACCCCGGAGGTATCAGGACCTCAGAGGCTACCCACATGATTTCCAGCTGATGAGCAGAAATAGCCGTGGCAGGTGCAGGCTTCACTTGCTGCCACCAACTTGGGAGCTCACCAAACACCCAGTGGCCAAAAGCACCAGGGTCTCTCTAAGCCCTGGGCTCACCGCCAGGCAAGCTTGGGTGCTTGGGAGGGCCATGGTTCTTCACAGTGCAGCCCCTGGATTTCTTCTCAATTCACTCAACTCTCTCTCCTGAATCCCATCTGTGCAGCTCGGAAGTCACAAATTGGAACCCCTCAAGGCAAAGCTGAACATAGATACAAATGGTTTTGTCTGTGTAGTGTTTAAGCACTTAAAAAATTCGTTGTGAACATTTAATAATTAGGAAGTGTCAAAATGAAAACATCTAGAATTTCTCTGTAAAAACCAGAAGATCTGTTAACACTGATCCCACACTTCTATTTGGCAATGACTGGCCCCTAAGACAGGGAGTATGTCCTCTAGCTCACCACAGTCTCCACCATTACCTACTGCATCCCTGCTGAGACAAAGTGGTACTTGCCATTTAGTAAGGATGAATGCTGTTTTTTTTTTTTTTTAATTATACTTAATCCTCATTTACATTACCTGCCTTGATTCTGGAGGTATTTGAATTTACATCTCCTCATAAAGAATAAATCTCAAAATCGTCATCTCTAATTTCACCTTTATTACAGAGCTTCCAATTCATTTTTTTTCCAATTGAGAGGTGGACACCTTTGGAGCATTTTTCTGGTGTTTCAGTCTCAACATGTAACAGATCAAAGATACTTCTCTCCCTTCTTCCTTGTTTCTTAGTTCTTTCTCTCTCTCCATAGTATTACCCTTCTTTTTTCTGCTTTAAAAACCTTCAATAGCGTCCCATTGCCTGGGGTACTAATGAAAAATGTCTCATCTGACATTCAAATGGCTGCGTACCAAGGGGCCTTAGGATACCCATTCAGATCACCCGGGAAGTCTGATAAAAATTCAGTTCATGCAGCCTCTCCCTGAGATTCCGGACCCCACCCACCTCAAACTACTGAATCAGATATTCACTATGTGTGTATATATGTATATATTTATATAACTACGTGTGTGTGTGTGTATATATTATATATATATATATATATTTTTTTTTTTTTTTGAGACGAAGTCTCACTCTGTCACCCAGGTTGGAGTGCAATGGCGAGATCTCAGCTCACTGCAACCTCTGCCCACCCGGGTTCAAGTGATTCTCCTGCCTCAGACTCCCGAGTAGCTGGGATTACAGGCACCTGCCACCACGCCTGGCTAATTTTTGTATTTTAAGTAGAGATGGGGTTTCACCATCTTGGCCAGGCCGGTCTTGAACTCCTGACCTCGTGATCCACCCACCTCAGCCTCCCAAAGTGCTAGATTACAAGTGTGAGCCACCTCGCCTGGCCTTTAGTTATTAGGTATATGAGAGGTAAGTTATAGGAAGCACCTAGCATAGTACCTAAATATTACAGATGCTCAGCAAACCATATCTCATAATTGCCAACTGTCAGAAGCAGGCTTTTCAGAAATCATCTACACAAAAATTTTAATTCTTCAGATGAAGAAAAGAAAGCTGTGAGATGAAAAAAAAAATGTCCAAAGTCACACAGCTACTAGTGGCGAGGCTAGGACTAGAACCTAGATCTCCCACCCAGTCCAGGGCCCTTTCCATTAGGCCAGACTCCCATCATGTGACCCTGGCTTTATTCATGTATTTACTTACTCAAGGAATATTTATTGGGTTCCCCTGGGAGCCAGCGGCGGACTGTTGTGGGTTTGAGAGTTGGTGTTAGCATTCCAGGTGTCTATCTGGGGGCGAGGGCTGGAGGCTGAGTGCATGAGATGGTCACTTGGAGACACACGGAGCCCAGGAGCAGGATGAGTTCAGCTACTCACATAGAAGTTGATATTTCCTCAGGTGGCAGCAGGAATTTAGAGTACAGAGAAAGGCCCTGAGCCTCGCAGCGGCCAAGAGGGCCCATGATGATGAGACAGTGGGGTAAATGAACTTCGGAGAAAGGCACGAGGAATGACGGCAGGGAAAGGCTAACACAGAGCAAGAAAGCATTGGTCCCTGCCGCCTCATCCTGAGGGGTGTTGGGTAAGGCAGAAAAACAGGTTTCTCTTGACACAGCCTGTTTGAGGGAATGCCAGGAGATGGAGAAAATGCTTGGAGGGGATGAGGATATAGGGGACTTTTCTGGGCCCAAAGGGGGCTCAATGAAAGGGTTTGGAAAGGAGGGTGGTGAGAGTCAGACTAGCACAGAGCACGCCCACAGTGGAATGGGGATGAGAACATGTGCCCTTCGGACAGTGACCAGCATCCAAAGAGGGAGAGTGAGGATGTTAGGCTTGGCTGGGCCTTGGAGGTGGCAACCAAACACAGGGTTCCAGGAGAGAGGCCTGGCAACTGAGATATGAGACCCAGAGTGCTGGACAGGGCAGAGAAAGACAATCTCCAGGGAACTGCCACTTCTGCTCTCAGAGGCCAGCCACTGCCTTGACGACTGCAGAGTGGTCTCCGTGTCTTGCAGGGACAGGGCCTCCAGGGTCCTGGATGCAGGCTGTGTGCTCCCCTAACTCACCTCTTTATCCTGCACTACTCTGCATCGCATTGGCCCACACAGGCCCACTCTACCGCTTCTGGGAGGGAGGGGCTGGAAACTGTTAGGAATTCATCAAGCTTATAACTAAAGCTGACTCCATGCCAGGCCCCATCTGGGGAAGGAATCTGCTCCCCCAAAGGCATGTATTCCCCTGAGGGTTGCTCCTCAGCTGCTGTGCCCTACTAACCCACTAGTGTCTGTGGGAAGAGGAATGATCTGGACTTCTCACCCTCCTTTGCCAGCCTGGCTGTGTGGTCAGGGAAGAGTGAAGACAAGAAGGATGGCTGGGGGTACAGGAGAGAGAGTGAAGAGAGGATGAGGCGGGAGCTGGGGAGAGGGGGGAGACGTGGACAGATGGCCAGACCAATATTTGGCTGGAAAGGTCCCTAGTGATGTGTTTTTGTTTCTGCGACTCCCTCGGTGTATCAGGAGCAAAAGGATGGGAATGATCTGCTAACAGTCTGTTGTCCTGGAGGTCCCCCCAAGAATGTGACCTCCCACACCTTCTCCCTCTAGGCCTTCTCCTATGATAGGAGAAGGTGTGACTGAAAGTGCCGGAAACTCACAGGGGAACACATGGACTTGGGACAGAAGCAGATCTGAAGCTGAATTTATTGCCTCTTTCCCAAATTTAGAAGACAGACATGTTGTAAACCCTCCTCATCCTCACTCCCAGGGGCCCAGGATAAATCCCCTTTATCTCCAGACGAAAAACAAGAGAAGAGGCCCTGGACCTATTGGAGCTTCCCCAGATGTTGTTTTGGCAGAGCCGTAATGGGGCTGGGCCTCCTGGGGCTGAGTGTCTGGGGCAAGCAGGAAGCTGGCATCACAGCTGTGACAGCCAGAGACCACCCGGGGGGTAGGGGCTGAAGGGTGGAGGAAGACAGATTCAGAAAGGAGGACATGAGAAAGAGTCTAAAGAAGAGGTACTGCAGCTTCTCACCTGCGGCCTCCTGGCTCTCGGCCTGAGGTGCTTCTCTCCTGCACCATGGACTCAGGTCCGGGGCAGGTCAAGCATTTTTCCATCCATGTGGTTTGGAGGAAGGGACCAGGAGAAAGGGAGAGATGGTTGGACTTCTATAAGCCTTAGTTTGCTTATATGTAACAAACGAGTATTGGGCTAGGAGACCTACCCTGCCTCTTAATCTGTCATCTATGGTTCACATTGACAACTCCTTGGGTCCTAGTGGAATACGTGATCACCTGCCAGCAAGAGAGGATTTTCCTGATTAGGTGACAGATATCCTGGAGCCCTACTTCCTGAGCGGATCCCATATCCAATTACTGGCCCAGTCCTGTCAGTCATCCTTTTGAAATACCTTCTACTCAGCATCACCGAAACCACCAACCGTTAGATGTTCTTGGATAGTTTCAGCAGTTCCCTAAGTGGTCTCTTTGCCCGAAGCGCTTCCCTTCCTGCCCTTCCCTCAGTCCACACTCTGCTGTCAGAGCTCCTAAACTACAGGTATGTCTTGTCTCTTTCATGCTTAACAGCTTTGAAGGCTCTCTACAGTTGAAAGTTTAATTCTTGGTTTGGCCTTCAAGGCCTTTACAATCTGGCCCAACCTCTAAGCTCAGTTAACCCATTCTCAGTGTTTCTCAAATACATACTTTGCACTTTCATACCATTGTGCCTTTGTAGTTTTAACAGTGAGGTCTTGCCATGTTGCCCAGGCTCCGGAGTGCAGTGCTTCTTCACAGGCATGACCATAGCTCCCTACAGCATCAAACTCCTCACCTCAAGCGATCAACCTGCCTCTGCCTCCTGAGTAGCTGAGTGCCCAGCTCATTGTACCTTTACTCATGTTATTTGCTCTGCCTGAAATTCTCTCTGTTCAGCTCATTGTCCATCAAAAAGCTGACTGATTATTCAAGACTGGCTTCTATATTGTCTCCTGTGTGAAGTCTTCCTGGATTCACCATCACTCCATCTCCCTACTGGAATGAATCACTTCCTCCTCTGTGCACACATATATAAATATATATATACACACACACACATATGTATATACTCATATCCCAGTGTTACAGTTCATTGTGTAGACTTGTGAGATTGTGATTTCTTGAAGGCAAACACTGGGTTATACATTTATACTTCAGTGTCTGGCACATACTTTGGCCTCCAGCACACAGTGGGTACTCAGTGAAAACAGTATTCTTCCCACATTATTGAAGAAAAAAGTAAGGCACATATAGGGCAATGGACATGTCAGGAAAGTCTCTAAAAAGGAGGCTGGGGTGGTGGGGGGTAGTGGGCTAGGGAAGGGTGGGAAAGGATTCTAAATCCTACTTCTTCCATCCCTTCCACTGAGAATAAGTTTGGGGAGGAGTGGAGAGGAATCTTTATTTAGATTATGAATGGGTGGTCTGAGCTGCTTGTTATGATATATTAGTCTTTTTTTTTTTTTTTTTGTGACAGGATCTCACTCTGTTGCTTAGGCTGGAGTACAGTGGTGCAGTCTCGGCTCACTGCAACCTCCATCTCCCATATTCAAGTTATTCTCCTGCCTCAGCTTCCTGAGTAGCTGGGATTACAGTTGTGCACCACCACACCTGGCTAATTTTTGTTATTTTTAGTAGAGATGGGGTTTCACCATGTTGGCCAGGCTGGTCTCGAACTCCTGACCTCGAGTGATCTGCCCACTTCGGCATCCCAAAGTGCTAGGATTATAGGCACCTGGCCTTATATCAGGCTTGTTTTGATGATGACTGGCCCTGATGGCATATAATTATGCTTTTTTATTTTGGTGTCCCCAGATGGGCTAATTAAATTTTTGAACTGACATATTCCTTCTAGTGTGGTGGGCAGAGCACATCCCTTGGAGCCACACTGGCTAGGTTCAAAGATAGCACACTTCCTAGCTGTGCTATCTTAGGCAAGTTATTGAAGCTCTCTGTGCCTTAATTTTTTATCTGTAAAATGAGATTAATAGTAATTCTTACCTCTTAGAGTTGTTGGGAGATTCAAATGAGTTTACAATACTTAGAATAGTGTCTGGCATATAATAGTGGTCAGTACATGTTAACTATTATTACTTATCACTTATACTTTGCTTACTTCCAAGAAGAATTTGAGATAGCTTAAAATATTAAACCACATAGAGGATAATTATATGTGTGTATTCGTATTATATTAAAGATCAGAAGTGAATTGGTAGTAGGAGGGAGAAAGAGAAAGATAAATTGTTTCAAACTTGTTTGAATCAGTTACTTCTTTGACACCTAAATTTATCTTTGAACTTCCGGGAAGCCAAGGTAAAAAGGGAAATACCTGCATTATATAGTTTTCATTGTGAAATATAAGAAAGCATTCAAGTTAGCCTGTTAAAACCCACCCCCAGCAGCCCGCTCCATCCACACATTCCTCAAGAAGAAATTTATGATATGAATCCCTATATTGGAATAATTGGAGCCAAGGAATCTGAAGTTGTTCTCAGCTGGCATTTAGTATCGTCCTCAATTGGGTTTACCTTTAATAAAAGAGCCCATAATGACAACAGAAGTAATCAGGATAATGGCTGGGATAGTAGCAACCAATATCATCTCTACATTTCTTTCTATCCTTATTTCAGGATTTCCTTCCTTCTCTCTTGGCTCAGGAACTCTCTGAGGTCAGGGGTTGAGCCTCGCTCGGTCAAACAGTCAGGTGGCCCCAGGTGATTTCAGCTGCCTCCGTGCAGCATTAGAGTTATGTAGAAGCAAGGTGGAACCCATGGCAAAAACTCTTGAGGTGAATGGAGACAGGAAGGTTATAAGGTATGTCTAAGAGAACTTTGAGACGATTGAGCTCCCAACATGTAACAGAATGATTATTTCGGTGGGAATGGGTAAGCTCCTAGAAAGATAACAACTCTCTGTCTCCTACCATTTGAATTCAGAGGACTCTATTGTAAGTCAATATCCTTATATAAAAACATTGCATAAGTCCAGGAAGACCACCACCATGATCCTCCAACCTGACCTGCCAGGCTTAAAAACAGCGGCTCTGCGGGGCAAGGTGGCTCAAACCTGTAATCCCAGCACTTTGGGAGGCTGAGGCGGGTAGATCTTCTGAGGTCAGAAGTTCAAGACCAGCCTGACCAACATGGAGAAACCCCGTCTCTACTAAAATTACAAAATTAGCAGGGTGTGGTGGTGCTTGCCTGTAATCCCAGCTACTCAGGAGGCTGAAGCAGAAGAATCGCTTGAACCCAGGAGGCGGAGGTTGCAGGGAGCCGAGATCGTGCCATTGCACTCCAGCCTGGGCAACAAGAGTGAAACTCCATCTCAAAAAAAAAAATATGGCTCTTTGCCTAAGAACTTACACACTCAGAAGCTTTGGACCTATCTCGTTGAATTCTTCACGTTCAGAGGTGTGGGTGGGGATTAGAGCTGAAATACTCTGCAGAAGAAAACAAGAGAAATCTCTATTTTTGTTCCTGAGAGAGAGGAGCAAAAAAAAGGGGGTTGAGTAACCTTAAAATGGTGTTGGGAGGGCCTAGAGCCTGTGTGAGAGAGGAAGCTGAGGGAAGTTTAAAAACAGAAATGCCCAATGTTTCCTTTCTGAGCTGTTTACATTTTTGTGAAATTAACCCCCTCAGGAGACCCCAATCTTCACTAACGCCCATGATGCACGTACAGACCTTGTAAGGAGTTCGTATGAAGAAGCAAGAGACAGGGCTGACACGGATCACAACAGTGAGTGCTCAGGCTCAGCAGGATTACTCCTAAATGGAACTGGCTTGAGATCCCAAAGCCAGAGGCATTGATGAGAAGGAATATCTTCCCCACCCTCCATCCCCACTTCCAGGGGAATCTGGAATATTTTGAGGAAGACTGTTGGGTCACTCATCGATCTTCAAATAAAACATGAAACCAATCTTGCCCAGCGCCTAAAGAGCAGTTGGCCACAGCTGACAAACAGTTTACCCAGCGGGAGCATGGAATTAGGTGTCACCTTCAATGCCTGATGTTTAATGAGGACAACCATCTCCAAAGGGAGGTTACCTGCCTGCCCACTGTGCAGTCTACTTCTAGGCAACCTAGCACAGTCCTCCCTGAGAGGGGGTTCCATGGGGCTCATTGAAGACAGTGAGTGGGCAGGAAAATCCTGCAGAAATTTACCATGTCTGGCTGGCCCTATGGCCCACTGCCATTTACATATGGGTCACAAATCAATCACTTGACCTCATGATCTGAATACCTTTTGTCCTCTTTGTCCTAGAGTGATCAAAGGAAGGAGATTTAGTCCCCACCCTCAGAGATAGAGAGTGTGGGCTCTTCATTCTGACTGGGGGGAAATGGTTCCTGCCCGCAGGACACTCCGAGTTCCCAAGGAGGGAGAAGTGTCCACATCGAGGACACAGATCAAAGCTGCCAGTAGACAGGCGAATGTGGGCAGAGCCGCACTGCACAATTAACCAAGGAGTTGGAGTGAAGGTGCCAGCAGGAAATAGCTTGTTGGGCCTGGGAGTTTTGAGCTGAGCTGGATTTGGAGGGAGAGAGTTCTTACTAGCAGCAACAGAAGACAGTCATGTGCTGCACGGTGTCCAGTACAGTGCGAGGCGTTTGCACAATGACCGCTCACCCGCAGTTCCCCTCCCTGCTGGAAGGGTAATCTCAAGCATGCTCACCACTTGCTTACTAATAGAGGCCCCAAACAGCTCGCCACAATGCACACAAGAGGCAGACTCCGGATGACTTTATTTACACAGCTTAAGCTTTTCAACAGGGTCGAAGGGCATTCTCAGAGCACACGGGTGTGGCCCGGGACAGGCAGGTTCTGGAGGGGGCACCTGAACAGGTTTCTCCTCTGTGGCACCAAGTGACCATCTGTAAGTCTGAATAGCACTTTACAGTTCGCAAAGCTGTTTTACACCAAGCAGAACACTCATCTAGTCCTTACTAGGCTCGAGGCCAGTATCCTCTATATTTTATGGAGAAGGAAGCTGGGGCCTGAGGAATTATAAGACAAGTTTAAGGCCCCACGGCAGAAGCGAGGACGTGGTTTCTACCACCCAACCCTGGCCTAGCATCACAGCGTTCTGGCCGTTGACTTTGGGATGCAGAGCATTCAGAGACTATCAGAGTGCATCTATGAAAGGCCACCTGGTCATCTGCATTTCAATCTAGCTCTGCACATTTCATGAGAAACCCACAGAGGGAGGATGCAGAGCAGCAGCATCTGGGAAGGCTGCCCGCCTGGGCTCTGGCTCTCGGGAGGAGACGGGGAAGCCAGCGTCCCTTTTCCAAATGCGGGTCACCTTTGCCCCGGCCTGGGCATTGTTTGGGAGAGGAGAGCCTGGCCCTTGATGGCTGGCAGCTGTTGCCCTCCCCACGAGCGCCCCTGCCCTGCCGGCCCCTCCGGAGTCTGTGCCCATATAAGGGAAGCACTTCCCCGCGGCCGAGGTAGAGGCTGTGACGCCCCCGGTCCACGTCAGCGGCCGGCGGGAGGCGGGAAAGCCCGGCAGAAAAACAAGTGACGCGGCGCAGAAGGGAGGAGGCGGGTGGCGGGAGGGAGCGGCCACACCTAGCTGGGTTAACCCCTGCCCAGGCGGCCAGAGCCAAGGACTGAGTGTGGCCAGCCAAGGTCGTGGACTGTCTTTGAGCTTCTGTGTGAATGGGGGGCGTGGAGCCGGGGAAGTCGGAGGCCAGGGATTGCGCTGGTGACACCTGCCTGAGCACTTCTGTCCTGGGGTGGGCACAGGTATTTGTGCTCTGGAGGATCTGCTCTTTGGACGTCCAAATGTGTTTCACAGCCTGCGCATTTTGCCTGGTGGTGTCAAAGACGCATATGACATACTGCAGAGCCTAGGGATTTTCCCATGGGTGTTTAAATACAATCACATCTCCTATTGAAACTCAATCTCTTCTGTCCTGAAACAAGCAAACAAAAAGAACAACTGGCATCTGTGTCTCCAGAGACCCCCAGAAAGTCTCAGAAGAGGTGCTGCTGTAAGGGGACTGGCTTCTCATCAGCCAAGCAGCCTCCCCATCTCTTCCTCAGACCAGTCAAATAAAAAGGTCTGGCCTAGGGGCTGATGGAGAAGCAGCCTGAAAAATGAGGGTTTCCGGAGGCCTCTTGTCAGGCAGAGGCCAAGAAAAAAAACAGAAAAGGAAGAGAAACTGCAATGAGAACTCAGGGCTCATTCATGGAGCCTTCATTTTCCGGGGGCACTTCATTGTGGGGGGCACTCTGATTTCTGAGTCCAGCTGTGCACTCAGATAAATCCTGTTGGAGTGCTGTTCTCAGAGGCCTGCCCCGTCTCGCCTGAAATTGTGGGTGTGCGTGCCTGCCTGTGGTGGGTTGGGGAGTAAATTGGCTATCTCAGCCTCCGGGGAAAGTCCCCAGGGCCTCCCAACCATCCCTTCACACCCACAGTGCTTAGCCACCCACATTCGCTCCTCTATCTAAGACCTACTTCCTCTCTCTGCTTCCCCTGGCCCAGTCTCTCCCTGGTGGAGAGTTGTCTGGGTGGAAAACTCACCCCATCCCCAAGCTCTGGGTGCTGCAATAGAGTGGGAGTTTGAGGCATGAAAAACAGCTAGTGGCCCTCCTTGGCAGGGCATTGGCCAAGGATGTGGCAAGTTTGCCTTGGCCAATGTCCCTGTCTCTGAGGCTTGGCCACAGTCCCTGTCTCTGAGGCTTATCCTCAGGGTGGCTGGTGAACATGGTTTTTCATGCCTGGGAATTTTAAAGCCTGCTGGAGGTGCCTTCCTTCCTCAGGAGCCAGTGTCCTGGGACTGGATGATACCAAAGTTGCTGAAGAATAAAAACAATGGAGTAGTGTTTGTGTGTCTGCCTGGACAGTACTGCTTAGTGGTTATGGGTGTGGGCTTTGGGGTCAGATGGGAGCTTAGCTGTGCCACTTGCTGGTAGGTCTTCTGGCAAGTTCCCAACCTCTTTGAGCCTCAATTTCCTTGTTTGCAAAATAGAAGTAAAAGTATTAATCGTATTGATTTTTTTTTTTTTTTTTTTTTTTTTTTGTGGCAGGGTCTCACTCTGTCACCCAAGCTGGAGTGCAGTGGCAGGATCACAGCTTACTGCAGCCTTGACCTCCTGGGCTCAAATGATTCTCCCACCTTAACCTCTGGAGTAGCTGGGACCACAGGCATGTAACACCATGCCTGGCTAATTTTTTGGGTATTTTTTGTAGAGACGGGGTTTTGCCATGTTGCCCAGGCTGGTCTCCAACTCCTTGAGCTCAAGCAATCCATCTGCCTTGGCCTCCCAAAGTGCTGGAATTATAGGCATGAGCCACCGCACCTGGCCTGCATTGTTCTTTTGAAGATAAAAAGAGATCACGTTTATTAAGCATTCTGCACATATGTTCACTCTTTCCACAATATTTGCGCACCCAACACATAGTAAACACATTAAATAGTAACTTTTATTACTATTAGCAGTGGTAGCAGTATCAGAAAAGTCCTCTTGGACACCACATGGAGAGGTAGCCGGAGTCACCAGGTGTTCCAGGTTTGCCTTTGGTGGTCCCCTGCTTCTCACCTTTCTTCGAGGTTGCTCTGGTACCTCATCACCTCCACCACCTCCTCTACCATCCTGACCTCAGCCTGGCCTGGAAGAAAGTGCAGTGAGTGTGGAAGCACAAGACCAATGCTTCCACCCCAGCTTCGCCCTGCCCTGGGCCACTCCACCCTTCTGAGCCTCAATTTCCTTATCACTGAAATAGGGGGAATACTTTCTGGCTGGCTTCATTTATTGTGAGAGTCAAGAGAATAAACGTTTGTGAAAATACTTTGAAAACAGCCCCTAGCTATCAGTTTTCCACCAGGCGAATTCTCCCTTCTCATCCTCGGCACAAGCTCCTACCCCATTCCTCCCCTTCAAGTCTCTGTCGATTTTCATGGCTTTGGGCATTTTGTTCACAGTTCTGTTGACGTTCCCTTGACCTCAGAATTCTGGAGGTGGCTTAATTCCGACTTCCCCTATGGACACCTCCTCAGGGCAGGAAATATGCCTTATTCATTCATCCTGTGATACCAGTGCCAGGCCCAGGAAGTGCACATAGTAGGAGCTCAGTCAACGCTGGTTCCCTTTCTTCTACCGGCAAATCCCAGGGATGGAGGCCTGAAAAAGGCCCCAGTAGAATTTAAGGGAGCAGACTCTGTCCGAGAGAGAGAGAGAGAGAGAGAGAGAGAGAGAGAGAGAGAGAGAGGTTAGGGAAGAAGGGAGGACAGGAGGAAAGGAGGGGAGCGGCCCTGCGCTGCGCAGGCCAAAGGATGCCCACTGTCGCCACACATAGACGCAAGGTAATACCAGTCTCCACAGGGGGACGTTGTGCTGACTGGTTTTACTCAGCGTTCCCAAGGCTGGGAGAACCTCTGAGAGCCTCAGCAGAGAGCCAAGCCACTCTTCCTGGTAGGAAAGCAAACATTCTAAAAGGGAAGTCCTTGGGTAACAAGTTCCACTTCCTCACAGCCAGAGCACTAACCTACAACCCCGCCCTCCCTTCCTCCCCCACCACACAGGCAAACCGTTTCCTCTTCTGCTGAGCTCATGGAAACAAAGAACAGCTGTCCTCTCATTGATTGGTTTAAACATAAGAGACTCTTGCTTTACCTCCCCAACCCCTCACCCCAACCTCTGATGACCAAAATCTCAGCACAGGCCGGCTCCCCTCAGGCCTCCACCCACTCCCCTGGGCATAGAGGGGCAGCCCCTGGGCCGCCCACAGGCTCCCTCCTCCTCCCTGTGGTGACCAGTCTCTGCCTGCCACTGAGACACACCTGTCCACCCTCGGTGGGGTGACTGCAGCTGCCTGGCCACTGGCTCTCACCAGTGTGGCTTTGGCGTTCACACTTTTGCCACCATGATTTTGTCTCTGCAGCGGGCCTTGCGCAAGGCTGGGAGGAAACAGCCTCTGTAGAAATCAAGTTTCCTGCTTTGTAAGGGCGGATGCGCTGCCATGGAGATATCTCCTATGACTTCGCCAGGCAAACTGCAGGCCAAAGGAAGAATCGGGAGTGTGAAGTCCTGAGTTCACAGCTACTCAGAAACCCCTCTAAGCCTCAGTGTTTTCATTTGAAAAACGACAGTGGCAAACTGCTTATAGAGTGACTGTCAGGATCAAAAGAGATGTGGTTATGAAGGTGCATTGAAAATGGTGCCACCATGGACACACGAGTTGCTATTTCTGCCTGCCACCTCCACAGACCCCAGGTCACCACCAGCTGCCATCTCTACAAGTGGCCCTGCCTTCCTGAAAACCCCAAACCAAGACTTGCCTCCCTGGGCATCTGAATCCACCCCATCCTGTCTCCTTTGGCTTACTTACTCAATCTACACCACAGGGAAATGCATCCATTGCTTAAGAAGTGTGGAAAGTTTCCTCCAGTTTTTTCCATGGTTTGTGTGCTTGTCTTACCTGTTCTGCCTCCTTCCTAGCACCATGGGAGTATAAGCTGGCTCCTCTGCAATGCATCCGTGGCCAGTACCTCTGTTCCGTCACAGCACAGGATAACAATAAGTGTGCCAAATGGAAGTGTGGGGGGGGGGAGGGCATACAGCCAGATGGCTCCTTGGGGCAAAGCCTTATTTCTACCACATAGGACTTTGTAGACATTGCTCTCTGGCTATAGAGGAGTTTTGTGCTCATTTTCTCTTGTGAATCAAGCTAATTTTGGATTCACTGGGATACAATAGTGAACCGAAAGACAGCTGCCTGCAAGAGGAGCTCAGAGAACCCAGCAGAATCAAGCCCTGGGAAGCCTTTTAGAGAATGATTTGCAGAGAAGGAGTGGGACAGTCATAAAGGTCCCATGCTCTCAGTCCTCAGCAGGCTGTCCCTCCCAGTCCCAGGCTCACCTTGCAGAGGTGTGGTGGAGGACAAGCACACCTAGAAGCTTCCAGTCTGAAAGCTGACTGGCACAGCCCACCTCCATGCCACCCACGTTTCTGCGGCCAATGAGCCTCTGAGCTGGGATGTCCTAGGCAAACAACTGCCCTCCTGCCTCAAGGAGCAGAAAGTTCCAGAAGATCCAGGGTAGCTTTATCCCTGACTTAGCAAGCAGACCTAGAAGTGGGATGGAGAAGGGCTTTGAATCTCCCTCCAAAGGTCCAGAGAAATCTCCTTGGAAATTTGATTGATTATTGATTATTGATTATTGTAACAAGAGTTCCTCCTCCCCCAGGAAACTCTCCAGAGTGGTCTTCTAATAGAGGCAGAACTGTGGGATGGGTGGTCGGAGGTTCCAGCCACTGTGCTAGACCTCTTGGGTTCAAATCTTTTCTTCAACAAGTTACCTAATATTCGCTGTGCTTCAGTTTCCTTATCCATAACGTGGAAATTACAACGATATCTATCACATAGGATTGTTTTTGATTAATGAGTTACTATGTACAAAACACTTAGGGCTCAGTATTGTTATTATAAGAAAGGACTTTACTTAAGAGGCCTCCTAGTTTAATTTCTCTACCATTACAAAAAGATATTCTCTCCCTGATTCTCACACCTTTGTTTCTTTCTTTTCTTTTCTTTTCTTTTCTTTTTAAGAGAAGGGGTCTCACCATGTTGCCCATGCTAGTCTCAAACTCCTGGGCTCAGCCATCCACTCACCTCAGCCTCCCAAAGTGCTAGGGTAATAAGCATGATCAATATATAATATATATGACATTATATATAATATATTATGTTGCTCCTGGCCTCTAAACTCCAGGTTCAGTGAGAGGAGAATGCTCAGTTCCTTCCTGTGGACTATGAAAGCCACAGGAGCCATTCATCAACAGCAATGGGGTGATGAGAGCCATTTGGGAGTATTAGGAAGTGGAAGGTCTGAGAACCTTTTCAAACTAAGAAATCCACCTGGGCAAAGTGTGCCTGACTTGATTCATTCAGTGCCTGTCCTGCCATATATTTATTATAACTATATTATATCCCAGAACTTTCACATTTATTGTGTTATTTAATCTTCATGATGATCCCACAGAATAGGCTATAAAGATCTTATCAGAGAAACTGACTGGGACCCTGGGATGGCTGTCCCACCTCCTGTCCTACTGAGAAGGATCCCATCCATCTTCGCTGCAGGCCATTCCACTGAGGAAGCTGCAAAGTGGTTCCATGGAGGACCAGTTCAGAGTCCATAATAGCAGGATGACTTAATGACAGGTTGAATCAGTTTGTTATTTGGAGCAGGCACTGCAGGGAAAGGGCTGGCCATGTCAGACGTGGCTCATCCTCTTCCTTCTTCAAAAACACTCCCACTTAATGCTTGACCTCCCAGAGTCAAGGAAGTATGTGATACTATTGCTAGAGCCAAAATTTGCAAAGTCAAGCGCACATCCAGCCTGCTAACAAGAAATTCCAGGTGCCCCGAGGACAGTGGTGCTGGCCTCAAAGTCACAAGAGCTTTCTGGGTTTAGGCTCACCCTGCACTGACTCTGGGGAGCTGGGAGTAAGCCACCATGCACCTGGCCTGGGAGGATCATCCTGCCCTGCTTACAGGGGAGAGGGACAGAGCCTGTCAGTCACAGCCCCAGCTCTCCGGCATGATGCCAGAAGTCAGGAGCCTGGTGAACTCTCTCGCTCAGCCACCGCCTCTCTGGATCTCAGACCCCTTCATTATAATGTGAGGATATCGGACTAACCATACCTAAGATAGCTATGAGCTTGGACAGCCTGGATGACCTTCTCTGTGCCAAATTACTCTCATTCCTTCCATCTTGTGTCATTTGCCTTCCACTTATTGGTCTCATATATATCTTTTTAAAGGCTTTTATCAGTTTAGTTCAATTCAGCGTTCCCCAAGCAGCTGGTATACACCCGACATTGACCCGGTACTGGAAAATCAATGGTGCTAAGATATCTGTTTTCAGGGTGCTTCCAGTCTAGCAGAGGAAGGCAGGCAAGGGAACAGACAATGAGACCAGGGTCTCTGGAAGCTGTGGGAAGGAGAAGAACAGGGAAAAGATCCCAACAGGCCAGAAAGGGTCTTCCTGAGGAGACTTGGGTCTGAGAAGAAACTCACCCTTTCCAGGAGAAGTAGGGGCAAGGGAGAAGGGGACTAACATTTTTTGTTTGTTTTGTTTTAAGATGGGGTTTCACTATGTTGCCCAAGCTGGAGTGAATGACTATTCACAGATGCAATAATAATGCACTGTAGCCTCGAACTTTGGGCTCAAGGGATCCTCTCATCTCAGCCTCCTGAATAGCTGAGACTATAGGTGTAAGCCATTGCAACTGGCTGGGGGGACTAACTTGTAAGTTATTATTATTATTATTAATTTATTCATTTATTTTTGATACAACGTCTGGCTATATCGCCCAGGCTGGAGTGCAGTGGCGTGATCTCAGCTCACTGCAGCCTCCATCTCCCAGGCTCAAGTGATCCTCTCACCTCAGCCTCCCGAGTAGCTGAAACTACATGCACGCACCACTACACTTGGCTAATTTTTGTATTTTTTGTAGAGGTGGGGTTTCACCGTGTTGCCCAAGCTGGTTGCAAACTCCTGAGCTCAAGCCTCGCCTCCCAGAGTCTTGGGATTACAGGCATGAGCCACCGTGCCTAGCCTTAAGTAATTATTTCTAATAGACCAAACACCATACTAGACAACTTACATGTATTATTTCACTTCATTCTTATAACCTTTTGAGTAAGTATTAAGCCCATTTTACAGATGAACAAACTAAGGTTCAGGGTGCCTAAACCCATACTATAGGGTCAAGCTGAGACTCAAATTCAAATCTGCCTGATTCTAGAACCCACTCTCTTTCCACCCAACTAACAGAGTGTGAAGGGCACAAATAGCTGAGACTTTGAATACTGGGCAGGGCCTGGGCCTGCTGGCCTTTTCTGAATCCTCCTGGCATCTTCCCCAGCCAACAGGAGAACTGCCACTTTAAGAGGCACAGCCCCTTAGAAGGGTTGGTTTCCATTCATTTTTAATGGCCCAGCTGCCGTGGTCTCCCTGCCTCCCCATGGACTAGTCCAGGAGTTTCTCTGCAACTGAGCACTCACCACACTGTGGCCTGTCAATGTTTAATGGCAGCAAGGATCTTATCTCGGTTACCCAAGTCGTTTAGATTACTCCTGCACAGGGTACCTGGAGCATGAGGGAAGGCAGCAGATGGCAGACCCGTCAGTCCAGTCACCCCTCTGCTCTGCGGAGGGAGGAGGGATTATTGGAGCAGAAAGGTTGAGAGGGTGGGAAAAACCGAGGGTGGCAGGGAGACACACTGTAACAGGACAGAACGCCTCGCTGCACATTTGCATGGCCCTGGCTGTGTTCTCCACCCTGCCTATTCTCGGTCCCTCCCATAGGGACTGCCCAGTGCACACACTCTTAAGGGCCTCCTGGGAGACCCAAAACACAGGGGAGCGAGTGGTTGAATTTCTGTGGAGCTTGACCACAGAAAGTGACCTTTGAGCCCACTCTGGTGTTCCCTGGGCATCAGAATCTCTGCTTATTTTCAGGGAGAAAACACAGCACTACTTGTCTCTCTTACGAACTGTTGAAAACTCTGACCTCAGGTGCTCCAAGGACATGGGCGTGTTGCAAAGGTCACACAAACCATACCTTCAGTACAACCTCACAGATTCGTAGATGTGTGAGCTGGGTGGTGGGGGCCGGGGCTGGGGAGGCGTCCTGGGTCCTGGCTCTAGAGTACCCTGAAGGGGAGGGATAGGTTCTTGCTGCTCCCCCAGGCCCAGGGAATGCCTGGATCAGATAGTCAAGTTCTATTTGGGGAGTAGAACGTCACAGTTCAAACACAGAACCAGAGGCCACTGTGATGTTATTTACAGACCTTGTCTAAAGATCTAGCCTCCAAGCTGGAAGGGAGGGCAGTGGGCTTGCTGCCTTCTCCAATTTCTCCTGCTCTCTGAATTTCTTATATCCTGTCACCATCCGTCACCCTCCTACCTTGCCTCCATCCACGAGCACCCTGTGCTGCCAGATCTGATGTGTCACTCACAGTTGGGAGCCTGGAGAAAGTGTTCTCAGGACAGAGGGAGGGGACTGGGAGCAGAACAGAGGCCCCACCACCAGTGCCAGAGGACCCAGAGAGGTTCCTAGACATGGGGCTGGGGAACTGGGAGGGGGAGAGGGGCAAGGAGGGCCCAGGGAGGCCTCATTGGGTCGGGTGAACATTTCCCTGCCCGGCGTTCCGGGGCTTTCTGCCTGATGGGAGTTACAGTGAAAAACAGCAGGATGCTTTTCTAGGAAGACTTCGGCAGGTTGGGGGTGGGGGGCAGTAAGGGTGGTTTCATAATTATTTCACTGCTAGTTCAAATGGGAAGAAAGCTGGCTGACTGGACCAATAATAGGCAGCACATCAGACAAATGTTCACAGGGCTGGGACCCTTGACTCCTAGGGTGGGCTTTTGAAGTTTGAACTTCCAGGGACTGGGGAATCCTGAAGGATGTTTCTGAGACCCTGTGCAGCTTGATACCAATGGTGTTAGGATTGAAGGCACCAGGCTTGTCTGCTCTGAAAAGCACGTGCTACCTCATGTGTCACTTGCTGAGGTTTCCATGTCGATGAAGTCCCTCTTCCTGACTCCTCCCTTTACCTTCAACATACATGCGTGGCGTCTGCGCCAACTGCTTCATAGCCTTTACCCCCGCAAACAGCACAGCCCCTGATATGCACGTGATATGTGTAACAACAGTCCCTACCTCAACATGCTATGAGAATTAAGTGAGATACTCTGTGGAATGCCTAGACCAACACTTAGCCCACAGTTAACTTAGTAAGTCAGCTCGTGTTACAGAGGCAGCTCGTGTTACGCAGGCAGGCAGCTGGGCTCCAACCTCAAGGCATGTTGCTGTGTAGTCCTCCCATCCATGGCTAATCCCCGTATCATAGATCTTCACTTTAAGGAAAACTCACTGGTTAACCCCTCTCCAGCTTCTAGCACACACCAAGCCCTGAGCATAATTGTGTTCCATGTGCTTTTCCTTAAAGCCATAAAAACTTACTGAGCAACTACCATGCTCTAAAGTACTGGCAAACGAAGGTGAATAAAACAGGGTCTGTGCTGTCAGCAAATGCTCAGTTTATCTGGAGAGACAAGACGGATGCTTCCTGAGTAGTGAGGACTACAGGTGCACGCTACCCCATGCCCCACTAATTTATTTTATTTTATTTTATTTTATTTTATTTTATTTTATTTTAATTATGTGTGGAGACGGGATCTCCCTATGATTCCCTGTCTAGTCTCGAACTCCTGGGCTCAGGTGATTCTCTCCTGCCTTGGCCTTCCAAAGTGCCGGGATTACAGGCGTGAGCTACCATGCCCAGCGAAGAGCATTGCTTTCTTGGAAAACCAAGTCCAAGGAGGATGGCGTTGATTTTTTTTCCCTAGGAAGGCCCTGTGGGAATCCCAAGAAAACTGAATGAAAGCCAGCTAGCAGCCGTTCAGCTGTGGGTCATCTTCACCTGCCACTGCCTCTTCCAAGGGTGGAGGCCCAGTGCTCATCCTTTCCAGAGAAAAGGACAAGCTTGAAGTTCCCAGCCAAGCCCTCTACTGGAGGCAGCTGGGCTGGGCTGGAAGGAGGGGAAAATCCAGTCTGAGGCAGAAGCACGCTTTGGGGTTCTGCCTCCTGAGTCAGTTCTGACTGCCCAGGGGCAAGGAGGAGTGACCGAGCCCCACCCAGATCTCTGGGATGCTACGTTTTCGTATTTTACATCAGTATAAGCTCTCCTCTTCACAGTCTCAGGGCACCAAATTCTTGTAAACAGAGGGAAATATACTCTAGCAAAACTTCCCAGATCTGATCTACTTATTCAACAAAGTATTTACTGAGTACTCATTCATGCCGGACTGTTCTACATGCTAGGGATACGGCAACGAACATGGACAGGCAAAAACCCCTGCTCCCTTGAAGTTTATATGCTACTAGGGAAGACAGACGGTAAATAAGGAAATACCTAAAACATTAATGATATTTACTATTGATAGATATTAATGGTATTTATTAATGATAAATACTATTAGTGATAAAGGCTAATGTGAAATAATCCAGCAGCAAAGTGGGATAGAAGGTGCCAATAGTGAGGCCAGGTGTGATGGCTTATGCCTGTAAGAAGCACTTTGGAAGGCCAAAGCAGGTGGATTGCTTGAGGTCAGGAGTTCAAGACAAGCCTAACCAACATCATGAAACCCCATCTCTACTAAAAATGCAAAAAAGTATCTGGGCATGGTGGCACATGCCTATAGTCCAAGCTACTCGGGAGGCTGAGGCAGAAGAATCGCTTGAACCTGGGAGGCGGAGGCTGCAGTGAACTGAGATCCCACCACTGCACTCCAGCCTGGGCAACAAGAGCGAGACTCCATCTCAAAAAAAAAAAAAAAAAAAAGAAGGTGGTGTCAACAGCGAGCATATGATTGAAAGTTTAGATTGGACAGCCAGGGAGGGCCTCATGGAGAAAGTAGCCTTTGAGGGAGGCATGAGGATTCTGAAGGAATAGAATTCCAAGCTGAGGAATGGCACATAGAAAGGCACTGGGGCAGAGTGGCATGCGGCTGGAGACAGGAGAGCAGGGGAGAAAGCAAAGAGGTGGAGTCAGAGGTGGTGGGGGACACCACCTTAAAGGGCGTCATAGGCCATGATGAGAATGATGAGGACCTGGGCTTTTCCTCTTAGCGAGAAGGAGCGGCCGAGGAGAATTTTGGCAGAGGAGTCAGATGATGTGACATATTTTTAAGAGACTGTTTCTGACAGCTGTGCTGGAAATAAGTGAGAGCTGGGTGTCAGTGGGAAACGGTGGTGGTTTGGTTTGGGTTGTTGGCAGTTGGAAGGTAAGAAGAGACTGGACATTTTAAAGGAGGAATCTACAGGGTTGGCTGACAAAATGTGGGTTGTGAGAAAAACCTATGTGTGCCAGGCACTATGTGAATAACTATGTGAATATGTAATGTCGTTAAAATTTTACGTTAATCACATAAGCAAGGTTCTACTGCATTTTTCTTTTTTCTTTTTTTTTTTTTTTTTGAGATGGAGTCTCACTCTGTAGCCCAGGCTGGAGTGCAGTGGCGCGATCTGGGCTCACTGCAACCTCCGCCTCCTGGGTTCACGCCATTCTCCTGCCTCGGCCTCCGAGTAGCTGGGACTACAGGCGTCTGCCACCGTGCCTGACTAATTTTTTATATTTTTAGTAGAGACAGGGTTTCACCGTGTTAGGCAGGACGGTCTCAATCTCCTGATCTTGTGATTCGCCCGCCTCTGCCTCCCAAAGTGCTGGGATTCGTCGTGAGTCACTGCACCGGGCCTTTGCAAGGTTCTATTGTTATAGCCCACTTTATAGACGTGGAATCACTTAGAGAGGCCAAGTGACTGGAAAAATCACACAGCTAGCAAGAGACAGAGCTCTGGCATTTATTTATTTATTTTTGGTTTTTGTTTTGTTTTGTTTTCTAATTCCAGGTTAAGTTCACATAGAGCTGGTATTTAAACCAAATCTTCCACTGAACACGGACCTTGAACTCTTAGCAGCTACGCTGTAAAAATCTCATCTATTCATTCAACAATTCTCCATTGCTCATCAGCTCTGCTTCAGGAACTGGTCTACATGTTGAGGATGCAAAGATGAGTAAGAGAAAGTCCTTGACTTTGAGGAATTTACGGTTTGGAGGCGGAGACAGAGGTAAATAGAAATAACAACAGCGGGCCGGGCGTGGTGGCTCACGCCTGTAATCCCAGCACTTTGGGAGGCTGAGGTGGGCGGATCACAAGGTCAGGAGATCGAGACCATGGTGAAACCCCGTCTCTACTAAAAATAGAAAAAATTAGCCGGGCGCAGGGGCGGGCGCCTGTAGTCCCAGCTACTCGGGAGTCTGAGGCAGGAGAATGGCGTGAAACCGGGAGGCGGAGCTTGCAGTGAGCCGAGATTGCGCCACTGCACTCCAGCCTGGGCGACAGAGCGAGACTCCGTCTCAAAAAAAAAAAAAAAAAAAAAAAGAAAGAAATAACAACAGCGATATAACCGTGCAAAGTCCTAAGCTCTCAGAGGAGAGGTGAGAAAAGACCCCTCAGAGGAGGTGACGTGTGGGCAGATGATGAGCAGGGCTTTGCCAGAAGGGTAGGAATGGATGGAAAAGCATTCCTGGCAGACGGAGCTGTGTGTGCAAAGGCCAGGAGGGGCAGAGGCAAGGCCCCAAGAAGGGCAAGCACTGGTGCAGTGTCTTGTTGCGGGAGCAGCTCGAGGAGGCCTGGGAGGTGAGATGAGACAGAGAAATGAGCAGGGCAGTCAGGAATGCCTGGAAAGGGCTTCCCCAGGCCAGGGGCAGTCGCTGCAGTTACCAAGGGGGAGTGGAGCCAATCAGATCTCTCCTGTGGAGGGTGGACACCAGACAGCGGACACAGTTTTCCCTATTTCAGCATGACACTCCCTCGGAAATCTGGTAGGACTGAGAGAACAGTCCACGTTTCCAGGAAACAAACCGTACTCCGTCCCTGCGTGTGTGTCTCTCTGTGTGTCCGTCTATAAATATCCTCAGACACAGCACTTGGCTGCAGTCTCCCCCGGGCCCCCGCGGCATCTTGCTCACACTGCCCAGCTGCCTCTGCCCCTCCTCCTCTCTCCTGGCCAGGACCGCCCCGGCAAACACCAGTTTCACTGGCCGCAGGCAAGGCTGGGTGGGGGCCAGGACTGTGACCTCTGCCTTATCATTACTCCCCACAGGACACCAAAGCAAGTGTCCAAACGGCAGCAGGAAGGGTGAGAATTTGGCTCAAGGAGGAAATTTGGAGACTGTTAAACCCAAGCTGAGCATGAACTGATGCCCCAGTGGGGCGGAAAGGGGAAGTTTGTTTCAAAACCTAACCCACATCCAATGGTTCACAGACCATCTTGATAAAAGGCTGTGAATGGATGAGATGGTGACCCTTGTCCCATCCAGCTCTGTGATCCTTCAGATCAGATTGGTCAGGGGAGAGATAGCAACAGAGAAAGACAGAATATATATATATATGTGTGTATATATATACACACACACACATACACATATATGTATTTGTACACACACACACGTAGAGACAAAGACAGACACAGGAAATGGGCAGAGACAGAGGGAGGCAGAGGCAGATAGACAGTCAGAGACAGAGATGGAGCCCCCAAGTATGGGTTCGAACCATGACAATTTTTTTTTTCTATTTTTCGAGACAGAGTCTCACTCTGTCGCCCAGGCTAGAGTGCAGTGATGCGATTTTGGCTCACTGCAAACTCCACCTCCCAGGTTCAAGCGATTCTCCTGCCTCAGCCTCCCGAGTAGCTGGGATTACAGGCACACGCCACCATGCCTGGCTGAATTTTGTATTTTTAGTAGAGATGAGGTTTGGTTTCACCATGTTGGCCAGGCTGGTCTTGAACTCCTGACCTCAGGTGATCCACCCACCTTGGCTAGCCATGACAATTTTCAAAGACACAGCACGGGCAGATCTGTGAGAAATGTTACACAGGATTAATGTGATACACATCAGAGTCTAGCTCAGTTCCCCTTCCAGATTTCCAGCTCAGAAATTCATACCACTGCCTCCCCTTTTATTGTCAGCCCTGGAGAAAAAGAAAAAGAAAACCAAAAACAAAGTAACGCAAAAACCCAGAGGGACAAGGAAACAGAGGGAAACCCCAGACTCCCACAGGTAAGTACTGAGGGCAGGTTCTTCCCCAAGTGCTTCCAAACCCTTCCATTCCTAGCCAAGGGGGAACTTAGGTTTCCAGCAGCTCTTCCTGAGTCTGAGCCCCATCCAGCAGGTCAGGGCCTGGCTGGGGGCGGCCAGGGTGCTGTTTCCAGGCACTGGCTGTCTCCCACCCTTCTAAAGTACTAGGACTTGGTACATCTCACCAGGCAGCTGAACTGAGCACTCGAGTCAGCCAAACCCCTCCTGGGCCCTCGGCTCATCAGGGGCCACCCTGGGAGACACAAGTCCTGTTCTCCATGTACTCTAGTGTGAAGGATAGGCCGTGTGACCTCAGCAGGCCCCTTCCTTCCTGGGACCCAGTTCCCTGGTCTGTAAAATGGGAATAGAAACATTTGCTCTGCTAACCCACAGGATGGTGATGAGCAGGGATGGAAATGGCAGCTGTGAAGGACATCCGTGAGCTGTGTGTGCAGCACAGTTTGGGGGATCCTGATGTTCTAAGGCTGGTTCGTGTTCATGTCATCCACAGCAGGCTTCCAACCAGAGCATGGATAGAGTTGGCTTTCTTAGGAGTGTGCTTTCTTGGAGGGTGAACCTGAATTGGGGTATCTTCAAGAAGACCAGTTTGGGGGCTGCCTCTCTCCTTCAGAGGATTGTGTAGAGAGTGTGGGCAGGGTAGAGGTTAGGAAGGGGCCATCTGGGGGGAAGAAAGGCTCTTCCAAAAGGCTTCCATCCTCCTGGCCCAAGCAGCACCCCACACCCTCTTCTCCACCCACCAACCCCAAATCTTCAGATTCCTCTGGGCAGCTCTGGCCTCAGTTCCTTGGTCCCTCAGGTCTCCAGGTAAGAAACCAGTCTGCAGGAAATGGGGGAAGCAGATCACTCTGGGAGCGTCCTCCTCCATCTCCCCCTTCTCCACCAGCAGTTCATACTAGCGGGATCAGAGACAGAGCTGAGGCCAAGGAGCGGAGGGACTCAGCCAACCTGCTTCAGACGCCTGCGGGGAACCTGCCCCATAGCCCTGTTTGTGAAGTTGATCTTTCTCTCCCATGGGCTCAGTAAAATCTCTAAATTTGAAACTTTATAAAACCCAGCATCAGTGTCATGACTATGAGACAATTATCACTTACCGAGTCCCTCCTCACACTGGGCCAGGCATTAGACACTTTAACGCTGGGATCCTCTCCCAGTTCTGTGGCTGAATGTGCCCCGATTGACACATAAGGAATCTGGGATTCCATAAGGGCAAAAAACATGCCCAAGGTCACATACTGTGGCAAGTGGCAGTATCAGGCTGTTGTCTCAGGTCCCCCAGACTTGGAAACCTGTCACCTGGGAAACGTGTCACTCAGGGAAGGCATGTGGCTGAGGGAAGTGAGATATAGTATTTTCAAATCCACTCTAAGAACCAGAAAACATCTCCCTCGAGTTGAGCGCTCTGCACCCTTAGGGTAAGAATGGCACTCAGTTGGCGGGGCACGGTGTTCACGCTTGTAATCCCAGCACTTTGAGAGGCCAAGGCGGGTAGATCGCTTGAGCCCAGGAGTTTGAGAAACCAGCCTGGGCAACACAGTGAGACCTCGTCTCTACAAAAAATACAAAAATTAGCCACGAATGATGGTGTGTGCCTGTAGTCCCAGGAGGTGGAGGTTGCAGTGAGTCAAGATCATGCCACTGCACTCCAGCTTGGGCGACAGAGCTAGACTCTATCTCAGAAAAAAAGAAAAGAAAAGAAAAAAGAATGTCACTGAATCAAATTGTAGCCCAATGGATTATTTGGCACCTGCCTGACTGGAGAGACACTGTGATAATGGAAGGGCTTGAGGAATAGCAAGGGCTTGTGAGAGGACCCAGGGCTGACCGGGGTGAAGAAGAAGAGCACGAAGACAGTGGCCATTGTAAATATGCCTTCTGTAGACAGGGAAGTCACCCAGCTGCCCAGTAATAGCAAGAGCTACTGTTTATGTTGCATCTGCCTGGACCTAGTCATTGCACAGCACATCATCTGTATGCTCCTCCCAGCAACTCTCTGGATTGTTCTATGATCATCTCCATGTATCAGATGAACAGGCCAGGGCTTAAGCGACCTGCCAAGGACATGTTGTTAAGAACTGGTAGAGCTAAGATTACAATCCAGGTCACTCCTGAGCCACACTTTCCCTGACACTTCCCGGCACGTCACGCATTTCTGTAGCCCAGTCTGACAGATTGAGGAATCCTTCGAGAAAGGCTGGCTCCATTTGCTCTGGTTCTGCATTTGCCCAGCATCACCAGGAGGGAATGGATGACTTGAGCCAGTTCCTGACACCAGCCTTCTAAATGGACTGGAGCTCACTGTAAGCGGTCACAGTGGCGTTCTGTTTATCCATTCACCCACCTACTGTATGTTTGGTTGGGTGAGCCAGGCCTGTAGGTGTTAACCAATTCTGGTCACCTGAAAAATAAAACAAAGACAAGTTCTAGAACTGTCAAAACAAGACGGGCCCTGCCACTCTAACCGAGGTTCTGCTTCAGGGAGTTGGGGTGGTGGGAGGGGCAGAGGCTACCTAAGGAGCCAGTTCAGGCTACAGCTTGGGATATACAGGCAAAAGTCCTGGCTGTGTGTCCTGGGACAAGTTACGTAACCTCTCTGAGCTTCATTTTTCTACCAACCTCACAGAATAAGCGTTTGTAAAATAACTCAGCCTTCTAGTCTGCCCGAAGTTACCACAGCTGCTGTGGGTGCCTGCCTAGCCCACTGGCCCCTCCACAGCAGGCATTGCCGTGGGGCCTCACTCCTGTCACCTGATAAGATGACGCCTCTGGCTCCTTAAGACTCAGCGTGCCTCGCCTCCTTCAGGGTCTTGGAAGCCTTTGTTGGTGCCCCGCCCCCTCGGCCACCTACCACCATCAGGAGCCTTCCCCAGGGTTCATGATCCTGTAGTAGTTGCCCAGCACCCTCCCTGCTCTGCCAGCTCCTGTCTGTATCCTCAGCCTGGGAAGGATGATCACATGGTGGTCATCTATGTGTAAGTGTCTATGAAAAGGGTGATTCTGGGAAGTGGCGAAGCAAAAAGGGGATGCTGACAGGGCAGATGGGAGGGGCCTCCGCTAGCCCTGTCTACTTCACAATTTGAGTTCGCTTTCTCCACCCTGTGTGGCCACAGGCTGCCTCCCAGACCAGCCTGACTATCCTGGGGAGTATCATCCTGCAAACAGTTGTCTCTTGGGGTGAGGATGCATTGCCCCCTCAGGCTGGGAGTCCCAGGCAGAGGCCATGCTAACCCCCTTCCCCTGTGCATGGGCCTCACCTGGCCTGGCAGGTATCAGAGCCCAGGCTGGCTGATCCGACCTGAGCAATCACCTGCGTCTGGGTAAGACAGTGATCTCACCAGGCTTTTGGTTTGGTTTGGTTTTGTCTTCTTGTCCAAGAACCTAAGTTTGGTTTGGTTTTGTCTTCTTGTCCAAGAACCTAAGGCCTATTTTACAATCCCCTGACTCCTTTCCTCTGAACAGAGAAACAAGCAGGGCTTCCTCCGTCCGGACCTCACACTGACTTGGCTAGCAGGAGCACCGGAGAGACGGCTCTGTTGCAGGGGTCATCGGCCAAGGAGGTGGTCTACCTGGTGGGTCCTTCCCGCTGCAGGGCACACAGAGTGGCTCCCGTAGGGCTGAGCACGAGGCAGTGGCTCCTGACCCTCCTGCAGCATCGGCACCGCCCCTGCCGGCCGCTGCCGGGAGCCCAGGACCTGGCGGACAGGAGAAGCCCCACCCCTGGCTCAGCACAAAACCCACAGCACCTTCCCCGGTGCACAGACGCGGTCACACGCACGCCCGTCCACACACACCCAGAGGAAGTCAGACGGGTGAGCAATGGTGACTGGCTTTGAATAAACACAATCGGCGATTTCAGACCTCTGGGGACCAGGTACCTTTTCTGGGCCTCGAGGCTCAAGCACCAAGCGGAGGCCTGGCGCCCTCTGCCGGTGAGCTTGGGCGCGCACACCCGGTCTGTGGTTAATAAGCTGGGGGAGCCGCCTCCTCTGTGCTGGGTCCTGTGGGATGGCAGAAATTCTCTCGCTCCTTCCTCTCCGTCTAGGGGGTCAGAGTGATTTACTTCAACTCATTCTCCCAAAGGTAAGATCGTTTCCCTATCGTGTGGAAGGAAAGATGAGGCTCAGAGAGTTTAAGCAAATGTCCCAGGATCACACAGCAAGTTGGGGGCCGCCCTGGAATTGGTCTACTTCACTGGAGAACCAGAACTGACCTCACTGGGCCCACCCAGACCCCCGCAGGAGTCCGCGCCTGGGTCTCCCCCTCACCCTGTTCTCCCCGGTCAAAGGCCAACGCTGGACCGTTTCTATATCCTGGGCCTGCTCAGGGAGGGTTCTGGGCTAAAGGATCGCGATGCTGGGCAAATGCTCTGTCAGCCACTTAGTGGGGAAGCGTAACTGGGGGACCACTGCAGGAACTGAGGTCCAGAAGGGGCCTGCAACAGCCCTCCCCTCGGGGAGCTCCCACTCCTGGGGGAGACAGGCCAGATGAGACTACCAAGAAGTCACACCCCTGCCTTCCCCCAGGGAGCAGTGCCGGATGTAGGTGGAGGTCAAGTGGCTTGAGGGTGAAGGTTGGAGGGCTCCTGAAGCCAGGCCAGGGTGGGTTCTCCGGCAGGGAGTGGGCGCCCAAGCCCAGGATCACTGCCTTCTTGGTGGGAGTCTCCTATGCCATCCTTCCCCTGTACTCAGCCCCTCCAGGATCATAGGGGCCACCCATTTGTCTTGCTAGTAGGGGCCCTCTTTATCCTTGAGAACGTACAGGTTGAGACAGTGTTCGTGTCTTGCTTTTTTTGGGCTGGGCCACCTTGGTCCCATTCTCCTGGATGCTCCTGGGATTCAGGAAGTGAGGTCTTTGAAATGAACGTTCAGGCTGCAATTAACCCTAAGGATTTACTGCAGCTTACGAAGAAGCTTTTTCTTTTCAGAGCTGTTGGCCAGGGTCCAGGGCTGTCCCCACTCCCATCTGGTCCTGGCGGTCTGCCCTTGAGGCTGGGGCAATATGAGGAGTGTGCAGGCAAGTCCAAGGCTATGACTCACATCATGTCTCCAGGCTCCAGGCATCTTCCTAGGTTGCCTGCCTGGTAACAACTGTAATCAGCATCTCACAGGCCCCAAAGCTCAGCTGACTCTCCTCACCGGGGAAAAGGCTTCCTTCATGGGCCCACTCCTCCCTGAGATCTTTTAACAATAGGTTCCATCAACGGGCAGTGAGTAGACACTTCAAACAGGGAAATCCTTCACTACTGTACCATGATGATTACAGGACAAGGACTTGGAGCCAAATAGACGGGATCTGATCCTAGTTCAGCCAGTTACTATCTATGTCACCTTGGGCAAGCTGCTTAACCTCTCTGAACCTCAGTTTCCAAATCTGTCAGTCAGGATAATAGTTCCTATGGCCTGGGGTTGTGCAGGAATGGAATGGGATAATGCATGGACTCCAGGGGGTAAATAGTTTGTGTGATAGTGGCATTATTTCTTCTTTAAATGTCACTGAGAGTTACTCTACTACCCTGAGGTCTGGTTCAGAAGTTCTGGTAAGAAGTTTCAGCGTGATCCTGTGAGTTTGCAGAGACAAAGCACTCAGACACGGGTTGCAGGTGCTGTGGCCACATTTGAGAGCATGCGAGCTACTGCCACACATTCCAGAATATCTGGAGGCAGAAACAGGGAAGGGGAGGTTGTGTATAGTACATTCCAGGCTCTGTGCTAGATCCTTTGCATCGGAGACTTCAGTTAATACAACTTGTTTGTGGTAAGATAGCGTTATCTCCAAGCCTAGAGAGGCCATGAGACTTTCCCAAGGCCACAATCTAGTCTGGTAGGAGCTGCTAGTCTCCAATAACTTGCTACTGTTTTATCAGGGTAAGAAAAGTTATGGCAGGAAACATGGCTGCCCAGAATGAAGACTGCATTTCCCAGTCTCCTGTGTGGGTAGGTGTGGTTACATGACTGACTTCAGGCCAAAGAGAAGTAAGTGGACACGTCACGCAGCAGTGTCTGGGAACCTTTCTTAAGACACAGGTTGTGCATCTGCTGTCTGCTCCTTCTTCTTTGTCCCTCCCTCTATTTTGCTGCTTGGTAGGCAGGTGCTACCTTGAACCACGAGGGCAAGGGCCACTCAATAACAACACAATAGCTGCTGTTGTGAATTTTCTGTTGCTCTCATTTCTACCTCATCTTAACTGAGATGCCCTGTGATAGAGTGGGGGATTCGCACCTGAGTCAGTGAGCTCTTTCCCAACACAATGCGAGGTTTCTGGGTCCCCTGTGTGCTCCTGCTGTACCTCATCAGCTCTTAGGTGTGACGCATCCCTTGGAACGCTGATGAGGTGGCGTTGGAGGAGGGGAGCCACTCTAATGCAGCTTTTCGAACTCATCCATTCCAAAGATTGCTCGGGGCCTTTGCTAGATCCAGAGGCAGCTTGAGTGCAAAAGCCCAGGGTCCTGAGAGGGTGGAAGAGGTGACACTTCTAAGATCCAGGAAACCCCAGCCTCTGCCACAAGACTGGCTGCATAGCTACCCCTGTGGCAGGTGAAAGCAGCACTCAGGTAGTCCTGGGACTCTTTCTAAACTTCTCTGGCCTGGCCCTCAATGTCCTCTGACAGACTCTAGCTTGCTGGGACACCTCTAAGGAGACTGCCAAGGGAAACTGTCGAAGCAGGAGCAGGTGAGAAGTGCCCCAGGTGTCCTCTTTCCATGGGGGAATTTGGAGAAGCATTCTGAGCCCAGCAAAGTGTCAGGCAGGCAAGGCAAGGCCCCACCTGATAGGAGGTGTGTCCTCGTACCTAGTCTCAGCTTCACGGTTGCCAGCTTCACGGCTGTGTTGGATTCAGTCTGAGTTAAAAGGGCTATAAGAGCCTTGGTAAATGACCAGAGTGTGAATGTCACAGGGAAGAGGCTGTACTGGGACCCAAGACAGCTGGCTATGTATCTGGGAAGATGCTATTTACAAACAGAGAAGATATTTACCGACCGGACAATCCTGGGGAAGTCTCCCACCCTCCCACTCTCGTTCATAAAGTGAGGATCATGATCACTACCTCTCAAGGTTACTGCAACATTGAATGAGGTAATGAATATGAAAACACTCAGAATCTATAAAGCACCTACAAACCTGGAAGATTATAATTCTGCATTTGTACAGTAGAAATAACAGTACCATGGTTGCTATTAGTGCCCAACCAAACCCCCTTTACTGGTCTGGTACAACCCTCCATCCGTGCCCGCTGGCTGCTGTGAGGTTTGGCTGGTAACAGTTCACAGTTATTCCCTCTGCAGAGACTTCCCCGGGAATGGAGGCTGCCTTGCTTGGGGCTTGCAGCCGATGCTTGTCTGATACAGGGGCAGGAAAGTCCAGTCCCTGACCTCAAGACCAGATGAACTCTGGTGTAGCACATGCTCCAGGGCTCCCCGTGAAATCAGGCCACGCCTCAGCCACAGCTGACACCACAGCCTGGCTCCCTCCTTCCCCACCCCTCTCTCCTTCCTTTTCTTTCTTCTGAGGGTTCTTCCCCAGTAGAAGAATTTGTGCACTATCTGTCCAGGCTGTCCCAGGCTGTGCTTTTAATGAACCTGGCCCAACCGTCTGCTTTACGAAGTTGCTATGAGGCTTAAATAATATAATATAGATAAAGAAATTAGCCCAGTGCCTGGCATATATAGTGCATATCCAATTAATGTCAGAGATTGCCATCATCCATGAGACTGGAGCATCAGGAACGTCTTAGTGTAATAGTGAGGTGTGGAAATCTGGTAAGTAAGTCAGCGGATTGAATTTTACATGCTTAGGGATTGGGGTGGGCAGAGAGAAGGGCAGTTGGGTTTTCTTGGGTATCACTGGTTCTCTCTGCTTTCGGCAGTAAGGGGCCGGTACACAGCTAGGGAAAAGTTCCAGTCATTCCATATTTCTATCAGCAGAGGACGCCATTTCCATACAAATAAGTGGTGTCCTCTGCTATCTGATGCAGCTTTCATCAAAGCAGTCTAGGTTGGCAGGAAAGATCAGGTACATGACAGAGCAGAAAGTGCCTTCAGATTTGCACAGATAATAGGAAAGGGCAGAACAGGGAGAAACAGTGAGTTAAGCTGTTCAGGAAGCTTCCTGGGAGGTGAGGTCTTGAGCAGGGCACTCAAGCACCAGAAGGAGTATTGAGTGGAGATGGCATTCCCAGGGAAGCCACTGCCCTAGGCAAGGTGACCAGGGCCTGAGCCAGGGCTGTGGCAGTGAGACAGCCAAGAGAGGGTATGAAGGACACCAAAGACAGGGACAGGACTGATTTCAGCTGAGAGGTCTAGGAGGAGATCATGGGCCCATCGACATGGGGTAGAAGTCAGGAAGAAGCACGTTTTTATAGGACAGAGCACACTTCTCCAACTGGTCTGACTGCCCTGACATTGTAACATGTCCTCCGCAAGCGGGATTCCTGTTTTGTGTGGATTCTAGAAAGCAGCAAAATATTCAGAGGTGTTAATAGCATCAAGATTTCATTGGTTCTTTCCATTCTTTTTATTTTTATTTTTTGAGACGGGGTCTCAGTCCCTGCCCCAGGCTGGAGTGCAGTGGCACCATTACGGCTCACAACAGCCTCAACACCCCAGGGTTCAGGCGATCCTCCTGCCTCAGCCTCCTGAGTAGCTGAGACCATAGGTACGCACCACCATGCCTGGCTAATTTAAAATATATATATATATTTTATATTATATATATTTTACATATATATATGTGTGTGTGTATATATATTTGTAGAGACAGAGTCTCCTTATGTTGTCCAGACTGATCTTGAACTCCTGGGCTCAAGCGATCCTCCTGTCTCAGCCTCCCAAAGTGCTGGGATTACAGGCGTGAGCCACCACGCCTGGCCAGCTTTTTCCGTTTTGAGTAGGGACGGCAAGAAGCACCCCACAGCTTGCCCTTGCTTCAGAACTCAGCGTTGTGAATCAGTCAGGATAGAAATTAATGGTGTAGTGGGAATAAACAGGAATGTCAGATGATCTCCCAGGGATGGGGGAGAATCCAAAAAGAAGGAACGAACTTGAAGAAGGCTGGCTCTCCGAGACTTGGGTTCAGTCCTTACTGGAGAAAGTGAAGTTCTCTGGGTTGTCCCTGGAGAGAACCGGGCCACAGAGAGGGAACATTGTGGGGAAGAGAACCCCAGGCCACGGTTGGAGGGCTGGAAGCCTCCTGCTGGGGTGCCCACAAAATTCCCCCGTAAGTTGCTCTTAGGGGATGCGCTGAACTCATGGCAAAGCCACCTAGGACTCACGCAGAACTTGCTGGGAAGCTGCCCCCGGGGGAGTGCGCATGTGGGACTTCGCAGGAAACTGGCTGGGTGACGTTTGCCCCACCAGCAATCCGCCCAAGACGGTGCGGCTGAACTCACCACTGGGAAACTAGGTGGGACACCCACAGAACTAGCCGTGAAGATGCCTGCGGAAGTGCCCTGAAACTGAGCTGAGAACCCCCGGGGGTTCAGAGTCTCAAAAGCAAGTAGGAAGGAAAGCTTAAAGAAACCGCAAGAGGTCTCTTCTTCTGTCTGTCCTCTAGCGCCCTCTACTGACACAGTTTAACATTGTGCCCGCAGGCAAGGGAGAAACGTTCCAGGCATCTGTGAAGGGTGGATTTGGAGCCAGACGGTAATAAATTGATAACTGGTACAGGATGTTAGCCAACTCCATTGGGGGTGGGAGAGCTCTTCCATAAACCCTTTTTGAAAAATAGTACTTGAGGACATAGTCCTGCCAGCTAAGAAACGAATCAAAATAAATAATTCAACAGAAAAAAATATAAAAGAAAAGGCAAAAAATCAATAAAACCAAATGAAACTACATAAACGAAATAATTATAATTAATATAATATGAAACAACGCTAATCATTATTAAAATTATATATAATAAATATTTCATGATTATAAATTGGGGTTATTTTATCACAATTTACTTTGACAAAAACTGGGAGGTATCAAAGAAAGAGTATACTATTTATAAAAATGAGAGGTGGCAAAATAGTATGCATATATCTTAGAACATATTGGTCGATATGGTCTAATTGTTGATGTTAAGAAATTTAGGCGGGGCACGGTGGTTCATAACCTGTAATCTCAGCACTTTGGGAGGCCGAGGCGGCGGATTGCCTGAGCTCAGGAGTTCGAGACGAGCCTGCCCCACACCGTGAAACCCCGTCTCTACTAAACTACAAAAAAGTAGCCGGGCGTGACAGCGTGCGCCTGTAATCCCAGCTACTCAGGAGGCTGAGACAGGAGAATCACTTGAACCCGGGAGGCAAAGGTTGCAGTGAGCTGAAATTGCGCCACTGCACTCCAGCCTGGGCGACAGAGTGAGACTCCGTCTCAAAAAAAAAAAAAAGGAATTTAAGTTAAGATATTTTAAAAATAAAGGTATCAGCCAGGTGCAGTGGCTTAGCCCTGTAATCCCAGCATTTTGGAAGGCCAAGGTGGGAGGATTGCTTGAGCCCAGGAGTTTAAGACCAGCCTGGGCAACATATTGAGAACCACCCTCTACCCCCCTCATCTTTACAAAAAAGATAACTTGCCGGGCAAGGTGGTGTGTGCCAAGCTGGTAGTCCCGGTTCCTTGGAGGTTTAAGCCCAGGAAGTCAAGGCTACAGTGAGCCAAAATTGAGTCACTGCACTCCAGCCTGGGCAACAGGGAAAGAACCTGTCTCAAAAATAAAACGATAAAAATAAATAAAAGGTATCCATCCACTAGTAGAATAAAAGCTGAATGGAAAATTCCCAAGAACCTAGAGAGAAAGAGTAAGGAAAAAAGGGATTAATATAGCAAAAGACAAGAAAATAATAAAAAGGAATAAAATATATATAATGTGTAACATAAAATTACAGTAGATAAATCATGCTAGTAATGATAATGTGAATGTTTTTATAACACAGGCTTAAAGCAAAATGTTTTTGAGTGGTTACAAAATAGTGATATAGGCAAAGATATACAAAGTAAATGAAATTTACACAAAAAACAGAATGTAAAATTTAAGGCAAAAAAGCAATGGCTGGGAAATAGAGGCCATAAAATATTCACCATGTGTTTATAACCATTATAAACCTTAAGACATTAAATAATGCTACCTCAAAAGATATAATGTGAAATATATCAAAAATTCAGAAGTTGCCTAAACCACAAATCATATAAGAGACGAGAAATTTTTAAATACTGCTCTCAGCTGTTGAAGATTGAGTTTTTGAAAGAATCAACTAAGATACAGAGATGGCAGCTTCTGGTAATAGCAAATTAGCTAATTTGGACCAACCCTCCTGCTAACAACAGTGAGGTGAGTTGAACGCTTGCTTGAAAGCATAGGAGGCCTGACAGAATAGTGTAGAATCATGGGCAGGCCGGGCACGGTGGCTCACGCCTGTAATCCCAGCACTGTGGGAGGCCGAGGCGGGTGGATCACGAGGTTAGGAGATCGAGACCATCCTGGCTAACATGGTGAAACCCCGTCTCTACTAAAATTACAGAAAATTAGCTGGGCGTGGTGGCGGGTGCCTGTAGTCCCAGCTACTTGGGAGGCTGAGGCAGGAGAATGGCGTGAACCTGGGAGGCGGAGCTTGCAGTTAGCCAAGATCACACCACTGCACTCCAGCCTGGGCCACAGAGCGAGATTCCGTCTCAAAAAAATAAAAATAAAAATAAAAGTAGAATCATGGGCCAAGATCTGGAAGAAAACAAGTGTCCTGACAGGTGAGTCTGCGTTTGTACCACTTTTGCCCTAACGATATTTGCCAATCAAGAAAAGGCAGCTGAGAGGCTGAACATTACTCGTGAGAGCCTCATGGGGTTAGGGGATAAAAGTTGGTGTCACCTGCGTGTTGGCTCATGCCTGTAATCCCAGCACTTTAGGAGGCTGAGGCGGGTGGATCACTAGTCAGGAGTTGGAGACCAGACTGACCAACATGGTGAAACCCTGTCTCTACTAAAAATACAAAAATTAGCCGGGTGTGGTGGCACATGCCTGTAATCCCAGCTACTCATGAGGCTGAGGCAGGAGAACAGCTGGAACCTGGGAGGCGGAGATTACAGTGAGCCAAGATCACACCACTGCATTCCAGCCTGGGTGACAGAGCAAGACTCTGTCTCAAAAAAAAAAAAAAAAATTGGAGTCTAGAACCCATCAAGGTGGGGACCCTGATAACACCCCACACCCCACCCTGACATATACTTTGGATTGGAACCCAAAACAGCTGCATCCCACGAACAGGTCATCTATTCCCTGCATGCTGCAGTCCAGCTTCCAGTCATCTGGGCGACCCAGAAAAACCTCAGTTTTTAAAACTGGATTAACGTTACTCCAGACTGCCAACTGCCAGCACTCCTAGGCTTGCTAGGCTTGGAAGAAGCAAATAAAAATAATCTCTGGAAGAAAATGACATCATCCCAGGCGTCAATTATTCCTACAGTTTTGCAAGCACAATGTCCCGAACATAATAAAAAAACAACCGGGGGCGTTCTGCTCCCACTTAAAAAATCCTGCGAGAACATGGCTCCCGTTATAACATCACATGACAGCTGGAACACCTACAGCAGCGTAGAGTTTAGAAGCCATCAGAGAGCAGAAGTGAGGCTGCAAACAGAACAAAGCAAAACAAAAATAAGTTAATTAAAATTCCAGAAAGTAATAAGCCATTCCCAAGAGATAAGAGTCCCACAGCCACTTTCAGAGGAGGGAAAGGAGGCCACCCTTGATCAGGGTGAAAAGAAACCAGTGTGGGCTAGCATAATGGGCCAGGGTCTCAACGAGCCCCAGCCACGAAGAGAGTCTGCACCTGCTCACCAAGCTGCACAACAGACCTTCCCAGGGTGTGAAGGCTGAGGGCAGAGGATCGAGAGACTCTGTCCTCAGGAGGACACACACAGGGCCTGCTGAGGACAGGGTCGTGAACTGAGAGAAACCCTCTGAAAAACAGGGCCCTCTCGGAGGCTGCCTGAGATGGGAAAGGACAGGACAGGAGAGCTGAGAAAGACCTTTCTGGGGAAAGGCACGCAGAGTCTGCTCAAGCTGGGAACAGGAAAGGAGAACTGAGCAAGCTGCTCACAGACACTGGTCTTTCAGTGAATATACTGTCTTGGTGCTCCACCACCAGGGCCAGGAATCAGGGAGGAGAGAGATCTCCCAAAAGCACAGAAGGTCAGGGGTTGGATTGCATAGCAAAAAAAAATCTTCCCGAAGATCCAAAAGCTAGCAGCCAATCTTTAGAGTCAGGTGGCATATTCCCACAGTTCAAAAAGCTAGCAGCTGGACTGTACAGCATAAAGAAATTTCTGAGGCCAGGCACGGTGGCTCGTGTCTGTAATCCCAGCACTTTGGGAGGCCAAATCGGTTGGATCACAAGGTCAGGAGTTTGAGACCAACCTGACCAACATAGTGAAACCCCGTCTCTATTAAAAATACAAAATTAGCCAGGCGTGGTAGTGCATGCCTGTAATCCCAGCTACTCAGGAGGCTAAGGCAGGAGAATTGCTTGAACTTGGGAGGTGGAGGTTGCAGTGAGCTAAGATCATGCCACTGTACTTCCGCCTGGACGACAGAGTGAGACTCCATCTAAAAAAAAAGAAAAGAAAAGAATCTCCCTGCTCCCTGCTGAAGGAAAGGTTCTCATCCTGCCCTCAAATCATTTGAAACCATTGGTAAGCAGAATCAAACTAAAGCTGCAACAAGACAAGTCCGAGCTCAATATCAAATTGACTCAGTCCACCACTCTAAAAGCCTAACAGAGGAAGGGATGTGTGTTTTTCTACGTATATATCGTATTTACTTCAGTCTCTACTGTTCTTTTACACACAATGTCTGGCATTTAATAAAAAAATTATAAGCCAATCAAAGAAGAAAGCAAATTAACCTGTCATTGGGAGAGAAAATAGTCAATAGAAACAGATCCCAAAGATGGCAAAGATGTTGGAATTATGAGATGGCAACATTGAAATAACTATTATAAGCATGTTAAAGGGTCTAGTAGAAAATGCAGGCAATATGCACAAACATATGGGGAATTTCAACGGAGGCATAAAAACTGTGAAAAAGAGCACAGCCCTGGTGGCTCACACCTATAATCCCAATGCTTTGGGAGGCCAATGTGGGAGGATTATTGAGGCCAGGAGTTCGAAACCAGCCTGGGCAACATAGTGAGACCCCCCCATTTCTATAAAAAATAAAAAAGAATTAGTGGGGCATGGGGGCATGCACCTGTAGACTTAAATACTTGGGAGGCTGAGGCAGGAGGATGGCTTGAACCCAGGAGTTTGAGGCTGTAGCAAGCTATGATCATCACTGCACTCCAGCCTTGGTGACAGAGTAAGACCCCATCTCTAAAAAATTAAAAGTTGAGAAGTTTTTTAAATAAAAATTTAAAATACAGCATAAAGAAAAATGCTAGAAATTATAAATATTGTATCAGAGATAAATCATTTGATGGGCTTATCAGCAGACTGAAAACATGTGAATTTGAAGGTAGGTCCATGGAAGTCCAAACTAAATTACAAAGATGAAAAAACTTTTACCTTTGTTATCTTTGTTAAGAAATGGAAAAGTGCGCTCAAGGTCTGGGATATTATTAAGTGATCTAACAAATGTATCACATTACATACTACATACATACATCGCATAACAAAAGAGAGGAGAGACAGAATGAGCGGAAGAAATATCTGAAGAGGTAATAGCTGAAAATTTTTCTAAATTGATGAAACCCATCAACCTATAGATCTAAGAAGTTCAGCAAATCCCAAGCAAAATAAATACAAAGAAAACTATCATAGGCTCAGGGCCAGGCACATGGCTCCTGCTTGTAATCCCAGCACTTTGGGAGGCCGAGGTGGGTGAATCACTTGAGGCCAGGAGTTCGAGACTGGCCTGGCCAACATGGTAAAACCCTGTCACTCCTAAAAATACAAAAATTAGCTGGGCGTACCACAGTTCAAGAATCATTTGAACCCGGGAGGTAGAGGTTGCAGTGAGCCAAGATCATGCCACTACACTCCAGCTTGGGCAACAGAGCAAGACTGTGTCTCACAAAAAAGAAAAAGGAAAAGAAAAGAAAACTACCATAAGCATAGGCTCATAATAGTTATACTGTTTAAAATAAAATATAAAGAACAAAACTTAAAGCAGTCAGAGAAAAAAGACACATTTCGTATAGGGGAAACACTTTAAGAAAAATTACTGAGTTCTCTTTAGAAACAATGGAAGCCAGGAGACAAATGGAATGATTTCTTAAAATTCTGAAAGAAAACAGAAACTCTCGACCTAGGATTCGATATTCAGTGACAATATCCTTCAAAATAAAAATGACATAAAGATATTTCATACATACAAACATTGGAATATTTATATCAAACAAATCTACGCTATAAGATTTGCTAAAAAAAATTCTTCAAACTGAAGGACTATAATGCCTGATACAAGTATGAATCTTTAAAAAGAAATAAAGGATAAATATATTGGTAAATATAAAGGACTACCTTATCTCTAGCATATCTGTCTATTTATTTATTTTTTTAAAGAAGAGATCTCGCCATGTTGCCCAGGCTGGCATGCAGTGGCTCTTCACAGGCACAATACTAATGCCCTGTGAGCTCAAATACTCCTGGCCTCAAGTGATCTTCCCACCTCAGCCTCCTAAGCAGCTGGGTTTACAGGTACCTGCCACCATCTAAAATATCTCTTTATGAGACAATCAACCATTTAAAGTAAAAATAGTAACACTAGATTTTGTGATTTACATCCAGAAGTAAAATATAAAATACATGACAAGACCATAAAGGGTGGGAGGGGTTGAATGTAAACACAGTGTCACAAGGTTCTTATGCCATTCACAAAGTAGAGGAACATTTTTTGATGATGGACTATTGTAACTTAATATGCATATCATAATCTCTCAAGCAACTACTAAAAGATGAAGAGACACTAAAAAAGTTAATAGATGAGATAAAATGGAATACGAAGAAATAGCCACATCAATCGAAAGTGGAAAGAAGAAAGAACAAAAGAAGAGATGCAACAAATAGAAAACAAACATAGAGGCTGGGTGCAGTGGCTCACGCTTGTAATAACAGCACCTGAGGAGGCCGAGGTGTGTGGATCATTTGAGGCCAGGAGTTTGAGAACAGCCTGGCCAACATAGTGAAACTCTGTCCCTGCTAAAAATACAAAAATTAGCCACGCCATGGTGGTGGGCACCTGCAATTCCAGCTACTCAAGAGACTGAGGTGGGAGAATCGCTTGAACCTGGGAGGTGGAGGTTGCAGTGAGTTGAGATGGTGCCCCTGCACTCCAGCCTGGGTGACAGAGCAAGACTCCATCAAAAAAAAAAAAAAAAAAAGAAAAGAAAAGAAAAGAAAAGAAAGAAAGAAAGAAAGAAAGAGAGAGAGAGAGAAAGAAAATAAACATAGATATAAACATATCAGTAAATACATTAAATGTAAATGAACTAATGCTCCAAATAAAAAGCAGTGATTGTAAGACTGGATGACAAATCAAGATCTAACTATATGCTGCTGATAGAAACACACATTAAGCATAAAGACACAGACAGGTTAAAAGAGTGGAAATAGAAATACCATGCACATCCTAAATGTGTTAAAAGGCAGTGTAGCAACATTAACACCAGATAAAATAGACTTTAAGCCAAAGAGTTTCATCAGAGACAAAGAGGCATATGTCTTAGTGTACTTAGGCTGTAACAACTAAAATAGCATAGACTGGGTGGCTTAAATAACAATCATTGTCACAGTTTTGAAGGCTGGGAAGTCCAGGATGGTTCAGTGTCTTGTGAGGGCCTGCTTCCTGGCTCATAGACAGCTATCTTCTCCTAGTATCCTCACATGGCAAAAAGGGAGTGGGTGTGTGTTCTGGGGTCTTCTTTATAAGGGCACTAATTCCATTCATGAAGGCTCCACCCTCATGACCTAATTACATCCTGCAGACCCCACCTCCTGATACCATCATAATGGGGGTTAGGGTTTCAATATATGAATTTGGGGTGGACAGATTTAGTCCCTAACAGTATGTTCTGTAATAATAAAAAGGCCAAAGTTTTTGAGAACTTTTAACAATCTTAAATGTTTATACACCTCATAATAAAGCTTCAAAATACCTGAATAAAAAATAGATAAAGCAAAAAGATATATAGAAACTGCTACAATCATAAGTGGAGAAATTTTCAGGATCTGGCTGTCTGTAGTTAACAAAACAAGTTAACAGAAAATCAGTATGACACAGAAGACTTAAGCAATACTATAAGCCCACCGACCTAGTTTTCATTTATAGAACAATTACAGAATACCATTTTTTCCTCAAGTACACATGGAGCATTAATCAAAATAGACTATGTACTGGTTCATAAAATAAGAATCAATAAGTTTCAAATGACTGAAATCATACAGAGTATGTTCTCATGCAGTGACATAATTAAATAGAAACCAATAGCAATGTAGCTAAAAAATTTCTAGGTATTTGGAAATTAAACAACACAGTACTAAATAAAACACAGGTCCAAAAACCAATGACAGGAGACATTTTAAAATATATCAAACTGAATAATAAAAAGCAAAATAAAATACAAGCATATCTTGAAGATAGTGCAGATTTGGTTCCAGATCACCACAATGTAGCAAATATCACAGTAAAGTAAGACACACAAATTTTCTGGTTTCCCAGTGCATATAAAAGTTGTGTTTACACTATACTGTAGTCTATTGAGTGTACCATAGCAGTATGTCGAAAACATCAATGTATATACCTTAACTTAATTTAAAATACTTTATCGCTAAAAATGCTAATGATTGTCTGAGTCTTCAGCAAGTTGTAATCTTTTTGCTGATGAGTTTTGCACTGATGTTGATGGTTGCTGACTGATCAGGGTGGTGGTTTTAAGTATGTATGGAATGTTATGATAGGATATAGAATAGCATTGGTCAGATATGGAAATGGTGGGGAGACAAAAATATACACGTGAAATAAAACTCAGTATTAAAAAAAAAAAAAAAAAAAACCTGAATGGATGAAGTATCCTTAAAACCAAGCAAAGGGTGGAGTTCCATCTTTAAAAACTGAACAGGCATTTTGGACAACACATTCTTGGCAATGGAATCTGGACAACAGTTATCAAACACAGGAGGGAGTGTTTTCACTTTACATTATAAAAAGGATAGTCAGATATCAACTGTCACAGAAATGAAATAAGGTGAAAATTTTTTAACAAATTGTTTAAACTATTTTCTTAAAGAGGCTTCCTCCACTGCCAGAGATCTTAAATAACGTCCTGGTCAGTCATCCAGAAGCAATTCTTCACATAATTGATGAGCTTGGCTTCCACTTTGGGAAGAGAACCACCTTTTTCTATACCTGCTTGCATTTTTGCTTTTTTTTTTATTATTATACTTTAAGTTCTAAGGTACATGTGCACAATGTGCAGGTTTGTTACATAGGTACACATGTGCCATGTTGGTTTGCTGCACCCATTAACTTGCCATTTACATTAGGTATTTCTCTGAATGCTATCCCCCCCATCCGACAACAGGCCCCCGTGTGTGATGTTCCCCCACCCTTTGTCCAAGTGTTCTCATTGCTCAATTCCCACCTATGAGTGAGAACATACAGTGTTTGGTTTTCTGTCCTTGTGATTGTTTGCTCAGAATGATGGTTTCCAGCTTCCTCCATGTCCCTGCAAAGGACATGAACTCATCCTTTTTATGGCTGCATAGTATTCCACGGTGTATATGTGCCACATTTTCTTAATCCAGTCTATCATTGATGGACATTTGGTTGGTTCCAAGTCTTTGCTATTGTGAATAGTGCCACAATAAACATACGTGTGCATGTGTCTTTATAATAGCATGATTTCTAATCTTTTGGGTATATACCCAGTAATGGGATCACTGGGTCAAATGGTATTTCTAGTTCTAGATCCTTGAAGAATCACCACACTGTCTCCCACAATGGTTGAACTAGTTTACACTCCCACTAACAGTGTAAAAGCGTTCCTATTTCTCCACAACCTCTCCAGCATCTGTTGTTTCCTGACTTTTTAATGATTACCATTCTAACTGGTGTGAGATGGTATCTCATTGTGGTTTTGATATACATTTCTCTGATGAGCAGTGATGATGAGCATTGTTTCATGTGTCTATTGGCTGCATAAATGTCTTCTTTTGAAGAAGGCAGGAATTCAGCAAGCTAGACGAGAGGGTGATTTAGAGGCTTGTCAGTTCCCTGTTAGGGTACACCCCCAAGATCAACAGGGAACTATTAGAGCTACATTTGAGCCTTTTCCTTTTAAATTACTCAAAGAATTTAAACAAGCTATTCATACTAAAAAAGAATGTGGAAAAAATCAGAGAGTCAGGCTGCCAGATAGGGGAGAAAAGAAAACTGCTGAGTCTGAAATATGTCCAATATGTAAAAAAGGAAAACATTGGGCTAACCAGTGTCACTCTAAGTTTGATAAAGAAGGGATCCCAATTTCGGGAAATGCCATGAGGGGCCTGTGTCAGGCCCCATTCCAAACTGGGGCATTTCCGGCTCAGGCGATTCCTTCACCCCTGTACGATATCTGTCGCCCACCACAGCCGGTAGTGCTGCAGTAAATTTATGCTGCACAAAAGCTGTGAGCCTTCTGCCTGGGGAACTCCCGCAAAAGGTCCCAACATGCCGAGTCTAGCTTGGTCAGGGAGACCCTAACCCAGTGGCGCTAGAGGAATTAAAGAGACACACACAGAAATATAGAGGTGTGAAGTGGGAAATCAGGGGTCTCACAGCCTTCAGAGCTGAAAGCCCCAAACAGAGATTTACCCATGTATTTATTAACAGCAAGCCAGTCATTAGCATTGTTTCTCTAGATATTAAATCAACTAGAAGTATCCCTTATAGGAAATGAAGGGATGGGCCAAATTAAAGGAATAGGTTGGGCTAGTTAACTGCAGCAGGAGCATGTCCTTAAGGCACAGATCGCTCATGCTATTGTTTGTGGCTTAAGAATGCCTTTAAGTGGTTTTCCACCCTGGGCGGTGCAGGTGTTCCTTGCCCTCATTCTGGTAAACCCACAACCCTTCAGCGGGCGTTACGGCCATCATGAACATGTCACAATGCTGCAGAGATTTTGTTTATGGCCAGTTTTGGGGTCAGTTTATGAGCAGATTTTGGGGGGCCTGTTCCCAACACCAACAGGAATCTGTGGACCCTTGCCAGCAGGGATGATAGTATTACTTCCAGGAAGGTCTAGTTTAAACGTAAAAGGGGTACAGATACATACAGGAGTCATTGATTCAGATTACAGTTGGGAAATTGACATTGTTATGTCTATTTCTGTTCCCTGGAAAGCAGAGCCAGGAAAGCGCACAGCACAACTCCTGATTGTGTCATATGTGGGAAAGGGGAAAAGTGAAATTAAATGAACAGGAAGATTTGGAAGCACAAATAAACAAGGTAAAGCAGCTTATTGGGTGAATCAAATTACTGATAAACATCCTACCTGTGAAATAACTATTCAGGGAAAGAAATTTAAAGGTTTGGTAGATACAGGAGTGGACATTTAAGTCATTTCTCTACTACACTGGCTGTCCACATGGCCAATTCAACCCACTCAATTTAACATAGTTGGAGTTGGTAAAGCCCCTGAAGTATATCAAAGTAGTTATATTTTGCATTGTGAAGGGCCCAATAGACAACCTGGGACTATTCAACCAATTATAACATCTGTAACTATAAATTTATGGGGGAGAGATTTATTACAACAATGGGGAGCACAAGTTCTAATTCCAGAACAATTATATAGCCCTCAAAGTCAACATATGATGCATGAAATGGGGTATGTCCCTGGTATGGGACTAGGAAAAAATTTGCAAGGTTTAAAGGAACTGCTTCAAGGGGAGAGACAAAGTTCATGCCAAGGTTTAGGATATCATTTTTGATGGTGGCCATTGTTAAGTCTCCAGAATCTATACCTTTAAAATGGTTAACAGATAAGCCAATTTGGATAGAACAATGGCCGCTAAGTAAAGAGAAACTGAAGGCTTTAGAGGAATTAGTTACAGAACAATTAGAAAATGGGCATGTAGCTCCAACATTTTCCCCTTGGAATCCTCCAGTTTTCGTAATTAAGAAAAAGTCAGGTAAATGGAGAATGTTAACTGACTTAAGAATCATCAATTCAGTTATACAACCTGTGGGAGCATTACAGCCAGGATTGCCTTCTCCTGCTATAATTCCAAAAAATTGGCCTTTACTAGTCATAGATGTAAAAGACTGTTTCTTTACTATCCCTTTAGCTGATCAAGACTGAGAATGGTTTGCACTTACAATTCCTGCAGTAAACAACCTGCAGCCTGCTAAGCATTTTCATTGTTTCACAGATGGGTCTAGTAATGGTAAAGCTTCTTATTCTGGATCAAAAGATAAAGTTCTCCAGACGCCCTCTACTTCAGTTGAAAAGCGGAGCTTGTAGCTGTAATTGAACTATTGACTGCTTTTAATATGCCTATTAATGTGATTTCTGATTCTTCATACGTGGTTCATTCCACACAGTTAATTAAAAATGCTCAGTTGTCATTTCATACAGATGAATAACTGGCAACAAAAACAAAAAAAGGGGAGAAGCAGGGATTATGGGACAGCAGATACACAATTGAATCTAGCATTATTAACTTTAAATTTTTCAAGCCTGCCCAAAGGCCAGATGTTATCAGCAGCTGAACAGTATCTACAGAAACCAACTGCAAAGACAGAAGCAGAACAACTGATTTGGTGGAAAGATCCAATGACAAAAAGTTAGGAAATAGGTAAAATAATAACTTGGGGTAGAGGTTATGCTTGTGTTTTTCCAGGACTGAATCAACAGGTGATTTGGATACCATCAAGACACCTGAAACCTTATCATGAGCCAAATGCTGAGGAAGAGATTCCAGGAGGATTCCGAGGACCCCTCAGTTGCAGCCATGTCGAGATTGACCCAACTGTCACAAGCAACACTTGTTGAACACAGCCACCCACCTGGGGACAGATCAAGATGCTGTCACTGATGGCGGAAGAAAACCTAGGGAAAGCAGGACAACCAGTCACAATGAGTAATTTAATGGTAGCTATGATAGCGATGATCACCACTGCAGTGAGTATTCCTTCAACAAGGGCTGACACAGAGAAGAATTATACTTATTGGGCATATTTATCAATCTTGGCTGGCAACAATCCCGGGCTGTAATCACCCTATGACACAGTTACACATGCTTTCCGATCTCAGTATTTGTCATAATAAATCTGCTCCTATAATTGAGGTATACTGCCCTCAAAAACCTGTTTGTAAACAGGATTGGACCCAGTTAGAAAAAATGAACATACTTCTTTAGGAAGATTGCATTGCAGAACAGGCAGAGGTGCTGCTCAATGATTCCTATGGAATCATTATTGATTGGACCCCTAAGGGGATGTTTAGCTTGAATTGCACCTCTTAGTCTGCCTGCCATGGCCACACTAGGTTCAGCTGGTCTGAACAAAATGGTCAGATGGTAGAAATAATAAGTACGGCAAAAGTTCCTATTATCTGGAACCATGGCAGTATAGTGGCACCTCAGCCTCAAATGATATGACCCTTCATAGGAGCTAAACGTAAGGATTTGTGGAAACTGTTAATAACTCTTAATAAGACCAAATTTGGGAAAGAATAAAAAAGCATCTAGAAGGACACTCTACAAGCTTGTTTTTGGATATTGCAAAATTAAAGAACAAATATTTAAAACATCCCAGGAACACCTGACATTAATGCCAGGAACTGGAGTGCTTGAGGAAGCTGCAGACAGATTAGCAGCTAGTAATCCATTAAAATGGATAGAAACACTTGGAAGCTCTGTGGTTTCAATAATAATTGTGCTTTTAATCTGTGTTGTTTGTCTTTGTATAGTCTGCAGATGTGGATCCTGACTCCTGCAAGAAGTAGCTCACCGTGACAAAGTTGCCTTTTCTTTTATCGCTTTGCAAATCAAAGAAGGGGGACATGTTGGGAACAGACCCCCTCAAAATCTGGCCATAAACTGGCCCCAAAACTGGCCATAAACAAAATCTCTGCAGCTCTCTGACATGTTCATGATGGTTATGACACCCAAGCTGGAAGGTTGTGGGTTTACCAGAATGAGGGCAAGGAACACTTGACCCAACCAGGGCAGAAAATCGCTTAAAGGCATTCTTAAACCACAAACAATAGCATGAGCAATCTGTGCCTTAAGGACATGCTGCTGCTGCAGATAACTAGCCAAACCCATCCCTTTATTTTGGCCTATCCCTTTGTTTCCTGTAAGGAATACTTTTAGTTAATCTATAATCTATACAAACAATGCTTATCATGGGTTTACTGTTAATAAATACATGGGTAAATCTCTGTTCGAGGCTCTCAGCTCTGAAGGCTGTGGGACCCCTGATTTCCCACTCCACACCTCTATATTTCTATGTGTGTGTCTTTAATTCCTCTAGTGCCACTGGGTTAGGGTCTCCCCAGCCTAGCTGGTCTTGGCAGTCTTTAATCAATCTTGAATTAATTTTTGTATAAGGAGCAAGGAAGGGATCCAGTTTCAGCTTTGTACCTATGGCTAGCCAGTTTTCTCAGCACCATTTATTAAATGGGGGAATCCTTTCCCATTGCTTGTTTTTGTCAGGTTTGTCAAAGATGGTTGTAGCTGTGTGATGTTATTTCTGAGGGCTCCGTTCTGTTCCATTGGTCTATCTCTCTGTTTTGGTACCAATACCATGCTGTTTTTGTTACTGTAGCCTTGTAGCATAGTTTGAAGTCAGGTAGTGTGATGCCTCCAGCTTTGTTCTTTTTGCTTAGAATTGTCTTGGCAATGTGGGTACTTTTTGGTTCCATATGAACTTTAAAGTAGGTTTTTCCAATTCTGTGAAGAAAGTCATTGGTAGCTTGATGGGGATGTCATTGAATCTATAAATTACCTTGGGCAGTATGGCCATTTTCACTATATTGATTCTTCCTATCCATGAGCATGGAATGTTCTTCCATTTGTTTGTGTCCTCTTTTATTTCATTGAGCAGTGGTTTGTGTTTCTCCTTGAAGAGGTCCTTCACATCCCTTGTAAGTTGGATTCCTAGGTATTTTATTCTCTTTGAAGCAATTGTGAATGGGAGTTCACTCATGACTTGGCTTGCTGTCTCTTATTGGTGTATAGGAATGCTTGTGATTTTTGCATATTGATTTTGTATCCTGAGATATTGCTGAAGTTGCTTATCAGCTTAAGGAGATTTTGGGCTGAGATAATGGGGTTTTCTAAATATGCAATCATGTCATCTGCAAACAGGGACAATTTGACTTCCTCTTTTCCTAAATGAATACCCTTTATTTCTTTCTCTTGCCTGATTGCCCTGGCCAGAACGTCCAACACCATCTTGAACAGGAGTGGTGAGAGAGGGCATCCCTGTCTTGTGCCAGTTTTCAAAGGGAGTGCTTCCAGTTTTTGCCCATTCAGTATGATATTGGCTGTGGGTTTGTCATAAATAGCTCTTATTATTTTGAGATATGTTACATCAATACCTAGTTTATTGAGAATTTTTAGCATGAAGAGCTGTTGAATTTTGTCAAAGGCCTTTTCTGCATCTATTGAGATAATCATGTGGTTTTTGTCCTTGGTTCTCTTTATGTGGTGGATTATGTTTACAGATTTGAGTATGTTGAACCAGCCTTGCATCCCAGGGATGAAGCTGACTTGATCATGTTGGATAAGCTTTTTGATGTGCTGCTGGATTCGGTTTGCCAGTGTTTTATTGAGGATTTTTGCACCAATGTTGATCAGGGATATTGGTCTAAAGCTCTCTTTTTTTTGTTGTGTCTCTGCCAGGCTTTGGTATCAGGATGACGCTGGACTCATAAAATGAGTTAGGGAGGATTCTCTCTTTTTCTATTGATTGGAATAGTTTCAGAAGAAATGGTATCAACTCCTCTGGTAGAATTCAGCTGTGAATCCGTCCAGTCCTAGACTTTTTTTGGTTGGTAGGCTATTAATTATTGCCTCAATTTCAGAGCCTGTTATTGGTCTATTCAGAGGTTCAACTTCTTCCTGGTTTAGTCTTGGGAGGGTGTATGTGTCCAGGAATTTATCCACTTCTTCTAGATTTTCCAGTTTATTTGCATAAAGGTGTTTATAGTATTCTCTGATGGTAGTTTGTATTTCTGTGGGATAAGTGGTGGTATCCCCTTTATCATTTTTTATTGTATCTATTTGATTCTTCTCTCTTTTCTTCTTTATTAGTCTTGCTAGCAGTCTATCAATTTTGTTGATCTTTTCAGTAAATCAGCTCCTGGATTCATTGATTTTTTGAAGGATTTTTTGTGTCTCTATCTCCTTCAGTTCTGCTCTGATCTTAGTTATTTCTTGCCTTCTGCTAGCTTTTGAATTTGTTTGCTCTTGTTTCTCTAGTTCTTTTAATTGTGATGTTAGGGTATTGATTTTAGATTTTTCCTGCTTTCTCTTGTTGGCTTTTAGTGCTATAAATTTCCCTCTACACACTGCTTTAAATGTGTCCCAGAGATTATGGTACGTTGTGTCTTTGTTCTCATTGGTTTCAAAGAATATCTTTATTTCTGCCTTCATTTTGTTATTTACCCAGTAGTCATTCAGGAGCAGGTTGTTCATTTCCCATTTAGTTGTGCAGTTTTGAGTGAGTTTCTTAATCCTAAGTTCTAATTTGATTGCACTGTGGTTTGAGAGACAGTTTGTTGTGATTTCTATTCTTTTACATTTGCTGAGAAGTGCTTTACTTCCAACTATGTGGTCAATTTTGGAATAAGTGCAATGTGGTGTTGAGAAGAATGTATATTCTCTTGATTTGGGGTGGAGAGTTCTGTAGATGTCTATGAGGTATGCTTGGTACAGAGCTGAGTTCAAGTCCTGCATATCCTTGTTAACCTTCTGTCTCATTGATCTGTCTAATGTTGACAGTGGGGTGTTAAAGTCTCCCATTATTATTGTGTGGGAGTCTAAGTCTCTTTGTAGGTCTCTAAGAACTTGCTTTATGAATCTCTGTGCTCCTGTATTGAGTGCATATGTATTTAGGATAGTTAGCTCTTCTTGTTGAATTGATCCCTTTACCATTACGTAACAGCCTTCTTTGTCTCTTTTGACCTTTGTTGGTTTAAAGTCTGTTTTACCAGAGACTAGGATTGCAACCCCTGCTTTTTTTTTTTGCTTTCCATTTGCTTGGTAGATCTTCCTCCATCCCTTTATTTTGAGCCTATGTGTGTCTCTGCTCATGAGATGGGTCTCCTGAATACTGCACACTAACAGGTCTTGACTCTTTATCCAGTTTGCCAGTCTGTGTCTTTTAATGGGAGCATTTAGCCCATTTACATTTAAGGTTAATACTCTTATGTGTGAATCTGATCCTGTCATTATGATGTTAGCTGGTTATTTTGCCTGTTAGTTGATGCAGTTTCTTGCTAACAAGGATGGTCTTTACAATTTGGCATGTTTTTGCAGTCGCTGGTCCTGGTTGTTCCTTTCTATCTTTAGTGCTTCTTTCAGGAGCTCTTGTAAGGCAGGCCTGGTGGTGACAAAATCTCTCAGCATTTGCTTTTCCATAAAGGAATTTATTTCTCCTTCATTTATGAAACTTAGTTTGGCTGGATATGAAATTCTGGGTTGAAAATTCTTTTTTTTACCAATGTTGAATATTGGCCCCCACTCTCTTCTGGCTTGTAGAGTTTCTGCCAAGAGATCTACTGTTAGTCTGATGGGCTTCCATTTGTGGGTAACCCAACCTTTCTCTCTGGCTGTGCTTAACACTTTTTCCTTCATTTCAACCTTGGTGAATCTGACAATTTTGTGTCTTGGGGTTGCTCTTCTAGAGGAGTATCTTTGTGGTATTCTTTGTATTTCCTGAATTTGAATGTTGGCTTGCCTTGCTAGGTTGGGGAAGTTCTCCTGGATAATACCCTGAAGAGTGTTTTCCAACTTGGTTCCATTCTCCCCATCACTTTCAGAAACACCGATCAAACATAGATTTGGCCTTTTCACATAGTCCCACGTTTCTTGGAGGCTTTGTTCATTTCTTTTTACTCTTTTTTCTCTAAACTTCTCCTCTCACTTAATTTCATTAAATTGATCTTCAATCACTGATACCCTTTCTTCCACTTGATCAAACTGGCTATTGAAGCTTTTGCATGCATCATGTAGTTCTTGTGCCATGGTTTTCAGCTCCATCAGGTCTTTTAAGGTCTTCTCTACACTGTTTATTCTAGTTAGCCATTTGTCTAATCTTTTTTCAATGTTTTTAGCTTCCTTCCAATGGCTCTGAATATCCTCCTTTAGCTCAGAGAAGTTTGTTATTGCCGACCTTCTGAAACCTACTTCTGTCAGCTCATCAAAGTCATTCTCCACCCAGCCTTTTTCTGTTGCTGGTGAGGAGCTGTGATCCTTTGGAGAAGAGGTGCTCTGGTTTGTAGAATTTTCAGCTTTTCTGCTCTGGTTTCTCCCCATCTTTGTGGTTTTATCTACCTTTGGTCTTTGATGCTGGTGACCTACAGATGGGGTTTTGATGTGGAAGTCTTTTCTGTTGATGTTGATGCTATTCCTTTCTGTTTGTTAGTTTTCCTTCTAAGAGTCAGGTCCCTCAGCTGCAGGTCTGTTGGAGTTTGCTGGGGGTCCACTCCAGACCCTGTTTGCCTGGGTATCACCAGTGGAGGCTGTGGAACAGCATATTGCAGAACAGCAATTATTGCTGCCTGATCCTTCCCCTGGAAGCTTCATCCCAGAGGGGCACCCTCCTGTATGAGGTGTCAGTTGGCCCCTACAGGGAGGTGTCTCCCAGTTAGGCTACATGGGGGTCAGGGACCCACTTCAGGAGGCAGTCTGTCCATTCTCAGAGCTCAAACACCATGCTGGGAGAACCACTGCTCTCTTCAGAGCTGTCAGATAGGGACATTTAAGTCTGCAGAAGTTTCTGCTGCCTTTTGTTCAGCTATGCCTTGCCCCCAGGGATGGGCTCTACAGAGGCAGCAGGCCTTGCAGAGCTGTGGTGGGCTCTGCCCAGTACCAGCTTCCCTGGCCACTTTGTCTACCTACCCAAGCCTCAGCAATGGTGGATGCCCCTCCCCCTGCCAGGCTGCTGACTCACAGGCCAATTTCAGAATGCTGTGCTAGCAGTGAGCAAGGCTCCATGGGTGTGGGACTCACTGAGCCAGGCATGGGATATAATCTCCTGGTGTGCCATTTGCTAAGACCATTGGAAAAGCACAGTATTTGGGCGGGAGTGTCCCGATTTTCCAGGTACAGTCTGTCACGGCTTCCCTCAGCTAGGAAAGGGAAATCCCCTGACCCCTTGCACTTCCTGAGTGAGGCAATGCCTCGTCCTGCTTTCATTCACCCTCTGTGGGCTGCACCCACTGTCTAACCAGTCCCAATGAGATGAACCAGGTACCTCAGTTGAAAACGCAGAAATCACCATCTTCTGCATTGATCCCGCTGGGAGCTGCAGACCAGAGCTATTCCTATTCAGCCATCTTGGAATGGGGACCCATATTTTTGCTTTAATGTCTTCTACAGAACTAGGCCCTTTTGGTGTTTTAGGAGTTTTTTTCTGTTTTTTGAAGGATTCTTTTCCTTTTGATCTTGGTGTTGATGATGGTTTTGAGTCCTTTCCATTCTGATTTAACTTCTGTGCATTTTTGGTTGGAGTATCTCATATAGATTTCTTCACTGGCACTTTTTCTTCAGTTTCCTTATCATCAAAATCATCATCATCATCTTCATCATCATCATCATTTGCATCAGCAGCAAGTTTTACTTTTTTCTGTGGAAACTTGCTACCACCTCCAGGGGCAGACTGCTTTCCAGATATGCTTAAGAGTTTCACATCCTCCTCCTCCTCTTCATCTTCTGACTCCGCATCTTACTCCTAAGTGTTGTCCACTAATATGCACTGGCCCTGAATCACACTTCAGCCATAAGACCACTGTTGGTGTGATTTCAAAGCCCCCAAAGGAAACCATTGGCTGTATAGACATTTTCAAAGTGACAGTGTCACTTTAACTGGACTGCCTTCATAATTCATTGCCTCTGCTTCAAAAATGTGCAATTCATCCTTTGCACCAGCCCCTAAACTGACCTTTATTAAAGATAGCTGGTGCTCATTTTCATCATTATCCACCTTAAAGTGATAATCGTGGTTGACCCTCACTTTACAACCAAAAAGATAGCTCTGGAGCCATAGGGGACTCATGTCCACATTCAGGTTTTAAAATGAGTTTACAGTAGTTCAGTTAGATCTTCAGGATCCACTTCTAATTCCAGTTATCTTGCTATTTCCACATATGAAGTCACTTCCTCCAATGAAGTCTTAAGTTCCTCACAGTCATTCATGAGGTTGAAAACAACGTTTTCCAAACTCCTGTTAATGTTGATATTCTAAGCTCTCATGAATCACAAATGTTCTTAATGGCATCAAGAATGGTGAATCCTTTCCAGAAGATTTGCATTTACTTTGCCCGGGTTCATCAGAAGAATCATTATCTATGGCAGCTATAGCCTAACAAAATTTATTTCTTAAATAATAAGACTTGAAAATTGAAATTATTTCTTGATCCATGAGCTGCAGAATGGATGTTGTGCTAGTGGGCATGAAAAGAACATTCTTCTCCTTGTACATCTCCATCGGAACTCTTGGGTGACCAGGCTTATTGTCAATGAGCAATAATATTTCGAAATGCATCTTTTTTTCTGAGTAGCATGTCTCAAGAGTGGGCTTAAAATATTCAGTAAACTGTGCTGTAAGGAGATGTTCTGTCGTTCAGGCTTTGTTGTTCTATTTATAGAGCACATCTGGAGCAGATTTAGCATAATTCTTAAAGACTCTAGAATTTCCAAAATGGTAAATGAGCATTGGCTTCAACTTAAAGCCACCAGCTGCATTAGCCCTTAACAAGAGAGTCACCCTGTCTTTTGAAGCTTTGAAGCCAGGCATTGACTTCTCCTCTCTAACTATGAAAGTCCCAGATGGCATCTCCTTTCAATAGAAGCCTGTTTTATCTACATTGAAAAGTTGTTGTTTAGTGTAGCCACCTTCATCAATGATCTTAGCTAGATGTTCTGGATAACTTGCTGCAGCTTCTACATCAACACTTGCTGTTGCACCTTGCACTTTTATGTTATGGAGATGGCTTCTTCCCCTAAACCTCATGAACCAACTTCTGCTAGCTTCAAACTCTTCTTCTGCAGCTTCCTGACCTCTCTTAGCCTTCCTCCATAGTACAGAAGAGAGTTAGCCTTGTTCTGAATTAGGCTTTGGCTTTGGGAATATCATGGCTGGTTTGAGCATCTGTTCAGACCACTCAAACTTTCTCCATATCAGCAATAAAGTGGTTTTGCTTTCATATTTGTGTGTTCACTGGAGTAGCACTTTTAATTTTCTTCGAGAAATTTTTCTCTGCATTTAAAACTTGACTGTTTGGTGCAAGAGGACCAGCTTTTAGCCCATCTCAGCCTTTGACATGTCTTCCTCACTAAACTTAATCATTTCTAGCATTTTATTTAAAGCAAGAGACATATGACTCTTCCTTTCACTAGAACACTTAGAGGCTACTATTGTAAGATTATCAATTGACCTAATTTCAATGTTTTCATGTCTCAGGGAATAAGGAGGCCCGAGGAAAAGAGAAATGGGGAACAGCCAGTTGGTGGAGGAATTAGAACACACACAAGATGGATCAATTAAGTTTGCTGTCTTTTCATGGCACCCCAAAACAATTACAATAGTAACATCAAAGATCACTGATCACAGATCACAATAACAGATATGCTACTACTAATAATAAAGTTTGAAATGTTTTAAGAATTATCAAAATGTGACGCAGAGACACAAAGTAAGCATGTGCTGTTAGAAAAATGGTGCCAAAAGATTTGCTTGACACAGGGTTGCCACACACCTTCAATTTGTATAAAATGTAACATCTGTGAAGCACAATAAAACAAAGTGCAATAAAATGAGATATGCCTGTGCTGGAAGAAAAAACCTGCCAACCAAGAATGCTAGATCCAACAAAACTGTCCTTCAAAAACAAAGATGAAATTACAACTTTCCCAGATAAATAAAATTTGAGGGAGTCTATCACCACTAGTCCTGACCTACAAGAAATGCTGAAGGGAGTCCTTGACGTTGAGGTAAAGGGATAAAATGCAATTCCAAAAAAAAAAAAAGAAAATATTAAATTCTCTGGTAAATATATAGATAAATATAGAATCTTGTAGTATTGTAATGTGTGTAAATCTCTTCTAAATCTGATATAGAATTCAAAAAACAAAAGCATAGAAAGTAATTATAAGTCTATGGTAATGGATATGCAATATAAAAAAGGTAATTTGAGTCATCAGTAACATAAAGGTGTGGTGGGTTGAGATGTAAAGAACCAGAGTTTTAGGTGCAATTGAAGCTAAGTTGTTAAATCAGCTTAAAACAGATTGTTATGATATTACCCATATTTTTCCAGTCTTCTGCCTAAAGATCTGAATCTACAATTGTCCCAATGGCACTGAATTACTTATTTGATGATTAAGAATGAAAGAGCAGTTTTGTTTGCAGTCCAAAGGCAAACGTCTATGGGGAATTCCAGCTAGGGAACGTGTTATACTCTCTTTTTATTAGTTTCCCCCAGGGAGGAAAGAGTGTGTTTATGGAGAAATCTAATTACAACTTTCTTTGCCCTTTTTGAAATACAAAGGACAGATTTTCTCCTAATTTATCTATGGAGACACACATATATAAGAGAACAGGCAAATAAGTAAGCCAGCAAGCAGGTTTTCTGAATTAAGAGGCTTTAATCAGGAAACCACCACATGGTACTCATTAAAAATACATTGGTAAAATATTAAGAGGTTTTATTTCAAGCAATTGCAATGGTTACCACAAAGACAATAACTATAGAATGCAAGTGTTATGATTTGAATATAGTTTATCCCCACTGAAACTCGTGTTGAGGCTTGTTCCCCATGTAATGGTGTTGAGAACTGGTGGGTCCTTTAAGAGGCATTTGGGTCATAAGCCATCTGTCCTCATGAAGGGATTAATGCCATTTCACAGGAGTGAATTATTGCTCTTCAGCAACTGGATTAGTTACCACAAGAGTGGGTTATTACAAAGTGAGGTCACCCCTCATGTTTTCTCTCTTGTGCGTGTACCCACTCAGTGCTCTCACATGCATTACCACCATGGGACTCCATCCTCCATGTTATGGCGCAGTATGAGGCCCTCGCCAGATGCAGTTGTTTGATCTTGAACTTCCTGGCATCAAGAACTGTGAGCTAAAGAAACCTCTTTTCTAAAAATAAATTACCTGGTCTCAGGTATTCTGTTATAGCAACAGAAAATGGACAAAGACTGTAAAGAAAAGGAAATGAGAGGGGAATCAAAATCTGTGACCACAAAAAAAATTAATGAAACACAAAAGAAATCATCAAAAGAAAAAAGCGGGGGGACAAAAAAAGCTGCAAGTGAAACAGAGCACAATGAACAAAATGGCAATAGTTAAGTCCTTCACTATCAGCAATTCCTTAAAATGTAAATGCCATTATTAACAAATGCCAGCAATTCGATTTGGCAATAATTCCTTGGATATGATACCAAAAGCACTGGCAGCAAAATAAAAAATAGACAAATAGTACTACATAAAACTTAAATTTTTTTACACATCAAAGTAACAGTGAACAGAGAGAAAAGGCAACCTACGGAATGGGAGAAAAGAGTTGCAAATCATGTATCTGATAAGGGGTCAATATCCAGAATACATAAGGAACTTGTACAACTGAACAAGAAAAACCCTGAAATAATCCAGTTTAAAAACGGGCAAAGGATTTAGATAAACATTTCTCCAAAGAAGATATACGAATGGTTATTAAGTACATGAAAAGATGCTCAACATCATTAATCACTAGGGAAATGTAAATAAAACTCACAATGAGATATCACCTCACACCCATCAGGATAGCCATTATAAAAATAACAGAAAATAACAAGTGTTGACAAGGATGCAGAGAAGTTGGAGTCCTCGTGCACCAGTGGTGGGAAAGTAAATTATACAGATGTTATGAAAAACAGGATGGAGTTTCTCAAAACATTAAAAATAGAATTATCATATGATCCGGCAATCTCCCTTTTGGGTATATATCCAAAAGGATTCAAAGCAGATCTCAGAGATATTTGCACACCCATGTTCATTGCAGCATTATTCATAACAGCCAACAGGAGGAAACAACAGATAACTGGATAAGGAAAATGTGGTATATGCACATAATGGAATTTTATGTGCCCTTAAAAAAGAAGGAAATCCTGTCACATGTTACAACATGAATGAAGCTTAAGGACATTATGCTAAGAGAAATAAGCCAGTCACAAATGGACAAATACTGAATGATTTGCTCATATAAAGTATCTAAATTAGTCAGAATCCTCGAAACATAAAGTAAAAAGGCAGTCGCCAAGAGCTTGCAGGAGGTAGGATGGGGAATTAATGCTTGGTAGGTATAGAGTTTCAGTGTTGCAAGAAGAAAAAATTCTAGAGACTTGTTGCACCAGTAAATATACTTAACAGTACTGAAATGTACATTTAGAAACATTTAGGATGGTTTAATGTTGTGTGGTTTTTACCACAATACAAAAAAGAGACTCAGCTAAGAAAATGAACAGGCAAAACCAATGGCTGGTAGAAAACATTCACAGTACATATATCTGAATATGGATTTCTACCCAGAATAATAAAGAACTTCTAACGCAATAAAAATGTGGATGACAGACTTGAGCAACATTTTCAGAAGCAAACAAAGACATATGAATGGACAAAGACATATAAAAAAGTGCTCGACATAATTACTCAGCAGGCAAAGACAAATTAAAGCCATAATGAATCACTACATGCCTACTAGAATGTCTAAAATTATAAAGACTGTCAACACCACATGTTGGCAAGTATTTGACATAACAAAAACTCTCACGTTGCTCTTGGATGTGTGAAATGGCACAACTACTTTGAAAAGTTGCTTGCTTGGTAGCTTCTTATAAAATTAAACATAAAGCTAGCTGATGACTCTAATTTTACACCTATGTATTTATTCAAAGTAAATGAAGACATATGTCCACAAAGAGACGTATACATAAATGTTCATAGAAGCTTTGCATTTCTGATAGCCAAAACTGGAAACAACTCAATGTTGATGAACAGATAAACAAACTGGGATATATTCATAAAATACAATACTTCTTGCAATTAAAAGAAACAAACTACTGATAACCACAAAATGGATGAGTCTCAAAAACGTTATGCTGACTGAAACAAGCCAATATTAAAGAGCTCTTTGTGGCCAAAGCTGGAACAATTTGAGCAGCAAAATAAATAATGTATTAATAGTATTTGATTGTAACTCAAAACATAAATAAATATCTATGAGTCCATATGGATATAAATAAATGATATAGTAAATAAATAAGAGAGAAGGGACAAATGTCCCGTACAGAATTATATAATAATAGTATGTAAATGCTTCTTCCCCAAGGAAGTGGAGCTTAACTCCTCACCCCTGGAGTGTGGGCTGCACCTAATGACTCCCTTCCAAAGAGTTGAATATGGAAGCCGGGTGGAGAAGTAGAAACCTGGCAAATAGTATCCTGGCCTGGTGATCAAGGCTAAAAAGATCAGTTATGTGGCGAATACCTACCTTTTAGTTTTAGTTTTAGTTTTTTGAGACAAGGTCTTGCTGTGTGACCAGGCTGGAGTGCAGTGGTGAGATCTCCGTTCACTGCAACCTCTGCCTCCTGGGTTCAAGTGATTCTCCTGCCTCAGCCTCCCGAGTAGCTGCGATTACAGGCATATGCCACCCTGCCTGGCTAATTTTTTTTTTCTTTTTTTCTTTTTTTTTTGAGACAGAGTCTCGCTCTGTCGCCTAGGCTAGAGGGCAGTGGCGCGATCATGGCTCACTGAAACCTCCGCCCCTCCAGGTTTAAGCAATTCTCTGCCTCAGCCTCTGGAGTAGCTGGGATTACAAGCGCGTGCCACCACGCCCGGCCAATTTTTTTGTATCTTTAGTAGAGACGGGGTTTCACCATCTTGGCCAGGCTGGTCTTGAACTCCTGACCTCGTGATCCACCCGCCTCGGCCTCCCAAAGTGCTGGAATCCCAGGCGTGAGCCACCGTGCCCGCTAATTTTTGTATTTTTAGTAGAGACAGGGTTTCACCGTATTGGCCAGGCTGGTCTCCAACTCTTGACCTCAAGCGATCCACCTGCCTTGGCCTCCCAAAGTGCTGGGATTACAGGCATGAGCCACCACACCCAGCCTGGGGTGAGATTTTTATTCTTCTATTCTTTAGAAGAATTTGAGAAAGTTTGGCATTTGGTAGAATTTGCCTATGAATCCACTTGGCCAGGCTGGTCTCGAACTCCTGACCTCAAGTGATCCCCCCAACCTTGGCCTCTTAAAGTACTAGGATTGCAGGTGTGAGTCATTGCGCCCAGCTGATAATACCTACATTTCTGATGAGATGTAAACCTCTGTGGTTTACCTCCCCAAAACATAGAACCCCTGTCTAACCATGGAGAAAACACTAGACAAGCCAAAATTGAAGGACATTCTATAAAATACCTGACTAATACTCATCAAAACTTTCAAAGTATTGGAAAAGGTAAAAAGGAAAGTCTGAGAAACTATCACAGACAAGAGGGGGCTAAAGGAGACACGACAACTAAATGTAATGTGGTAACCTAGATGGGACCCTGAATTTAAAAACATTAGGGAAAAAACAGTGAAATACAAGTAAAGCATGGAGTTTATTTAATTTAAAAAATGAATTGAACTGCAAGGAAATATAGATGCATCTACAATCATAATGGGAGTTTTTTGTTTGTTTTGTTTTGTTTTGCTTTTGGAATGGAGTTTTACTCTTTCGCCCAGGCTGAAGTGAAGTGGGGCAATCTTGGCTCACTGCAACATCCACCCCCTGGGTTTAAGAGATTCTCCTGCCTCAGCCTCCCAAGTAGCTGGGGTTATAGGTGTGTGCCACAAGGCCTGGCTAATTTTTGTAATTTTACTAGAGAGGAGTTTCACCATGTTGGCCAGGCTAGTCTTGAACTCCTGACCTCAGGTGATCCACCTGCCTTGCCATCCTAAAGTGCTGGGATTACAGGCATGAGCAGGGCCCATAATGGGAGATTTTAAACACCCTTCTTTCAATAATAAATGATTTAAGCAAGCATAAAAATTAGTAAGGATATAAAATATTAAATACCACTATTAACAAATGACCTAATTGACACATTCTTTCAGACATCCATGAAACACTTACAAAAATTTACTATACATTCATTGAGCCATAAAGCAAGTATGAACATAAAGGGCTGAAATTATGTGGAGAATGTTCTCTGACCACAAGTCAATTAAGCCAGGAATCACAACAGAAAAGATGATTAGAAGATCCTCATATGTTTGGAAATTAAGAAATACACTTCTAAAAAACTTTTAGATCGGAGAAGAAATCATAATGGAAATGAGAAAATATTTTGAAGTGAAATATTAGAAAAATGTTGGAAATCAAAACCTGTGGAGTGGAGCTAAACAGGGCTTAGAGAGGTATTGCTAACATATATTAGATAAAAGAAAGACACAAACAATCTAAGTTAGCAATATAAACAGGCACATCATTATAGATCATAAAGTCACCAAAAAGATAACAGAAGGATATTATATAAATTAATTATATACAAATATATTTGTAAATTTAGATGAAATGGACAAATTCCTTAATACAATACAACTTACACAGGAAGAAATAAAAATGATGACTAGTCCTGTAAGTAAAGTTAACTAAAGAATCTGTAATTTCCTCAACAAAGGTCCAAGTGGATTCATTGGCAAATTCTACCAAATGCCAAACTTTCTCAAATTCTTCTAAAGAATAGAAGAATAAAAATCTCACCCCAGGCTGGGTGCGGTGGCTCATGCCTGTAATCCCAGCACTTTGGGAGGCCAAGGCGGGTGGATCACCTGAGGTCAAGAGTTGGAGACCAGCCTGGCTAACATGGTGAAACCTCACCTCTCCTAAAAATACAAAAATTAGCCTGGTGTGGTGGCACGTGCCTGTAATCCCAGCTACTCGGGAGGCTAAGGCACGAGAATCACTTGAACCTGGAAGGCAGAGGTTGCGGTGAGCCAAGATCGCACTGCTGCACTCCAACCTGGGTGACAGAGTGTATTATAAGGAAAGAAATTATAGATTAATCTCACTGAAGAACAGAGAAGCAAATGTCCTAAACAAAATATTAGCAAAAGATCCAACAATGTGTATGCAAAGGACACATCATGACCAAGTTGGTGTATTGCTGTAATATATCCTTGGCTTAACAATAGAAAATCAATCAGTAGAAATCACCATATTAGCAGAGTATAGGATTGGTTGCTTACTTATGATTGGGTAAGGAAAAAAAAAATACACACACACACACAAAGAGTATAGGATAAACAAAACGTATGATAATCTCATTAGATGAGAAAATATATTTGATAAAATTCATTACCTATCATTTGAATTTAACAAACTAGGACAATAAGGCAACATTTTTGATATGAAAGAGTATCCCAGAACACTACTGTCAATGGTAAAAGTTTGAAACTTTTAGGATTGTGAACACAGCAAGGATGTCTTGTATGACTACTTCTGTTCACTACCATAATGGAGGTGCAGAGAAAACTATACAAGTATGAAGATTAGAAAGCAAGATTTAAAACTGTCATTATGGAAGACATAATTCTTTTCAATTAATAGAATTTACTTCTATTCTGTTCTTTTTATTCTTTTCTTTTTGAGACAGAATCTTGCTCTGTCACATAGACTGGAGTGCAGTGGCTTGAGCTCAGCTCACTGCAACCTCTGCCTCCTGGGTTCAAGTGATCCTCCCTCCTCAGCCTCCCTAGTAGCTGGGACTACAGGCAAGGACCACCACACCTGGCTAATTTTTGTAGTTTTAGTAGAGATGGGGTTTCACCATGTTTACCAGGCTGGTCTCGAACTCCTGACATCAGATGATCCACCTGCCTTGGCCTCCCAAGGTGCTGAGATTACAGATGTGAGCCACCGTGCCCGGCTGACTTTACTTTTAGAACAATTTTAGATTTAAAAATCGAGCCAGTAGTCCAAAAGAGTTTCCAAATCCCCTCTCTCCCATGCGAACTCCAGTTTTCTCACATCTCCCATTGTGTGATACATTTGTTATAATTCACAAACCAATACTGATACATTACTATTAACTAAAATTCATGGTTTATATTAAGGGCTCACTCTGTGATGTACTCTTCCATGGGTTTTGCTTAATGTCATGTACCCTTCTTTAGTTTTTACCCCCTAAAAATCCCCTGTGCTGCTTCACCTATTCATCTCTCCCCACTTCCCCCTGCCAACTGCTGATTTTTATTTATTTATTTATTTATTTTTGACAGAGTCTCACTGTTGCCCAGGCTGGAGTGCAGTGGCACGATCTTGGCTTGCTGCAACCTCCACTTCCTGGGCTCAAGCAATTCTCTAACATCAGCCTCTCAGCTAGCTGGGGCTACAGGCCCAGCTAATTTTTATATTTTTTGTAGATATGGGGTTTTGCCATGTTGCCCAGGCTGGTCTCGAACTCTTCAGTTCAAAGCCATCTGCCGGCCTTGGCCTCCTAAAGTGCTGGAATTACAGGCATGAGGCACTGCACCCAGGCCACTGATCTTTTTACTGTCTCTGCAGTTTTGCCTTTTTCAGATTGTGATAGAGTTGAGTTCATACAGTATTTAGCCTTTTCAAACTGGCTTCTTTCACTTAGGAATATGCACTTAAGCTTCCTTCATGTCTTTTTGTAGCTTGACAGCACGTTTCTTTTTTATTGCTGAATAATGTTCCATTGTATGAATGTACCACAGTTTGTTTATCCATTCACCTATTGGAGACATCTTGATTGCTTCCAGTTTTTGCCAACTGTGAATAAAGCTGTTATAAACATTAGTGTGCAGGTTTCTGTGTATACATGTTTTTAACTCCATTGGGCAAATACCCAGGAGCATGATTACTAGATCATACGTTAACACTAGCTTTGTAAAAAACTGCCCAACTCTCTTCCAAAGTGACTGTACCATTTTACATTTTCACCAGCAATGAATAAGAATTCTTGTTGCTCCACATCCTCGTCAGCATTTGGTATTGTCCAGTTTGCTTGTTTCTTGAGCCATTCTAACAGGTATGCATTATTGTTTTAATCTGTAATTCCTTAATGACATGGCAATGGCCCTGAAAACCCAGAAGTTGCCACATTTTTTCTAGAAATTTCTGCATAACCTCTCCTTAATTTGCATGTAATTAAAAGTGGGTATAAATATGAGTGCAGCCCTGCCTCTGAGCTGCTATTCTGGGCACATTGTCTATGGGATAGCCCCAGTCCACAAGGAGCAGTACCTCTGCTGCTGCTGTACGCTGCTGCTTCAATAAAAGTTGCTGTTTAACACCACCTGCTTGCCCTTAAATTCTTTCCTAGGCAAAGCCAAGAACCCTCCCTAGATAACCCCCAATTTGGGGGCTTGCCTGTGCTGTATCAATAGGATGTTAAATATATTTTCGTATATTTATTTGTCATCCGTATATCTCCCTTGGTGAGGTGTTTGTTTAAATATTTTTCCCATTTTTAATGGGTTTTTTTAATTGTACATTTAAGAGGTTTTTTTTTTTATATTTTGAACACAAATCCTTTTTTAGATATGTGTTTTACAAATATTTTCTCCCAATCTATGGCTTGTCTTTTTATTCTCTTAACAGTGTCTTTCACAAAGCAGAAGTTTTCAATTTTAGTAAATTCCAACGTACCATCTTTTTCTTCCATGTATTGTGCTTTTGATGTTGTATCTAAAAATTCATCTCCAAAGCCAAGGTCACCTAGATTTTCTCCTCTCTTATCTTCTATAAGTTTTATAGTTTTGTGTTTGACATTTAGACTTATGATTCATATTGAGCTAAATTTTATAAATGTGCTAGGTCTGTGTCTAGATTTTTTTTTTTCTTGGCATATAGATGTCTGTGCAGCAAAAGGTTAACTAAGCAGGCTGCACATTGCCAAGAAGACACCGGCTCCTGACCTGCTTCTGACGGTTAACCTCTAAACCATTGGAATATCCTGCCTGTCTTTGCATACCTGAGGCCTTGGGCCATGCCAGATAGCTTATGCTAACAATGTGATTTATGTGAAAGTCTTGTGCAATGCTGTATCAATTTGACCTCTGGAGGGGCTAGAGACTGAGTCCCTAATGTCAGTCACATGGATATTCCGTGTCTATGTGACTGATACCAAGGCTCAGGTGAGCTTCCCTTGTTGACCATACCTCCAACATCTTGTCACATGTTATTACTGGGAGAAAGAAATATTGCCCGACCAACTCCACTGGGAGAGGACCACTGGAAGCATAATCTTGGTCTCCTCAGGACTCTGACCTGTGTGTTCTTATCCTTTACCCATGTTAATCCGTATCCTTTCTCTGTAATAAATTGGAGTCATGTAATAACCATGACTGTAACACTTTTTCTGAGTGTTTTGAGATCTCCTAGTGAATCACTGAACCTGAGAATAGTTGTGAGGATGCCCAACACAGTGTCCAATTGTTTTGGTCCCATTTTTTTTGGAAAGCCTATCCTTTCTCCCTCAAATTGCCTTTGCTCCTTTGTCAAAGATCAGTTGACTATATTTGCATGGGTTTCTTTCTGGGCTCTCTATTCTGAGACATTAATCTATTCAACTATTCTTTTATTAATACCACCCTGTCTTGATTACTATATCTTCCAAATAAGTGTCATGTATTGTGAGTCTTCTGACTTTCTTCTTCTTCGATACTGGCCTCTTGTCTTTCCCTATAAACTTTGAAATCAGTTTGTCAATATCCATGAGATAACTTTCTGGGATTTTGGTGGGGATTGTGTTGAACTGATAGGTCAAACTGATAGGAATTGGCATCTTAACAATATTGATTATACCTACCCATTAACATGGAATGTCTCTGCGTTTGCTTAAACCTGTTTTGATTTATTTTTATCAGAGTTTTGTAATTTTCCTCATATAGACATAGTATATATTTTAGTAGATTTATATTTAAGTATTTCTCTTCCATCCTTCCTCCTCTTCTTCTTCTCCTTCTACCTCTTCTTCTCCCTATCCTTTTTCTTTCTTCTTCTTCCTTTCCTTCTTCTTCTTCTTCTCTCTCTCTCTGATATTAATGTAAAATGGTATTGTGTTTTTAATTTCAAATTCCTGTTGTTCATTGCTGGTATACAGAAAAACAATTGAGGTTTGTATATTAATCTTGAATCCTTCAACTTTTCTATAATTGTTTATTAGTTCCAAGAGTTTGTTGTTGTTGTTTTTGATTCTGGGGAATGTTTTCACAGAAAAATCATGTCATCTTTGAACAAAAACAGTTTTAGTTATTTCTCTCCAATCTTTATACTTTTTCTTTTCTTATTGCATTAGCTAGAGCTTCCAGTACAATGCTGAATAGGAATGGTGAGAGAGGACATGCTTGGCTTGTTCCCAATTTGTTCCCCCTTGGTAGGGAGAAAATATCTAGTTTCTCACAATTAAATATGTTAACTGTAGATTTTTTGCATACTTTTAAATGAAATTGAATAAATGCCTCTTCATTTGTGCTTTGCTGATAGTTTTTGTCATGAATGGGTATTAGATTTTGTCAAATGCTTTTTCTGCATCTGTCTATATGATCATATGATTTTTAGTCTTTATTTTACCTATTGATGTGGTGGATTACATTAATTGATTTTCAAATGTTGAGCCAGCCTTGCATACCTAGGATAAATCCCACTTGATTGTGGTTTATAATATTTTATACATTCTTACTAATTTTTTAGGAGATTTTTATGTCTATGTTCATGAGAAATATTGGCCTATAATTTTACTTCTTCTAATGACTTTATCTGGTTTTGTTATTAGGGTGATGCAAACCTCATGGAGTAAGTTAGGAAGTGTTTACCCTGTTTCTATTTTCTGGAAGAGATTTTAGAGAATTAGCATAATTTCATCTTTAAACATTTGTTAGAATTCACCAGTGAACCCATCCAGCCCCAGAGCTTTCTTTTTTGGATGTTATTATTAATAATTACTGATTCAATTACTTTAATACACATAGGCCTATTTAGATTATCTATTTTTCTTTGTGTGAGTTTTAGTTTGTATCATTCAAGGAATTGACTCAATCTAAATTATCAAATGTATGGGCATAGAGTTGTTCATAATATTCCTTCATCATTCTTTTAATGTCCATGGAATCAGTGGTGATTATCTGTTTTTCATTTCTGATATTGGTAATCTAGGTTCTCTTGATTAGCCTGGCTAGAGGTTTATCAATTTTATTGGTCTTTTCTAAGAACTAGCTTGGGATTTCATTGATTTCCTCTTTTCAGTTGCATCGGTTTCTGCCCTAATTTTTATTTATTTTTCTGCTTGCTTTAGGATTATATTGCTTTTCTTTCCCTAGTTTCCTAAGCTGTAAGTGCCAGAGGCTCCTGTTTCCTCCAGTTTTCTGGTTTGGTTAACTGTTTTTATCCTCCCCTGTTATCTTTGATTTTCCCTTTGAATTCCTTCTTAAAATAGGGTTTATGTCTTACTAAAGAGCTTCTGCACAGCAAAAGAAACTATCATCAGAGTGAACAACCTACAGAATGGGAGAAGATTTTTGCATTCTATCTATCTGACAAAAGTCTAATGGCCAGAATCTACAAGGAACTTACACAAATTTACAAGAAAAAAAAACAACCCCATTAAAAAGTGGGCAAAGGACATGAGCAGGCACTTCTCAAAAGAACACATACATGGAGTCAACCAAACATATGAAAAAAAGTTCAACATCACTGATCATAGAGAAATGCAAATCAGAACCACAATGAGATACTATCTCACACCAGTCAGGATGGTTATTACTAAAAAGTCAAAAAACAGATGGTGACGAGGTTGCAGAGAAAAAGGAGGGCTTTTACACTGTTGGTGGGAGTGTAAATTAGTTCAATCATTCTGGAAGGCAGTGTGGCGATTCCTCAAAGACCTAGAAGCAGAAATATCATTTGACTCAGCAATCTCATTACTGGGTATATACCCAAAAGAATATAAATCATTCTATTATACATGCAGACGTATGTTCATTGCAGCACTATTCACAATAGCAAAGACACGGAATCAACTTAAATGCCTGTCAATTATAGACTGGATAAAGAAAATATGGTACCTATACACTATGGAATACTATGTAACCATTGGAAGGAATAAGATAATGTCCTTTGCAGAGACATGGGTGGAGTTGGAAGCCATTATTCTCAGCAAACTAATACAGGAACAGAAAACCAAACACCACAGGTTCTTACCTATAGGTGGGAGCTGAATTATGAGAACACATGGACACATGGGGTAGGGGACAACACACACTGGGGTCTGCTGGGGGTGGGGGACTGGGAGAAGGAGGAGCATCAGGAAGAATAACTAATGGATATTGGACTTAATACCTAGGTGATGGGATGATCTGTGCAGCAAACCACCATGGCACACGTTTACAGCATGTAACAAACCTGCACATCCTGCACATGTACCCCTGAGCTTAAAATAAAAGTTGAAGAAAAAAAAAGAGACTCTAAAAAGAAAAGCAGCCTAAAGTGATACCTGAGGAGAAACAGCCAGGGTGAGAATATGAAGTCATGAAAGACAAGGGAAGACCTTCTGCTGAGACAAGAGTGGCTAATAGTGCAGATGATACAGGGAGGTAAAGGAAGATAAGGCTGAGAAGCGACACTTCCAGCTTAATTTTCTGTAAACTGGTTCTACGTTGTTTAGTATTTCTTTAAAAAATAAAGTCAATGTCTTGCAACTTTCTGAATTTTTATCTGGTTATCATGCTGGAGCCTTGTTGATGTAGTGATAAGTTGTTGGAGAGGGCAAGAGTTCTATAAATTTTTTTTTTTTTTGAGACAGAGTCTCGCTCTGTTGCCCAGTCTGGAGAGCAATAGCACGATCTTGGCTCACTGCAACCTCTGCCTCCCAGATTCAAGTGATTCTCCTGCCTCAGCCCCCTGAGTAGTTGGGATTACAGGTGTGCACCACCATGCCTGGCTAATTTTGTGTTTTTAGTAGAGAGAGGGTTTCACCATGTTGGACAGGCTGGTCTTGAACTCCTCACCGCATGATCCACCTGCCTCAGCCTCCCAAAGTGCTGGGATTACAGGCGTGAGCCACCGTGCCCGGTCGAGAGTTCTATGATCTTATGACTAAATCTCAGTATTTTACTAGACCCGAGTTCCTGGGCCATGACTTTCAAAATAATTTCTTAGCCTGTGTATTTTCTATCCTTACATGATACAGGATGGCTACAGAGGGCTAGTGGATTTTTCCCCAGGTAAGATAAGGCTCTGGTAAAGTAATTTTAATTTCCCTTGGAGGGCAAGCCTTTGTTATACAAAATGCTCTAGGAATATTTTAAAATATTACTTTCCCCCTCCCCCTTGCAGGTAACATGAGGATATTTTTTTCCAGTCTTCAACATGAGAACCTGGTGGACTTCTAGAGGTAAAATCCACAAAACTGTGTCTCTCTCTTTTAGACTGGGCACCCAGGAGTTTCAACTCTCAAGCTAGTCCACCCTCAGCCTCCAGCAATTCATCACTATCACCATTTAAGTATTTCTGCCAGTTTATTAAAAGTTATAGAATCGGTTAGTAAATATATGATCTTTTTTCTTTAAAAGATGAATGAAACAGACAAAGCTTTGACAATGCTAATTTTTAAAAGGGGAACCCTCAAATACCTAGCTATTAGAGAGAGAACTATAAACAAGTACACAAGGACACAATGTGTAGTGTGTCCTGCCAGGACCAGCCCAGCCCAGCCCTGGTCAGACCTTGTGATAACACATCCCATGATGATCTTGGGGAACCCATGGGAGAGGAAACAGATTACTTAGAGTCACTCAGTCAGCAGGCAGGGAGTGGGTGGAAGCCCAGAAATAGAACCCTGGGCACAGTCCCTGAGTGGGAGTTGAGAAAACCTAGGGCCAAGATGCCCCTACAAGGGTCTTTTCTTAGACCAGCCTTCCCTGCCTGGGTCCCCAGAGGCCAGGTAGAACCCACCTCTCAGGGACCAGCAGACCCTGGCCCAAGGCCCCAAGCTAAAGCCCCTTACCTTAGCATGTTTAAAACCTTGAGTGATGGGGAGTCTCAACTTCAAAAAGTTTGGGGGAAGATAAGCAAAACTGCAGGGCCCATGGTGGAGACCAAAAATTCTTCCTCCCAGTGAAAAGAAGCTGAGGTGTGAGTGTCTCAGGGGGTTACACCGCTCAGGGCATTTGCTTTTGAGCAATCACTCCAGCCAAAAGCAATGCTTAACCCTGCAGGCTGTAAACTCCACCGGGACAGGGACTGTGAATTCATCTCAGGGTCCCCAGTGCCTGGCAAGCACCTGTTACCTAGAAAGTGTGCAATGAATAGGCACATTAAAATTTTTTATTTACTTGTGGTAAACACTTAACACGAGATCTACCCTGTTACATTTTGAAGTATACAATGCAATACAGCTGACTGTAGGGACAGTGTGGTCCAGCAGATCTCTAGAGCTTATTCATCTTGCTTGACTGAAACTTTATGCCCATTGATTAGCATAAAGTAATTTTTAAGAATAAAAGTAATGCATTGTTAATGAGCAGAATACAGTCGTTTGAGGTTAGAAAGTCAGAATCCCTGGCAGCTGCCTACTCTGATTTCTCTGAGTTCCTTCTTTGTTTATTTTGGTCTTTCATGTGGGGACTGTTTCCTTGAATGTCTGGTGACCAGGCTTTTTCTTCCATATGAGTCAATAAAAGCCCACTGGAAGGCCGGGCGCGGTGGCTCAATCCTGTAATCCCAGCACTTTGGGAGGCAGAGACGGGCGGATCACAAGGTCAGGAGATCGAGACCATCCTAGCTAACCGGGTGAAACCCCGTCTCTACTAAAACAGACAAAAAACTAGCCGGGCGAGATGGCGGGCACCTGTAGTCCCAGCTACTCAGGAGACTGAGGCAGGAGAATGGCGTAAACCCGGGAGGCGGAGCTTGCAGTGAGCTGAGATCCGGCCACTGCACTCCAGCCTGGGCGACAGAGCGAGACTCCGTCTCAAAAAAAAATAAAAAATAAAAGCCCACTGGAAGCTCTAGAGGCTTGGTGGGCTTCTTATCCAAGGGCCCCACCTTGAGGTGATGGAGAAGAACCCAGCTGTTGTGCTGGGGGCCCTCAAATGTCATTTGAATTTGGTAGTCTGAGCTTTGGTAACTTTTCTCTTAGGCTGGCCAGCTTTCCTTGAGAGGAATTTTTCAGTCCTCTGCCTGGGACTCTGGGAGCCTAGTGGGGGGAAAGGCTGGAAGTTCTGAGCATCCCATGTGCAGACTTTCATTTAATTCCTCAGTCATTTCTCTCAGTCTTCAGTCTAGCACCCTCCCTACCCACCACAGCCCCCACACCATCCTCTGCTGATCCAGGTATTACTGAGTCTTCAGTCCCTCTGGACCATCCCCGTATTTAATTGAGATAAAGAAGATCCAGGGGTCCAACAGGTCGCCGTCACTTACTCTTGTCAGCTTTAGCCCACTTGTCAGCTTTCTGCTGACTCCTGCACCTTTTCAGGGTCCTTTGGCCTGAGTTCTCTTTTTTCCTGTGGGCTTCCCCACCTGCATGCAGCCTGATCACCAGACATTTGAGGAAAGAGGCCACACATGAAAGACCAAGGTTTCAGCTTTTTCAGGTCTGTGAAGCCAGTTTCACCTGTTCATTCTGTTTTCACCTTCCAAACGTTTGCTGGCATCTCTTACTAATTTTAGTTTCCTCTTCTATTTGCTTTGTCCTAGTGGATTTACACCACTTTATTCCTTTAACTGCGATTTCAAGGGATTTCAGGAGAGAGCGGGGTTAAATACCTGTGGTCAATCTACCACATGAAATGGGCACATCTTGCTTTTTTCCTTTAACAATATATTGAGGACATTTTTGTTTCATTTCAATGAAGTATGGAATTTCAGGCTCCAGTTGGTAATACTTAAGACAGTTTTAGGTTTATGCTATTTTAAGAAATGCTGCAATGGGACATTATTATTGTACAACAGTGATTATGTGTAGAAATAAAGAAAGGAGAAAAAAAGAGAGGGACAGAAAGGAAGGGCGTGAGAAAGAGAGAAGGAGGGGAGGAGGAGGGAAGGAGCTCATGCAGAATGTCAGGTATCTGAAGACAGCAGGTCAGGAAGTGATGTGGGGGTCTGAATGGGTTGTACTTCCAGTCCTGGCCCACGTTCACCACCTAGGCCTGACCCTTCCCTTCTAGTTCTACTGCCTATTACATGCCAACTGCTTCAGGCTCAAACCTGTTAATAGTGAAAGAAACAGCTACCACTGGGATATGGTTCACTGGAAACAGGCTGACATTTAGACACGCAAGGCCAGAACCCACATGGCCAGAGAGGATTCAAGGTGCTCTCTGTCCCCAGAGAGTGCCCTGACTCCAGGATATGAGTTTCAGCATGACTGAAGCCCACACCAGCCAGCAGCCACTAGCTCCACCTCTGCCTGGGAGCCAGGCCTGTCCCAAGATAACCAAATGGAAAGGGAAGAACCTGAAAGCCTCCACTTTAGCTCTAGAAGGTTTGCAAATTCTCTGGCTTCTCTTTCTTCCATTGCAATGTGGGGAGCATAGCTTCTGCTAGTACATTAAGAGGTCTTAAGGGGTGGTTTGCACTTCTTACATCAACCAGCTTCTTACTAAGCACTTGACATTGAGTTACAAGGGATGTTGAAGAAATAGTATTCAATAATCAACTCATTCAACAGATGTCTATTGAGGTCAGTTCTTTATACAGGCAACTGATTGTTGATGCACAGCAGTGGACAAAGAGACACAGTCCCTGCTCTTGGGGCTTCCAGTCTAGAGAGAGTTACAGACATTAAATACGTAAGCTCGCAAAATAATTATATAATTGCAAATTAGGTTAAGGTCTGGGGTGGAAAAAGAAACACCTTTTCAGGAGGGAGTAGCAGGACTGCCCTGCCATGGAGAAATATGCAGACATAGGGAAGCCTCTTGAGGAGGCGACAGCAGAGACAAGCCCCAGAAGATGAGAAGGAGAAAGAGAACACATCCTAGGCAAAGGGTGCTGTGCCAAGACCCTGAGATTGGAAAGGGCTTGACACACTCATGTTCATGAAACAGAACCAGGGTGCTCAGGGTGGAGTGACCAGCACAAGGCTGAGAGGTAGGCGGGTGGCCTAATGGAAAAAACACACAAACTGACTATATTCTCCTACTATTCTCACACTCACTCCCCCTACTTCATTTCTGAGACCAGAGGTGTGGGGATTTCTCTCCACACGCAAACAACTCTCCAGCAGACACCAACAGGGTATCCTATAATTTAATTCCATTCTGACACTATCCATCTGGAGTTAGAGTCAGATCTACAGGCTGAGGGTTCAGTCCCACAAGGTTGCCCCCACTTCAGATGCCAATCACAAGTCCTGGGTGGTGACCTGCACTTCGATCAAGCAGCTTAAAATGGGTTCCCATGACACTCTTCCTCTGCTCTTCCTCTGCTACAGCAGCTCACAGAACTCAGGGAAACACTTACTTACATTGACCCATTGATTTAAAGGATATTACAAAGGATACAAAGGAGCAGCCAGATGGAAGAGATGCATAGTCCAAGGAAGATGGAAAGGGCTTGGAGCTGCTCTGCTCTCTCCATGTGTTCAGTAGCCTGGAAGCTCTTTAAACCCCATAGGTCATGGATTTTGTTTGTTTGTTTGTCTGTAGAAAGGGGGTCTCCCTATGTTGTTCAGGTTGGTCTCAAACTCCTGAGCTCAAGCAATCCTCCTGCCTCGGCATCCCAAAGTGCTGGGATTACAGGCATAAGACACTGCACCCAGCCTAGTTAATGGATCTTTATGCAGGCTTCCCCACATAAGCATGATTAATTATTAACTTGGTCTTCAGCCCCACTCCCCTTCCCAGAGGATGGGGGGTGGAGATGAAGGTTCCAAGTTTCTCATCATGGCTTGGTCTTTCTGGTGACCAACACCCCTCCAGATGCCCACAAAGAGGCACCTCATTGGAACAAAAGATGCTCCTAGTACCCAGGAAGTTCCAAGGGCTTAGGAGTTCTGTGTCAAAACTAGGGTCAAAGGCTAAACATTAGAATAAGAGATGCAGCTAGAACCCCTATTTCTCAAGAAATTTTAAGGGTTTTAGGAGTTCTGTGCCAGAAATTGGGGGCAAAGACCAAATATACATTTCTTATATCACAATATCATAGAGGGCCAGATCATGCAGAGAGGTCACATTAATTAATTAATTAATTCAATAGATATGGATTAAGCACCTACTATGTGTTGGGAAATATTCTGTGTACTAGACAAAGAGGACTAAACAAGAAAAGTCCATCCTCTCATGAAGCTTACATTCTAGTAGTAGGAAACAGACACTACATACAAATGAATAAATGAATGAATGAATGAATTAATTAATTCAGCTCATGAAAGTACTTAGGAAAAAATAAATCATCAGGACAGAACAGAGAGTGACTTGAGGGGAGGGTGCTACTTTCTATGAGTGGTCAGGAAAAGCGTGAATGAGGAGAAGGAGCCAGCCATGTGAAGACCACAGACAGCAACATTGTGGGCAGAGGCAATGGCAGGTGCAAAGGTCCTAATGAAAGAACAGACTTGGAGTGTTCAAGAGATAGAGTTAAGGAGTTACTATTTTATTCTAAGTTGGAGCCATTGCAAGGTCTTAGCAGGAAAGCAACAGGATCTGATTTAAGTTTCTCAAAGTGTACTCTGGCTGCTATGAGGAGAATGGATTGCAGAGGCAAGAGAATTAGGAAGGAAGGCAGGTAGGAGGCTCTTCTGGGGACAAGTGGGAGTTGACGGTGGTTAGGAGGTGAAGGAGATGGAGCAGGAGGCAGGATGTCTAGTAGGTCCTGATCATTGAGGGTGAGGAAAGGGAAGGATCAAGGACACTTCCTAGGTGACTTGGGGACGCAGGTATGTGGTGATGCCTTTTACTGCTAAGGGGAAGAACGGGGTGAGATGTGGGAAGGAGCAGTTAATAAACATTAATTGAAGGCTCCCTGTGTGCTTGGCACTGAGGGACACATAGAGAGGTGTGGGGAGAGGCCCTGCTCTGCCTGGCTGTGGACAGTCCAGCTACAGAGATGAGATGCTCGCATGAAGCAAGAGAGAACGGTGTGATACCAACCATCAAGATGCAGTCCCATAAGATCCGGCTGCTGTCCTCCCACCTACAAAGCCCTCTCACACATTATCTATTCGATCCACATCATTACCAAATAAGATAGGTAGTATTATTCCCATTTTACAGATGAGAAAACTGAGGCTTGGAGAAACTGTGACTAGCCCCAGCTCAGCCAGCCAGGTTGGATGCAAATCAGCAGAGGCTTTCGAATTTCTATACAGGCATCTGCTCTGCAGTAGGGTGGGATGGGGACTTGCTTTGAAGCCTCATTTTATATCAAGCACACTGGTTTTACTTGGTTTAGGGTTTGGCAGTGGCTGAGAGAGGGGTGGGAGAAGCCAATGGGGCTGGAAAGGAGGGTATAAAGCTTATGAAAGTAATTTATTGGGGATATCCATTGAGGTACACTCAGTTCTGTCTGTCTCCAAGCCAGGGTTTTCTTATTCTGGATTTAAGGAGTTGTTCCAAGATAGCAGAAGGTAGTATGAACAACACTGACTGGGGAAGAGGCAAGACTTAACTCAGAGTGATCTCTGTAGGACTTGAGGGCCAGGGAGGGCAGCCCCAGGAGGGACATGATTCAGGAGCAAAGGCATGGTGGGCTGTTAATTGAAGTTTGCTGAAGGCATCAGAGACCTCTCAGTTCTACACATGGGCAATCTGTACTGGTGGCTGGGACCTGCCTACTTAGGTGGGCACTCTGGGTCAGTCACTGGGGACAGCTCCTCCCCAGCTTTGGTGGACATGGGCCTGCCTTCTGCTCCCAGGTCTCAGCCTCCCAGCAGGGACTTATTCCTTGAAATCTTGCAGTTCAGGTCTGGCCATCAGGTGGGCCCAGGATGTGCCCTACCTAGCCTGAGACATACTGTGAAATAAATCCAGGCTGGCAAGGCATTGTACCCCTCTCCTCTCCCTCCAGCCATGTCTAGTGCCCTTTTACCCAGAGCCTCTCAGCAGAGATCACCCCCACCTGCCTACCTCAACCAGTGGCTCTCAACCAACAGGACACAGAGCTTTTAATGATGTCCCACTGTCCCTACATGTATCGTGGGCAGTTTCCTCACTGAGAGGCTCCATCAGTGAGCATCTGGTGTGTTTGTTATAACTTCCTTCCCTTTCTCTCTTTGTCCGGCAACCTGCTTGTTCTCAAAGCTCTGTTCAAGCATCACTCCGCTGCCTTTCCCACCCCGCCCTGGCTGGTGTTTCTCCCTGAGCTCCTCTGCTCCCTGTGCCCTGCTTCATTTACCATGTGTCATTTGTGCTGTATATGGTGTGAGGGACCCAACTTTGATTCTTTCCAGATTGGTAGACAATTAAGTCATTGGCATTTATAAAAAGTCTTTTTCTTATTCATTTGAACTGCTACCTTCATTGCATACGCCCTCTCCATATATGCTCAGACCTACCTCTGTTTGTCAGTCGTGGTGGCAATTCCATGCTATTTTAATCCCAATGGAATTATAATAAGTTTTGTATAGTGTGTCACCATCATTACTGGTTTTTTATTTTTATTTTTAGTTGATAAAAATTGACATTTGTTATGATATTGTTTTCCCGTGCAAGAACATGTTCAGATCCTATTGCAAATTTATATCCCATGGGTAAAGTTTTACAGATTCTACTATTAAACTTATTATTGTTATTAAATTTATTTATAAATATTTTATAGATTTTGACACTTCTGTGAATCAGACATTTCCTTCACTTCTATTTCTAATTGGTTATTGCTAATATAGAGAAAAGCTATTCATTTTGTATGTTTACCTTAAATCCAGCCATATTACCAAACTCTATTATTATTTTTGATCTGTTTTTCTAGAAAACCTAAAGACGATGGGGAATGGGACAGTGTTTGGAAAAACTCAGAACCTGGGCACTACAGTGCAGGTCCTCCTGGGGACATGAGGCACAGTGAGAAATGCACCAAGTGGACAGGTCAGTTGTGTATATGGAGGTGGGGGTGAGATAAGGAGGCCCCTAACTCTCCAGAGAGGCCTCTCTTCCCCGAGGCTCAGGGCCTCCCAGTCCTCACTCCTGCATCCCACTCTCACTCCCCCACCACCAAGGAGCTCAGGCAACTCTGCACATTTCAGGTGACCCTGAACAGGCTCCTTTGCAGGATTCCTGAGAGAAAGGGCTGAACACAAAGGAAACAGAAGCCATGACTGCAGCAGGGAAAGGGAGGACTCAGGGCTGGTCTATCTGAGTGCTGAGGTCCAACCCTCTCAGGGGCCTCAAAGAGGTTACTGGAGCCCTCTGACACCCCCAGGCCAGGCAGAACTGGCAGCACTTGGCAGAACTAGGAATAATGGCAGCCACCATGGAGTGCGTTCTCAACAGTCCTCTGAGGATTCCCCTTTACAGATGAAGAAACTGGAGTTCAGGGAAATTAAGGAACACAGATAGTAAATGGCAGAGGTGGAATTCAAACTCAGGAACCTCACTACAGAGCCTGCCACACGCAGTATTCCCACATGGCCATCCAGGCCATTCATGTTAAGCACATGGGCCAAAGACGGGATCCCCTAGAAACTGCAGAGCTTTCTCAGGGACCCTGGAGTTCATGCATGCACCAGACATTGTCTGCAGACATTACAGAAATATGTCCCCACTTGGGTCCTGTAGTGAATTGAATGGTGACCGCCTCCCCGCCCCCCACCACCCAGCTCCGCAAAGGATAACATCACTTGGAATCTCAGAACGTGACTGTGTTTGGAATAGGGATCTTTGCAAATGTAATGAAGGTAAAGATCTCAAGATGAGATCATCTTGGATTAGAATGTCCTTCTGAGAGACAGAAAGGAGGAGACATACAGAGACACAGAGAGGGAGGGCATGTAAAATGGAGGCAGGCAGAGACTGGAGTGATGCCGTTGCACACCCAAGAACACCAGGGGCCATCAGAAGCTGGAAGCTGCCAGAAAGGATTCCCCCTGGAGCCTTTGGAGGAAGTATGGTCCTGCCAGCACCTTGTTTCCAGGCTTCAGGCCTCCAGAACTGTGAGAGAATAAACTTCTGTTGTTTCAAACCACCTGGTTGGTGGCCATTTGTTACAGTAGCTCTGGGAAACCGATACAAATGTCCACCATTCTTTTTTTCTTTCTTTCTTTCTTTCTTTGAGACAGAGTTTCACTCTTGTTGCCCAGGCTGGAGTGCAATGGTGCGATCTCAGCTCACTGCAACCTCCGCCTCCGGGGTTCAAGCGATTCTCCTACCTCAGACCTCCCGAGTAGCTGGGATTACAGGTATGTGCCACCTCGCCTGGTTAATTTTATATTTTTAGTAGAGATGGGGTTTCTCCATGTTGGTCAGGCTGGTCTCAAATTCCTGACCTCAGGTGATCCGCCCACCTCAGCCTCCCAAAGTGCTGGGATTACAGGTGTGAGCCACCATGCCTGGCCTGAATGTCCACCGTTATTATTCTTCATAAGAAACGTAGGCATTTCAAGCTATTACCAAACTCATAGCCACTATTTATCATTGTCTATTTTTCTCCATCAATGGATATGAAAATATTACTATCATGAAAAATAAATTATATTTGCAACCCCATTATCTTCCAGATGGAGAAGCAGTTTGAGAGAGGGCAGCGGAGAAGCAAGAGAGCTGGTCTGGAACCCAGCTGCCTGACTCGTGAGTCATTTCTCTTCCTCCAAAGCCCTGTTAAGTCTGGGGCTGCTTATGGTCCTCACCACCTACACAAACAAAGTCAGGGTCATGTTCATCCATCAGGAGGTTCAGGGCCATTTTCCACTTTCCTCTGTTTGGCAACACTAAGAGCCACCCTCTGATTGTTCCAGAAAAGCAAGAATTGCTAAAGGCCATTGTGTCAAGTTTGCCCAATTCATGCTACTTGACATCTTACCCTGCCCCACCCTGCTCCCACCCCTCCTCCCACTAGTGCCCCTGATTGCAACACTCCTGGCTGGGGTGGGACAGGGTGGCCAGATAAAAGCAAAGCAGGACCTGGAATGCTGGTTTGTATGGGCTGAGCCTGCCGCTGAGCTGCATCATGGTGCGGTCTGTGGTCTGGGCAGGTGAGCTGTCAGGGATAGTGGGCTGGGTCTCGGGAGCTGTGGGGAGGTGGGGATGTGCATGTCCAGGGACCCCTTGCTACCCTTTGCAAGGAAGCAGGGGGACTCAGGAGAACTTCAGAGGGTCATTTTATCCCTCTCCATGCCTCCTGGCTTGCAGCCCCTTAATTACCTTTCCTGTGGGCTCCCCCTTAGGCTCTTTCAACCCAAGAGACTTCGTGTTGCAAGGGAAGGCTTTTCTCAACAGGCTGAAGATGACTTGACTTTCCTCTTTCTGTCCTGAAAGCCCAGAGTCAATGAGGCCCCTGCACTGGGTCTTTGTGTCTTTCCCATGTTCTTATGTCCCTCCTGTTGGCCTTATCCAAGAAGCACCCACTGCGAAGAGCCTCTTCTCTAACCTCATATTGGCTGTCCTGCAAGAAGGCAGCCTGGGGCCAGGACCCTGGGCATCCTTGCAAATTTTCATGCAGGTTCTATTAGGTTGACAGAGAAGTCCAAGGTCACCAGGTGAAAGAGATCTCTTTGAAGGAGTCCTGTCAAGGCCTAGGTCTCCACGGCTGTGGATGCCTGCTACAGCCAGGCGGTGGAAAGGCAGCAGGAAGCATTAACGATGGGAGCAGAGGCACAGGCCCTCCCCAGGAGGTGATCTCTCCCCGTGCAGCCCTTCCAGATTGGTTCTTTCTAGCCCCAGAACAGGTTTTCTTCTTGTTCTGAAAGAGAAGCAGTCTCTCTGAATAACTCACAAGTCAGCGGTTTTTCCACAGGCTTCCTGAATCCACACTGCCCTTTACTGAGACATAGAGAGGGGGCAGCCTCAGCCCAGGGAGCCATCCCAGGCCAGAAAGGGACCCCCATGGTCTGGCCTGCATGAAGGGATGGGCACAGTGCCCTCCTGGGTCCCTTCTGGAAGGAGAAAGCTTGATTCGTAGGAAATCAGCCCTCCCTGACCACCTCCTGTGCTTCCGTAGCTGTGGGGCCTGGGAAGGTGAGAATGGCGGCGTAACCCTGGCCTTCTCTCTTGTGTTGCTCCAGGTTTCATGGTCCTGCTGATGATCCCATGGGGTAAGTGGCCTCTTTCTTGGAGCTAGCTCTTGAATCCCTTAGCCCCTTCCCTGGGCTTTGCTTCATGTCCCAACACACTTTCCCTGCCGCACCTCCCCAAGAGCTCCAGATTTCAGTAGTGACTCTCTTCCAAAGCTCAGACCCTGCAAATGTCCCCATCCCCTAGCAGCCCTCCCAGGAAGGCCCTTGCCTCCTTATCCACTAGCTGAGCTCCTGCACATGTGTGGGGCCAGCTTGCACATCAGCTCTCTCAGGGCTTTCCTTTCCTGGGGTCGCTGGCTCCCTCCTCTGCACTCTGTGCTCTTGCAGCACCTGTGTGTTTTACAGCGCATTTTGCACTGCCTCTCATTATTGGCTCAGATGTGTCTCTGCACCAGACTCCAAGTTGCTGGGGATAAGGAACCTTAGTCTCATCTGGCTTAGCATCCCCAGCCCCTTAGCTCCGCGAGGATAACACACTGCTTCCGATCTGTTGAACCGATCAGATGTAGAGCTTGAGAGAGGCAGGAGGGAGCTCCTTGTTGTGTCAAATGGAAAAGAGACCTTGGGGCACCTTCAGCAACTCAGACTCCTGGTCCCCCTCTTGCCCCACCTCATTCCCTGGGCATCAGTGGCCTGGGAATGCTGGCCTCTCAGACCTTGTCCTGTGACTGTGCCTCTCACATTTGGCTGTGGCGTTGGACGTACATTTCCCTCTCAGCCTCATAGGAGGGAACAGCCGCGGATACAGGTACAGCAAACATGGGGAAGATGAGAGGTGGGAGATTTCTCAAAAAGCTTTAGTCCAGGCTACTTCTGGGCTTTCTGCAGTATAGTAATAATAGTAGGACTTTGTGTGAACTAAGGGTTAATACACACAAAACACCTAGAACAGAACTTCTTCCATGCAGTGTTCCTCCGAGTGTTTTACATGTATTAACTTTAGCCCACACGGGGGTCGTGTGACACACATTATGGGAGGTCCAATGGCCTCCCTGTTTCACACAGCAGGAAGCTGAGTCACACAGTGAGTAAGTTGCAAAGCTGGGATTTCAACCCAGACACTGACATGCCAGAGTCCCTGCTGTTAACCACTGCACTTTATTTTCTCCATAGTACAGAAATTCATAACAATATTTGATATGCAACAGCATGACATGACAGAAAAAGAGCTTCCTGGCTCCTTCCTACATGGCCTGGAGGATGAGTTCTCTGGGTTCATCCCCTCCTTCCTCTCTTTTGCTTTGGGCAGTTCAGCAATTCTCCTGTATCACTGCAGGCTACACCCCAGCCCCACCAGCACGCTGCACTCCGGGGTGCCCCCTGGTTAGAAACAGTGACAACTCCAGAGCCACGTGTATGCCCAGGGTCAGCCCTCTATGCTCTTGGGTTCTAGCTGAGGCCTGTCTGGGCGCTCTCTTCCCGAAACTCTCCTATAGACACTTTGCACCCTTCCTCTTCCTCGCCCCCTCCCTGTCCATGTGGGCATTGGAGGGGGTACAGAGAGACCCTGCTGGGGCAAAGGGAAGTCCCAGGTTCTAGACACCAGCCACAGACACGATCCAGTCCAAACTCACCGCTCCATCAAGATCTTGGCATAAAATGTTGGCTCACACGAACCACACCATCATAGATTGAGAGAATGGAAGACACCCCAGAGACCACACAGTCATTATCAGATGGGGCCAGGATTGAAAAAGAGTTGGACCCAAAGTCTATTTTTGGCAGATGCTGGAATGAAGACTAGCATTCTTGCTTCCTGATGTCCTGGTCAACCCTGCACAGGGCTGACCTCAGTGGGGGTCATCACCACCAGGCCCTCACTGGGAACAGACCATCCTACCCCCTGCAAAGTCTTTTCACACACTGTAGGGTACTCTAGAGGCAAGTACCCTATAGTGTGTGGGGTACTTAGAGACAAGATGCCTTCTCCTAGATAAAATTAGCTCTTTATTAGAATCTCAGCAGTGATATTGATAAACATAGATTATCTACAAGGGATAACAGGCAAATGCAAATGGCTTTAATGCAAGACTAAAGAAACATAAACCCAGGCCTGTGACCCGGGCCTCCTCTCTGCTACTTATTGGTTTGCATTTTAATGAAGTATTCTGAGGTATTCCAAACCGTTTTGGAAAGTTCTGCCTGCCTTCCTTCTGCAGATGAGCATGCCATTTCTAATTCCCTCTGGGCCTCATGCTGGGGCTGCCTGGGGCTACCTTCTTTCAGGTTTTGGGGCCTGGAGGGGAGACCCTAACTGGGGGTAGGGAGACCCTAACTGGGGGTAGGGAGACCTGCCTGCCAGACCCTAGTCCTGGGAGCTCAGACTCTGAGACTAGCAACTTTTAAGGATGTCAAGGAGTCAAGAGGCTTGGGTCGCAGCATGGCTGCTCTGCCCTCTTAGCAGCTGTGCTGATGAGGATGGGCCCCAAGCTCGTGAACCTCAACTTGCTTCCCGGGAAAACAAGTCTTGGAAGATGATGGCCCTACCCACTCAGTGTTCTGAGGATCCCATGTCTGGCCTCTGAAAATGCTTTCCCACCTGCAAGGCTCCACCCACACAAAAGCAAATGCCATTTCTGCCTGTCGCGTCCCTCCACTGACTCCAGGTGTAGAAGAGGGAGGTCCAAGGACATTGCCTGCCCCAGACGGAGGGTCACAAGTCCCCAGAAGGCCCTGCTGACAGCTATCTCTTTTCTTTACTCCAACGGGCCAGGTTCTGCTGCAAAACTGGTCTGCTACTTCACCAACTGGGCCCAGTACAGACAGGGGGAGGCTCGCTTCCTGCCCAAGGACGTGGACCCCAGCCTTTGCACCCACCTCATCTACACCTTCGCTGGCATGACCAACCACCAGCTGAGCACCATTGAGTGGAATGACGAGACTCTCTACCAGGAGTTCAATGGCCGGAAGAAGATGTGAGCCAAAGCAGAGGAGCAGGGTGGGTGGGGTGTGGTGGGGGGACAGACAACCTCCTCCCAGAGCCAGGCACCTCCCCAGAACCAAGGACCTGCCACAGACCCACTGTGTGGCTTTGGGCAAGTTGTATCACCTCTCTGGGCTCTCCTGTGCTTAATGAAAGAGGTAGGGGTTGCTTAGGGGATCCCAAAGGACCCTTCCAGTTTAGGTCTAAGTGGGATCGGGATTGTGAGACTTTCTGTCTCCCGTGAAGGCCCTTCCTCATTGTGAAACTGATCCACCCTTCAGCCCCAGTGTTCTGGGTGCCTTCACAAAGCCTCTTGAGAATCTGCCCCAATCCTTGCTTCCTGAGCCCATGCAGCGGTGTCTCCCCGGTTGGACAGGTGGTTCTGGGAGTCAGGAACGTGACTTCCCTTTCCCAATCTACAGCTGTCCCCGGAATGCTAGTACAGGCTCTGTGCATAGACACTTTGACACGTCCCCACCCTTGTTGCTCCTCCCCATGGTAACATCCCTGCCAGGGAACCCTGAGAGCTGGCAGAGTAAATCCTGCCGTGTCTCCTGTCTTTCCCAGGAATCCCAAGCTGAAGACCCTGTTAGCCATCGGAGGCTGGAATTTCGGCACTCAGAGGTTAGTTGACTGTGGTCACCTGTGTGGTAAAGTTCCTGGATGAGAACCTGGTGCACTGGCCAGAGGGAGCCCTGGTCAGAGGGAGCACTGGTCAGGGAATCGGGCCAGGCTGAGGTGTGGTCAGGGGAAAGGAGAGGGGAGCTGAACTCTGGGGGCTGCATTTCTTTCTGGGTTCTTGGCACCCCAGCAGGAGGGCAGCACAGTGAGCTTCGTTCCAGGCTGTTTCAGATCCAGTCTTGGCAGAAGCACAGGTCTAAACACAGCAGAGGGCTCAGACCTCTCCAGGCATCAGTCTCTTCTTCCATGAAATGAGAAGAGGGAGGGTCCCAACTAATCCTGACAACATGCAGTGTCTATGTTTTCTGAGCTCAGAAATGGGTTATCTTGTCCCAGAGAGAATGTTTATTCCACTTCTGAGTATAAAAGGTAATCTGTGAGATTGAGCCTGGGTGCCAAAGTACTGGCATTTGGGGGACATTTTTTAATGATTTATGGAGATAATGGAATGGAGTATTTGAAACTTGGTGTTTTCTAGAAAATCCAGAATATATGGCTCCCAAAGCTCTAAACAGTCTTTCTAAAACTTTTTTGGATCATGAACCCTTTTGGGAATCTGATGAAAGTTATGACTCATCTTCCAAAATAATGCTTATATACAGATTGTTTATTGAAATACAGGAGTTTTTAGCCTGGTGTCCCCAGACTAAATTAATAAAAATAAAATAGGATCAATCTGTAAAGGACTTGAGACCCCCCAAGAAGTTCAGGGACTTCCCACTAAGGAAGGCAGATGTGGAGAGGTGGTTCTTGAGGCAGCGTGGGGATTTTGACGAGCTCCAGACTAGTAATAGTAATAAAAACACAAAGCACTCTACAGGTGTGAGCTAGAGGAAAGATGACCAGGTTAACCTGCCAGGAAACTAAAACAGTGGGCTCTCCGGGTCTTTACTAACCTTAGTAAAGGAATTAGAGAAATTCTCATTAGAGAAAAATCCTAATTAGAGAAAAATTAGTTTCTCTAATTCCTCTTTTTTTTAAACCTTCATTCCGAGGGTGTCAACTAGCTCTGATTCGGGGTGGGACAATTCAGGGGCTTGGAGGGAGCCTCTGGAGGGAATTTTGGGAAAGGCTTCTAGGGCATCCATGAGCCCCTGGTGGTGTTGATGTTCGGGGGTAGAAAGCGCTCTGGATGGTCCCCTTTCCTCAACCCAGACCATAACTCACCAGCAAATATCCCTGCAGCCTCTGAAGAAGCCCTCCCAGCGCCCCTCCCGGCCCAGACACAGAGACGCACTGTCCTGAGTGTTTTCTCGCCTGTCTCTGAGTGAGAGCGGCCTCCTGTTTGGTCCAAGGCAGGCCCTTACTCCCCTTCATCACCTCACAGGTTCACAGATATGGTAGCCACGGCCAACAACCGTCAGATCTTCGTCAACTCAGCCATCAGATTTCTGCGCAAATACGGCTTTGATGGCCTTGACCTTGACTGGGAGTACCCAGGAAGCCGGGGGAGCCCTGCCATAGACAAGGAACGCTTCACAGCCCTGGTGCAGGTACCGCTGGGTGGGGCGGGGATCACCCTGTCTGCGCAGAGACCCAGAGCCGGAGCCCCCACGGCACATATGAGGGCTGCTCTGCCCCCAGAGCCAGCTGCTTCACGTATCTGCGTGGCATAGATCAGCCCTGTGGTCAGCTCTCAGACTTCTACCAGTGAACATCTACCTGGGGCTCACAGGGGCTGCCTGCCTGGTACGTGCCCCTGTGTTGACTCTGAGCTCCACTCCCACAGGACTTGGCCAACGCCTTCCAGCAGGAAGCCCAGACCTCAGGGAAGGAACGCCTCCTTCTGAGTGCAGCGGTTCCAGCTGGGCGGACCTATGTGGATGCTGGATACGAGGTGGACAAAATCGCCAGGTGAGTCTCAGGCAGATGGCTTGGAACTGTGCTCTCAGAAGGAGGAGAGGCCAAGGGTGGACTGAGCTTTCCCGGGGGTAGAGCGGGTATTCACCTACAAGGCATTTGGAAAGTCCCATCCTTACACCAAAACAAAAGCAGACAATTCCCTGATTTTGTACTCAGGGTAAAACTAAGACACATCCAGAAAGGCTTTTCTCAGTGTCTGCTGCTGCCCTGTTCCAGATCCTTCATTTTGGATCTCTGCCCTCTTCCTTGGGAACTCATTCTTAAGGTGAAAATGCCCCTGAGCCGGTAGTGAAGCCATTGTCTTCCAGAAAATGTGTTTTCTGGATTCTTGCTCCTCAAAGTACAGCATGTGGACTCACAGCCCCCACAACAACCAGGTGCTCGTTAGAATTATGGACTGTCAGGCCCCACCTCAGGCCTTCTGAAGAAGAACCTTCATTTTAATGAGATTCCTGGGCGATCTGTGTGCACACTGAAGTGGGAGAAACCCTGAGCTAGAGTTTCCTCCAAAATAGCAATGTAGCAGGAGGCTTCTTGAGTGGAATAGGGAGGGCCTGGGGGTGCTGAGGGGACAGTGGGGTGAGGATGACAAGTTTGAATGAGAACGAGAATGGCCTCCATAAGGGGGCTGGCTGGGACTGCTGTCTGGGTCATCTTCTGCAGAGCCAGGTGGGCCTGCCACCTTTGCCTCTGACCCCAGTGGTTCCTCCCTAGGCCATGCACTGAGGGAGTAGGAGTAAGAAAGAAGGGCTCCCCTCGCCCCCAATCCCTGTTCCTCACCTCCTCTTCCATGCCTCCTGCAGGAACCTGGATTTTGTCAACCTTATGGCCTACGACTTCCATGGCTCTTGGGAGAAGGTCACGGGACATAATAGTCCCCTCTACAAGAGGCAAGAGGAGAGTGGTGCAGCGGCCAGCCTCAACGTGGTACGTGTGGCCGGAGGGCTGAGGCAGGACTCCCCTGTCCAGCAGGCCCTGTCTGGTGGCTTCTTTTGAGCCCCAAGGCCCTCATAGGAAAAAAGACACAGGGCGCTGAGAAACCAGAAGCTTTTTCGTTTCTTTGCTTGCTTGTTTTCTTCTATTTTCCGGGTCCCTACCCCTACTGAGGGGAAACCTCACTTCTGTGGAGCATCTTGGCTGATGGTAGACACAGCAAACCAATTTGATGACAAACAAGCGACCAATGGGGAAGCCCACTTTGAGCTTGAGTCTCCAGCCAGCAGGCCTGCTGCTTCCCTCACACACCTCCACCCCATTTCCTTCAAGACAGTGGGCAGACTTGTGCTCCATGGTCACACTGGTTGACCTTCTGGAAGGCGCTTTCAGGGGTAGGAGCTTTCCCAAGTTGATAACATCTCCACGGATGTCACTAAGGATGGAAGCACCCCCAGCACCTGCAAAGGGCAGCCTTCATTTTTAGACTAGGGTAGGTTGGGGTCTCCTAACTTTTCCTCATTGAGCAACCAAGACACTTTTAATTTTTAAAATTTTATTTATTCTTAAGAGATAGAGTCTTGCTCTCTCACCAAGATGGGCACGCAGTGGCATGATCATAGCTCACTGCAGCTTCATCCTCCCGGGCTTAAGCTATTCTCCTGCCCCAGCCTTCTGAGTAACTGGAATCACTATGACCAGCTAATTTTTTTTTAATTTGTAGAGATGGAGTCTTGCTATATGCCCAAGATGGTCTCAAACTCCTGCCCTCACGCAATCCTCCTGCCTCAGCCTCCCAAAGTGTTGGAATTATAGGCATGAGCCAACATGCTCAGCCTAGATCCTCTTTATAAGCCCTCTCTATATCTTAAAATATAGAGAGGGTTTATAAAACCCTACAGAGAGGGCTTATAATAACTATATTGTTTTTCTTTCTTAAAACAAGCAAAACCAAACAACAAAGAGAAAGCCCTAAATTAAAATGCTTTTTACTTTTGGAGAGCCCACATCTCTGTATATCAGCTGGAGTGGGACATCTTTGACTTTCTGGCTCTTTCATGAATAAAGAGCACCTCTTTTAGCCAGTGAGCCAGGCACCCACATTTCACACTGAGTCTGGCCTCTCCATCCCCGTCTGGAAGACTGTGTGAGTTTTGGAGGAAACTGTATCCCTGTGCCGGTGGGGAGACACAGAAAGAAAGACATTCAGCCGAGAGGTGAGTGGGGTTGGAGTCCCTCCAGCACCCTGCTCTCCACACTGTGTACCTTGAATCCACTGAGGAATGGAGGTTATCTTATTTCTACAAAGAGGCCTTCTACTCACCACACGATGTGCCCGGGGATTGCTTCTAGCCAGAGGGGTGACTTTTCCCAACTTGCACAAAAGTGCTATAACAGATCAGGAGAAGCCCCGACTTCTGCCTTCAGAAAGCACCAGTCTGATCAAAGATAAGTCGTATAGATGGACAAAAAGAAATATATTTAAATAAATGTAGTGAAAGCTGTTCTTTACCTAAGTGCTAAGTGGGCTCAGAGTAACTAGACCTTACAAAACTAGGGCAACTTCTGGGGGAAAGTGAACCATACTCTTGGCTTAAGGAATGAGGCTTCATTATTCATTAATTTATCACACTCATATCGGGTACCTTCTCCCGTCACAGGCCTGGGGGTGTCACATCAAGTAATACATAACCGGGGGAAGGCCTTATTCAGAGGTGGGTAAGGAAGCCTTTGTTCTATCTGAGCATCAGGTGTCATTCTAGGTACTGGGGATACAGAGATAAATAAAGCAGACTCGATTCCCTGCTTTTGTACTCAGGGTAAAACTAAGACAACAATCATGATAACAATGATGACCATAGTGACCCTTTATTGCGTTGTGCTGACCTTTTGCATGCATTATAACCTTTAATTCTCACAATGCCCTAAGAGATGGATATTTTCCTTATTCCCATGTTACAGACAAAACACCAAGGCTCAGTGAGGTTAAATAAGCTGCTGGGAAAGGCAGGGATCTGTGTCTGCCTTGTTCACTGGTGTGTCTGAAGCACCATGGACAGCGCCTGGCACACAGTGGGCCATCAGTACACAATGATTCAGTGAATGGTTGTCTGCATCTGAAGCCCATGCTCTCTGATTATCATGCCATGCAGCTTCTTCTCTGGGGTCACGGGTTTAAGGCAGGCTCTACAGAAGGTGGGGTAGGGCTGGAATACTAACAAAGGCCCTTGGGGCTCCAGTTGAGGAGCCCCTGCCCTCCTAGTTCTGTCTCTGGATCCCCCAGACTTAGAACCAGGCCAAGGGCTGAGAAAATTAACCCTGCCCTCTTCCGCCACCAGGATGCTGCTGTGCAAATGTGGCTGCAGAAGGGGACCCCTGCCAGCAAGCTGATCCTTGGCATGCCTACCTACGGACGCTCCTTCACCCTGGCCTCCCCCTCAGACACCAGAGTGGGGGCCCCAGCCACAGGGTCTGGCACTCCTGGCCCCTTCACCAAGGAAGCAGGGATGTTGGCCTACTATGAGGTAGGAAAACCCATAACCACCCTGGGTACTGTGGGGGTCAGGGAGTGCCTGAGAGAGCAGAGGGTTCCTTCTCCCACCGTTTCTGAGTAAGGAAGCCAGGTGCAGAGAATTCTGGCCAGGTAAATTCCATACCATCCATACTGTCTTGAATTTATCCTTAAGCCCAAGTGCCTCAAGCTGAGTTCAGCGTTCTAGGTCACTGCAAAGCACATCCTGATTCTCCAGGCTTCCTCAGACAGGAATTTTCCAATCTCTAGTCTCCTCCTGGTGAGGAAGGGAAGGTGCCTGCAAGAGCCTCCCTCCTCCTCCCCAGTGCTGCCTTCTGCTCCCACAGGTCTGCTCCTGGAAGGGGGCCACCAAACAGAGAATCCAGGACCAGGAGGTGCCCTACATCTTCCGGGACAACCAGTGGGTGGGCTTTGATGATGTGGAGAGCTTCAAAACCAAGGTGAGGCCCAGCTCTGCTGGCAGGGGGGTGGTCCTGAGTGAACAAGGCCTGTCAATGACATGGAATGAGGGCAGTTCAGGACCTCAAGGGTGAGTCTCCTTTAAATGTCCCAACATTTCATAAATCTCCACGTGATCGTATTTTGTACCTTTACTACCTATTGACTCAGAAAAGACAAAATGACAAAAAATTACTCTACATTTAGTAGCACCCTGGAAAGGATTTCTAAATACTATACAAATTCTACAGACATATGAAGAGGAGAAATACACATGGTGAGGCATATAGCTTTATTCAGCCCATTGGCAATAGCTGGTGCATGTTCAAATTACAGATCTTTTGCTTTACTTATAGGACCCTCTTCTCCTGCCCAATATTGGTGGCCTGAAGAGTTAGTGCATTTACCTGGTTTCATGCCACTCTCCCCTGTGAAACTGTTAGCTCCTGAAGATGGATGCTTCACTAGTTTATCTGTACATCCCACATCAATTATCTTGTGTGGTTGACAGTGGCAGCTTCTAGAGGTGGAGAATTGCAGGCGGCCACGATCCTGGCTGGGGAGATGGGAGAAGGGGTCAGGGTGGAAGGGTGTTTCAGATAAGTCCTAAAGCATAGAAGGTGGCCATTCTTAGGGGTGAGGGAGCAGGCCACTGCACAAGCAAAGACGTGGGTGTGAAGCAAGTAGAGGCTGGACTCTGAGAACAAAGTGTAGGCCCACATAGCTGGACCCCCAAGCAGGGCAGGTAGAGGAAGGGAGCTAGCTGAAAGGGAGGCTGGGGCCAGCAAGGGATCAAGCACCGTGGCCCCCTGGCAGGGTTAGAGGACAGAGAATCCCACTCTGAGGAAACACAGTCATACCCTCAGGAAGCCTCAGGAATCTGGTGGAGGGAAGATGGCTCTCAGGGAAGACAAAGACATGAAGACAGAAGCAAGCCTTGATTGAGATCTTTTGGAACTCTGAGTTGTTCCCTATGGTAACTGAACTTACCTTGACCAGCATACAGTACCCTTAAATAAAGCAGCTCAGCCCACACATGACCAAGCTGTGAAGGGTTCCCACTTAGGGAGGTGCACACATCTTCCCGGCATACCCGCCCCATCCCAGGTCATGCTTATGTTAAGACAAGGAGACTGCAAAATGACTGATGTCCAAGCAGCATGAGGACTCAGCACCCAAGCTCCCAGCCCAGTGCTGTCTCCAGAACCTGCAGCCACTCACAGGCCTGAGGCTGCTGGAGAAAAAAGGGCCCTGTCCAGATGAGGTAGCCAGGCTCTGCAGCTGGCCGGGCTAGGCTTCCCCGGGCTCCTCCACTGCATCCCCTCCCTGCACAGGTCAGCTATCTGAAGCAGAAGGGACTGGGCGGGGCGATGGTCTGGGCACTGGATTTAGATGACTTTGCCGGCTTCTCCTGCGACCAGGGCCGATACCCTCTCATCCAGACGTTGCGGCGGGAACTGAGTAAGTAAGGTGCCCCGGGCCAGTGGCAGAATTTGGAGGTGGGGTATGAACACAGATCCATGCATCCAATGAACTGTAGGTCCTGGGTCCTTCTGAGGAAATGACTTTGCCCCAATACTGTAATTTCCCAAGCTTCATGCACCCCTAGGAGCTAAGGAAACTGTCAAAACAATTTTCCTTTTTGCGCTTTCTCTTCCTGGTTGTAGCAATGCCTGCCCAGGGTGTTGTAACCGTGGCTTCCCTCCAGAGGGCCCCCAGCCTGGGAGCAGCAGCTTGTTCCTCTCTTATCTGGGAGAAAGCCTCCCCTTAGCCTGCAGCGTGTCACCCCCACCTGCCCTCAGCAGTATCTGGTTGTGCTTGCAGATGGGTAAAGACTTAACTGCCTGTCACATGTGTAGCCAGGTGTTGTCTGTGGCACTGTGCTTCAGCTGTAGGTATGGCTGTTGTCTGGCTGTTCTCTGCCTGGGGTACCTGGCTGTACTCAGCCTGTAGGGCATATGGTGCTGCGCTGCTGCCTGCCAATGGTTGCTGCCTGTGTGCTCTGCCTGTGGGTTTGGGATCTCTTAGGGGGAGCCTTGGTTGAATCTTCACTGTCTTCCCAGGTCTTCCATACGTGCCTTCAGGCACGCCAGAGCTTGAAGTTCCAACACGAGGTCAGCCCTCTGAACCTGAGCATGGCCCCAGCCCCGGACAAGACACGTTCTGCCAGGGCAAAGCTGATGGGCTCTATCCCAACCCTCGGGAACGGTCCAGCTTCTACAGCTGTGCAGGGGGGCGGCTGTTCCAGCAGAGCTGCCCGGCAGGCCTGGTGTTCAGCTCCTCCTGCAAATGCTGCACCTGGAATTGAGTCCCTAAGGCCCCTCCAGTCCCAGCTTCGAGGCTGGGCCCAGGATCACTCTACAGCCTGCCTCCTGCGGTTTCCCTGTGGGCTGCGATCTGGCTCCTGCAGGCCTCTCTGTGGTCTTCCTTTACCCAGGCTTTCTGCTCTCAGCCCTGCCTCCCTTTTTTCTGGGTCTCCTGGGCTGCCCCTTTCACTTGCAAAATAAATCTTTGGTTTGTGCCCCTCTCCCCAAAGATGTGGTGACTTAAGAGGCTCTCTAAGCACACTGTTGACTCCAAAAACATCCGCAGGTCAGAGCCAGGTGGGAAGGTGGTCGGTGCAGGATGTGCCAGGCCCTGTGGCAGGTCTTGCCTCATGAGTCCATATGCCAGTGGGTGGTTTCCAGTACACAGGTGATGGCAGCCAGAGCACGGCCCCAAGTGCAACACGTTCTTTTGTTATTGGCTCAGAAGCCTGGAAACAGGAGCTTCTGCAGACCTTCACGCAGGTGTTATTCCCAAAATACCACTAGATGGCAGCAGAGAAGAACTTTTCCCTGATTTAAGTGCTCTGCGAGCAGCCACACAACATTACAGTAAGAATTTGGACCCCTGGTACTCAGCGGTCTTCGAGATAAATCCTGTTTGGGCCCTTTGCAGGCCCTATCTCACCTACTGCCCCCGTTCACCAGATGAAGAAGGAACAATGATTATTCTCACTTTACAGGCATTTAAACTGAAGACTGATTCTAACCAATTCTGAGTCCAGAACCAAGGCCTGAAACGGGCCAGAGAGCATGCATACGGCGTCCTGGTTAGATAAAGTCATCCCAACATTCCTGGCTGCTTTGGGCTGCACCTTGATCATTCTGTTTGAAGAAAATCTGCACAAAGCCTAATGACCCAGCCTGTTATTCACTCCAAATTGGTTTCTGGGTGGGACTTGGGAAGGCAGCTGAGGATTGGGACAGGTGAGATGAGGGGGAGGCGGTTTGGCCCCCCACGTGAGTACACCCAGCACCAGAGCACCAGTGCCCTCGTCACTCCGGCAGCCTGCCTGTCCACGGGCATTCTGAAACCTGCTCTCCTCAGTCCAGAGCACAAGCTGCTGGAGCATGTGCTCTGCCCCCTGAGGTCTCAAATGAGGGATACGCCAACCACATCCCAATGAGCTGTTCAGAGTGGAGTCCAGGTGCAGGGGTGACTTCCGGCTTGCTGCACTCCAGCTGTGTGACTTCAGGCAAAGAAGCGGAGCCTCAGTCCTCTGCTGTAGGATGGGAGAACTGTGAGGAGTCAGTGAAGTCCTGCACACCTACCCTATGATCAGTGCTCATTCTCTCCCTCCCTCTTCCCTTCTCAGCCCTTCTTCATCTTCTGTGAGCTGGATATGTCAAGAATTTAGCAAATACTGTAGTCTCCTTTTAGCAGAATGCGCCCTCCTACAAGCATCCAAATAACCAAAGTCCTCCCTGAGTACACAGTCTTACACCTGCACTAGTCTTACCCTCAGGAAAGCATTAGCCACAGCCTCTCTCTGGTCTTCACATCCACCCTGCTCCTCTGCAAACTCACGGCCACTCCCTCAGCTAGAACCAGCATCACCTCATACCTGGACCCACCTTCCACCTGGCCTCCCTGCTTCCTGCCCACCCCCTCTTCTGGTCAGTCACCACACCACAGTTTGATCTTTCTAAAATAGAGAGCTAAGCCTGTCACTTCCCTTGCTGAAAAACTATCAACAGCTTCCCCTGCCCAAAGGAGAAAGTCCCCACCCATCAGCACAGTGTTGAGACCCTTTCTCAGGCCTTCGTGTCTTCTCCGGTCACATCTCCTGATATCCCCACCCCAGTTAAGTTGCTGGGTACCCCTGATGTCAGCATTAACCTCAACCATCAATGTCAGCTCCTCATGTGGGACCCCCACAGCCCTCTGTCACCCGGCTAGCTCAGGCCCACGCCATTTTCTGAATGAATCCTGCCCAGAACAAGAACAATGAGAGCTCCCTAAAAGCCATCAGTGTTCAGATTGTCTCTTTTTGTTTGTTTTTGTTTTGTTTTGTTTTGTTTTCTGTTTGTTTTGTTTTTGTTTGTTGGGTTTTCTTTGTTGTTGTTGTTTTTAAGACAGAGTCTCACTCTGTTGCCCAGGTTGGAGTGCAGTGGTGCGATCTCGGCTTACTGCAACCTCTGCCTCCCAGGTTCAAGCAATTCTCCCACTTCAGCCTCCCGAGTAGCTGGGACTACAGGCATATGCCACCACACCAGGCTAATTTTTGTATTTTTAGTAGAGATGGGGTTGTTGTTGTTGTTTGTTTGCTTGACACAAGGTCTCTCTCTGTCACTCAGGCTGGAGTGCAGAGGCACAATCACAGCTCACTGCAGCCTTGACCTCCTGGGCTCAGGTGATCCTCCCACCCCCCAGGTAGCTGGGACTACAGGCACGCACCACTGTGCCCTGCTAAATTTTGTATTTTGTGTAGAGACAGGGTTTTGTCATGTTACCCAAGCTGGTCTCCAACTCCTGGGCTCAAGTGATCCTCCTGCCTTGGCCTCCCAAAGTGCTGGGATTACAGGCGTAAGCCACAGTGCCCAGCCAGATTGTCTCTTTTGACTCCACCTTGGCCTTGAAGCCCCATGTGGCTGGAGTCTTCCTGCTGCTGCTGAGTTTCTCAGCATACCGCGTGTCTACGCCAGGCCTAGTGTCCAGCTGGACACAGCAGGGACAAGAGCCGGGGCTTTACTTTCCTGAGGCTAACATTCTCTTGGGGGAGGCAGACAATGAACAAACATGAACATAGGACCATTTCAGGCAATAATGAGTGCTGAAAAGGAAACAAGATATGGCTAGAGAGTGAAGGATGGGGGTGAGGGGACTGCTATGCACAGTGTGGTCAGAGAAGGCTCAGTGGAGGCCACATTTGAGATGAGATCCCAAGTCTAAGGAAGATTTGCCCATATACTTTTGAGATCCACAGTCCTCAGGGGTAAACCTGGGTGCAATTCTTCCCTGGCTGCCTTTGTTAACCCAGCTTATAGCACAGAGTCCTGCCTTGGTCCCCTCTTCTAAATGTCCCCAAGAGGCCCTGCCTTGGCCCCATTTCTCCCCTGGCACAGGTGCCTTGTGTAGGCCCTTAGTCTGGTGGCGGTGATCACGGCCCCATGGACAGGTCCTCCAGAGCAATGACTGCTCCCCTATCCCTTATGTCAACTGTCACCTCAATCCCACCTGCCTGGTGCCCTTTTATGTAGCACCGATTGAGGTCAGGGCTCCCGGCTACTGCCCCAACCTGGGGACTGTACCTTCAGAGTCAACCTTTGGTGACTGCCCCAGCCTCTGTCATGCCCTTATGCCCAGGGCATGGTCTGTCTGCGTGGTCTGGTACAACACCCTCCCTCTTCTCTGCTCTAGGTTGCTGGCAGGAAACCACCCTTGGTGTCCCATATCCAATGTGGTGACCTATATCCCAGGAGACCATCGGGAGTCTCCAAACAGGCCATGCCTTCCTCGAGCATGTCTCTAGCTGTGCTTCACATCTGCCTGTGCCATCCTTCCTTTCCCCCCAGGCCACTGCCAGTCACCCTAAGATAGTCAGCTCCGAGTTACTCCTGCAGGAAACATCCTCGGGTGCCCTGGACATCAGTGACTGCCTCCTTGCCACCCTAGATCATTGGGCCACACTGACATATGCTGCCGCCGTGATCTGTGTAGATGTTAGACTCCTCCCCTAGGTTCTGAGCTCCTAAGGTCAAGCACAATGTCTTAAGTGGTCCTCTCCAACCATGACACATGTTTGAGGCTCAGTAAATGTTGGACCATATAATTTCTGACTTTTTTTCTTCTTTCATCCTCGGGCGTAGAAATCACTTAGAGGATTTCCAGACTGAAGTGCTATTTCATGACAAGAGCACTACTCTTCCAAACCCTTCTATTGAATACCACTGACTCTTTTAATATTAGTGTCCAGCCATTAGTCCTGTCCTTCAAAGGGACAGGGGAATTAACATTTGTTGCATGACCAGAGAGCATACTAAACATGTATTAGACATCCAATAAATAGTTACTGAATGAATAGTAAGTGAATTAACCTGTGTCATTTAATCCTCACTGTACCCCTGCAAAGGACGCATCATTTTCTGTTTCCCTTGGATTATACTAGCAGTATGTGGCAAAGCTGCAATTAATTAATTAATTAATTAGTTATTGAGACAGTCTCACTCTGTCGCCCAGGCTGGAGTGCAGTGGTGCGATCTCAGCTCACTGCAGCCTCCGTCTCCTGGGTTCAAGTGATTCCTGTCCCTCAGTCTCCCAGGTAGGTGGGATTACAGGCACATGTCACCACACCCAGCTAAAGTTTTTGATATTTTTAGTAGAGAATGGGGTTTCACTATGTTGGCCAGGCTGGTCTTGAACTCCTGACCTCAAGTGATCTGCCCACCTCAGCCTCCCAAAGTGCTAGGATTACAGGCATGAGCCACCACGCCGGGCCTAAAACTGCAATTTAGATGCCAGTCTAGATGAGACCCAGAGCCCAAGTTTGCTTTCTAGAAGACTGCTGGCTTTTCCTCCCCCAAGTTAAAATCATATGCATTTCTTTTATCTCCTCACCCTGCTATTGGTGTCTAGACCTCAGAGGTCATGAGTGTTGGACACTTCCTCTGTCTCCAGCCATACGCTAATGTTCAGGTCCATTTATCTCTGCTGTCAATCCCGTGGGATCACAGGTGCAGAAACCATGGTGTCCAAGTCAAGCCAGCAGTGGAGTCAGGGCCTGACCCAGGCCCACCCATGTCTTTGGTTGCTCTCCCTGGTGCACCCTCCTTCATGCCTCAGCTCTTGTCCTCTATAATATCTGATTTTATGGTTTACCTAAGTATCTTAATAATGATAAGATATTAAGTAATCTTAATAATGCTTAAAACAATAAGCATTGCCTGAGCATTTGCCATGTGGCTGGAGTTGTGCTAGGGTCTAAGGGAAATGCAGAAATAAACCCTGACCTCATGGTGTTTCCATTTGGTGGGACTGTTGGTGCGGGTCTCCAGGATCAGCTTATCACCAAGGGTCAAAAGATCAACCCGGCTGGTGCAGTGGCTCATGCCTGTAATCCCAGCACTTTGGGAGGCTGAGGCAGGCAGATCATGAGGTCAGGAGTTCAAGATCAGCCTTACCAACATGGTGAAACCCCGTCTCTACTAAAAATACAAAAATTAGCTGGGCATGGTGGCATGTACCTGTAATCCCAGCTACTCAGGAGGCTGAGGCAGGAGAATCACTTGAATCTGGGAGGCGGAGGTTGCAGTGAGCTGAGATCGCACCACTGCACTCCAGCCTGGGTGACAGAGCGAGACTCCATCTCAAAAAAAAAAAAAAAAAAAAAAAAAAATCAACCCCGGGAGAAAGTACAGGTACTTCATTACTGATGCCGTTTGGAGCTGCAGGCTCATGGGGATAATAAGAAACAGGCCAAACCTGTCTTTATTCTTGTTTTTTAAAAATTCTCTGTATACAAACCATTCTTATTGCCTCTACCTAGGGTGAACTTCTTGCTCTCATTGCCCAAGACAATCTGACATATGAAGTTTGAGCACCTATACCGCAAAGTAAATACCACTTTTTATAACAAGACTTTCTCTCTGTGCCCACCAGACTGCCCTGTCAGCCCCACACACTTTAATTATAAACTAGGTCATGCAAGCTTGCATGGCCTTTGGACAGGCACAAATGCTGCTTGAACTGTTAGTGTGTTTGACATTGAGCAATACAGTTTGAAAGGAATTTGGGGCTATTTACTTTTTGGTGGCTTAACCCACTAACGTCTGGGCACCCTCCTTAACAGTGATGACCACTCTTAGCCCGTAAAGAAGAGGCCCCTGTATTCTCCTCTCCCATAACATTCATTGTTACATCTGATACACCTGCTGGAACCCCAGGCAAATTTGACTCCCCCTTTGGCTGGTCAGATCAGGGACCAAACTCTCCATCACACCTTACCTGCAGCAGTGAGAGCTGACACTGTTTATCATTTTAATTTTGTCTCCATTGTAAAATATATCACATTATACCAAAGAGTGTTCAAAACATATATGTTCAGGAACTCTTATGAGTCTGTCACTCAGATAAGGAAACAACATTATTAGCACCTGATGAACAGTGACTGATGTGCTCCTCCCTAATCCCATAGCCCTCTAACTAGATTTTGGTTATTCCTTTTCTTGGTTTTTCCTATAGTTTTACCAGCTAGATGTGCATTTTTTTAAAAAAATTGTTTAGTTTACCCTGGTTTTGAAACTTACATAAATGGAATCATATTATATGGTATCTTCTGTGGCCCAATGCTTCACATGGCCATAACTCATTTTCACTACTGTATAGTATTCCATCATATGAGTATGCCACAACTTATATATTTCACTGTCAACAGGCATTTGGGTTGTTTCTAGATTGTGGCTAATGTGGACAATATTACTATAAACACTCTTGAGCATGTCTCCTAGTGCATATGTGTAGAATTTGCCTGGGAGTAGAATGAATGGGATGTGAATTATGCGCTTGTTCAGTTTTAGCAGGTGCAGGCAACGTGTTTTCCCAAAGTGGTTGTGTAACTTTTCCCTCCCATCAGCAGGATTTTCTTGTATCCCATCCTCACCATTATCATATCATACTTTATACCAACTTGAGAGGTGTAAAATGGTATCCTGTTAGAGTTTAAACTTGCATTTTCCTAATTACTCATTAGTTTCAGCATCTTTTCCTATACCTATAAGCAATATGTGTTTGTCTTTTTGTGAATAGTCCAATGTGTCTCTTGTCATTTTTCTCTTGGGTTGTTTATATCTTTCTTATTGAAATGTAGGTGTTCTTTCCATGCTCCGAACACAAATCCACTCATGGTTGCAGGTTTGGCTAAATCTTCTGGGCTGAGGCTTAGCTTTTCATTCTCCTTAGGTGCCTTTTAAAGTAGTCAGATTTACCAATCTTATTCTTTACGGTTTTTACTTTCTGCATCTTGAGAAATTTTTCTCTAGTCTGAAGTCAAGAGCTGTTTTCCTATATTATCTTCTAAAAGTTTTGTAACTTTTTTCCCACTTAAGCCTTTAGTCTTACTGAAATTGCCGTTTAAATATGCTGTAAGGTTGTATCTAATTTTATTTTTTCTATATGGATAACCAGTTATTCCAGCACTATTTATTGAATAATCTATCCCTTTCATACTAACCTACAATACCATCCCTGAAACAAATTATGTTTCTGTACACACATGGGAATCTTTCTGTTCCATTGGTGTATTTTTCTTTTGCTGCCCTAATAACTCACTATCTTAATTACTAAAGTCTTATAATAAATCCTGATATTTATTACAGCAAATCTTTATACTGTGTTCTTTGTTTCAGAAATGTCTTGGATGTTCTTAACACTTACTTTTCCATGTACATGTTAAAATTATATTGCCAAATTCCATTAAAAATTCTGTCCAAGTTTTGATTGTAATTGCATTGAATCTGTAGATTGAGAAGAATTGGCAACTGCATAACATTAAGTCTCCTTATCTAAAAACATGGTATATCTATTTAGTTGTCTTCTACTTCTTTTTTTAATCTTTTCTATTTATAATAGAGACAGGGTCTCCCTATGTTGCCCAGGTTGGTCTCAAACTCCTGGCCTCAGGCAATCCTCCCACCTCAGCTTTCCAAAGTGCTGGGATTACAAGTGTGAGCCACTGTACCTCGCCCTAGTTGTCTTCTTAAATATATTTTAATAAAATTTTATAAATTTTTTCCTAAAGGTCTCATACATCTTTTATTAGATTTATTCCTAGGTATTTTAAATTTTTTATTACTGTTATAAATTTTATCCATGGTAAAAATCAAATTTTCTAACTAACTGTTGTTGGTGTATGGTAATACCACTTTTGTATGTTGATGTTGTATCCAGCAACTTTTCCAACTCTCTGATTAAGTTTGATGATTATTCTGCAAATTCTGCACAGCATTCTATGTAGATAGTGATGTCACATCATCTGCAGAAATAAGTTTTGTTTCTTCCATTCTAAACCATATACCTTTTGTTCATTTGTCTTGCAAACTGCTCTAAGACATCCAGTACAGTGGTGAGTGTAAGCAGTGATAATGGACCTTTTTGTCTTGTTCTTGGCCTGAAAGAGGATGCTTTCAATATTTCAATGTTAAATACGCCATTTATTGTAGGTTTTGCATAGATGCCTTTAATAAGACTAAAGAAGTGCTTCTACTCTTAATTTGCCAAGAGTTTTTATAAGAATGGATATGAATTTTGTCATATGGTTTTCCATTTATAAATTTTTGCTTTTATTCTGTTACTAAAATAAATCATATTCATTTTCCCCTGTTAAATTCATCTTACACTCCTAGGATTAAGCCAGCTTGGTCATGCTATATTAATTTTTTTTGGACTTTGCTGGATTGGTTTATTTTTTTCACATTTTCACACATATATTAGTAAGATGGACCTGCATATTTTCTTTCTTACACTCTAGGAAGTCCTCGGCACCCCCAGCTGTTGTCCAGGCCAATAATAAACTGACCTGAAGTATCAAGGTTCTGGGATATCAAGCTGGGAAGGTCCCCTCATTCTATTTTTTGATGGATGTGTTGAAAGGACTTATCTGCTCCTTGAACATTTGGTAGCAGCCACCAGTAAAGCCATCAGCTCAATGCTTTTTTTTTAAGGATAATTTTTAACTGACACCAATTTAGTGTCTTTGGTGGCTACAGGACTATTGCGTTTTCTATTTTCCCTCTAGTAGGTAGAAAGCTGAAACTCTCTGTCCCTTCTTAGGCCAAGATCCTCCTCTTTCTTCCCAAATGATACTGAGGGTGGTAGGAAGTGGCATTAGAACTTGCTTTTGTCTTACTCAGAACTCAGCATCTCTGTTTCCTGTGCAAGAGCCCTTATTTGGCGTAAAATCGAGGTAGTTGCTAGTGATCTCTCCCTCCCATCTGTCCCTCTTAAGTGTCCCTGGAGAGGGATAGAGCAGATGCCATAAACCTGTGATTCTCCCAGAAGGCAAGGAGTGAGACCAGATTGTTGAAAGTGCCATGAATAATTAAGAACCTTCTGGGGAAGTTGTTCATCTTGAGGCACTGCCCTCACTTCTCTCACTGAAGGAATCCACAGATTCCCCCAGGGATCTCCAGAGGATCCAGGCTCAATAAACCTGCTTCCTGCATTCTTCCCTCCCTTCTTCTCCCCTGGCTCCATGTCCACCCCCACAGGTATAGCCTTTCCCTACATTGTGTTAAAGCAAACTAACTATGGCCTGAGAAGGACTCCATACTTCCAATATTTGGGTCCTTGTAACTGTAACCTAGCTTAATAGACAAAATTGAAAACCTAACTTAGTAGTGTGTACCTGTAACAATAGCTGAGTGTTGGCCAATCCCAGCGGCCATACTTCAATTACTCGTATGCTGCTGAATGTTCAAACTGCGTTCAAATAAGGCAAACGCCAAGTTGTAACCAATCTCACTGTTTCTGTGCTTCACTTCCAATTCCTCTACTTCACTTTACCTTTTTTGTCTATAAATTTGTTCTGTCCACGAGGCACCCCTGGAGACTCTGAATCTGCTGTGATTCTAGGGGCTGCCCAATTTGTGATTTGTTCATTGCTCAATTAAACTCCTTAAACTCCTTCGGCTGTAGTTTGTTTTTTGTTTTGTTTTGTTTTGTTTTGTTTTGTTTTGTTTTGTTTTGTTTGAGACAAAGTCTCACTCTGTCGCCCAGGCCAGAGTGCAGTGGCGTGATCTCGGCTCACTGCAACCTCTGCCTCCCAAGTTCAAGTGATTCTCCTGCCTCTGCCTCCTGGGTAGCTGGGACTACAGGCACATGCCACCACAGCTGGCTAATTTTTGTATTTTTAGTGGAGATGGGGTTTCACCATGTTAGCCAGGCCTGTCTTGAACTCCTGACCTCAGGTGATCTGCCCTCCTTGGCCTCTCAAAGTATTGGGATTACAGGAGTGAGCCACCACGCCCAGTTGAAGTTTTTCTTTTATCACTTGTAAATGCCATTGAAGATGCCAGTTTTCCTACAGTATAAGGCTCTCACATGGGAAATGCATGTCCCTTGACTCTAGGGCCTGCTGTCGCTGAGTTTGGGGGGAACTGAAGGGGACCCTGGCTAAGACAGCAACTCCATCAGAGATGCAGAATGGAAAAGGTGGCAAAGCAGTAGACAGAGGCGCGTCTGAAAGGTTGGTGGAGCTAGGTGCAGCTGCAGGGTCTCCCGGCAACCCCCTCCTCCACACTGTGTTTTTTCTAGGCCTCCTCCCCAGATGCCACCACCTGGTCTAGGCTAGATTAACTACTAACAAGCGCTCTTTATGCTCATTCAACCTCTTCCTGTTCGTAAAGCCCATTTCCCCTTGTTCAGAGCTTGGTGCCAAGAGAAAGTAGCCAGATCCCTCTTAATTAATTCAGGCATTAGGGCAACAAATGTGTTTCAAATATATCTCAAGGAAAGAAACAACCCTTCCAAAGGTCTACACCGACATTTGTCTTGGGCCTCGCCTCATTTCGCTCAGGGTGGGAGTGAGGAAGGGAGAGCATGCAGACATTCCCGTCATTCCTTGGCACCCCCTCCACAGGCATGTGGGATCTTGGGGGCTTAGGATGGCCCCAGCCCCACCCACTCCCTCCTCCAGGGTGTCCTTGCCATTCCCAGCTGTCACCCGGGCCAATAATAAACTGATGAGGCCAGGCAAGCAGAAGCCCAGGCTTAGGTGAGGACACCTCCCAGTCCCCCATCCACGCAGCCGCTTCACCCTTGGAGATCACACTCCAAGGGGAGACAGTAAAGGGGTCACCTGAGAAGGGGGGCATCTAGAGGAAAGGGACAAGGGCCCAGTGTCCACAACTACTGCCATTACCACCGCTTGTCCTTGGCCTTTGTCCGAAGCAGAGCAGCAGGGACACGGGGGAGCCAGGCCACCCAAACCAGCCCAGACCCACCCACTGGTGCCCTTGTTTCCCTAAGTTCCTTCTTGGCATCTAGGGTAAGATAGTCAAGCTGTAGCTTTAGTTCATATGACCTTACTTGGGCCTCCTTAGAGGTGGAAATCTCCACCCTCTCCATGTTTAAAGTTAACTCTCTGTGTGCACATGTAGCTTATCTGTGCCCACGATTAAGTCCTGGGCTGCCTTCTGCTACACAACCCAGCGCTACGTCACTCAACCCTGGAGTATGAGGGTACTTGGCTCCGTAACACGAGCCAGGGCAGGGCTTCATGCTCGACATCTGGGATCCCTAAAGTCAGAGTACAGAAGGAATGTCCCCCCACCATCTTCCTACTGTCATCACCTGGACGCAAAGGTGACTCGGTATGGAGGGAAGATCACGAGGTCTTTACCCCTTGGGCAAGTCACTTCTCATCCCAAGTCCTCTGTGTCCCATTGTACAGTGGTCAGGTTGGACTAGATGACCTACTGGCCACAGCTAGCCACGACCAGCCACTGCGTACCTCTTCTCAGAAAATAAGGAAAGCAAGGGAGGGCCAGAGTCTCCACTTGGCATCAAGCATCACCTCTTCACCCTGATCCCCCAACCAGAAGGCTCCTTGCAATATCATCCTGAGCTAAATGTGGGAGACTTGCTCTATGGCTTCCTCCTCCTGACACATGTGTATGCATGTGCGCAAGCACACACACACACCACACCCTTGTGCAACACGCGTGCTTGCAGAGGAAACTTGTCCTTTCTTGGCCAAGCACAAGGGCCTGCAACAATGGGAGGGTGTCTTACATTGCACTTCACACCAGAGCCTATCCTTAGAGATTCCTCAGGGTCTCAGTCTGCACTAGCTGACCCCACAGGCCTTCCTTGGCCTTCCACCTGTCAGGTTCCACATCTGCATCAGCCACTGAGCTGCAGCCAGCCAGCGGTGGAGCCGCATGCCCAGGCTGAGCTCCAGAGCATCCCCACAGTGACTCAGGCCACTGACCTTTGAACACATCCAGACCTCCCCTCTGCCAGCAGAGAGATCTCCCGACACACCAGACCCCAAATGCCTTGAGACAATCTCTTTCTAATCCCTTAATCCAGTGGTGGGAGCCATTTTCTATTAAGGAACAGTGACCTCAGTGGAAAATCATACTCATACGAGGGCCACATCACTGTATAAAATTACTGAAGTTCGGCGTGGCTGCTGCTGTTTCTTTTTAATTAAGAAAGATGTAGAAAACATTAAGAACACCTGATTTTTAAAGGAAGACAAAATCATGCAAAATAAACATGACCAATATGTTAAAATATGTTTTCCAAATTTGAGGCAGTTGAGATGATGTGACTTAAAAGAATGTAAAGGAAAGAAAGAGTGAGAAATTGTGGTAGGAAGAGGAGAAAGACAAAAAAAAGATAAGGAAAACATGAAAAGCTGAGAAAGGGCAGACCAGTGGAAAGGAGAGGGAAAGAGGGCGATGAGGTGAGGAGCAGCAAGGAGGGCTTGTTAAGCCCAGTTGCTGGATCATTGCTTTCTGCTCCATGCTTCTTGTCAACGCTAATCTTGTAAGGCTGGTTTTCAGATTATTACCTGGATTGTAGGCTACCACTTACACAAAGTCACTTGGTAGATGCTCATTTCTATTATACCATTTCATCTTTGCAAGAACTCTAAAAATTAGGCTTGAGAAAAGCAAGACCTAGAAAAGTTGCCCAAGCTCACACACCGTAACAATTGGTCAGGACTCCAATTCATCTGCAGATCAAAGCTTCTGCTGCTGACACTATACCATTTCTATTTTCTACCTTGCCATTATCTTCCTGTTGAACTGTTGATGATCTTTGTTCATTGTCCCCTTGATCACCCTGAGGCAATGAACAAATGATCCAGCTACTCTTTCCTTTCTTCTGTTCTCTGAACCCATTAAACTCGTCCCATCTCTATTCCCCACCTGCCCTGACCTCAAAGCTTGGTCTGATCTATTCTCTCTTCCTGGACTTCCATGCCCAGATCTTCCCATGGCAACCCAGCTTACCCTTCAGGTCTCCCCTAAAGCATCATTCTTTCAGAGAGTCCTTTCAACCACCTCCCTGTCACTCTCTCACATCATTCCAAATTGTTTTTTATCATGGCACTGCTGCGCGATGTTTTTTTGTGTGTTTGTTTTTGCTGTTGACTATCCATCTTTCTGGGCTAAAAGAGAAACTCCATGTGAGCTGAACTTCATCAGCCTTGTTTCTTACTGTATCTCCAGAATCTAATGTTATTTCTGGCAAACAGTAGATGCTTAATATGTGTTTGTTGAATGAATGAGTGAATAAATGAACTGCTCTCTATCCCTTTATAGACTCTGCTCTTAGCTGTTAGTGGTGCATTTTTGTACAGAACCAATAAATCAATCCCTAGGTTGCATTTCCCATATCAATCAGCTCAAGTTCTCCTCTGCAACTCTAATCAAAACTCATTCATTCCACAAGCATGTCCAAACTCTTGGCTGAGATTGTGGATGAAAATAAACGAGATTTGACTCTAGATTCAAGGCCTGAGCTTCTGGAGTTGATAGAGTTTAGAAGGGAGGGGATAAAGCATGCCTACAAATATTATAATTCAAGATTAAATGAATCATAAACAATTAAAAAAGAACAAATTAAATATGTTCAGAGGAAATTTCCTCTGGTTGGATGATCCATGGGGATGCTAACGTAAATAAACAGCAGAGCCGAGTTCAAGCTTTGAATGAGGGTTCAGACCTCATTGCAGTCTCAGGCAGTCAGCCATGAGACTTAGAGCCATGACCTCAGATTGAAGGCCAGAGTGTGTCCAGACTGGACCAGGCACGCGAAAAGGCAGCAGGGGATAAGGATGGAGAGAGAGGCTGAGGCCAAACTGTCCAGGTTTGTGGACTTCACATAGCCATGGGAGAGAGTGAACTGCATGGGCATCGTGACCCAGGCAGCAAAGTAAACCAGCAACCCAGCCGCTGCACTTGCAGCTGACAGGAGAGAAGGGGGTTGGTGCAGGACCCTCACCCGCAGACCCAGGGGTTAACCAAGTTTCTGTCTGAGAAGCTCAGCGGGGCAGATTTCTCTCCTTTCTTAGTAATGTGAAATGTAAGCTGGTCAACAAGCATGATTTCTCAACAGCAGGAAATGAGGCAACTGTTTTTGAGACAGCATCCCACCCTGATGGAGGGCAAGGCTTCAGGCTGTGGTCATTTTCATGGCAAGTTAATCCTGGTTATAGAAAACACTTCTCCTGAGGAGGCTGGCCTGTCAGGGAAGGGGTGGAGACCGGGGGGCCTGGGGTAGGAATGGGAATGAGGAAGGAGCAGGCTCCATGTTGTTACTCATGAGCGGTGGGGGCTTTGCTGGAAGAAGATCGGGGAGTGTGGAGAAACTGGAGGCCCACTAGGAGGTGGGGTGGGAGGCTGGCGGTGAGCAGAAGGGAAGGAGGTACAACGAGCTTCAAGGGGACTTGGAGGTCTCAGGGAAGGATGCCAGACCTGGAATAGTTCCAGGTCTCTGCCTTTTTTCTTTTCCATTTTTCGACAGAGTCTCGCTCTGTCTCCCAGGCTGGAGTACAGTGGCGCAATCTCGGCTCACTGCAACCTCTGCCTCCCGGGTTCAAGTGATTCTGCCTCAGCCTCCTGAGTAGCTGGGATTACAGGTGCCCACCACCACACCAGGCTAATTTTTGTATTTTTAATAGATACAGGGTTTCACCATGCTGGCCAGGATGGTCTTGATCTCTTGACCTCGTGATCTGCCTGCCTTGGCCTCCCAAAGTGCCAGGATTACAGGCGTGAGCCACCGCGCCCGGCCCTCTGCATCTTTTCTCTCCACCTCTCTGAGGCCCATGGCCCCTCCCAGACTCAGTCATAGCCCTAGCTTCTGAGACCTGGGACCACAGACATTTCTTCTAGTTCCTTCTCCTGGGCCCATCTCTATAAATACTTTACCATATTGCATTGTAAGTATTGGCTCAAACAGCTGCCTCCTATATAGACCCTGGGCCCCTTGAGGGCAAAGGCCCCATCCCCCTCCTCTGCTGGCCCTAGCACCTGGAACAGTGGGGCTGAACCTGCAGGTCCTGTGGATGTCGGGCTGAATGATGTAGTTGCTGTGGTACCTTCTGGGTCTCTTCCACCTCCACCTGATGTCTAAATGTCAGGATGCCTCAGGGCCTGGGCATGGGCTTCTGCCCTTCTTGCTCTACGTGAACTCATCCATTCCCATGGCTTTAAATAGCATCTTGATGCCAATGACTCCCACATTTATGTATCTCCAGCCTAGACCTCTCCTCCGAGTTCCAGATGCATGTATCCACCAGCCCGCTTGCTCTCTCTATCCAGATAAAACATAAACAGCTCTTTAATATGGCTGAGACAGACCCCCTACCCTAAAACTTATCCCCACCCCTCAAATTCCTCACACTAAACAATTAGCACAACCTTGTCCACCTTGCTAAAGGTAGGACTCACCGGGTGGTTCCCGGTCCTTCTATTCCCTCATCCTTTTACATCCAACTCATCAGTAGGTATGCGGATGTTGCCTCCACAGAAAGTCCATAGTCCACCCTTCTTCCCACCTCCATGCCCCCAGCCCAGGGCAGGCCACTGCATCTCTTGCCTGGACCTTGTTAATAGCTGCTTATGCTCATGCCTCTTCCACTCTTGCCACACCCCAAATCTATTCTCTACAGAGACACCAGAGTGACTTTCCGAAACACAAACTTTATCCTGGACTGCCTGTTTAAATGCACAGAGGACAAAACCCCTCTGTGGTTTCCACAGGCTTCAGGACCCAGACCTGCCTCTCTCCTCTGGGCCTCTTGCCTCTCTCCACCTCCCCAATCTACTCTAGCCAGCTGGTCAGCTCGCTTGTGCTTTACTCTTTTTGTTTTCAACAAGCTAAGCTCTTTCTCACCTCTGGGACTTTGCATATGGCGTTCTCTGCCTGGATCATTTTCTCTCTTCTTAAGGTAGCTGACTCCCTCTCATCCCTCAGATTTCTGCTCAAGATCACCTCCTCAGAGAGGCCTCCCTGACTGTTCTAACTAGAGCAGGTCCCACTCCTCACTCTCCCGAACTTAGCCCAGGTCTTGGCACCTAATAGGGGCTCAGTAACTCTTTCCTGAAAGAATGAGCAGATGCTGCCCTTAGTCCCAAGCAGACTCCTGTGAGCTCTTTAGTTTCTCCTTCTAAGCCACCAAGAATTCACTCTCCTTTCCCCTTATTTTTAAGTTTTCTCAAAACTTCCCTCATAAACACCATATTGTCGAGTTTCTTTCTCCCCCTAAAATAGCTGCAGAACTGGACAAAGACTGGCTATTCGCTTCCTAGCTGTCCCTTTCGGTTTCAGGGTTTAAATGCTAGTCATTGCAGGGGAACAGTGGGGAGAATGGAAAATTACCATCAGGGAGAAGTGGCAGAATCCAGGGACTGACCGTGTTCTTACACCCGTGGTCCTCAGTCTATAGTTAGCTTCTGACTTCCTTTCTTGGCAAGATCTATACCAGCTATCTAGGACAGTCCTGATTTCTACTGTTCTGTCCTATTGTCCCACTGTGTATCATGAATTTTCTTACAATATGGGCTTCATCTCTTTTTCCTCCCACGCTCCTTTTATCCCACGAGAGCAGCCTTAAACAGCCCCCGCACTCAATGTTGAAAGAGCTGAATTCGGTTCAAATCTTGCTCAACCACATAAAATCTGCACGACTTTGGGCAAAGCACTGATCCTCTCTCAGCTTCCGTTTGCTCACCTACTGAGAGGGATAAGGCCAACAGCTCCATTCCAGGATCTGGCGGGGGGCGGCGGCGGGGGGGCGGCGGTGACTGGAATAGCATGTGTTGAGCACTTGGCACAAGTCTCCCTTGCCCCTCAGGATAAATAATGGAGTGAATTAGTGTTTCAGCCAAAGGACTCTGGGCTCCAGTGAGTAATGTAATGCTTTACCCAAACAGTGGGAGTGTAGAAGTGATTTGGATGTTAGGGGACTGTTATATTTTCTCAGTTCAGTTGTGGCTTGAGTGATGAGTCAGGTCATGTCTGCAGACAGAGAGCTCTGTCTCCTTAAAGAGGAGGTGCCCAGCTCCAATCCCTGGGGAAAGGTTGTATCTTTATTGGAAACCAGAGCTCAGAAGACTAGCCTTAGGGAGATGGAAGAGGGCCCCGACTTGGAAGTAGGGATGCATCCTTCAACAGGGGTCCCTGAACAGATGGCGCCCTCCGTGTGGAATCAGGAGTCAAGCATAGCTTGAAGGTCTGACAGTCCGGGACCCACCTCGAAGCGTGCACTTCCCCTGCCTCACCCTCAAGCCTCCCCTGAGTCTTATCTGAATGCCTTGGCTCAGGCTCCGCTTTTCAGGGGGAGGACTGTGCCACCTCCTGGGCCAGAGTGTTAAGGGGTGACCAGTGCCCCTGAGACCACCTTGGCTACAACCTCTTAAGGGAAAGGTGCCTCTTAGTGAATCTGAGTGACAGCACAGGGATCTTGCAGTCCAGCTGCTTCTTCCTCCCCACCAGGGAGGTCTTCACCCAGTGCCAACCTGGGTAGGCCTGCCTCGAGCTTATTTTTATTGAGGGAGCTGGCACTTTCTTTCAAATATCAGGGGCATTGCAGACCACGCAGGTTTCCTCTCCTCCAGGCCCTTACCTAGCAGGAGAAAGGTCACTTTCAGGCGTGTCCTCATACTCCCTGCACTCAGGTCGGCTTTGGTCCATGCCTGGTCAAAGGAAGCCTGGAGACTGGGCTCCAGGACAGGCTCTGTCTTTAGCAGCCAAGTGGCTTGGAAAGGTCACCTGCTCTCTGCTTCCTCATTGTCAATGGGGAAAACAATCTCTGTATTTGTTTTCTGTGGCCGCTGTAACTAATCACCACAAATTATAATGACTTAAAACAGCACATATTTAATATCTTACAGTTTTTTGAGGTTATAAGCCTAAAATAAGTTTGATGAGGCTAAAATCAAGATGTCCACAGGGCTGTGTTCCTTCTGGAGTCTCCAGAGCAGAATCCATTTCCCTGCCTTTCTAACCTTCTAGAAGCTGCCCGCATCCCTTGGCTTGTGGCTCCTTCTTCCATCTTCAAAGCACATCACTCCTACCTCTGCTGCCCTTGTCACATTCCCTTTTCTGTGCCTGACTCTCCATCGTCCACTCATAAGGACCTTTGTGATTACATTGGGCCCACCCAGATAATCCAAAATAACCTCCCCAACTAAGACTCTTAACTTAGACACATCTTCAAAGTCTCTTTTGCCATGTGCGGTTACATGTTCTTAGATTCTGGGGTCTAAGACACAGACATCTTTGGGGAGCCATTATTCTCTCTACCACAACCTCCTTACTACATAAGCTGTTCTCAAATCGCATCCGTCTCCGAGGCTTCAGGAAGGACCTTCTCATCTCATCGCAGGCCAAAGGGCCTGGTCCCCTAAGGGTGAGGCCCGGTCCCCTAAGTACTCCTAAGGATGGAGAGTCTGTAGATACCTTTATTTGCCTGTGTTCTTTGTTTGGCTGGTTTTGCTTTTATTTTTATTTATTTATTTTTATTTTTTATTTTTGGAGACAGGGTCTTGCTCTCACCCAGCCTGGAGTGCAATGGCAAGATCTCAGCTCACTGCAACCTCTGCCTCCTGGGTTCAAGCGATTCCCCTGCCTCAGCCTCCCAGATAGCTGGGATTACAGGTGCGTGCCACCATACCTGAGCCATTTTAGTAGAGTCAGGGTTTCACCATGTTGGCTAGGTTGGTCTCAAACTCCTGACCTCAGGTGATCCGCCTGCCTTGGTCTCCCAAAGTACTGGGATTACAGCCATGAGCCACTGCACCCAGGCTAGTTGCCTGTTTTAATGTTGAAGGCTCTTAAAGGGAGTTATAACTGCTACCTGACCCATCTCCGTTACGGCAAAAGGGATCCATGTAGCTCTGCTGTATGCGTTTTCCAAATTCAGTGTTTAGTGGGGGAGCCACAGAATCATCTCAACTGCAGAAGGTGGAAATCTCACGGGAGAGCCAGAAATGAAGCTGGGGTTGGAGAAGGGCAACCGGCCTCCTCAGAACACCTGCTCCATGCCAGACCCTCACCTGCATACCTCAATGGATTCTTACCACAATCCTGTGAAGAGCTGAGGCTCAAGGGTGCTGAGTCATGCTAACAAGGTCAGCAAGTGGCAGAGCCGAATGGGGGTTGGGGACTTTTTCTGATTCTACCACAGGACCGTGTGGGGTTGGGGTCACCTAGGCTCTGGCTTTGTACATTGCCAGTGCTCCTCTTATCCTGGCATCAAAAACAATTCCAAGGAGAGGACGGTTGTTTATGGTGAACAGGGCTATTTAGACAGGTTAGAGCTGTAAATTTGTAGATGGGATTTAGAATGTATGGAGAAGGAGTGTTTGTGGGGTGTGTGTGTGTGTGTGTGTGTGTGTGTGTGTATTTCATTAACCTCCACTTACTTCTGCATACCGAATGGAGAGGAGAAGGAGGATCATCCAGTGGATTGGAGTTTAAGATCGTCAACAAGACATCACTAAGAACACCTTTTGCATGCCCTATAGATAAGTGCAAAGCATCCCTCAGAACAGTGGTTCGAAATCACAATCACCATCCAGAGAGATGTGTTAGAGACATGGGTCCTTGGGTGAAAGAAATCTGTTGAGAGAGTCAGGCCCTCACCCAAACATGGCTATGGGAAGTTCAGCAGACAGAGACACAACCCCTGCCCTCAGGAGGCACCAGATCTGAAAAGAAAAGGAGGCGAGAGTCCCTACCTTCAGGGAGATCCTAAAGTGTGTGGCAGATGGAAGAGACAGCCCTGCCTTCAGGGAGCCTCTAGTCTGAGAGGTAAGATGAGACACATGGGCACTAAAACACCACCATAGACACAGGTGTTCCCAAAACTCACAGGCCCAATTGTTGTAAGAACACAGTCAGAGGATAGAGCAATTAGATGTGAGCCTGTGAAAGAGGGAAGGTTCCAGAAGAAGATGAGTCTGGAACAGAGAGAGGAATCACTGAAGTGAGGAGTGGGCACCAGAATAGGGGTTACTCTGTGAAGGCGGGAGCAAGTCAGTCGATCCCTGGGATGGGGGACACCCAGATCAGCTTGAGTGGCCATCACTTCTTTAACAAGATGGGCCAAAACCAGGGTCCGGAAAATACATACACACATGGCTGCTCCAGGGGCCTTCAGAGGGGTGAAGACCGCCGGCCCCGACTTCTAGATTGGTTCCTTACCCCGCTTTCACTCCCAGTCCCCTGCCCATGGCTGCTGTGTGCCAGAAAGCACAGGCCCTGGGAGTCACTGCTCCCTTACAGGAGAGGCCGCCTGAACACAGTTGCCCCACATCCAGGCAGAGATGGGGCGCAGGGCCACGTTTCACCCTGTCTGCTAACCAGGAAACTGATTTCAGGCTGGCTAAGGGGACCCTTGTACAATCACTTGTCTATTATCTTCACGTGGCTTCTCCAGAGAGACCAGGTTTTCATGGCCCTATGAAGGACGGTCAACTTCAGTTCAGTTTAGTTTAACAAATGTGTGCTAAGCATTGCTGACACTTTGCCCTATTTCCAACATGACTCAGCACTTCACATACCATGGTAGGAAAAAAAAACCAACAGGGTCGCCCTGACTGGTTCTGGTCCCCAAAATTAGCCTTGACTATTTCCCAGAAACTTGGCCTCTCTAACAAAAACCATTTGATCCCTGAGTTTTGCTCTGCTGAAGTCTGAGGATACGTTGTGACTCTGATGACCATGTGAGGAAGTTGCTGTTTTCCACTGTGAAGAAATGGTACCAAAGTGAACACGGTCATCTAGGCCATTTGGGACTTTTTCCTTGAAACATTTGTGCTTTGTATTTGGTGAGCCAGTTTTGTTTGAAAGCTGACTCCCTTCCACTCTTTGCAAGTGAAAGTTTGTTTTCTTCTCTTTTTTTTTATAGCTAACAATAATTTATTGTATATTTCAAAATAGCTAGAAGAGTTGATTTGAAGTGTTCATTGTTTTCTTTTCTTTTCCAAATGTATTAGTCTCTGGTCCTCCTTTGACAACTTATTCCTGTAGGTTCTACAAAGCTATTGGCCGCCTGGCTCCAAGCAAGGGAGCCAGCAAACAGGTGGAACTGACAGTGCACATTACCCCTTGGATCTGATCTGCAGCCCACCTCCTCTGGCTCCTCTGAAATGTCTCCTGTGCAACGATAGAGCTAAACCAATTCTTGCCAAGTCTGTTTCTGGTTCTGGTTCTGATGGTGCGTAGCCAATTGTGCCCACATTGGTAGCAGCAGGAGTGGAATCTGGGTTTGATGCTATGGCCTGACCATGACATGATTTCTGTCAGGATCAGCAGATGAGGTTTCTGGAATCTGACTCCCCTGGTAGTATTTTCAGGGTGAATATGTTTGTCCAAGGATTCCGAGACTTCTTGGAGTTTGAGAATACAGGGTTGAAGAAATTGTTTGACGTCTCTATGACTGTTGGAATTATCTGTGGTATGTATTTCATGTTGGCGTCAGTAGGTTCTTTTCATTCCACGCTCAGTCCTCATCCTTAAGTTCTGACTTTTAAAGTTATTATGGCCCAAATAGCTATTGATAGCTACAAAGGTAAAATTCCTATAGCTAAGATAAAAGGAAAATCAGCTTTCATTAATTTCTCTAAATAATTAAATGATGCTGGGTGCTGTGGCTCACGCCTGTAATCCCAGCACTTTGCGAAGCTGAGGCAGGAGGATTGCTTGAGCTCAGGAGTTCAAGACTAGCCTGGGTAACACAGTGAGATCCCATCTCTACAAAAAAATGTTTTAAAAATTATCCAGGCAGGGGGGTGTGCATCTGTAATCCCAGCCTGTCAGGAGGCTGAGTTGGGAGGATCACTTGAGCCTGGGAGGTTGACGATGCTGTGAACGGTGATCATGCTACTACACTCTGGCCAGGCATCAGAATGAGACCCTGTCTCAAAAATGAATTAGGCCAGGCACGGTGGCTCACTCCTGTAAGCCCAGAACTTTGGGAGGCTGAGGTGGGTTAAGCACTTGAGACCAGGACAAGGGCTTCCCTCTATAAGCTGGCTTTGGACCTGTTAGACTGAACCAAGGGACTAACTCAGATTCTCTAGAGTGGTTTTGGTCTAGATTCTAGAATAGGGGTCAGAAAACTGGCTGTCAGGTTTTTTTTTTTTAATAAAGTTTTATTGGAACACAGTCATGCTCCTTGGGTCAGTATTCTCATGGCTGCTTTCTTGCTACAAGTTCGAGACTAGCCTGGCTGGCATGGCAAAACCCTGTCTCTACTAAAAATACAAAAGAAAAAAAAAATTAGCCAGGTGTGGTGGTGCACACCTATAATCCTGGCTATTCAAGACGCTGAGGCACAAGAATTGCTCGAGCCTGGGAGGTGGAGGCTGCAGTGAGGTGAGATCACACCACTGAATTCCAGACCGGGTGACAGAGCAAGACTCTGTCTCAAAATAATAATAATAATAATAATAGTTAATCAAACGATTTAAAAATAATGTCTCTTCAGAAATGTGTATATGAGGTTAAAAAGGGAGCATTATTGCAAGGATACGTACATAAAAAGAGAGAGATTGCGCTGCTAAATTCAGAAGGAGATCTCCAAATTACTCAGATTTTCGACAGTGATGCTTCTTCTTAAAAGGCCTAATGGGACTTAATTATATGTCTTATCATATGTCATTTATTTCAAATGTTGTCTCTAGGTTTAAATATCCTTGTCAATTGGTGACATTCTTACCCATAAAGATAAAATTAAGGCCCTGGAGATTTGTTAATGTCCCACTCTCTCATACAAATTGATTGCACATTATACCTTAATGAAAGACTCCATTCTCCTCCATTCTAGCTGATTAACCAGAACCATTTAATTTTATTATAAATGGATGGTATTTCCATTTTCCTTCCATATACTAAAGGTTCCTGCTACAAGCTAAAGAACAGGACTATTGATATCACAGGACATAAACACCCATGGACAAGGGCTTCCCTCTATAAGCTGGCTTTGGACCTGTTAGACTGAACCAAGGGACTGACTCAGATTCTCTAGAGTGGTTTTGGTCTAGATTCTAGAATAGGGGTCAGAAAACTGGCTGTCAGGTTTTTTTTTTAATAAAGTTTTATTGGAACACAGTCATGCTCCTTGGGTCAGTATTCTCATGGCTGCTTTCCTGCTACAAGGGCCATGTTGAGTAGTTGCATACAGAGTGAGAGCAACTGATCAGAAAGTACACAATTTTATAGAAGAAAGTTTGGTCTACCTAATGCAAGACCAATAAAACAAAAATGAATTACCTAGGACTAAGTGGATTAAGAATTGGTTTCATTATGATTGATATTTTATTTTAATTAATATCAGAAAAAAAAATCTGCTTACCCTATCTCTCATTCTCAATTTAACATATACCTACACAAACTGGAGTAAGGCACTCTTTTAAAAAAGATTTTAATAATATATTTTATTTGACTCAATATATCCACAATATTAACATTTCAACATGTGGTCAATCTAAAAATTATTAATGAGAGAGCTAACCTTATTTTTTCAACCCATGTCTTCAAATCCAGTGTTGGTTTTTATACTTACAGCACATGGAAGCACTCTTTAAATGTCACTTCGTCCCAATTGAACTTTCAAATTTCAAAAGAAAAAACAATCCCATGGGAAATCTTAAAATAGATTATAAACTAGTATATCATCAGGACAATTTTGAAAGAAGAAAAAAAAACCCTGCATTTCCTGGCAGGCTAGCAATATTAACAAATATGGCAATCTTAAAGAAAATAGCACGGATATAATACTTCACACATAAAAGCAATTTCTTCCCAGCTCTAGGGGCTTTACAAAGCCTCAGGTCAGAAGTTCACTGTGCAGCCTGATCAGATTATAATGACCTGTGTCAACTGGACTTGTCTACAGAACAGTACTCGTAACTCCCGCAGCCTTTGTTACAATCTTGTGTTTACTGTTGGGGTGTCATAGGCCTCAGAAGCAGGCCTTAGACAATAAAAATATACTCTAATCTTTCCCCTTCTCTGGTCATAAAGAAATCCCCTGACCTACCTTGTCGGATTGTAGGTCCTAAGACCCCTGTTTCAAAAGAGAGTCTGCCCAGTTCCCTGGAGGAAGGAATGCTGCATAGAGGCCAATAAGAATCTGAACAGACAGGCCTTGCTGGGTTTCCCTATCGCCTCTATTAGTATTAGACCACACCCTTCTTGTCCAATCAGATTTCTACATGGTTGTCAATCATGACTACCCAGTGAAGTCTCCATAAAGGGCCATGATGACTGGGTACAGAGCACTTCCGAGCCTGTGGAGGTTCCTGGAGAGCAGCACCCCCAGGGAGGGCATGGACGCTCCAAGCCCCTTCCCCATACCTCGCCCTGTGTATCTCAGCATCTGCATACTTTGTAATATCTTTTATAACGCACCGGTAAATGTGTTTCCCTGAGTTCTGTGAACCGCTCTAACAAATTAAACCTAAAGAAGTGAGTGTGGGAACCCCAACTTGAAGCTGGTCGGTCAAAAGTTCCAGAGGCCCAGACTTGTGGTTGATGCCTGAAGGGGCAGCGGTTTTGTAGGACTGAGCCCTCAACCTGTGGGATCTGATGCTCTCTGCAGGCCGAGAGCATCAGAATTGAACTGGAGGACACCCAGCTGGTGTTCACTGCGAGTGCTTGCTTGGTGATGGCGAGAGACCCACACACTTGGTGGCAGAAGTCTCCTGCATTGATGGTTGTCATTGTGTTGAGTGAGAGAACAGAACAAGCACACTTTATGTTTTTTCCTCTTATCAGTGCTTTTACAAGTTCCTTTCCTTTTTATGATCAAATATCCTATGTTATAAATTTGAGGGGGAAAATTGTAACCAAATAAATTAATATAGCTTATTCACTTCTAGATAGAATGAATGTTTATGGTCATGTAGGTTATTTATATAGATCCAATGAGAATCTGTCCTTTTTCTTACCAGAAAATAATTGGATATTGACCATGCCAAAATTCCACTTAATTAGGTATGTGTTAAAGAAAAAAAGTATCCAATGCCACTTGTTGAAGTATGTAAGGATATCTTTATTCAAGACCGTCATGATAGGTACAGGAACCAGGGCAATGGGGTCTTGCGGTTGTAGGGAGAGATTGGACTCAACTATGAATACAGCATGGGCAAGTGAAAATCAGTAGCTAAGGACCAGGAGGTCAGTGGATAGAAATTACTAAGAGGAAACAGGAGTAAGGGGGATTCCGGCTAAACAGACCTAACAGGATTCTTGCTGCAGACAGGCCAGGGTGATCAAACATCCCCTGGGGCATGATGAAGGATGAGGAACCTGGTCAGATGTCAAGGGTGATCAGATGTTGAGGGTAGGGGGTTCTTGCTAAATTGACTTAGCAGGGCTCTTTGCTAAAACCAGATTTTACAAGGAAGCGCACAGATGGGCCTAGGAGAAGATTCAGAAGCCCAACTGAAATTTGGCCAAACAAAGAATTTTTGCTATATGATAAGCCACTATTAAGGAATAAAGACTACATTTTACATGTGGAAATGACACCTATGAAGTCCTCTAGAAAACTCTGGCATGGCTTTAGAACTGATGAAATTCCAGCCTTAGAGGTAGTAAAAAAAAAAAAAAAAAAAAGAATCAATAAAACCTACATTTCCTGGCAGTCTAGGAATATTAACACATATGGGAATCTTAGAGAAAATGGTGCTGATATAATACTTTACACATAAAAGTAATTTCTTCCCAGCCCTAGGGGCTTTACAAAGCCTCCAGACAGAAGCTCACTGTAAAGCATTAATATCATGTGGCTCTGGTTTCACTAGCCATACAAAAAGAAAGTATTTATTTATTCATCAACACCTCCTGTTATGTCAATAGAAATAAATTTTGGTCAAATAAAACAAAATATCAATTTGATGATGCTGCATCAGGAAGTTATTAAGCAACATATACTGTTAAACCCATGCCTCAATGGCAAGGATTTGCCCACAAGGAAAGAAAATCCATAGATGCAAAGCCCAACTCTTCACTCTGCTGGCTTCATTCATGACCAAGTACCACTGCGCGGTGGGGATGGGGATAATTTGCATCTGGAGATAAGCCAAAAATAATATGTTATCCTGACTGGTTTAGGACTCTAAAATAATAAGCCTTGGCTATTTCCCATAAATTTGGATTCCCAGCTGGGTGCGGTGGCACACGCCTATGATCCCAGCACTTTGGAGGGCTGAGGCGGGAGGATGGCTTGAGCCCAGAAGGTTGAGGCTGCAGTGAGCCCAGATTACGCCACTGCACTCCAGCCTGGGTGACAGAGTGAGACCCTGCCTCAAAAAAAAAAAGAGAATTCCCTGACAAAAACAATTTCATCCCTGATTTTTGCTATGCTGTTAAGTGAAGCTGTGTTGTAAAAACGATGCTGATCTCCACCAAACGTGATAACCTTGGGTCATTTTTTTTCCCCTTCAAATACTTGTTGCGTTTCGTGTTTGACGAGCGCATCTTTCTGAAATCTGACTCGCTTCTGCTTTTCACAAGCAACTGTTTTCTTCTCTAAGTGTTTCTGCCTCTGAGTCTTCGACAGCTTCTACTGTGCGCCAACACCACCGCCGAGCTGAGGATTTGGAGATGATTTGAATTCCTGCCTGGCAGAAGTCCATCCTCTGGAGGAAGAGACTGCTTGAAAAAGAGAGAATTCTCCTCAAGTATTTGGTGGGGCGTCAACACCACCTCTGTTTGCCCTGACACGCCATGCAAAATGAAGGAATCCTCAAAACCACTGTGCCCAAGGAGCCAGCCCAGGCTCCCGGGAACTTGTTTTCTGAATGGTGGTAATGTCCACCCTCTGGCTCCTGATCCAGCCTCATCTTGTGCCTCTCTTGAGCTCCCTCCCCCTAATTCCATGCCTCAACCACTCTTGAATTCTTCTGGTTCCTGGAACATAACAGCCTCTTCCTGCCCCAGGTTTTTGCACAGTTTTTTTCTGTGGGGCTACAGTGGGCAGGGGGCAGGCTAACACCTACCTTTCCTTTGTAATACATTACTTGTTTTTCTTTGTTTAATATCCATCTTCTTGGCCAGACTGTATGCTTCATGAGGACAGGGACTGCCTCTCTGTTCCCATTCACCTTTCTGTCTCTACTGTCTACCTCAGTGCAAGGCAACTAGTCTAGTACACTTGCTTAACAAGCATTGATTGAACACTATCAATGTACTGTGGGGCCTAGAAATGTTTGATTAGGGAAATTAAGTCAGGAAGCTTGTTTTGTGGTTTTACGGCACCTCCTGAGTCAGTTCTTCACAGGGTAACAAAAACTATTGAATGAGATGAAATTTTGAGAACATCAGGGTTTAAACTCAAAATATAAGAGTATGAAGTTATGCACCATTTTGAGATCATGTGTTCATTTACTAATTTATTCAATGAGTACTTTACTGAGCATCTACTATGTCTCAAGCACTGGGGATAGATACAAAGGTGGATAAAATGACCCAGCCCTTGCCTTTACTGAGTGTGTAGTCTAGTGAGGGAGGCAAACAATAAAGCATTCACTCCCACACACAACATATAAAATTATAACTGAGTCACGTATTAAGGAGAGAGGTACAAAGTGCTCTGACAGCCCCATAGCAGGTTTTCTGTCACCTGGAGATTGCCTTTTCTGCAGACAAGGTGCCTGCTGAGCTGCAATCTGAAGGATGAGGAAGAATAAAGCAGCCAAAGAAGAGCAGTGTTAGGCTGCAATTCTCCATGGGTGGCCTGCATTTCCTGCACAGCTTATGGGCAGAGGCACCGGCTTCTTTGTTCTAGGCAATATTTTTAGTGATATTTGCACAGCAAACACCCTTGGAAGATAGAAAGAGTGTCCGCCTCCAGACCAAAAGGCAGATTTGTTTACTGTCCGGTAATAAAGATAGTGTCTCCCTTATCTTGGGCTGGCCAAGGTGAGGAAGGCTTACTGCTCAGCATGAAAGATTTGGGTTCCTTAAACTAGTGATTCCTCTGCTGTGATGTAACTCATTGCATCCACAGCATGTACCCGGGCTCCTCCAACACTGCCCTTGTGGGACTTGGGGGCTAAGAGGAACTGACCCAAACATGAAGTTCATGCTGCTTGCTGTGCCATGGATAATAAAGTCCTTTGTCTCTGACCTAGGAGTCTCCTGTCTTCTGCCAACATCCATGAAACTGTAGCTATCTCATTAATTTGCAAGCAGCATAAAATCTCAGATCTTTCACAGTTATTTACAGGCAAGTGGATGTCATATATAAAGGCCCTGTGGTGGGAGTCAGTAGAGCAAATATAAGGATTTTAAAAAAGACATACAAGCATGAGTGGAATATAGGGAGTGTGGGGGTCACGGCCTGAGATAAGGCTGGGAGGTGGTAAGCCTATGGGACGCTTGGCAAATCCTGTCGACACAGGCCCAGGGGGTATCTTGGCCATTCGTTGTGACAAAGCTGCCCTCAGACAGAACATGTGGAATTAATAAACTGAGCTGGAGGGAGCATAGGACAGCAAGGCTTGGGCCAATGTAAGCCTGTGAAATAATTTTTAACAAAGGAAGATAGTGAAAATAGGAGGTGTTTTCTTAACACCCTGTGCTCTGCGGTGAAAAATTTTGCATTTGCATGCCACTTCATAATATCACTATTAGAAATTAGAAGTCCTCCTCTCAGCGCCCCAAATGAACAAGAAGCAGCTATCATTGACTATCATTGCTGTCCGTCATCTTGCGTACAAAAGGAGGCGGTCATCTTAAAAAGGAAGAGTGATGCCCCTTTCGTATTCACCAAGCGTGATTCTGGACAAGCCGCTTTTTGTCCACCCCTCTCACAATGAAGGGAAGGGACTGGCTGAGTTTCAAAGGAAGACAAAAGGGAAAGAGGGAGAGAAGAGGGAGAGAGGAGAGACCTCACCAAGAGAGAGCTGCAAAACCAGCCTGGACAAAATTCGATTATTACCTAACATTAGTGAAAAATGAACATACTTTCTTGAGAAGCCCTCGGATCCATTCTGGCTCTTGGAGATCTGAACTTTTCACTCACTGCCTATTAAGCCTGCAAAGAATGGAGCTGTCCTGGATATTTGGCCAAAAAAAAAAAAAAAAATTATCCACAAACAGGGACATAATCAGGCAGAGAGCCTCGTTAAGAAGTTTTGTTCTTGTCCTAGGAGCGATGAGAGATCACTGAAGGATTTAGAGAAGGGCTGTATCATCAGGCTTGGGTTCCAAAGCCTCACTGAGTGAGCCGGGGAGCTGACTGATCTGAGATGCTCCCTGCAGCTGCCCTGTAGGGCCTGTATTTCCTCCGTAGTGCCTCACTGCAGCACCGAGCTTGCAAAAGATCCTATCTCACTCATCTTTATGGGAATTTCAAAACAGAAACAAAATAGCACCAGGGCTTAAACCATTCTTGGGAATTTCCCCGTCTTTCCCTCTAAATAATCAGCACATAAATTGCAAAAAAAAAAAAAAAAAAAAAAAAAAAAAAAAAAAAAGCAGACATGAGCCCAAAAGGGAGTGCTCAGTTTCAGGCTGTGTGCTTTCCTTCCTCCCAAGGCTCTCTGGCCCTTGCCCAGCCTGAAGACACAGAGAAAGTGTGAGGGGGAGGGTAGGAGGGTAGGTCAGGCAGGGCAATGCTGAGCCTGGGAAGAAAACAACAGCCTTGTTCAGGGCACTGTGGCTTATGTAACTCAATTGTGCCCAGTTTCCACCTGGCCAGGGGCCTGGAGTGAATGCTGAAGATGCAAAGGTAGAGGCTGCCAGAAAAGCCAGGAAATTGCTGGCAAGAGCGCCAGTGGTGGGGTGCAGGAGTGGGAGGAAGGCTGGGAAATGCGGCTGAGTCACATCTTCGGAAGCCCCCCATCATCACCCTGGTGGCTCCTCTGCTGGCAGGTGCCTCATGAAGACCTGACCCAAAGTTTTCAAAACTCTGTGGTTTCTCAACCCTCCTCTGGTAATCCATAGTACTCCCCCGCCTCCACTTGCCAGCCTCGTGATCCCTTCATTGACACATAGCTCAGTTCCCATAAAAGGGCTGGTTTGCTGAGTCGGGGAGTGGAGTGGGACAGGTATATAAAGGAAGTACAGGGCCTGGGGAAGAGGCCCTGTCTAGGTAGCTGGCACCAGGAGCCGTGGGCAAGGGAAGAGGCTACACCCTGACCTGCTCTGCGGCAGCCAGAATGTGTGTGAAGGCGGCTCAAACAGGTACCGGGGCTAGTCAAGGTCAATCCATCAGAGTCGTGTTTTCAGGCCCAGACAGCCCGCAGAGCCCTCTACCTGCTGGGTAGGGGACTAAGGGAGTGGGGAAAGGGGAAGGGGAAGCAGAGCCAGAGGCCAGGGGAGGGAGTGAGGCTGCAACCAGGAGGCGGGGTGGGGTGGGGGCACGACGGTATGAGGGGGGGTTCTCAGTTGCTTGGGGAAGGGAGCAGGGCGGAAGGGCAGGATGCACTTGCAGGGGTCTGACCCTGGATTTCTCTTCAGGCTTTGTGGTCCTGGTGCTGCTCCAGTGCTGTGAGTAATCCCTCCACCCCTACTTTAAGTCCAGAGGTGTGGTGAGGGCACAGGGCAGGTGTGGAAGAGGTCTTAGATCCAGGGGAACACTTGGCCAGTTTCTTCTGTTCTTTCAATGGCTTGGAAATATTCACGTTTGCTAAACCGGAGTGAGGAGTATATGGATGTTTATTTTACTATACTCTTTGGTTATGTGAAAATTCTCAAAATAAGAAACTTTTAAAGGTCCTGGTTCAGTGAAGGCTTTGACTAACAGTCCCTGGGAGCCGCTAGTACAGTTGCCCAATAGCTGCTTGGATGAGTGATGCCCACATTGTTTGCAGCAGGAGAAACGGAATTAGAGGCGAGGAAGGACTTCCTGGTCCATTGTGATATTGTGCCCCAGCTTGGGGGACCTGCTGAGAGAGCACAGGACAGCCATTCTGGGTGGGTTACAAGTTAAAGGCAGTCTCACCAGGAGGCAGAGAAAGGTGGGCCAGAGTCCCTCATGGATGAAGGACCTTACTGCAGGTCACTAAAGGTGCCAGCCTGAAAGCCAGAGCCATCTGTGACACAGGCTGTCTTGGGCCTTCCCCTCCCACAAAGCCACTGCTTCCAAGAAGCCTGTTGTGCTGGCACCAGGTCCCATTTCACCCTTATTCACCAGCTCCTACCCTTCCCCCACACAGTGCCTGTAGCGTATTCATCCCCTGCATTTGATCTTTTCTAAGCATTTTCAGAACAGGCCTTATTTTCACCAGTCAGGGAACTCCCCAGAGGCAGGGGGACCTGAACCAGCTCCTTTCATTTAAGAATTATGACTTTGCTCACAATCTGCATCCCACTCCTCCTCACCCACCCCCACACCCCACTGGTGCTCAGCTTTGGGCTCAGCCTGAGGTCTCTTGCTGAATCCTGACCCGGGCCCCACCCCTGACTTCTCCTTCAGGCTCTGCATACAAACTGGTCTGCTACTACACCAGCTGGTCCCAGTACCGGGAAGGCGATGGGAGCTGCTTCCCAGATGCCATTGACCGCTTCCTCTGTACCCACATCATCTACAGCTTTGCCAATATAAGCAACGATCACATCGACACCTGGGAGTGGAATGATGTGACACTCTACGGCATGCTCAACACACTCAAGAACAGGTTGGGCCAGGGCTGGCCAGGAGAGGAGGGACCAGCTGGGCTGGTCCCAGGACAGGGCAACCCCACCCAGAAGGATGGGCCAGGCCCCACCCTACTCATCTATGACTGGAGAATTAGAGGGGCTTGGCTTAAATGGGCGGAGGGGATGACCGTAGGTGCTGGGCAATATTTGGGGTGATGAGAGAGTGTAGATGGAAGCACAGCTGAGCCTCTGTGGGAAGGGGGAACCCTCTCCCCCCCACCAATGTGCTCTCCAGGGAGCATGGAAAATGTGCATGACTCTACTTTGCCATACTCTGTCTTCTCCACTGGGGAAAACAAAAATGGGCAGCAGACTTCAGAGTAACTCCCATGAAGCCTGTGACCCCTCAGAGATCCACCACTATGAATCTCTATGGGATTCCCAAGAAGTCCTATGGGAGGACATCAGCAACCTAACCCAGCCTCTCACCCAAAGCAGGAAACCTACTATGGCCTCTCAGACATGGGGCCACACCCAGTGTCATGACAACCACATTCCACCCCTGCCCTCCCCACCTCCCTGTGCCCCACAGGAACCCCAATCTGAAGACGCTCCTGTCTGTCGGAGGATGGAACTTTGGCTCTCAAAGGTAGGAGCCTCTCCTAGGGGCAGGATGGCAGAGGATGATGGCATAGGAGTGAGGAGCTTGGGTCTCCCCCACCCACGGTAGGGATGTTCCAGGGGCTCCAGACTGGTTAGGTACAAGGCCTACCTGGTTGTCAGGGGCCTGCTTGATGTGTGGCAAAGAAAGCAGAGCCCAGAGAGGGAGCAGGATTTGCCAAGAGTCACACAGCAAGTTAACAGTGGATCTCCCAATTCCCTGCCGACGCTCTATTTACTACCTCACAGGCCCGAAAATATGGGACTTCTGGGGCTACTGCCATTAGGGCTGGAAAGAGACAGATGGAAACCAATGGTGAAATTGAGGAGTGGGGAGACCCTGGGAGGAGTCTTTGAATTAGGTGGGGTTGGAGCAGGGCTTGAAATGGGGCTGGGTATGGCCATTGTTGGCACCTATGTGCTGGGTGCTCTCGCTGTGTCTAGCACCCTGTCTCCCCATGATCCCATGTCGTCCTCACAACAGCACGGTGAGCTGTTATAATTGTCCCCATTTTACAGATGATGAAACTGAGACTCAGGTTATAACCTTTCACAGTGGCTGGCTAGTAAGTGATAGAGTAGGACTAGGAAACCTGGAATGCTTGGCTCTAAGGCACATGCATGCCTGGAGGTGACCCCTCTCCCAGTCATGCCCTCCCAGAGCTGTGTGGCCTCAGGCTCCCAGCTCTGCAGGTCCTGGAAACCCCACCAAAGGCCCAAGGCACCTAGCATATCAGTACTGAGCAAGCACACCACGGGGCTGATTTGGTCCTAGATTTTCCAAGATGGCCTCCAACACCCAGAGTCGCCAGACTTTCATCAAGTCAGTACCGCCATTTCTGCGCACCCACGGCTTTGATGGGTTGGACCTTGCCTGGCTCTACCCTGGACGGAGAGACAAGCAGCATTTTACCACCCTAATCAAGGTGCTGGTCAGGTCAGGGACAGGGAGGGAGGTGGGCAGGTAGGAGGCAATGGAGTGGGCTAGAAGCTGGCTTCAGCTGCTGTCCTCCTGAGGACAGGTAAAGAGAGACTTAAGCCTCGCTGCAGTGTCCTGGGACCCCGTGCCCTGAAGACCTCACACAGCAAGGAAGGCTTCTTGTGACCATGGTGGGAGGTGGGAGTGGGGTTCTAAGAGGTGGAAGGTTGTGACTGAGCGGAGCACCCACTCGTCACTACCCACTTAGTGCAATGCCCACTGTCCACCCTGCGATCCCATCCTGATGCCACCCATACCCAGCATGCACTGCGTCCAGCGGCTCTCAGCTCTGTCTGGGGCAGCCCAAGCATCTCCAGTTACCAGGGGCAGAAGGAAGTCTAAACAAATTGTTCACAATACCAATAAAAATCACTTTAACTTTGGGATTTCCCGTACCAGCTAGAACAAAGCACAGACCGAAAGGCAAATGTCCCCCAAAGTCATCTGCGGGCCAATAGGGGTCACCCACTGTTCCGATGCTCCCTCCAGGACAGGGAGTAATTGAGTGCTGATGGGTGTGCATGGGTCTGGTGACAAGAGTAGTCAGTTTTTTAGGAAAAGGATGGGTGACCTGAGGATGGGACCACTGATGAGCCACTTTATCACTTCCACCAGGCCCCAGGCAGGTTGGAGATCATAGCAAATGGGATGCACAGAGACCTCGGCCCCCTCGACAAGTCTACCTCTCGTGCCCTCTGGGACCCTCTCTCTCACCTGCCTGTCTCCCATCTAGGAAATGAAGGCCGAATTTGCAAAGGAAGCCCGGCCAGGGAAAAAGCAGCTCCTGCTCAGTGCAGCAGTGTCTGCGGGGAAGGTCACCATTGACAGCGGCTATGACATTGCCCAGATATCCGAGTGAGTCTCCTGCCCCAGGCAGCTTCCCCAGAACCTCTGTCAACACTCCTGTTTCCCCGCCACCCCCAGCCCTAGCACTGCATGTAGACTGAGGACACTGGGCTTCCAGTCCCAGTTCTTCCAAAGCCTTGATGTGTGACCTTGAGCAAGTCGCTTACCTGCCCTGTGCCTCAGTTGCCCCATCTGTCAAATGGTGCATAACAATCCTTGCCTTTCCTTTTTCACTTGGGCTGTTGTTGAGCAGTTGAGAGAGTTGCTATGAAAGTATTTTGGAAAGGGAAATGGAAAAAGCTATTCAAACCCTCTGGCCATTGCAGAGTATTTTCTCCATGCCAGGCTGAGCAGAGTGCTGGGCCCTGGAAAGGCCAACAGCAGCCTCTTTCTAGAGTGCTGGGGAGTCCTCAAGGCTCTCTCACACACACAGGCCTCCCCCTTTCCTGTTGGCCCCACGCCTCATCCTCACCCCGCCCCTCATGCCTGTGAGGAACAAGGAGCAGCCAAGCAGCCTCATCTCTCCAGAGAGCAGGGCCATGGGTCTCGGGAAACCCAGGAGTAAGGAACAAAGACTCTCCAAAATGACTTCAGAGCTTCCTTTAGGATCCCAGGGAGGTGTGAACTCAGTGCTTAATTAAACGGATTCTTTAGAGGGTGGGAAACAGGTGGCTCTCAAACATTTGCCCCACATATCCGAAGAAGCTCGTATTCATGCAATCCGCCCCCAGTGGGCTCACCGGGTTTTGCGGGTGTGCAAAACCTCCTCCCACCCAGTGCCTCTTAGGTTCAGGTCATCCTTTGGCCTTGCTCTTTCCCCGCCAGGCTGTCTGTTGATGCTACTTTGAATCTGCTTTCACTGAGATAAGCATGGCAGGAGTGGTGGGGGTAAGGTGGGATAGAAGCCAGCTCCCAAACGTGTGCTGGGCATAACAGAGGACCCATTCTTGACTGAAGTGCCCTTGTGGGACCCTGAGCCCATGCCCTGGAGTGGCACAGGGTGGTGTGCCAGCAATGGGGTTCAGGCTAGCAGCCTGTCCGGCTGCTGTCTGCTTCCCTTGTTCACATCCTGCTGGAGCCTTAAATGGGAGCCCAAAAGCTTTCCTCTTTTTTTGTTTGTTTTTTTGTTTTTTTGAGATGAAATCTCACTGTGTTGCCCAGGCTGGAGTGCAGTGGTGCAACCTCTGCGGCCCAGGTTCAAGCAATTCTCCTGCCTCAGCCTCCCGAGTAGCTGGGATTACAGGCACCTGCCACCGCATCTGGCTTATTTAGTAGAGACGGGGGTTTCACCATCTTGGCCAGGCTGGTCTTGAACTCCTGGCCTCATGATCCATCCTCCCCAGCCTCCCAAAGTGCTGGGATTCCAGGTGTGAGCCACCGCACCTGGCCTAAATCTTTTCGATTAATAATTTCCTGCCTCACCCTCCATCTCCTTCCTCCTCAGACACCTGGATTTCATTAGCATCATGACATACGATTTTCATGGAGCCTGGCGTGGGACCACAGGCCATCATAGTCCCCTGTTCCGAGGCCAGGAGGATGCGAGTCCTGACAGATTCAGCAACACTGTGAGTTCTCAGAAGGAGGGAGGGCCAGGAAGGGGCCGCAAGACCTGCCATCTGCCAGTGCTCACACACCAACCCCTCTAGTCCTCAGTACAGTCCTGCAAGACAGGGATTATGAGGCCCATTCCACAGATTAGGAAACTGAGGCCCAAAGTCTGGGTATGCTCCATGGCTCTGGGAAGGTAGTCTGCAGGGTAAATGGAGTGTAGGCAGGGGGCAGAATGGGGAGAAGCTGGGAACTGAGGAGGTGGGAGCCATTGTGCCCCCAGAGCCAATCACCTGATTTCTGCATCTGTCAAATAGTAATAGTCCCTTCCTATGCCTCAAAGGACTTTTTTCAAGAATGCAACCGTAAAATTCACTTTAAAGTGACATGATCAGTTCCCGGAGGGACAGGGGAATCCCCAGTGCACCGTATACCTATAATCGCTGTCAAGACAGCAGCAGTATTAATTGTTGAATCTTCCGCACCTGCGCACTAACTGCTCACGTTGTTCCCACCCTACCCCACCCAGGACTATGCTGTGGGGTACATGTTGAGGTTGGGGGCTCCTGCCAGCAAGCTGGTGATGGGCATCCCCACCTTCGGGAAAAGCTTCACTCTGGCCTCTTCTGAGACTGGTGTTGGAGCCCCAATCTCGGGACCAGGAATTCCAGGCCGGTTCACCAAGGAGGCAGGGACCCTTGCCTACTATGAGGTAAAGGAGTTAGGGGAGAAGGTAGGATTCCCCCCACACCACCAGCAGCCCTGGGGAAGGTGATTCCCCACCACGTTCTTGCTTTTTCTCCTTTGGGAATAAAGAAAATGTCCGGTTGCCCCCGCATGCCTGAGGAAGTGGAAGGGAAAGGTTAGGACATTTGTTGCTGAAAGTCTCCAGCAGGTACAGGCACATGGGCCTGCAGCACTAGGCCCCTGGGATATCCCTCTGGCTATGGGGCTGAGGTCTTCCTTCCAGCCCAGGAAAGAGCAGAGGTCAAGAGGCAGGGTTTTGTTTCATCTAGCCTCCGCTGCTCTGTGTGTCCTTGGGCCTGTCCTCAGTGTCAACCAGCAGGCCTCGCATCTCTGTTTAAATGGAAGAAGCTAAGCAGCGCCAAGGCAGCCACCATCTCTGGGACATTTGCATCTGTTTTATATAAACTTGTGTGACGCATGCAGCCTGCAGACCCTGGAGAGAGTGAGGCCGTAGGAGGCAGCAGGAGCTAAAAGAGATTTGGAGAGTGGCATCTCCTGGTGACCTGCAAGGTCTCAGAACAACTCCCCACACGACCTCTCCCCTGTTATCTGCTCAGATCTGTGACTTCCTCCGCGGAGCCACAGTCCATAGAATCCTCGGCCAGCAGGTCCCCTATGCCACCAAAGGCAACCAGTGGGTAGGATACGACGACCAGGAAAGCGTCAAAAGCAAGGTAGGCTTCCCCAAGGCCACGCCTCAGGACAAAGAGAAAGAAGGAGGCCCTGCTCCCAGCAGCCAGATTCCTGTCCCTTGCACTGAGGGCTGGGCTGGGCTCACAGAGCACATGTGCCCTGTACACACTCTGTACCAGGGAACCCAGCCCTGCTCCTCTGGGCCTCCCCTGCCAGGTGCAGTACCTGAAGGACAGGCAGCTGGCAGGCGCCATGGTATGGGCCCTGGACCTGGATGACTTCCAGGGCTCCTTCTGTGGCCAGGATCTGCGCTTCCCTCTTACCAATGCCATCAAGGATGCCCTCGCCGCAACTTAGCCCTCTGTTCTTCTGCACACAGCACGGGGGCCAAGGATGCCCCATCCCCCTCTGGCTCCAGCTGGCCAGGAGCCTGATCACCTGCCCTGCTGAGTCCCAGGTTGAGCCTCAGTCTCCCTCCCTTGGAGCCTATGCAGAGGGCCACAACACACAGATTTGAGCTCAGCCCTGGTGGGCAGGGAGGTAGGGATGGGGCTGCGGGGATAGTGAGGCATCACAATGTAAGACTCAGGATTAGTATACACTTGTTGATTAATGGAAATATTTACAGATCCCCAAGCCTGGCAAGGGAATTTCTTAAACTCCCTGCCCCCCAGTTCTTATCAAAGGACACCATTTTGGCAAGCTCTATCACCAAGTAGCCAAACATCCTACAAGACACAGTGACCATACTAATTATACCCTCTGCAAAGCCCAGTTTGAAATCTTCACTTAGGAACGTAATCGTGTCCCCTATCCTACTTCCCCTTCCTAATTCCACAGCTGCTCAATAAAGTACAAGAGCTTAACAGTGTGTTGGCGCTTTGCTTTGGTCTATCTTTGAGTGCCCACTAGACCCATTGGACTCCCCTCCCCCATCTCTTCTGGATTCCTTCCTCTGAGGCTTGGGACCCCTGAGCTTGCAGAGATGAGGCCACCATGTCCTCTGCCTAGCCGCAGAGAGCCCCAGTGGGAGGCCAGCATCCTCAGATTCACCTGCCTTGGACTTAACCCAAGCATGGCTGATGACCTTCCAAATATTAAGAGGCCGAGTCAGGGTGGATCACAAGGTCAGTAGATCAAGACCATCCTGGCTAGCATGGTGAAACCCTGTCTCTACTAAAAATATTTAAAAATTAGCTGGGCGTGGTGGTGGGTGCCTGTAGTCCCAGCTACTAGGGAGGCTGAAGCGGGAGAATGGCTTGAACCCGGGAGGTGGAGCTTGCAGTGAGCCAAGATCACACCACTGCACTCCAGCCTGGGCGACAGAGGGAGACTCTGTCTCAAAAAAAAAAAAAAAAAAAAAGTCATTGCCATCCAGATTTCTAAATTAAATTCCCTATTGAAAGAAACTTTTTATGTTTCCTGAAGGTTAGCAGGCCCTGGGAAAGAAGTCTTTTCATCCCAACACTCCATCTCTTCTGACCCACGGGAAGGTGGTGGGAGCTCATCACAGGACCAGGTTAGAAAGCCCTGAACCCTGGACCCTCAGGGCCAGCAGGAAATGCAGATGTCATCTCATGCACCCTTCCTGCCTATTGGGACTGGAGTCCCTTCAAAGTGGTTAAGAGATGGCCCTCCAGCCTCCCAGTGAGGGGCAGCTCATCACCTTGGAAGCAGCCCATTCCATTGCTGGACTGAAATCTGTCAGCAGTCCTAGGGCTGGGCTTAGCCCTTTGTTCTGCTCATCCCTCCCCTAACACTCATCCCTCCACCCATCCAGAGATCAAAGTACCTCTGCTCAAGCTGGACTGAGATAGGAGGTCGGGAGGATGTGATGGGGTGGTTCAGAAGAATAGACAGATTTCCAGCCTTTATGAGATGGAGATGCTCTCATCAGGCTTCTGTTGAATTCCCAGAGCCCCAGGAATGCCTTTATCCAAAGAGACTCCAGATATACACTCCAAAACTAAAGAGAATTGATTTGTGGATTCTCTGATGTTTGGATTATCTGTGACTTGGGATAATCACAAGTTGGCCTGATGGTTTGTGACTCTGGTTTGAAGTGGAGGGAAGGAGGAAATATCTGAAATCTGAACCAGCTGGAGCTGGGCAGATGCTACTGATCCCAAGGTCATAGCCCTGCTGAAGGCGAAGAAAGCAAGGACTCGGCAAGGCGTGGGGTGGGGTGTGGGGAGGGGGTACCTGGCATTTCACCTTTGGCTGGTGGGGCCAAGCATTCCCTAATCCCTGCCACTGCCCACCCCACCACACAGGGATCTTTGAAACCCCAGGGCTGCCAGCCCTCATGGGCAGCCAACCGCCCTCCCCTGGGGCCACCCTTCCCCCCGCCTGGGACAGGCTCTCCAGGGCTGACTCAGGGTCCTGTGGGGTTAGTCACATTCGCTTATAGCTGCAGAGTCAGAGGCCAAGGATGGAGATCGGACCAGCTGGGCACCAGCACCCTGGCTGTTGAAGGCCAGTCGGGGTGATGGATGAGGGAGTGACTCCTCAAGGGGCCCTTGTGGTTCTAGGACCCGCTGTCTGCCTGGCAAGACATGGAGTCATCTAGCAGAAGGCAAGGCCATCCAGGGAGAGCCAGATCCAGAGGCTCCCAGGCCCTGCACTGCCACTCCCCAGCCGAGACAGCAGGGTTGAGAGGCAGCCACACCCTGGTGTCCCCAGTCCCCAGGAAAGGGAAGAGCATGCATGCTGCTGAGGCCCCTGAATAAATCACATTTACTTATTTTTACATTGTGAGCACGTCTTACATGCTAAAGAGTGCATAGATGTATTTGTTTGATTTGAAGAATGACTATGTAGTGAGAACCTGTGTAACCACCACCCAGGTCAGGAAAGGAAACCTCATTAGCACCCCTGCAGCCACCATGATCACATACACCCTGTTCCTCCGCCTAGAGGCCATCGCCATCCTAACTTTTGTACTGGCCTCATCTTCCTTTCTGGCCTTACCACCCACGGATGCACCTTGAAGAAGAGAGCCCGGTGTTGACTGCATTTGGCTTTAATGTAGATGAGACAGATGAGACGCACCATTTCTGTGTGCCTTGCTCTTCTGCTCTCACTGGGTCTGTGAGTAGCTGAAGTTGCTCATTTGACCCCATGCTTTGCTTTAGATTTGCATAAACACTCCACAGTTATTTATCCATCACATTGTTGAGGGACAGCTGTTTCCCCCCACATTTGACAAGTACAAATAACATTACCATGAACCTTCTTCTTCATGGCTCCTGGGGCATGTGTGGGTGTTACATGAGTGGCACGGCTGGGTCACGGAGTAGGCACCTCATCCATTTTACTAGGCACTAGTAAAACTCTCACATTTTCCGGAGTGACTGCTCCAACACCAGCAATAAAAGTTCTTAATGCTCTCCCTCCTTCCTGACACATGGTATTTTCTGGCTTTCCAATGATTCCCAGTCTTAACATTTTATTGAATAAATGAATCAACAACTAGAAATCTGGCCATATCTGCCTCCTTTGGCACACTGAGAAAGTCCATGCCCACAGCCTGCTTGGAAGAGTCTAGAAGCTTCAGAGTGCTCTCCTCCACTGGGGCGTCTTCAAGATCTGCCTACGACTGCACCCCACCCCGAAGGGCAAGGGGTTCTCTGTAATAGGTGGAAAACTGAGGCCCACGGCAGGCATCAGGGGAGACAAGCTCCTTACCAGCCGCCCAATAGAGACAGGAGCCAGGGGACTTAGTCCCCCTTTCTTAGTTCCAATGCTGGAGGACCATCCTCTGAGCAGCTCCACCCTCAGCATCTCAATTCCCTCCCTCTCTAGGGCCCTCAGCCTCATACAGCACAGGCAAGAGTCCCTGGGAACTGTGGGAGCCCGGGGAATGTGGGCCCCAGAGGCAAAGCTGGTAGTGCTCACAAGGAAGACTGTTCCAAATTCTCAGGGCCCCAGCACCCAGTCTGAGAAGCTCTGGGCACAAGTGGCTCCATAGAGGCCAGACACACAGAGCCTGAGCTGGGCTCATTCTCCAGATAGAAGTTCTTCCTCCCATTGCCCTGACACCTGGCACATGGCCTGCTTGATGTCCCATCTCACCCATCTGCACCCTCCCCCAGCTGGGCACCAGCACCCTGGCTGCTGAAGGCCAGTCGGGGTGATGGATGACGGAGTGACTCCTCAAGGGGCCCTTGTGGTTCCTCCCCCAGAGCTATTCCTGGCCTGGGCTCCTCTCCACCCTCCAGTCCTTCTGCTTGACCTGACCCCACAGCTGGGAATCGTTTGCTGGGGGTGGGGCAGCCCCTGACTATATAAGCCTGGACCTAGGTGTCCTGGGCACCCTAGAGGCCCAGGCCCCCCAACGGCTGACCCCTGCATACTCCAGCCTGGCCCCCCAGCCAGTCCAGCAATGATGGAAAAAACCACCTCCGAGGACCCTGCCTGCAGTCCAGAGGAGACCGCATCTGAATCTGCCAAGGTGCCCACCGCAGAGCCTCCCGGAGAAGTGGCAGTATCAGAGTCCACCGGGGAAGAGCAGGTGCCCAAGCCGCAGGCCCCTGCCCCTCAGGCCCCTGCAGCCCCCGTAACCACTAAGCCTGCACCCCCAAGTGAAGGTGACTGAAGGTGGGGCAGGGGAAGGAGGGAGGCAGGCATGTCAGGGGTGGAGGGGAGCTCTTGGCCATGAACCTCTTCATCTCCCCAGATGTCCCCAGTGCCCCACTGCTGCTGACTCTGGAGGATGTGAGCAACAGCTCTGTGACTGTGAGCTGGGAGCCCCCAGAGAGGCTGGGGAGGCTGGGCCTCCAGGGCTATGTGCTGGAGCTCTGCAGAGAGGGAGGTGAGTTCTGGGCTAAGTCTTGCATACACCCAGGGGAGGTTGTCATGGAGAGTTGCAGGGACAAGTGCGTAGGCCATGTTGTTGGTCAGTCTGGGAGAGACACAGAAGGGGGTGATGCAAGCGGTGGGCTCCTCAACCCACCTATCCTTTCTTGCTCCACCAGCAGGAGAGTAAGAAAGGGTAGGTGGGTGGGTTGAGGGGCTCCCTTGTCCTCAGTTCCAAGGAGTCTCTGAGTAAGAGAAGGGTAAGGGGACTCTGGGTTCTCCTTTGGCGAGAAGGGAAGGAAGTGCTAAGTCTCAGAGGACCCTGAAGTGTAGGAAGTGGAGAGGGAGGAGCAGGAGAGAGGAATGTTAGCATAAGAGACAGTGAGGAGAAAGCAGGAATGGGGTGGGAGTATGGGGGCTACATCCCTGATGCCACTGTCCCCCTCCATGGCCCAAGTCCAGCCTGGCCTCTGCCTCTGCCTCTGCCCCTACCTTGCTGTGTGACTTTGCAATTGTGTCCAACCCTCTCTGGGCTTCCACAACCTCATCTCTGGCCATGATTTCAGGGCTCTAACATCAGGTGTCTTTTATGCCATTTGACAAGAAGTCAGGGAAGGTAGAGAAGGGAAAAATGAGGCCCAGAGAGGGAGGCCGATTTCCCCAGATCACCAGCAGGCAAAGAAGCCCCATGGAGAGGGGCGCCTGTGGCCACACTGCCAAGACCTCACACTCTCTCCATCCCCTCAGCCTCGGAGTGGGTGCCTGTGAGTGCCCGGCCCATGATGGTGACCCAGCAGACCGTGCGGAACCTGGCTCTGGGAGACAAGCTCCTCCTGCGGGTGTCTGCAGTGAGTTCCGCAGGGGCTGGCCCGCCGGCCATGCTGGACCAGCCCGTCCACATCCGAGAGAATATCGGTAAAGCCCATCCTGGCCTTCAGCTCCCCAGCCCTTCCCAAACACCTCATCTAATGGAGAAACTGAGGCCAGCAGGTAGAGGGAGCCAGGCAGTCATTTCCCCCGTCCCACACTCACATGCACAAGCCACACACTATCACATCTTGCCTGAAGAAAGTTCCAGGTTCCTCAGCAGCAAGGGGCCTCTGGAGGTCTAAGAAGCCATTTCCCTGAGTGGTCCAGCCCCCACGCCTTGAGGAAGGGGCTTCCTGATGCTCAGAAACAAAAGGTCAAGTTCCCTGGGTCTCCTGCTCAATGCTAAGGGTCCATGTGTTCTTTCTCCCATCTAATCTCAATTCCTCCAGTGGCCATAAACACTCATTTTCTGCCCATTTCCTGTGTCCTGGGTTCCAGATTCTCTCAAAGGTCTTGAAACAGAGAGAAGGCCCTACTTGCCCCTCGTTCCACCACGGTCCTAGTGGAAAGAAAAAGAGGGTCTGCGAAAGGTCCATGAGGACTTCTCCATCGCAGAGGGCGTACCTCACTGGGGCCCCGCAGGCCAGCTGCCATCCCCATTGCTAATATTTCTATTTGCAAGGTGCATTAGCCTCAATCCTCCCCTTGCTCCCCTCCCAGAGCTGATCAGGTTTCAGTCTGTTAATGACAGTGAGTCATTTGGTGTGATCTGAGGTCTCTGGGGACAGCACAGTCCCCCAGGGTGAGGAGAGACACAGGCAGGCAGGTGGCCTGAGGCCTTCTCCACCTTCCTTCTTGTTCCTCCACAAGGGGATGGATGGTTCCTGGAAGAGGCTAAACAGAACTCTGTAGCTCTAGACAAGGCCTCCAGAAGGAGAGGGGATCCATAAGAGGGGTGAAGTCTGAATTCAAAAGGAAATGTTCAGCTCTGAGGCCTGAGAGACATGGGAACCATGGGGTTAGGGAGCTTAGATTCATAGACTATCGAGGCCAAGCAGATCCCAAGGAGCCCAGAGCATCCCTTGAGGCCACCCAGCCTTTTATTGGCAGTCCCAGAGTCTGATGCCTACACAGGACCACTCATGCCCCACTGCACTTCAGGGCCTCTTCTCCGGTGGCACCCAAAACCCAAGGACATTCCCAGCCTTTGGCTCTGAGTGAGATGTGGCCCCACCTGGCAGCTGCAGTATGGCTGTGTCGACTCTAGTCTTGGAGGTGCCAGGAAGGCCTCTTGGTTGGGAGGGTGCTGGGCTTCCCCAGGGAACCAGGGAGCTCAGACTCTGAGAGGCCCCTCAGGCCCAGCATTGATGGACCCAGCCAGACTCAGCACCCACTTCTCCATTCAAATTCCTCTGGCAGGAGAGAAGGGGATTTCCTGGAGAGAAGAGGGAGAGGAGGCTGTGAATAAGTGGGGAACAGCCAGGCTTGTCATGGGCAGGGCAGAGTGGGGGCCCTGTCCAGGATCCTTGACTGCTCAGCTGTCCCTCCTCAGCCACCTGGAGCTGCCAAACATTCTTGACCCCCTGCAGCTGTCCCTAGAGCATTCCATGCCTGAGCTCGCAGAGCCAAGTGCCCACTCAGCTAATCCTCAGAGACACCGTGTTCCTTCTCACTGTCTCATCCTCCTCCGCCCTGCGTGCCACCAACCAACTGCTGCCACCTGTTTGCTGCAAAGGAACCTCAGTCATGGGCCCAGCACCCGCAGGGGACAGGGGTGGTGGCCACTGCAGCTTCCTTTAGAATGCCCAGGGGCTTCAGTGGTTGCCCCTGACCAGGTGAGGGTCAGAAGGTCATTCCTTAGCATAACAGGTGGCTGAAATAGGACTTCAGGAAGGACTTCCCAGCTCTGAGACTAACAGATTATGGGAGGGTGACAGAGGAAGAAGGGGGGATACCTGCCCTGGCTTCACTTAGGAAGGGAAAGATCCTAATCCTCTCAATAAGGCCTGGAGACAGAGGAATGGACAAACAGGGTTTCATAAGGACTCCTCTGAAAGTCCTGGGCTTGTGGAGGGTGGGGGGTATTAGAGCAGGAAGACGGCAGTGGCCTCCCCTTCTTAGAAGTGCAGCCGGACAGGTGCAGCACCTGCTCCCCAGCAGGGGGAGACAGAGAGTCAGCTAGGGCCCATCTGGTGCTTGGGAATGCCTGGGCTGCAAGGCAAATCCCATCCTGGCAGAGTCGAGGCGCCAAGGGAGTGCCCAGGATGCTTACCAGTTCACACCGTGGAGGCGCTGACCTCCTGAAACCTCCTGCTCCCTTAAGGGACGTGGGCCCCTAGACCTCAGGAGTGAAAGTTTCACCCTTCCTGCAAGGAGGGACCCCACCGCAGCCAGGCACACGCAGGACCCTCCTCCCAGCCAGCATCCCTCACCAGCTATCCCCTGCCCCACCTCAGAAACCCCAATCAGCCACCTCACTGCACTGCTAAGCCCAGACTCTTGCTTTGATCTAGAGGCCCCCAAGATCCGTGTCCCCCGCCACCTCCGTCAGACCTACATCCGCCAGGTAGGAGAGACGGTCAACCTGCAAATCCCCTTCCAGGTGGGTATTTCCCCCACCAAGGGTAAGAGGCTGGGTGGGAACCAGGGCCCCCATTTAAGGGGAGCCTGGGAAATGGCAGGATCTCCAAGGGTTGGGCTGAGACCCAGTGAGACGGCCTCATCCTCCCACAATCATGTACATGACTCATTGGTGATTCTCAGCCTGGGGATGGGCAGGTGGGCCCCAGAGCGGGCTGGACACCTGGAAGATGTGGCTCAGGGCAGCCCCTGTGGCTCCAGCCTCTGCTGCCCCTCCTGAGAAGGGCCAAAGGGACAGGCTTCCCCGAGAATAGCTCGAGACTCCTAGAGTTAAGGGGGTGTGGGGACGCTGGCACCTCCCTACACTCACCCTGGGGACTCCTCCCTGCCAGGGGAAGCCTAAGCCTCAGGCCACATGGACCCACAACGGCCATGCCCTGGACAGCCAGCGGGTGAGCGTGCGCACCGGGGACCAGGACTCCATCCTCTTCATTCGCTCGGCCCAGCGCTCCGACTCGGGCCGCTACGAGCTCACCGTGCACGTGGAAGGCCTGGAGGCCAAGGCAGCCATTGACATCCTGGTGATTGGTATGGAGCCAGGGGAACAGTGCTGCCTCAAGGGGGACCTGGAGCCCCCGACCTCCTATCCCAGAGCTGACGGCTGATGGGAGCAGGCCAAGGGAGTGTGGCAGGAGCCAAATCTTGGATGTAGGGGCTCTGTGGCCAGCCTGGCCCTCACGCTCACTTCTCCTCGCACTCTGGGCCTACAGAGAAACCTGGACCTCCCAGCAGCATCCGGCTCCTGGACGTCTGGGGCTGCAACGCTGCTCTTCAGTGGACGCCACCCCAGGACACAGGCAACACAGAGCTCCTGGGCTACACGGTGCAGAAGGCAGACAAAAAGACAGGGGTGAGGCTGGCTGAGGCAGAGTGGGGTCAGGGTACGAAGTGGTCAAGGTGGTGGAGAAGGCCCATCCTACTGAGTCTAGGGACCGAGTCTAGGGATCCAGTTCTGGTCTGCCCACTGCTAACCTGACTCCCTAGGAGGCCCTTAACAAGACTTTTCCTCTCTGGACCTCAGATGCCTCCTGAAGACTGTGAGGAGGGCTGGCCCGGGCTGTCTGAAGCCTTTCAAGCTCCGGAGCCACACTTCTCAAATCTTAATGTCCACATGAGTCACCTGGGGAGCTTGCTAAGAGGCAGAGTGTGACTCAGTAGGTCCAGGGTGGGGGCTGAGGGCCTGCATTTCTAAGAAGTTTCCAGGTGATGCTGAAGTTGCACATCTGTGGGCCACACTTTGCACGCGAAGGCTCTAGGATTCTCTGAGGACCCTTCAGAGGTCACCTGAGTGACCCAGGGGGCCCTTCTTCCAATTCAATGTCCCTGAGGTCCAAAGCTGGATGGTTCAGCATCCCAGGGTTGGGGGCATGGAATGAGTTCCTGTGAGGAGAGGGCTCCAGGGTAAGCAGGGAGGGCGAGGACAGGGGTGAGAAATGAGGGTGACGCCCAGGGCCCTGCAGCAATGGTTCACAGTGCTGGAGCGCTACCACCCAACCACCTGCACCATCTCTGACCTCATCATTGGCAACTCGTACTCCTTCCGGGTCTTCTCAGAAAACCTGTGTGGACTCAGCGCCTCAGCCACCATCACCAAGGAGCTCGCCCACATCCAGAAGGCAGGTGGGTTTGGGCCCAGAGCTGGCTGTGCTAACTCTCTCTCTGTCCCTGCCTCTTCCTCGGCATCTCTGCACCCCTCTCTCTGGGCTTCTCCTGGGCGTCTGCCCCTGGAACACGGGCTGTCCCCTCACTCCACAGCTATGCATACACACGCACAGAATGGCTGTAAAGTAGTGGATGTGGCTGGTTGATTTTAACAAACACATCAGAGCAAATCCACACAAATGAAAGATGCCCCTTTGGAGGCTGTGTACTTATTCCAGAGATGTGTGTGCATCCGCCAAGTTTCAGGCAGAAAGTGTCCGAAGGGAATCTAAAGGGTGACCCACAGGTCATGGATAGGTAGTGTGCTAAAAAGGGTGAGTTTGCTAAAAGCAAGCCTCCCAACCCTAATACACACCACATAGATGGACAAGAGAGATAGGAGTATTTACTGTCTCCACACAGGCACCTGACCCTCTTGTGTCAAATGTTAAACCCTGGGCCCTTTTCCCTGTCCCTTGTGTGCCCCGAGGCCCTCTCCGACCCACAGTCTGTGCGGGTTCCAGAAGGCAAACTTTTTTTAACACTAGCCTGAACTGCACAGAATTAGGAAGAAATTTTTGTTTAGAAAAGGAAAGCCAGTCAAGTCTCCAATGACAAACACAAAGGAAATATGGCATCTCTGAGTTACTAGCCTCCACCTTCTGCCAAGATGCTCTCATCTCTGGTTTTTCCACCTTCTCTTCTCTGCTCACCACCCTGACCCACCCAGCTACAGTCTCAGCTCTCTCTGCCTCTTTGAGATTGTCCAAGTTCCCGCAAATAAGCCATGACTTGCTATCCATAGATCGTGGATCACAGTCAGTCCTAACAGGTCTCCTTCACTCCTGTAAGCTCAGATTCACCCGACTTTCTCCCCTGAACCCAGATATTGCTGCCAAACCTAAAGGGTTTATTGAGCGAGACTTCTCAGAAGCCCCTTCATTCACCCAGCCCCTGGCTGACCACACCTCCACCCCTGGCTACAGCACCCAGCTGTTCTGCAGTGTCCGAGCTTCACCCAAGGTGAGGGTCCAGGCCCTGCTGTGCCCTGGGCTGGTGGGGGCAGATGGGGACAGCAGGGCTGAGGAATCCTCCAGGCATCCACACCTAAGCCTGGGGATAGCCTTTGAGTGCCCCGCTCCAGTCCACACCTCCCCAGCTCTCTTCTGACCATGCCTCCCAGCCCAAGATCATCTGGATGAAAAACAAGATGGAGATCCAGGGCAACCCCAAATACCGTGCCCTCTCTGAGCAAGGCGTCTGCACCCTAGAGATCCGGAAACCCAGCCCCTTTGATTCTGGGGTCTACACCTGCAAGGCCATCAACGTGCTGGGGGAGGCATCTGTGGACTGCCGGCTGGAGGTCAAAGGTGAGAGTTTGAGGATGGGAGAACAGGAGTAAGCACCTCTCTGGAGCTGAACTAGAGGCAGCAGAGAGCTTAAAATCAAGGCAGAAGAGAAGGGGTAGTAAGATTGGCGTCAGGCTGTGCTGATTACTTTCCAAGTGGGAGGGTGGACAGGTGTAGAAGAGGGTGTATAACCGTGAACCTTGTCAGTTCCCCGCCACTTCCCCCAAACTCTAACTGCAGCCTCTCTTCCAGCCTCAGCCACGCACTGAAGAGCCACAGGAGGAGGCTGTGATGAGGAGCCAGGTAAATGGCCTGACTCACCCGCTCTGTCACCTCTGCGGGTGGCACGGAAGCAGAGAGGAGGCCGGGAGCAGGGGGTGGGAGTGAAAAGGGAAGGTGGTGGTCAGCTCTGGGTACAAACTTGAGGACACAGGCAACTAGCACGCATGTCCAGAGACTTGCAGTGACGTTGCAGGGCCAGGCAATGCCGGTGTGGTCCAGAAGGGGGTTGATTCCGTGGACCGCCACATGACCAGAGTCTGCTCCCAGCTCTGAGTGACCTTCAGCAAAGGTGTTCTCTCTGGACACATTTCCTCATCCGAAAACTGGGGATAACAACCTTTCCCTGCCTTCCCTCCCCTGGTGGTTCTGCGGCTCTGCATAAGTACAGAAGTATCTAGAACTGCAGTGGGCAGAGTTCAGACCTGGGCTTGGTCCTGAGGGAGGGAGGCCTGGTGAGAAAGAGGGTGCTGCTCCCCCTCCCCTCTCTGCACCTCTCTGGCCTGCAGCCGAGCTCTGCTCACACGAGGGCTCAGGAAGCATGTCCTCCTCCAGGTGCTGCAGGCTTGAAGGGTCAGGTCCGCCAGGCCCACAGTCAAACTCCAGAGATGTCCAAGACCCCCACTTCCATAGCGACGGCTGATGGAACTGCCCCTGGTACCTGCTGGCCTCCCTCCCACAGAGGCTGTTGTCCAGAACTCAGGACTGGGCCTGGTAGGCCCCGGGCCATGCTATCTGGGCTCAAGGGGTGCTGGAAGGCGCAGAGATTGGAGTGCCCTGCGGAGTTGCGCACTGGGTGGGAAGCACTCCAATAAAGATGCGTGGTGTTACAGCGCGGGGCCTCTGTGCCACTGAGCGTCATCATCTAGGGGGAGGTGCTGTGTCACCAGGAGGCGGGGGTGTCTGAATGTTTCACCATGAGGGGTTCTCCAGATATGTCACCATGAGGAAGATGCCAGTGGGAGAGGTCTCAGGATGTCATGGCTGGGGCGGGGGGTGGGGGTTCTGGACATGTGAGTTTTCAGGATCTCACTTCCTGATCAGGGTTTGCTACCCCAAGTGTGTAACTATGGAAACAGACACACCCTCTCTGGAACCTTCCTTCCTTGAACGCCTCCACAGGCCCACTCTTGCAGCTCCTCCCGGCCCCCGCCATTGCTTCCTCTCTGCTAAAGCTGCGCCCAGCAATGTGCTCTCCACAGGGTTCACAGTTTTTTATTAGTCACTTGGGCCTCCCTTGGGGGCCAGGGCACACCCCCTTTCCAACAGAGGGAAGGGCCTGGAAGCAAGGCCTGGAGTTGACACTCATGTTCAGAAGGTCAACTCAGTGACCACCTCCCCTCCCCCGCCTCGTCCCCCCCTACACGGGGGCTCCAGGCTCCCCCGCCTAACCTCCCCTCCACCGGGGCTCCAGGCTCCCTGCCTCACCCCCCCAACACAGGGGCTCCAGGCTTGGCAGGGCATGGGTTGGTCCTTCCCCAGATCCCTAAAGTCCTAGACCCCCAGACACCTGCAATAGAGCTTCCAAAGTCCCTGAACACCCAGCCAAATACTAGGGGTATTGAGGGATTCACATGACAGCAAGGCCTTCTCCCACACACTCCCGGGGGGTGCTCTCCTCTGCCTGCTGCAGCCTGCTAAACCCAACCCAGGGGGACCCACAGTCAACACTGAGTCCTTACAGACCCTTTCCTTCGTCCACCCCGTCCCCAGGCAGGCAGAATGTCTAGGGTTCTCCTCTCCATTAGGCCCAGAAGCAGCAGAGATGGGGTCACCTAGGACAGTTCAGGCCCAGCATCGGGCGGGCCAGTGGAGCTGGTGGCCCAGATGACAGGTAATTACACTCCAGGCTCCTCCCTGGAAAACTCAGGGCAAGAAGGAGGGCTCAGAGCTGCCACCTCATGGCTGTTTGAAGCCAGCACCCACCGCACCAAGCTCACTCCCCAGGGCATGGAGCCAGCACTCCAGCAAATATCAGAAATGATTTCTGAACCTACCCTTTCTGCCTCTCCCACGTACAATCCTGGGCTGACCCAGGGCAAGGAGAGCAGGCACCCTAGCACCTGGTATGGCCTGGGGCCCAGAGTCCTCAGAGTTGGGAATGGAGGCTCCTTGATTCCTGCCCCTTAGCTGCCTCTGGCCACCCTCTCCTACAGAACAGGAGAGACAGCCAGGCCAGTGCGTCCTCGACCTCTCTCCTTCCATCCGTCTCAGAGGAGATGCTCTCCTCTCCTTAAGCTTGGTCCTGGGGCTGCACCACCAACATCTAAGACAAGCAGACTCCCCTGCCTCACTGCAGAAGCCCAAGCACCTTCTCCCAGCCCAGGTGGCTCCTCTGCAGTCTTGGCCTCCCCAGGACCTGCCCAGCCCTGAAGCGCTGGACTGCTCATGGGATGGTCAGGCAGGTGGAGGCTCAGGACACTCTTGCCTCTGGACACCCGGTCCCTCTGTAGGATCCTTGCCCTCCCAAGCCTCCTGCAGGGCCCCGAAGTATAGGGTAGTTAACTCCTAGTGGAGGGACCACACCCTGCGGTTATCTCTTCAGAGCCTCCCCCGTGCCCCTGGCCCACAGCCCAGCTGGGGCAGGCTCAGGGAGATCCCCGGGAAAGTGAGCAAGTGAGGACTGAACTGAGACCCCACTGGATGTGGGCTGGTGGGAGCAGAAGGCGGGGTCTAGTCATCAGGCCTCTCTTCTGGGAGATCCTCGTCAATGGGGGGTGCAGGCTGGCAGCGGAAATGGTCATTCCAAATCTTAAGGAAGGTGACGCGGAACTTCTGGATGCGGAAGGCGTAGACGATAGGGTTCATGGCTGAGTTGCCGTGCGTGAGGAAGATGGCAATGTAGGTGAGGATGCTGGGCTTGTGGCAGGACGGGCAGAAGAGGGTGATGCAGTTGAGGATGTGCAAAGGCAGCCAGCTGAGAGCAAAGAGGAAGAGGATGAGGGCCAGCGACTTGGCGATCTTCAGCTCCTTCCCATAGTACTTCTGCGGGTCGCCAGAAGAGGCCGATACCTTCTTGTTGAGCTGCTTGCGGATTAGGTAGAAGACCTCCAGGTAGATGAGGACCATGAGGAGAAGCGGGGGCAGCACCCACACAAAGAAGTTGAAGTAGACCATGTACTCCATGCTGATGACTTTCTCGAACTCGCACTTGATCACGGGCTCCCCCATGCTGCCGTTGGCTGCCCAGGCCCGCTCCACCGTGCTCAGATTGTTCCAGCCAAACATAGGGGTCAGCCCCACCACCAAGGAGAGGATCCAGCAGCCGGCGATGGCCACCGCCGCCCTCCGGGGGGTCACCACCATCTTGTATCTGGGGGAGAAGAGGGCAGAGTGTCAGGATCTGCCTCCCAGCTGCCTCGAAAGGCCCCTCCGAGGCACACCTGGCCTCCAGGGGCCTCTAAGAGGAGCACCCTCCCCATCCAGGGCCCAGTGAGTGGGGAGGTGCATGTCTTTTGCTTGAGGGCCGAGTCTTCAGGATCTAAGATTTAGTGCTTGCCATGCATTGGCTCACTCTCCTGCAGAGAAAGGAAATCCTGATTAATAACAAAAATAATAATAGAAAATCACGGAGGAGCTCCTTTAGGAATTTCAAGGAAAAGTAAAAATTCCTCCCATGCGCTCAGCACGCCCCCACTGGTTATCTCACCCTTGCTTCATGACAGCCTTCGTCGCGTAGGAAGTCACCGGCAGAATGAGGGCTACCCAATCGAAAGATGAGGAAACTGAGGTTCAAAGTAGTCACAGGATCTGCCCAAGGCCACATGGAAGGTGGCAGCGCCATTCCATGCTTCCTAAAACATGTCTACACTGACCGAAACACCCAGGTGATTAACCAACCATCCCTTCTCTTAGGCCAGCAGACACAACTGTCATTTCAAAAAATCTTTCACACAACCCCCCTTCTCTTGGCCTTGTCCCATACTCCCCTGCCATACCCTGTCTCCCACCTCTACATTAACCTCCTGTTTCCCCTTCCAATCACTGTGCAGCACTTAACTCCTAACGGCTTGATCTCAAGAACCAGCCCTGCACTCCCAAGCTAACTGGAAATGATGCTCAGGAAAGAAAACTGATATTCACTGAGCATCTACTACATGCTGGATACTTTCACTCATTCATTCATGCATTTACGCGCGCATACATGGATGCATTCATTCAGCAAGCATTTGTCAAGTGCTTTCTGTGCTAGGCATTGCTCTCTGTGCTGAGAATAAGATAAAAGATCCCTGCTTCTACATATCTCACATTTTGGGTGAAGAGACAGATAACACCAAAGCAAGAAAATAAACAAGACAACTATAGATCATGATACATCCTTTAAAGGAAATAGGTTGAGTCAAGGGCCTAACTTTTTTCATGTCATGACCCACAAAGAAGATGGAAACATCTGGATGACGAGGCTGCTCATGAGCCACAAGGGTTGGGCGTTTTCACATCTCAGGGGTTCCTGCTTCCCTTTAAACCAATCTAGCCAGCAGCCATCATGGCTTCTGCCTATACACTGGCCTTGGAGACAGTGCCAAGGGCTGGGTCTCGCCAGCTCTGTGCTGAGGAGCCGGCTGAGCAGCAGCAGCTTGCCCAGTTGTTATTTTCCAAAGCAGCTTCTGAAATGGATGGAGTGCCCTCCTGAGCATGTAAACAGCTTCTGAGACCCAGGAGTGTGAAGGGAGAGGCTGCCGACCGTTTCCTTCTGCCCCAGGGATGCAGAATCTGCGGCTTTCTTCTGCATGGTGATGATGCTTAAAGTCTGTCTCACCCCAGACAGCGCTTCTCCTAGATCCTTTACCATCCATCAAAGCCCACCTGCTCTGTGAAGGCTATAGAAGTAGGAAGGGAGACAATTTGCAGAGTGGGAGGAACCAGATGCCCCCTCTCTACCCCATCTAGAAGATAAGGACTAGAAGAGACCTTTGGAATCTCATTTTCTATCCCTTCATTGTCCCAGTGAAGAAATTGAGGACTAGATGACTCCAACACCTTCGGAGCAGTTCCCCTCTCCTACTCTGTGATCATAGGATTCTTGTGCCCCAAACCGCCACCAAGGGGCCTTGAGAGGTGACTGGTTCACTTGTGACTCTGAAGTTTCCTTAGATCCAATCCTCACTCTCTTGCTGTAATTGAAGCCCTTTCCCTCCTCTGTATCCTCAAGCAGAATGGCCAGGCCTGGTGCAGACACTGTGAGTCAGAAGACCCAAACTTGGGCCGCCAGTCTGCAACTTGCTAGATCAATGTCTCCTCTGTAAAAGAGACCTACTTCAGAGGGGGAGGATCAAATGAGATACTACGTGTGCAAGTACTCTGTAAACACGCAACCAGTATTCCTTTGCCTGAGCTCTTCTTACCCCTCCAAGCTCCTAGACAAATGGCCACCTGGAAAACTCCAGTATCTCTGGATGCTTAGCAAACACAGCCTAAGGGCTATTTAAACATCTTCCTCACATCTTGTTCCTGACCATCTCAAAGTGTTCCCCACGTGTCCTCTCAGATATGGTGGAAAAAGTTCCGGGAGTGAGTCTACAGGAAAAGACCAAAGGAACGCTGGTCATTCTGAAGGCTGAGAGATGCTATCTCAGCAGCCACACAGCGGAGAGCAGGGCCAGATCCCCAGGTGAACCTCAGCAGGGAAAGACAGCTGCTGCTGCAGAGAGGACAGGGCCAGGTGTCCTGCCTACCCCTACCACCCATCACATCTGCTATTTATACCACATTTATCATGTACAAATCCCTTTCTCAGTCCTATCTCGGGTAATCCCCATAACCGCTGCTGTGGTGAGCACAGCAGACAAGGGAATGCCCATTTCACAGATTAGAAGCTCCACTGGCCTGGGTCTCCTGACTCCAAGCCCAGCTCACCTTCAGGGTGCCAGGCTGACTGTGGGTTGCTGAGATGCAGATGATTGGCAGGTTGAAAATATCCCTTGCCTATTAGATTTAAAAGGGGAACTTCTAGACCTTGCCCAAGGAAGGCACCACCCAGAGTCAGTGGGGTGGGCCAGGTGACCTCTGGTGCTGCCGTCCAGCCTATGGATTGAGGGATCTAGCCTGGGACTGACATCAGGGCAGTGATGACCTATGGAGAGAGGAGAGGTAGACAGTGACAGTCTAGACACTGACAGGAGAGAGGGAAGAGACAACTTCTAGCTACAGAGGTGGCTCCCTCCCCTCTTCTCTCCTCACCCCTCACCCTTCTGACCGCCTGGAGCCCCCGGGGTTAAAGCTTTCCTGGGGCTCCTCCAGTACCCAGTCCCAGCAGACCCTGCAGCTTAGGGTATCAGCTCTCATCTGTTTTTCTTGCTATTTTCTCCCTTGTGGGAAAGGGCTGGACCCAAGACCTTGGCTGAGGTGGGGCAGGCTCTCACAGGAAGGGCTGCCTCCCAGGGCCAGGGGAGAAGCTCACCTCTCCTTACACGTGGGAAAGGAAGCAGAGGCTGCAAGTCCTGGGGCATGCATGGGGTCGGGGTGTATGGAAGGTGCCTCTGACTTGTGAATGCCCCTCCCAAGTCCACAGCATCCCCGAGGGCTGTGCTGGGAGCTAAGCAGGGAGATGCTGCTCTCAGGAGTGTGCAACTCAGGCGTGCACGAACGGGAGAGCAACGGAACAGAGACAGGAAAACACCAAGTGGGGCCCCATCCACAGGCCAGCAGGGCAGACAGTGCCTTAACGATAGCCCTGAGGGAACCGGGTGCAGTGGCTCATGCCTGTAATCCCAGCACTTTGGGAGCCCGAGGCAGGATCACGTGAGGTCAGGAGTTCAAGACCAGCCTGGGCAACATGGTGAAACCCTGTCTCTACTAAAAAAAAAAAAAAAAAAAATACAAAATTAGCCAGGCATGGTGGCGCATGCTTGTAATCCCAGCTACTCGGGAGACCAAGGTAGGAGAATTACTTAAACCCAGGAGGCAGAGGTTGCAGTGAGCCGAGATCGTGAGATTGCGCCATTGCACTCCAGCCTGGGCAACAAGAGCGAAACTCTGTCTCAAAAAAAAAAAAAATAGCCCTGAGGCAACCAGGGAGAGCCCCACCTCAAGAATCTCCTTCAAAGTGCATAAAATCCCACAAGGAATGAGACATTCCTTTGGGTTAAGAGTTGCCTTCTCTGTGTGCTATTTATTTATTTAGTTTATTGAGACGGGGTCTCCCTGTGTTGCCCAGGTTGATCTCGAGCACCTTGTGCTCAAGCAATTCTCCCCCCTCGACCTCCTGAAGTTCTGGAATTACAGGTATGAGCCACCACGCCCACTTGTGTGTTATTTTTAAAAGCTGAAATGACATGAACTCCATAGTATGAATTAGTTTATTAGTCGGAACTTCTTATTGATGATGATAACATGAAAAGACTGAGTCCCCAGAGCAATGGTCTACAGAGACCCTGAGAGGCAAAGGGATCGCTTGAGGAAAGAAATGGAAGGGAGTTCCTGTTGAGCCTCTCAGTGCTGGCAAGAGCTGGTGGCTGAACAGAAAAGGATTTCATATCATAGCTGCTGCAGGAGTGTCAATATGGTTTAGAGGTGGAAATGAGGGAACGAAGTCTTCAAATCCTGTGTCCAAATAGGGCAGGGCAGAGAGAGCCATTGGTTCTTCCCAGGACACCCTGGCAGGGCTGCCATAGGAGGGGTGGGAGATTCTGGAGGCTAAGTGAGGAAGGAGTTTGAAAATAATAGTTATCTGATCAATAATAACAACAATAAAAATGCTGGTAAGCGTTAACATTTATTTCTATGCGCTGGGCACTATTTATTTATTTATTTATTTATTTATTTAAGAGATAGGCTCTCACTCTGTCTCCTAGGCTGGATTGCAGTGGTGCAATCACAGTTAACTGTGACCTCAAACTCCTGGGCTCAAGAGATCCTTCCACCTCAGCCTCCTCAGTAGTGGGGACAAGTGTGGGCCACCATGCCTAGTTATTTTTAAGTGTTTTTGTAGAGATGGGGGTTTCACTATGTTGACCAGGCTGATCTCAAACTCCAGGGCTCAAGTGATCCTCCTGCTCTGGCCTCCCAAAGTGCTGGGATTATAGGCGTGTGCCACTGCGCCCAGCCCTGGGCGCTGACTTTATAGACATGGTTTTATTGATACTTCAGCACAACCCTATCACTTAGATACTACAGGTTGAGCATCCCTAATGTGAAAATCCAAAAGCCCGAATGCTCCAAAATTCAACACTACTTGAATGCCAACAAGACACTCAAAGAAAATGTTCATTGGAGCATTTCAGATTTCCAGATTAGGGATGCTCAACCAGTGAGTATAATGCAAATATTCCAAAATCTGAAAAAAATCCCAAATTGGAAACACTTCTGGTCCCACACATTTTGGATAAGGGATACTCAACCTGTGCCATTATTCTTATTTCTTAATTGCAGTAACTGAGACTTGGAGAGATTAGAAAACATGTCCAAGGCCACTCTGCCAGGAAAAAGCAGGAAAAGAATTTCTAAGACTCCAGTATGTCCAAGTGCAAAGCCCACATTGGACCCAGCTCTGCCACTCTGGGAGACGGAGGACACGTGAGGATTGGAGGGCGGAAGCTTGGAGCAGAAGAAGGGAGCCATGGCTAGGGCCCGGAAGGCAAGTCTCTCCTGCCCCAGGCAAATCTCCCTGGACTAAGCAGTTGTGAGGATGCCATTGTGCCTTGCCTGGGAGCCTCCCTTCTCCCGCAAAGTCTGACCTCTTTCTGAGTCATCAGAATGACCTGTTCACATGCATGTGCTGCCCAGCTATTTAGTTGGTGTCTTGTTCCTTCTGGGGGAAATCAGGTGGTTGAGACTCACCCTTTCATTTATTGAAGGGGTATTCATTGAGCACCTATCAGGTGCCAGGTTGTAGGTGTTAGGGTTCAGGAATATAAAAGAGAACAGACTCATGAAAGTATCATTCTGCAGACAGAGAAACAGGCAATAGATATGCAAACAAATAAACCAGATCATTTTAGAGAGTGAAAAGACCTACCAAGCGAAATAAGCAGGGTCACCCAGGAGTGAGTCAGTGGGCAGGGCACACTGCTGATATGCAGGGCAGCCTCTCTGAGGATGAGACAATGAGCCGAGAGCCAAAGGACCACCACCGAGTCAGCCAGGGAAAGATCTGGGACAGAGCCTTCTAGGCAGAAGGCACCATCTGGGAGAGGTGCTGAGGCCAGAGTGGCAAGAGAAGGCCAGTGTGAAGGAACCACAGGGGTGAAGGCCAGAGAGGCCGGCTCAGTCAGAGAAGAGGCCTAGGGCTGAGAGGTCTGCAGTAAGTGTTCTGGGGTTTATTCTAAGTACAAGGGAAAGTCATTTTAAGCAAAGGAATAATATAATCGAATTTCTGTTTTTAAAAAACAACTCAGGCTGCTGTGTGGAGAATGCGTTGCAGCAGGGAATGAGGGAAGGCAAGAAAACCAGCAGGAGGCTATTTTAGCCATCCAGGCAGATGAGGGTGGGATGCTGTAGCAGGCGGCATGGGAATTGAGAAGAAGCATATGGCTTTGAGATGTATTTAGGAACAGGGCCAACAGGACCTGCTGCTGAGTTTGGATGTTGCTATGGTTTGAACGTGTCCCCCAAAGCTCATGTGTTGGAAACTTAATCCCGAATGCAATGATGATGAAAGGTGGGACCTTTGAGAGGTCATTAGATCCTGGGAGCTCCGCCCTCTTGAATGGATTAATGCCATTATTGCAGAAGTGGGTTCATTATCACAGGAGTGGAGTCTTTATAAAAGATGAGTTTGGCCACCTTCTTTTCTGTCTTGAGAGTGTGCTCTTTTGTCCTTCCACCCTTGAGCCATAGGATGAGCCAGAAAAAAAGGCCCTTGTCAGATTCAGACCCTCGATCTTGGACTTCTCAGCTTCCAGAAATGTGAGCTGAGTAAACTTCTTTTCTTTATAAATTATCCAGTTTCAGGTATTCTGTTATAGTAGCACAAAATGGACTAAGACAGAAAATTGGTACCAGAAGTGGGGTTGTTGCTATAACAAATACCTGAAAATGTGGAAGCAGCTTTAGAACTGGGTAACAGGTATAGGCTGGAAGAGTTTGGAGGAGTAGGCAAAAAAGAAAATGCCTAGACTGCCATAAATGGAGCATTAAGGGTAATTCTGGTGAAAGCTCAGAAGACAAGAGCTGTAGGGAGCAACTGAATCTTTTAAGGGATGATTTGAATGGTCGTGATTAGAATGCTAGCAGAAAATCTGGACACTAAAGAAATTTGGATGAGGTCTCAGATGGAAACAAGAAACAAGATACTGAAAACTGGAGTAAAGGTCATCTTTGTTATGTAGTTGTAAAGAACTTGGTGAAATTGTGTCTTGTGGAAGGCAGAACTTTAGAGCAACTAACTGGGATACCTAGCAGAAGAAATATCCAAGCAACAAAACATTCAAGGTGCTACATGGTTTCTTTTTGCCATTTATAGCAAAATGAAGGAAGATAGAGATGATTTAAAGATGAAAGTTATCATTAAAAGGGAAGCAGAATGGAAAGATTTGGAAAACTCTCAACCTGGCCATGTAAAGAATTAAAAAGTGTGTTCAGGAGAGAATAGTAAGGATGTGGCCAAAACACCATTTGCTAAAGAGAATAACATGGATAGAAAGAAGCCAGGTTCTATTCATCAAGATGATGGGAGAATGACCACACAGGCATTTCAGAGATTTTCAAGGCAGGTGAGGACCTTTAGAGCAAGGTTTCCAGAGACACCAAGCGGGACCTCGGTGTTTGCTGCCCAGGGCCACCTCAGGACTCTGCTCCACCACAGTGCTCCTTGGCAGCCCCAGTCATGGCTCAAGCAGGCCCAGATGTAGCTTGTGCTGCTGTTCCAGAGAACACAAGTGGTAGGTAGGTCTTGGCAGTGTCAGCATGGTGTGGATTCTGCAGGTGCACAGAGTGTGGGAGCTGTGGGGTCACGCCAGCCTCCAATTAGATTTCAAAGGATATCATGGACAGCCTGGAGGCCCAGGCAGAAACTTGTCACAGGGACAGAGCCACCACAGAGATCCCTCACCAGGGCAATGCCTCCTGGAGTCATGGGAGTGAGGCCACTGCACAGACCCCAGCACTGTAGGACCACCAGCATACAACTCCAGTATGGGAGAGCTGCAGGCATGAGACTCCAGTTCATGAGAGTTGCTTCATGGGCTGAGCCCAGTAGAGCCAATATGTCCAGAAGGTGGTACATGGAGTAAAAGGCTATTCTAGACTCTTTTGGGGGGTGTGTGTGTGTGTGTGTGTGTGTGTGTGTAATTATTATTTTTAATGTCCAGAATGTGTAATACAAGGGCCAGAGCTTCCTCCCAGACTCAATTTTATAAATTCTCGATTGGTTGGTGAGGCCAATAGGGATACTTTTTCTTGTCTAATTTGGTTTCTGGGAAAGCTTCGTTCAAGTCCTCAGTGGTCATCTGATCAAATGGAATTAAGTTCTTTATCTTCTCCATCTGTTTCTCATATTCTACAATCCTGGCCTTTGAGAGAGACACCCACTCAGCACAAGATTTCACATCTTCTTTTTCTTTGGCATCCACCTGGGCAGTATATTTATCCTCCGGCACAGGAATCTTCAGGGCATTAATAACTTCAGGGCATTAGACTCTTAAGATTTAATGTTGTCTGGCTTGTTGGGGTTTGGACTTACTTGGGTCCTGTTACTGCTTTCTTCTTGCCCATTTCTCCCCTTTGGAATGGGGATACCTATCCTATTCCTGTCCCACCATTGCATTTTGGAAGCATGTAATTTGTTTTGATTTCATAGGCTCACAACTAGAAGGAAATGTGCCTTAGGATGAATCCTGTCTTGAGCCTCACCCATATCTGATTTAGATAAGACTCCGGACTTTGGACTTTTGAGTAGATGCTGGATCTAGTTAAGACTTTGGGGGCTACTGGGATGGAATAAATGTATTTTGCATGCAAGAAGGACATGAATTTTGAAGGCCAGGGCAGAATGCCGTGGTTTGAATGCGTCCCTCAAAGCTCATATATTGGAAACCATCCCCATTGCAACAGTGCAGAGAAGTAGGCCCTTTAAGAGGTAATTAGGTCATGAGGCTCCACCCATATGAATGGATTAATGCCAATACTGCAGGAACAGGTTCATTATCACAGAAGTGGGGTCCTTCTGAAGGATGAGTTCAGCTCCTGCCTGTGTGATGCCTTCAGCATGTTATGAGGCAGCAAGAAGGTCCTTATCAGACATGGTCCCCTAATCTTGGACTTCCCAGCCTCTAGAACTGTGAGCCAAATAAATTTCTGTTCATTATGAATTACCTAGACTGTGCTATTCCATTATAGCAGCAGAAAATGAAATAAGACAGATGTCCAGCTGAGAGAAAGAATCAACAAGATGACTCTGATTTTGATCCTGACCTCTGAGCAGAGGGTGCCCTGTCATTCCCCCAGTCTCCCTGACCTTCTCTCCCCGAAGGGCCCATCCCCTTACCTTGAACTCCACTTCACTCTCCCTGAACTCCACTTTACTCTCACCATGCTAGTAGACACTCTTTTGTTTACATACCTGGGGCACTCTCCCACCTCAGGGCCTTTGCAGTTCCTGTTCATCTCCTGAAATGTCTGGGAAGGCGCATTCTCCATTCACTCAGGTCTCCACTCAGATGGCAGGTCCTAAGGGAAAATCCCTGACTCTCCTGAAAAATAGTCTCTATCACTGTATCCTCTTGCCAGATTTAATTTTCCTGATAGAGCTTATCACTTCCTGACCCTCTCCCTCCTCTGTCTCTCTCACACCCTCTCTTCCCCCCCCCCATCTATCTATCTATCTATGCATTTATTATCAGTTTCTCTCCAGTACTCCAGTAGAATATGAGCCCCATTAGGACAGAACCTTTATTTGGCATGTTTACCACTGCATCCCCAGTACCTGTATCAGTGCTCAATAACTATTTGTTGAATGAATGAATAAATACATGTAAAAATGCATTAATGAAACCATACATCCACTTATTCAGAAATGATTGCTTGAGGACCTGCTATGTGAGTACATCTCAGGGAACAAGAGATAAGGATTAAATGATAGGTGCTCAATTAGAGACAGTCAGATTAGAAAGGCATGACCCTAGCCCTGAAGGCAATTATGATGCCCTGGATGAGGAAAATCATTCTCTGGTTCATTCCCTGCTGTGCTGGGAGCTGTAGGGAATCCACTGCTGAATCAGACAACTCCTGGTCCCCTGCCTAGGTCCTGCAACATAAGGCTGCTATGACAAGGGCCTCTTATGAAATGTATGAGAAACTGCCACCAGGCCACCAGCCAGCCACCAACACGTCCACAGTGGCTTGGAGTCCCAGCATTGCCCTGCACACTGTGAGACCAGCAGAGGCTTCCCGGGCCAGAACTTGCCTCCCCAGAGTCTCTTAGCCTGCATCCCAGAAAAGCAAGTCTTCATCTCATGCTAATTCCCAAAAGACATCATGAGAATGCCCAAGCTCCTCGTTGGTCCTTTGTCTCATGAATCGTCCTTTTCAGGGATGAGATCACTTCTAGTTGGAGGCCCAGCGGCACACAGAGGGGTGGCCTCTCCTTGTCTACACCCTCAGAGGGCACTCCTGGATGCCACTGGGGACTGATTGTTAGGCTGACTCAGAGAACATAAACGATAAGCCACTTTAGAATAGGAAGAGCTCAGTCTGGGCGCAGTGGCTCATGCCTGTAATCCCAGCACTTTAGGAGGCCAAGGCGGGCGGTCACTTGAGGTCAGAAGTTTGAGACCACTCTGGCCAACATGGTGAAACCCCATTTCTACTAAAAATACAAAAACTGGCTGGGCATGATGGCAGGTACCTATAGTCCCAGCCACTTAGGAGGCTGAGGCAGGAGAATCGCTTGAGCCTGGGAGGCAGAGGTTGCAGTGAGCCATGCCACTGCACTCCAGCCTGGGTGACAGAGCGAGACTCCATCTCAAAAAAATAATGGAAAAAAAAAAAAAAAGTAGGAAGATGCCATCAGATGGTGAACACACCATGGGACCAATCAGCGAAGATACATCTGACAGAGAAAAAAGAAGGAAGAGGGAGTGGGCATAGAGGCCCTACAGAATTCTCTTTGGTGAATGCAGAACAGCCAAAGCGAGAAAGGTGTAAAGAAGCCAGCCACCACTGCAGGGATGAGACTGGAGTGCGCCAGTTCTGAAGCTGTCTGTCCTTGGCTTTCTCTCCTGACCCTGCCCTGCTTTGTATCACCACGGGGCTGACCCTGGCAGGCTGCATTTCCCGAGCCCTGGGGCTATCCAGGTCCACAGGAAATACTGCAGTGCTGGAGCAATGGGGACGGGTTGGGGGGTGGGGAGCTGTCCACCTCCCTGACCCAGCCGTGCACTAGGCAGTGGTTATGACTCCTCCATGGCTCCACTACACACCAGACAAACCCACCATGGGTGCAGCTTCCACCAGCCAACTGCAGCCCCTGGGCTCCGGGATCACCACCTCCTCACTTTGTCCTTCTGCCTCGGGGTAGCTTCCTGTTGTTACTCATCTCTGGGTTACTTCACTCTCCCTGTTTGCGTCTCGGCTGCTTCATCACCAATTCCTGGTATAAGACCCTCAGCTGTAAACACCTAAAATGATTTCTGTGTTCCCGGTTAGACTCAGATGGTTCAAGAGTAAAGCTGCATCAGGAAGAACTGAGCACAGTCATCTCTAAGAACCCCCTGCCAGAGGTATAGGTATGAGTGAGCCACCCAACTCTTACAAACGCCTTCACTCAGAGGCGAAAGAACCCACATGTGGGTTTGGAAAATGCTAACAGGATGACACAGTGTCCTGTCAACTGCTGAGACCGGAGCAGTGTCCTCAGGCCTGGCCATCCCTGTTTCTCATCACGTGTTCCTCACGGAAGGACATGGGTGCAGGGAGGTGGAGGGCCGGGGGATGCCAGAGGTCCACGTCTTTCTGCGGTCCTGCGGTTTGGATAGTTAGGGACTGAATCCTCCCTCTTCCCTTCCCTCGCCCTTGGCTGGGAGGGAGTGACAGTTCATAGCTCTGGTCCCCTCCTTCCCGCCTCCTCTCTTATCAAGGATCTCAGCCACTTGTAACTGGAAACTTGGATCTCAAGAGCAGGAAAATAAGGCTTTCAGACTATTAAACTACTTCCTGCAGAGAAATTCTTCCTCCCCAAGGAGAACAGGAAACCAGATACAATCAAAAGTGCTGGGCACACTCCAGGGGCCAAATATTTAACAGTAACATTGCCCAGGGGAGTCTGCTTCAGGGGCCCTGGGGAGGGGGCAGGATATCGGGCCTAAGAATCCTGCCTTGAATCCCACTGTGAGGGGCTCTGTGGCGTCATTCACCATCTAGAACATCAGTGCCCATCAATCCCCAAAAGGAGACCCGGGCTGACACCCCAGGCCAGCCTGCAGGGCTACAGGGAGTGGGGAAGACACTCTGTGTCTTGAAAGAAAACAGCAGGATAAATTGACTAAGTCATTAGTGTAATGGGCCTTGGAAATCACTCCTGGTCACTTGCTGAGGACAAATAACTCCTCAGCCTGGTGGGAAAAATAACGAGGTTCCTGTGTGTGACTCAGTAACACCCTCTATTCTGAGCAACCTCCCCCACCATCTGTCCTTCGGATTCAGGGCCCCTTTCTGAGCGCTGGACATGAGCAGAATAAACATAGCTCCCACCATGAAGGAACTCTCAGTCCACAGGAGAGGCCCAGCACCTGAGCAAAGGGATCCCCAGTCTGATGAGAGCGGTGTGTGCTGCAACGCACAGGGCAGAGATCGCCACCAGCACCCCCACTCAAAGGTTTCATGGATGACTGACAGCACAAGCTCCCCGGACACCTGTGTGCCTGCAGAGAGCTCTTCTCTCTCTCTCTCTAGGTGGGCGTTCTCATCCCAACAAACAGAAGTTTGGATTTGCTCTGTGGTTCTGATCCAGAGGGGGCTTCAGAGGGTGGGGTGCAAAGTGGGAGGCTTTCAGATTTGGAGGAGGCATGTTTTCAAAGTATATTTGCCTCTGATCTTCATCCCTTTCTCCCAGTCCAGGGCATATCCTATGGAATGTTTTTCCACAGCCAGGAGGCCAAGGTATCGCACTTTGAGACAATGCCCTGGGCGATTTCACAATGCAGCCACCTCCTCACCTCCCAAATTCAGGTATAGCCCCCACATCCCCGTAAGGGGTTGGTCCTCGAGGAGGAGGGTGTCTCACCTGGACAGTACACGCAGGAAAACTGGACCCAGACCTCGGCATTCTCAGCTCTTTCTGCACTGAGATTTGCTTCTCTCCACCTCTCCAAGGAAGACCGGGATGGCAAAAGGACTAAGGCCAACTGGCCCCACCTGCTATGGGTGACTATTTCTGACTCATCCCATGGGACAGGAAAAAACCATCCCATCTGCATTCAGACTCAATGACCTGTGAGTAGCTGCTGCAGGGAGACCTCACTGGGATGGCCAGGGTGCTAACAGGGGCAAAATTCCTTTTCCAGCGAAGTGGAAAGGCCTGCCGTGGTGGGAAGGGAGCTGATGGCTTTATGCGGCTTCCCATAGGCCTCTCTGGTCTTTGCAGACTGTGGCCACTTAGGAGAGCAGCAGAGAATTCTCCAGCCCAGCTGGCACATGGGGAGAGCCCAGGCAGGAGGGAGCCAGGAAGCAACAGAATTCTGCAGGCTCAGGAGAGCAGAGGGGGCCCATGCTGGACCCTCAAAGGAGGGCAGTCCTCCTTTGGAATACCTCACTGTGGTGGGAATTGGGAGACCCTTGTTCTGGTCCAGGCTGTGCCAGAGGTGAGCTGGCCTTGGGGGAGACCCTTTTCCCTTTTGGGGCCTCTGTGTCCGTGTCGGGATGATGAGGGATTGAATGAGATCTTTTTCTGGGCTCTAGCAGGTCACGGTTCCCTTCTTCTGGAATGCGTCAAATCATCTTCTATGGAGAGCTGAGTTCAGCACTAGCAAAGGGAGGGAGGGGCACCCAACTCCTCATGGGGAAGAGGAGACCAGGGGCAGTGGTGAGGGGCACCCACACCTCCCCGGAAGGGAGCCCCTCCTGAAAGGATTGCATGCTCTAGCTCTGTGCCCCATGGAGAGGAAGATGGGGGGCAAGATGGAATGTAAAGAGAAATAAATATGTATTGAGTGGAATGAATGAATGAATGAATGAATGAATGAATGAATGAATGAAGCGTGCTGTGGGGTAAGATCCGAGTTCAAACTGTGACTCCACCGTTAACAGCTTGTGGCCTTGAGCAAGTAACAATTCTTTGAGCCTTTGTTTTGTCTGGTCACGATGGGAGGAGAAGGCTGGCTTGGCAGGCCCCCTGTGAGGATGAGGCTGGCGCAGTAACTTATCTGGGCACTCAATGAACAGTAGCACCAGGTGACCATTGCTATCTCCAACAGGAGCACACCCCTGATTCTACGGGAATACACAATCGGCCCTTGAAGAGATACAAAACAGGTTGCAAGGACATAGATAAACAAAAAATTACTTCTGTTTCACTTTGGAAGGCAAGTCACATAGTTTCCATATCTATTTCACAGCCAGCTCTCCTACTTAACTCAACCTCGTACAGAACAGGTTAGATCCCTGATCTAACTGACGAAAGTGTCTGAGTCTGGGGTGGGGGTTTGGGAACCTGCTCAGCCCAGCACTAAACCCTACACAGGATCCTGGAGAAGCCACACTCCCTGGAGAACCCCAGTAAAGCTCCACTGGGGAAGTGGCCAGGGAGGAATACTGGAGATATGGGAGGTGGAATCAGGGGGAACCCATGCCCTTCCTCCCACCTCCCTTCAGAGCATCTCTTGGCCTGCCTAGAACCACGGGGTACAGGGCATCTGCCTGAAGGCCTATTTCCACCAAGGGACTATAAATCCAACCCCCACTGGAGAGATCCCGTGCAGACTCGAGATCAGCCCAAAGGCACCAGCTGGGGTTGGGACCTAGAAAACAGGTTGGATGCTTGCTGACAGCCTGGAGTGACAAGAGGAGGTGCCTCTTGAGCCAGAGAGATTGGGATGCTGTGCTCTGAGGAGGCGGCTGTTCTCACTGAGCTTGGGTTGTCAGGGCCCCCTAAAGATCACAGCACCTAGTCCCCCACTCTGGAAAAGATTTGACAGACAGCAGGTAGAGGAGAACAGAGAGGACAGGAAGAGCTCACCACCTTGGAAATCTTTCCAAAGAAAGAGTCTACCCCCACACTCAGCTCCGCATTCCATAGCTTGTGCTTCCACATTAGAAAGTCCTTCCCAGAGTCTAACTTCAGTTCTTCCTGCTGCATCAGAACTCAAGGAGACACCACTCTTGGGACCTGGAGGAAGTACAGTCATATTCTCACCGCTCCTGGCCTTTCTCCCCACCTTGCAACCAGGCAAAGGAGTGCAGAGCCCAAATAACAGCAGGAAGGACCCCGGGACCCAGCAGTTTTCCATTGTCCCTCCTTGGTATCTCCTGACGCTCTCTTTGCCCTGTGTCCCTCCACATAAGCACTCACCAAGCCCACAGTGTACAGAGTCCCTGCAGAAGCCACAGGCAAGGCCCAATCCAGGAACCAGTCCTCCCCAGCCAGCAGTCACCCAGGCCAGGGCAGAGCCCAAGAAAGAGTTTAGCAGCAGCTACAGCCCTCCCGCCCCACTGCATGTGCTCAGGGGCTTCTGCCCCAGCTCCAGGGATGGCTTTGTGGAGGAGGGGCCCAGACACACAGATGCAGTGGGAGGTGGGGGGCACCCAGGCTCACCCAGTGGGTACAGGTGAGCCAGAGACCCCCCTCCCCAGAATAACACGCAGCAGGAAGTGGGAATGTGAGGTCTCCTAGATCATCTAGGGGCTGGCTCCCTTCTCTTCCCCATGTGAGACAATCAGAAAAATTCTTTTATTTTTCTCCCAGAGCACATAACTGCAAGTACCTGAAGGGCGGAGACCAAATCTGGTTCAAAATCATCTTCCTAGCACCTACCACAGTATCTGGCACACAGTAAGGACTCAATAATATTTGGGGAAGGAAATGCAATCATATAAAATGCTCAATTAAAACCAGAGAGGCAGAAAAAGAAAAGGAAAAAAGAAAACAAACATAATGACTAGAAAACAGTTACAAACATGGCAGATCATTAAGCCGAGTATTGCAATCGTCACCTTAAACGTTAAGAAAGTAGGAGGAATTGGTAAGAGGAAGCCATCCTGAGTCTTCTTGCTCATCTCAACAACAACATCCCTACTGGCAGGCAGCAGAGCTCCGCTCCCCACGGTCTCAGCTGAGGGGACTCCTATAGAATGCTCAGGGTCTCCACTCGAAGGTCCCGCCTCAACCACCCAGCCCCAATATCTCCAGCCAGTTAATTAGGTGGTCCTCGCAGGCGTCTAGCACACTTCTTCCCACTGCAAAACCAGCCCTTCTCCTCACTTCCCAGCCTGGGTGGAGGTGGGGAACAGCCTGTCCTCCTCCTCCTCTGGGAGCTGCTCTGTGCCCCCGGCATTTGCACGGGTAAAACGGAACAGCATGTTAGCTGCTGGCAATGTCCCAGGCCAGGAGCCTGCCAGGCAGCTTCTCTGAGGGTTGATCAATAAACTCAATTTCCGTCATTTCTTCCACTTCTGCGAAGTCCTATAAATCACTCCGATCTGCCACGACCCTGGAAGGGGGAAACGCATGGTGTGTGTGGAGGAGGAGGAAGCTTATTAAATCAAATCCTTTTGTTTCCATCCACCATTCATGGAAACTTCAAGGTGCTGTGCTCAGAGCTGGAAAAAGAAAATGCAGGCCGGGCGCCGCGGCTCATGCCTGTAATCCCAGCACTTTGGGAGGCCGAGGAGGGTGGATCACCTGAGGTCAAGAGTTCACAACCAGCCTGGGCAACATGGTGAAACCTGTCTCTACTAAAAATACAAATATTAGCCAGGCTTGGTGGTATACACCTGTAGTCCCAGCTACTCAGGAGGCTGAGGCAGGAGAATCGCTTGAACCCGTGCGGCGGAGGTTACAGTGAGCCAAAATCGTGCCATTGCACTCCAGACGGGGCAACGGAGCAAAAACTCCATCTAAAAAAAAAAAAATGCAGAGAGCCAGTAGTAATGGGCCTTGGGGAACTCCACTAGGCAAGAATCGGGCAGGACATGCACTGCGACCAGGGGAGGGGTGGACATGAGCAGTGGCACAGAGGGCACGTCGGGGAACAGGCATAGAGTGGCTTCCCTCACCCAGTTGATAGAAACACTGACAGTCTGGGACACTTGGAAGGTTCAACCCCAGGGCCTCCAACTTCCAATTCCACAAAGGCCTGACCCCTACACTGCTCTCTCTCCTCCCAACCTCCTCAGCTGGTGCCCACCGTCTCCCACAGAGCACACTGGCTGGCTAGGGGGGCCAAGGCTCAGGGTGACAAAACACTGTGACAGACTCTTGACAGCGTTAGAGGACCTGGATTGGAATCAGACTCAGACCTGCTGTTAGCAAATCACGTCACCTCTCAGAACCTTAGGCTCCTCATCTGTAAGATGGAGTCTTTGTCTGCTGCATCGGTGATGTCAGAGCTACCATTTAGCATTGAGCTTTCGCATACAGCCCTCCTCTACTCTTCATCCTAGGAGGAAGGGACCCATCTCCACAGGTGGAGACTGGGCAACTTGCCCAAGGTCATACAGCTACTGCCAGAATCGTCATTGCAACCTAGGCCAGCTGCCTCTAAAGCATGTATTTTTGTTGTTTGTTTTTTGCGACAAGGTCTCATTGTCACCCAGGCTCGAGTGCAGTGGTGCGGGATCTCGGCTCACTGCAACCTCTGCCACTCCAGTTCAAGTGATTCTCCTGCCTTAGCCTCCCGAGTAGCTGGAACTACAGGCGTGCACCACCACGCCTAGCTAATTTTCGTATTTTTAGTAGAGATGGGGTTTCACCATGTTGGCCAGGCTGGTCTCAGACTCCTGACCTCAAATGATCCGCCTCCCTTGGCCTCCCAAAGTGCTGGGATTATAGGCATGAGCTACCAAGTCCTTTGTTTGCTTATTTCATGGAATTTTATTTCTTTTTACTGAAAAATACTAATTGTATATATTTATGGGGTACAACATAATACTTCAAAACATACGTTGTGGAGTGAGCAAATCCAGCTTTCAAAATTACTATAAGAGTAGATTTTAAAATCAGTGTTTTGTATTTCATGCACTGCCATTCCCGTGAGGCTGTGAAGAAATTGAGGACAGGGACTGCGGTTTTATATTCCGCAGTATCCTTCATTGTCTGAGCTTCTCAAACTATAATGTGCATGTGAATTGCCTGGGGTCCTTTAAAAATGCAGATGATGAGTCAGACAATCTGGGCTGGGGACTGAGACTCTGCATTTCTCACAAGCTCCCAGGAGATGCCAAGGCTGCTGGTCCCTGACCATGCTTTGAGTAGCAAGGCCCAGTGGCACTCAGCCCAATATCGGGCACAAAAGGAGCTCTCTCCACCCTTGTTTGGGGAAGAGGGTGATTGAGGAAGCCCAGAAAAAGAAAGGCATTGTTTTGGATCATGAAGGAAATAGGAACACAAATCCCTGCAGGATCCATCACAGATTCACCAGTGAGACCAGTTTCTCTTAATGGATAGCCACCTCCCCCGATATGAGGAAAGGAAAGGCCAGGAACCAGGATGGGAGAAGAGAGGGGAAAGAGGCTCCCTGCCTCAGCAAAATGATAGCAGTCCATCACAACACCCCTGGCAAAGCACTTCCAAACCAACGATCCTATCCAATGCACACTCCAGCTTATGAGCTAAGAAGAACAGGTTCTGCGGTTGCCACTTTACAGGTTGGAAATTTGAGGCCCAGAAAGGTTCAGTGCATGCCTACAGCTACAACTTGGATGGTTAGTGTTTAAGCTGAGACTGAACCCAGTCTCCTCTGCCTCTGAGCCCAGTGCTCTTTGTGTGAAGCACTCTACCTATGGAATGGTGGCAGAGAGGGTCTCCCTGGGCCCTTCATCGTGCCTCACTCCCAGGGCCTACTGGGCTGCTTCTCCAGCCCATCTCCACCGTGCTCACTTCTGTGGACCACATGAGATTACTTCTGCTGCCATGATGCTAGCAACACCTCCTGAGGTAGCTCCCCTGCACCTGTGATTGAGGCAGCAGACTCAGGCTGAGAGAAAGCCAGCAGGACCAACAGAAACCCAGGCAGCAGGCCAGACAGGGCCTGGCTCGTGCCTATAGCACTTTCCATCTCAGAAATCTCAGCCCTCTTAGCTTGGCCAGTGCTGATTTCTCTGTTATCTGCAAGATCTTGTATTCTCTCTCTCTCTCTCTCTCTCTCTCTCTCTTTTTTTCAGACAGGATCTCGCTCTGTCAACCAGCCTGGAGTGCAGGGGTGCTCATGGCTCACTGTAGCCTCAACCTCCCAGACTCAGGCGATCCTCCTGCCTCACTCTCCCAAGTAGCTGGGACCACAGGATCACGCCACCACACCTGCCTAATTTTTTAAATTATTTTTAGAGACAGGGACTCCCTATGTTGCCCAGGTGGTCTCAAACTCCTGGGCTCAAGTGATCCTCCCACCTTGGCCTCCCAAAGTATTGGGATTACAGGCATGAGCCACCATGCCTGGCCAAGATCTTATATTCTGTCTTGTCCTCAGCCTAGAAACTCCCTTGAAGACACTGGCGAAGGGAAGTGATGTTGATACCAGCCTTGCAAGACTAAATAAAATTAAATCTGCTACCAAAGAAGTTACCCGGTGCCACCCCTGACACTGAGGAGATGCCCAACATGTAGGCACCCCTCCCCCACCAGGCTGCAAGTCTTCCTTCCTTGCGAACTTCTAGTGCCAGGCAGCCCCTTGGGCTCCCAGAGGAACTGGAAGGAGGAAGGGAGGTGCCCATCTGACATTTCAGAGGCAGGTGCCCCAGGCACCATACCCAGAGCAGTGAGCAGTGGCGGAGCACACTCTGACCTGAGTGCAGGGCTTTAGACGCCTCCCAGCCCTGCCACAATCACTTCCCCAAGGCCGGGCCTGCCAACTTCAGGCCTTGGCAGGCTTGTACAGGAACTCCTCAAGCCACACTGTCTACCCCAACCACAACAGAGACAGACAGACACATCCGCCACTATCCATCCATCCTCCTCCCTCCCACCAAACAGCAGGAAAAGAAGAATGAGCCCCTGAAACTGGAGAGAGATGGTGGTTACACACTGGTTCCCTCCACAGTCCTGTGAGGCACATAATATTAGTTCCACTTCACAGACGTAGAAGCCAAGGCTCAGAGAGGACAGCCACGGGCACACAGCAAGCAGGTGGCAGAGCTGGGACTGGGAGACTGGTTCGGCCAGCCAGACTCCAAAGCCCAAGCTGTGTTGTGTCCCTCCAGGCTGCACTCAGCATTCTGTGACTCTCAGCGCCCCTTCCCTTCTGTCAGCCCCTGCACACACCCACCACTCACCGGATCCTTACAGGCGGCCAGACCTGCCTCAGCAACCCTGAGAAGTCAGGCTGGGTTGCTATTCCCATTTACTAATGAGGGTGCAGGTCAGAGGGGAAGGTGGCCTCCAAGTGGGCACCATGGCGCCCAGGCCCAGAGTTCAGGCATCCTGTTTTCCCAGCCCCAAGTCTCCCCTGTGCTGGGCAGATTGCGGGATCACTTCACTCTACCTGGACTCAACACACTTTCCTCGTCTCCCGGTCAGTGTCTTCTTAACCTGTCTAGGCCTTGGTGTTGTGGAGAATGACAAAAGAAAGGGATTTGACATCAAGGCCACCTCTTATACACATTGGTTTATAAGTCTGGTGGGCGGTGGGGGCCTCCCCTGTCCTTGGTTCTCCTCCTTTGAACATTTTTTCTTCAAGTCTTGACTGTGGACTGAATTCAAACTCCCAGGCACATGAGGTAGGGAGCCATGCCTTGGGGATGGCGGGGAGGGAGCCCACAGTGGTTGAATTGTACGCTGGCACTGGGCTTGAATCCCTTGAGGATGAGGTGGCTCTGGGGCCTCTGCACAGGAGGTGGGTGTGAGTCGGTGTCTCTCCCACAGCTGAAGTCTGCATAGACAGGGAGGGGACATTCTCTAGGCCCTACTCTTCCTGTCAGGGCAACCCCTCCACAGGCACACTCAGAGCCAACTCACCCCTGAACAATGAAGCCATTCTCCCTCCCGTTCCAAGAGCACTGCCTCACAGACAGCTCCGCAGTGGGGATTGGAATGGTGCCCATCCTATAAACTGAGACCCACAGAGGTAAGTGATTTGCTCAAGGTCACCCAGCAGCAAGCACTGGAGTCAAGGCTCAAGTACAGATCTTTTCATTCATGCATTCAATTATTCATTCAACAACTCTGGTTTTACTTAGCTGTGTGGCTGTTACCTGGTAGTTTAATTTCTCTGAGTCTCGGCTCTCTCATGTGGAAAATGGGGATATATTATTTAATTTATTAGTATAAAATACTATTAGGGACTCTTCATAAAATTGTGCAAGGATTTCAGCAAGATAATCTATATAAAGTATTTAGCACAGGGCCTAGCAATCCTAGGCACACAAGCGTCACTACTATTACCATTCATTCAGTGATTCATTAATACTGAAACAGCAGAAACCATCCACCACTGTGGGTAGAGAGATGAAGAGGCCTGGACCCCACCTTCAAATCGCTCACAGGCCAGTGCAACTTGATAAGGGTTATGTTAAAGGGGAACACAGGGAGCCGTGGGAACATGCAGGCCAAAACAAGGAAGGCTTCCTGGGGGAGGTGTCATCTGAGCTGAGTGTTAAAGACTAAGTAGAAATTAGACAAGAGAAGGGAACAGCTGTGTGTGTGTGTGTAAGAGGTGGTCTTGATGTCAAATCCCTTTCTTTTATCATTCTCCATAACTCTTAAACAGGTTAAGAAGAGACTGACTGGGAGACAAGGAAAGTGAGTGTTGAGTACAGGTGGAAGGAGGTGTGGGGCTGCGCCTCCAGGCCGGGGAGGTGGCCTTGCACTGTGTGCCTGGACGTGGGCCAGGCCTGCTCAGGCCTCCTGCCACCGCGGCAGTTGGAAACGTGCCTGTCTCCGCACTGACTGTGGTCTACGTCCTTGAGAACAGACTTATGCCGTCAGAAAACACTTGTTGTCTTGAACATGTAATCTACATCAAGAAGGATTAATGGGTGGGGCACAAACAGGAAACCATTAGACTCTTGTCTGGCCCGTGGAGAATGAGGGACTAGGGGCAGGGGCTGCATGGAAGTGAGCAAGCAGAATTGAATGAAAGGTCTGGAAGCCAAGAATATCATTTTTTGACTTATAAATAAAGATTAAAAAGCTATAACCCCCTACACACACACACACACACACAGACACACAGGTGTACATATGTGAATACACACCCCACTAAGAACCTGAAGCCACTGTGGCCTCCTGTCATGATTAAAGGTGGTGGTGGAGGGGGGCTTCATGCCTTCACACCTGACTGTGTCACCCAAATTTCATGTGTTGAAAACTTAAATCCCTAAATTCTTATGCTGATGGCATTTGGAGGTGGGGTCTTTGGGAGGTAATTAGGATTAGATAAGGTCATCAAGGTGGGGGTCCCCCCAGTGGAACTGGTGGCTTTATAAGAAGAGGACAAGAGGACTGAGCTGACACACTCTTGCCCTCTCACCATGTGATGCCCTCCACTGTGACACAGCAAGGAGGCCCTCGCCAGATCCCAGCCCCATGCTCTTGGACTTCCCAGCCTCCAGAACCATGAGCCAAATAAATTTATTTCTTTGTAAATCACTCCGTCTGCAGTATTCTGTTACAGCAACAGAAAACGGACTGAGACAACACCCCTTATTCTAAGCTGTTATTAGCCCCTGGGACCTGACACAGCCACTCTGAATGTTGTTTGCATCACTGTTATCAAGGCCACTCTATCAGCTCTCCCATTTATGGCCCCAGGAGACCATAATGGTGGGTTGAGGGGTTGTTTTTACAGAGAACAGGGCATTGTGGCAGGTGTGTGTGCTGGGCACAGCCTGCTGAGTCCCCAAACACACTGAACGGTTTCCTCCCTAGAGTCAATTTACAGAGCTGCCAGGCCCCAGGGGAGCCCTCACTTCAGCTCCCTCAGAGCCAGCTCCCCACCAGGAGCTGCACAGGACAAGGCCTCCAAGAGAAGGGGGGATCAGGAGGAACTACTCACACCCTGGAAGCAGTCATGTCAACACTCTTCCCCGCATACAAACAGGCAGCATGGGGACAGCAGGGAGCCAAGGTGAGAGTCAGGAGACCAGGATACTCACACCCTAACTTGCTGTACAAGCTCCGGTGACCCCATTCACCCCTCTGTGCACCCCACCCTCTGAACTCTTAGGGATGTTTTAATTAAATAACCTTTCCTTCTCCATTACCTACCTTTGTCTTCTGTAGGTGAATATAAAATATCCAAATGACTTCTTCCCAACCTGGCTACTCAGTCTTCCCCACTAAGGTGTCCTTCCTCTATTGGAGCATCCCTCATTTCTTCACTCCACAGACATTGATTAAGCCACCTACTAAGTGCCAGTCAGACACACGTTAGGTGCTGGTTACGATGGGCAGGAGAGTTGGATGGTACCATGCCCTGCCCTCATAGTGCATGCAAATCATTTTGACACTGACCTGAACCCACAGGGATCATAGTGGTCACATAACATCAAGTGGTAAATAAAAAACAAACTTTGGATTATTTAACAACAGTAACAGCCCCACTTATGGAGTGCCTACTATGTGCCAGCCCTTGAATGTACACTATCTCCTAGCCTCACAGCAACCCTAGGAAGGAGGCATTATGAATCCTGCTTTACAGAAGAGGAAATGGAAGCAGCTCAGAAAGGTTAAGCAACTTATCCAAGACAACACAGCTCTAAGCACCTGAACTATGATTTTTACTCCAGTCTGACTGCGTGGGGAGACTGCTCTTACCCTTCAGTTCACTAGAGTGACTCTGTAAAGCAGCAGGAGGAAGACGCCTCTTGGAAAGGGGGGTCATTAAAAACATCCAGGTTAGGCTGGGCGTGGTGGCTCATGCCTGTAATCCTAGCACATTGGGAGACCGAGGCAGACAGATCGCTTGAGGCCAGGAGTTTGAGACCAGTCTGGACAACATGGTGAAACCCCGTCTCTAACAAAAATAGAAAAGAATTAGCTGGGCGTGCTGGCATCAGCCTATAGTCCCAGCTACTCAAGAGGCTGAGGCAGAAGAATCGCTTGAACCCACGAGGCAGAGGTTGCAGTGAGTCGAGATCGTGCGACTGCACTCCAGCCTGGGCAACAAAGCAAGACTCTATCTCCAAAAAAAAAAAAAAAATCCAGGTTAGAGGAGCTTTTTCCAAACAGACCATCCCATCTCCTGCCCCTAGAGAATCACTGGTGCGTTACCATTCCAGCAGGGTGGGTATGCATCAGAGCCCTCAGTTCTGTTGGCATAGAGAAAAGGAGCTGAGAACTGGCTCTTGCCATGCTGGAGTCTCAGCCCCTGCTCTCCCAGTGGTGGGGAAGTGAGAATTGGAAACTGGTAGCCTCTGAGAGCAGGGTGCATGGTGAGAGTTGGGAGGTCTGGCTCTCACCGCCCACACCAACCCTGCCAACTGCAGTGCAAAGTGTTCTCTGCTACATGAGGCAAAAGGAGATGATTTCTGCATACAGGAGCTGACGGGGCTGCCACGAGCAGGCCAGGATGACTGGGACACAGCGTGCCCCCATGCCAACCCTGGGGCTCCCCATCCCTCCTGCTCTGCTATCAGGGCCAGGCTAGAGCTGGCACTTGTCGATGCCTGCTTATTGATTGACGAGGTTCTCTGCTGCATTAGCTGAAATGGGGCCACTCAGTGCTCTACAGCAGCTATGAGAGGACCCTGATTGTTGTGAGTCAGAGCAGGAACCACTGTGCAGGAGTTAACACAATCCACAATGCAGACCACTGGCTGGGTTCCAGCAATGATGAGAAACGAGACCCTGGAGGCACGCAGAGGCCAGGATTCTCCTAAGCATTACTGGGGAGGGGCAGAGGCCTGGGGTAGGGATAGGAGGCCTTAATGTCCCAGAAGCCACTGTGCCACATTCTAAAGGAGCCTAGCCAGAGGGCCCCCCAACTCTGCTGTCTCCTTCTGGAAGCTTCAGGGAGCCTGAAGCCTCATGTTCCTTCTGCTGTGGTCCCAGTCTGAGAAAGCAATGGCTTCCTGAGAAGTAAGGTGGGAAGAGAGCAGCTGGAGTGGCTAAAGGCATCTGGGAATGTCTGGATTGGTGGGTGTTTAAGAGACCCTTCCATGAGGCTGTGTGAGGCAAGAGAGAGCCCCTCCGCCTGACCACATCAGGGGAGGAGAGCTGGAGAGTGGTGAGAGAGAAGACACCAGCGGCCCTGCCATCACAGTGCTTCCATTCGGATACCTAATAGGATCTGAATCATCCTCCAATTTCTTCTTCCTCCCCACCCTTCCCCATCCCCAGAAACAGCACCACCATCCACCAGTGCCTTAAGCCATAAGCGTGCATCGTCACATTGGATTCCTTCCCCCACATCGCACCTCAACCCATTTCCAGTTGGTTCCAACTCTAACATGCCTGAAATGTTTCCAGTTCTGTGCATCTCCACGGCCTCCTCCACTCCCTGCCTGCCTCAAGCCCCACCTGCTGCCCCCCAGTCCTAACTGGGCTCCCTACATCCTCTCTAACCCCACTCCAACCCATCCTCCACAGAGCAGGCAGAGTGACTCTCTTGTGTTAGTGTGATGAATTACACTGATTGATTTTTTTTCAGATGTTAAACCACCCTTGCCTAGATGGAATAAACCTTTTCGGGTGGTGATATATTATCCTTTTTATATCACCGGATTTGATTTGCTAATATTTTCTCAAGGACTTTTGACCTTTTTAAAATGTAATTTGAATTATGTCATTCCCTGCTTAAACCACTCAGAAGCTTCATAGCGCACTTAGAAAAAAATCCAAACTCTTGAGCAGGAACCACAAGGCCTCCAAGGCCTTACTGAAGCCCTTGTGGGTCTCTCTGGACATCGATGTGGGGTTTTGGAGAAACCAACAAGGGCCTGCCCCAGAGAACACCAGCATGGCTCCCTCTAAGTTCACAAATGGCAGTCGAAGCCACCTGCTTGCTGGTGTGTCCCTGGGCTCTCGCTCCCTGCTAGTCTCTAAGTGCCATGAGGGCAGAGACCCGGGTCCCCTTCTTGCCCATGGTAAGGTCCTTAATGTCGTCATGAATCTGGCATTCTGAGTTAATGAAGGAATGAACTCTCTGCCTCCTCCACGCCTGGGCCCACGCAGCCGAACGTGGCTGGTGAGAAACACACAACCACGCAGCTGAGTTGCACTTCAAATTCATCATTGTGAACTTAAGGGGGGCCCTTCATGCTGCCCTCAATTATACTAGACTTCCTGAGCCTAGTCACTCTCCCACTTCTTAGAGAATTATTTCACACTTGCTGCTCTCTCCAACACCTCCTACTGCATCCTCACTCTTAGCTGGTGACCTTGCTTCCCAATTCACTACGAAAATGGAAAGAATCGGGAGAGAGCTTCACCTACCAGCATCTGCACCCACGGATGCCGCATGTTGCCACAGAAGAGCCTCCAGGATCCCGTCTAAAGCCAGTCTCTCCATGTATGCCCCACTAGCCTAAACCAGGATATCACTTTAGAAATTCTCTCCTTTGTTTCATCACTAATGTTTTACCCTCTGCTGGATCATTTCTGTCAGCACACAAACTCACTAGCCTCCCTTTTATCTTAAAAAACAACACAGGGTGCCAGGCACAGTGGCTCACGCCTGTAATCCCAGTTGTTTGGGAGGCCAAGGTGGGCGGATCACTTGAGGTCAGGAGTTTGAGACGAGCCTGGCCAACTTGGTGAAACCCTGTCTTTACTAAAAATATAAATATTAGCCAGGCGTGGCGGCATGCACCTATGATCCCAGCTACTTGGGAGGCTGAGGCAGGAGACTCACTTGAACCCGGGAGGCGGAGGCTGCAGTGAGCTGAGATCATGCCACTATAGTCCAGCCTGGGTAACAGAGTGACACTCTGTCTCAATAAATAAATAAATAAATAAATAAATAAAATCCCAGCGTAAGATAGCTCGCTTCCACTTCCCCTGACAGCTACTGCCCCATTCCTTTGCTCTCTTTGCAACAAAATTCCTCAAGAGTACTCGATACCAGTCCTCTTTTCTCTTGAGCCTTCTCCACTCAGGCTTTGCCCCCATCATTCCTTTGACATTGCCCTTGTCAAGGTCACCAATGGCCTTGCAAAATCCAGTGGTAATTCTCAGTCCTTATCTCACTTCACCCATTCGTCAACCCTCCTTAGTGGAATGTCTACACTGGGCTTCCAGAGTACCACACTGGCTCTGAGTTTTCTTCCTGTGTCTGGAGTTCTCCTTCAGTCTCCTTTGCTGGTGCCTCCTCTTTTCCCACCTTCTCAATGCTTGGTTATTGGTCTTCCTCTCTTCTGTATCTGCACTGTCTCTCTTGGGGATCTCATCCAGCCTCATGGATTTAAACCCATCTACATACCATGGCTCTCACACTTACAACCACCTGCCCAGGCCTCTCATTCTTGTATATCCAACCACCTGCTCAACATTCCACTCAGATATCTGTTAGACACGCCAAAGTCAGCATGTCTAAATCTGAACTCATTTTCTTACTTCCACCACCTGCAGCCTTTCCCACCTTAGATGATGCCAACTCCATCCTCCCAGTTGCTTAGAAGTAGAAGTCTGGTCATATTAACTCTTCTTTCTCACATCCAATCTATAGGAAAATTCCCACATCCAAGTCATAAGCAAATTCTTTGGCTCTTTTTTCCAAAATACATCATGAATTTAAACAAATCATGGTACATTCATACAATGTATGAATTCTAACAGCAATGAGGGGGAAAATCCTACTCAGTAACAGGGATGAATCTTGGCAAGAATTTTGAGCTTCAGAAGCCAGACATAAAAGGGTATAAACTGCTTGACTCCACTTATAAAAGCTCAAGAACAACCAAAATCAATCTATAAGAATAAAGGTCAAAATAGAGGTTGCCTTTTGGAGGGTAGTGACTGGGAGGGAGCCTTGTACAATGCTGGAAGTGTCCTAAATATTGATCGGGGTAGTGGTATATAGGTATATACATATGCAAAATTTTATAGAGCTGAACACTTGAGATTTATCCACTTTACTGGATAAAATTTTTACTTCGATACAAAGTGGATTAAAAGTTAAAATTTTTAAATGCACATCCAGAATTAACCACTTCTCACCACCTCCTCTGCTATCGTTCAGCTTCGAGCCACCTCCGTCTTCCCTCACCTGAATCACTGCAATAGCGCCTAACTACTCCCCTGTTTGCACCCTTGTCCCTAAAGCACATTCTCAACATGGCAACAAGAGTGATCCTTTAAAGCTTAAGTCAGATCATGTCACATCTCTGCTCTCAATCCTGCAATGGCTCCCCACTCCCCTCAGAGTAAAAGCCACTGTCCTTCCAGTGGCCTCCGTGCTGTACCTGGGCCAGTGGCCCATAATCTCTGACCACTCTCCCCCTTTATCTCTCCATCTCAGCCCCACAGGCCCCTTTGCTAGTCCCTAAACCCTCCAGGTACATTCCTGTGCTAGGGCCTCTGTTCTAGTTCTTTCCCCTGCATGGCACGCCCTCCCTACACATGCATGGCATGTTCCCTCGCCTCCAGGCTTTTGGTCAAATGGTCCTTTTCAGTGAAGCCTCTTGGACCACCCTATTTAAAGTTGCAACCCTTTCTCCCAGCCCCATTTTGGGCTGGGGCATTTCCAATCCCATTTACCCTGCCCCCTTTTTCTTTTTTCAATAGCACATTCTACCTTCTAACACTCTACATGATTTAGCTATTGCATTTATTATTTAGCATCTGATTTCCAATTCATTAGAATTCATTCTCCATGAGGATCTCTGTTTTATTGATGAAAGTATCTCAACAGACCCTGGCTCATATGAGGCACTCAATAAGTATTTGTTGAATACATGAACAAATGAATGAGTTAATGAATGAGTAGGTCTATCTGTACCAGGGCCCTGTGTAGGGACAAGTCAGCTGCCCTCCTCTCTCAAAGGGGAAGCAAGAGGCAAGAAGGTAATTTCAAAGAGCCTTTCCTACACAACCCGGGCTGCATGGAGTGAGTGTGGAGTGGGATCCAGCTGCCCAGCCCAGCTCTGCAAGGCATCAGTGGCCAGTCTCCTGCCATCCCCACTCCCACCACAGGTTGGGTGAGAGCTTCTCCTTGGCCACCTTGTTCCATGGGAATCCATCATCTCAGCAGAGACTCTGAGCTGTCAGACAGAGGTAGAGACCAGATCAGCCTGCCCATCTTTGTATCCCTAGGCCTGGCAAAGTGCCTGAAATATAGCAGGTACTCGTAGCACCCTTATAAAATAGATAAATGGATGTTGCCAGCCCCTCAGCCCCACACCTCTCTGCAGTTCTGCTGGGAAATAAACTTCCAGGATAAGGAGCAAGGCAGGAGAAGGTACCCCCATGTCCTCTCCCTTGGGGTCAGGGAAGCCCCTTGCCAGCTGCCCCCATCTCCCTGCCCACTTTCAAGCCAGTATTTCTAAGAGGATGTGTATGCCAAGACCCACCCACCTGCCTCTCCTTCTTCTCCTTATCCCCACGGCCACCTGCCAGGCTTTTCTTTGGATGGTAGCAGGTGATAGTTCCCTCTGGGCTTGAATTAAGAAGGCTGAGGTTAAAGGAGTGATTCACGCCGCCCAAGGAGCCGCGTCTCTCCACTTCCTCCCTCTCTGCTCCATATGTCTGTCCCCACTTGCCTAATGAGGCCAACCAAGATGTGCCTCACCCCAAGACCTCTCCCAGGGACACTGATTCCTTACCACCAGGATGCCGAGGATTTCAGGAAAGAGACCAGGCGATAAGGACTAGACTTGGGACCCACACAGTCCTGCCCAACCCAGCCCAGAAGGGGAAGTGGGCTAAAGAATGCCAAATGCCCCCTGGGGATTTGCAGTGTGGGTAAAATTGGTGAGGGAGAAAGCAGAGTTGGAGTAAAGGGAGTTGGGAAATATTTAACCTCACAAGGCATTCCTTCCAGATAGCACCTATGCTATTTACTGGGTGACACAGCCCAGGTTCTGACTTGGCTCTGACCCTATGAACAATGTGAATCATTAAAGTGTTTTTTTGTTTGATTTTATAATTTCAATTTTTTTTTTTTTTTTTTTTTTTTTTTTTTTTTTTTTTGAGCAGAGCCTTGCTCTGTTGCCCAGGATGGAGTGCAGTGACATGATCTCAGGTCACTGCAACCTCTGCCTCTTGGATTCAAGCATTTCTCCTGCCTCAGCCTCTCAAGTAGCTGGGATTACAGGCGTGCACCACCACGAAAATACAAAATAATTTTTGTATTTTCAGTCGAGACAGGTTTCACCATGTTGGCCAAGATGGTCTTGAAATCCTGACCTCAAATGATCTGCCTGCCTCAGACTCCCAAAGTGCTGGGATTACAGGCGTGAGCCACCACACCCAGCCTCAACTTGTATTTTAATAGATTAAGGGGTACATGTTCAGGTTTATTACACAGTACAGCGTTTTTCATAACAATAAATAATCAGAAACAATTGAATTAGCCAGTGATATAAGAATGCATAAATAAAATATGATATTCAAATATTCATTTATTCAAAAAAGGTTTCCGGCATGCCTGCTCTGTGCCAGGCATGGGGAAATGGGGGTATGTAAGCAGATGTCGTCCTGGCCTTTGGGAACTTACCAAGCCCAGAAAGAGTGACATTAAATAGAAAGCAACCCAGGTGATGAGTGATGGACTTGGAAGGAGAAGGAGATTCAACCCAAGTGCCTAACAGAGGAAACTAACCTGGTCCAGGTGGGGTGGGGCTCAGGGAAGGCCCCCCTAAGGAGAACCCATTTTAGCTGAGACCCAAAGGATGAGTAATAATATAATCCAATATTATACCGCCATAAAAATCCTTACAAAATCATTTTAGTTGACACAGGGAAATGCTTGTAATGTTAAGTGAATAAAATAGGATATAAAACTATGTATATATAGATGTTCTCAATATGTAAAAATAATATATCTATATATACGCGTGTGTGGAAAAATTTTCGGGAACACCAAAATGTTAACGGTAGTTCTCTGTAGGTGGTAGAATTACTGGTGATTTTACCGTCTTTATTCTTTCTTCCATTTTTCACAATCAACATGGATTACTTTCATGCTCAGAAATAAACAGCAAACGTCAGGGTGCGGTCCCTACAGCTCCGCCTCTGGGTAAAAGGCATCCTGGCCATTCTCCGGCTTCCACGCAGGGCTGACACCTCGGCAGGTTGCTCCTCAAGCACTCAGAAACTTCCGGGAAACCACGCGACGCCAGCTGGGGGAAGCTTTCACACTTGAAAGGAGTCCAGATGCCTCTTCAATTAAAGGCCATGTTCTCCCTTGGCCCAGCAAGCTGCTTGGCCTAACCCACCTGAAGGCTATCCCTAATTCAGAGAAATTATTTTTCAATCACAAAGCAACTTCTCTCCGTCTCATTCCCCTCTAAGCCTGCCACTGATCTGCTGACTTCACCCACTGAGGCTGCATATTTCCTTTTCTGTTCCTTGAGGGGCGGGTGACTGCAAAGTGCTCTTCTGCTCAAGCTTTTTACATCAGAGGCGGGGGAGCAAGTATTCAGATGAGAGGAGGAAAGAACTCCCAGCCAAGTAATCTTGCGTAAGCTCCTCCTCTCTCCAACCTCGGTTTCCTCCTCAGTCCACAAGTGTGAGAGTTTGGGCTTCAGGGCTTCCTCCAACTCCTCTTCCCTCTCAGACACTTCAGGCCTATGACTAATCCATCCTCAGACACAGGATCTGAAGACAGCCTACCTCTCTGAAAGCGGATGGCAAGACCTGAGAACAAGTGTTCTGGGACCCACAAGCCACAGACAGTCACCTGCGGGGGCATGACGGCACACAAGGCATTTCAGGGTTGTCAAGAAAAGCCCAGGCTAGCCAGGGTGGGGAGGGCTAAATTGATGCCTAAAAGTGAACATGCCCTAATTTACCAGATTTCTTTCCCTGCTCCGGCTCAGCACGCCGGACTCCTCCACCACTCCTTGCTGTGCTTCCCTGGGTCAGCAGCCCAGTGGGGCAGGCTTCCAGCTGTGGACAGAGGCAGGACTGCCAAGGGTTCAACTGCCCACTGGAGTGAAGGTGGAGGGAGGGGAAGATGCTGGGTGGGGGCTGAGCAGAGTGCAGAGGTCATTGGCAAAGATCAGACGAGAAAAATCACCCTACTGACAGCTTCCTAGAAACTCCTCCAAAAATCCTACAGCTTATTGGGCTGACACAAGATACACATGGGCTTACTGGTTGAAGGCATCTGTTAGGCCTAGAGTCAAATCCTGCTTCTGCCCCTGACAAGCTGTTTGGCAAATTACTGAAACTCCCTAAGCCTCAGCCCTCAATTTAGCTAAAGAATTGTCTATAGAGAGGCCAGGTGTGGTGGCTCATGCCTGTAATCCCAGCACTTTGGGAGGCCAAGGCGAGTGGGTCACCTGAGGTAAAAAATTTGAGACCAGCCTGGCCAACATGGTGAAACCCCATCTCTACTAAAAATACAAAAAATGACCTGGGCATGGTGGCAAGCACCTGTAATTCTAGCTACTCAGGAGGCTGAGGCAGGAGAATCACTTGAACCTCGGAGGTGGAGGTTGCAGTGAGCTGAGATCGTGCCACTGCACTCCAGCCTGGGTGACAGCGAGGCTGTCTTTAAAAAAAAAAAAAAAAAAAGAATTGTCTATAGAATGAGGGTAACAATAAGCTCTACTAGTGAGACTATGAACATTGAATGAGATGAAGTATATTAAAAACATAGCATTGTTCCTAGCATACACTCCCTAGGAGCTAAAACACACAACACAACAAAACCCTCCCAGGATCCCAACACAGCACTGGCAGGAGTCAGGATAAGGAAGAACCACAGAATTAGAGCTGAAAGGAACTTCAGAGACCTAAAATCCAACCCCTTCATTTATTTCTGTTTATTTATTTATTTATTTATTTATATTGAGATAGAGTCTTCCTCTGTTGCCCAGGCTGGAGCATAGTGGCGTGATCTCAGCTCACTGCAATATACACCTCCCAAGTCCAACCGACTCTCCTGCCTCAGCCTCCCAAGTAGCTGGGATTACAGGCATGTGCCACCATGCCCAGCTATTTGGTTTTGGTATTTTTTAGTAGTGATGGAGTTTTACCATGTTGTCCAGGCTGATCTCGAACTCCTGGTCTCAAGGGATCCACCCAGCTCAGCCTCCCAAAGTGCTGGGATTACAAGCATGAGCCACCATGCCCCGCCTCCAACCCCTTCATTTAACAGATGGTGAAGGGGAAAGGCTCAGAGAGGCTGAATAACTTATCAAAGGTTGCATAGCTAATTAGTAACAGAGCAAGGTTCAAACTCAGGTCTGCCTGACTCGCAAAAACCCACCACCCCTCACTCCACTCCAACCCAGCTGTCCATGGACAGCCCCCTTGCTGGGGTCTCCTTCCCACAGAGAGGTTTGGTCAGGGAGCTCCCCGTTAGCACCCTTCCCTATAACTAGCCCCCGGGAGTAGGCACCAAATTGCCAGAGTGCCACCAAGAAAACTCTGGGTGAGGAGGTAGGGGACAAATGATAGAGATTCCCTAGAACTAGGAGCTGAGGGGAATAGCGTTTCAATTACCAAGCATGTGGAGGTGCTATGCAAATTGCATGCAAACCATATGCAAATGACCACAGGTTAATGTTGAATCAACAATTTGAGCTTTAAAAAAAAAAAAGTTTGTAACTGGATCATATTATATGGTGTGAATCTCTTTTCTCTCTTGGTTTTCTGCCAAGTAGAAAGAAAAAATTCGTGGTTCACTGACCAAACCATGCCCCACTTGGTGAGAGCCAGTGGACACCTGTATCTGGGTGCCCCAGACACACCTCGCCAATGCTCAGTCAGTATGACTCTTTGTGCCCAGGGCCACATCTACCTTTGACTGGCATGGCAGGCCAGCAAGCCTGGTGCCCAGGGACTTCTGGCCAAGGGGGGTTTCAAAGACCCAGCAGCCTGCTGACTCCAGCCACGTAGAGAGGAACAGAGCATGTTGTTCCTCCTGAAGGGGACCTGGGCAGTGGCACGCAGGAGCCCAGAATGGCCCAAAACCTCAGCCAGGATCCCTGCTTGAGAAGCGAGGCCCCAGCAGCCTTTCCCTAACTCAGGAGAAAGGCTCCTCTCCAGTGTGCCAGGACACTCCTGGGCATTGCTGCTGTGTGGCTGTCAAGGAGCCACGCTGAGCTGGTGGGGGCATCTGTGATCATGGCCCTGAATCAGAAGTGGGCACAGGTCTAGCCCACAGCAAGAAAGTGAGAGGTTAGCCTTCTGGAAGATCTGCTTGAGGCTCAACTGTGTGTGCTCCGGAAACCTGGCCAATTCAATCAATGTTTACGGAGGGTCTGTGATGTGCCAGACACTGAGCTGGGCATTCTGAAGAATTTGCAGAAACAAATAAGATGTGGTTGCTGCCCTGAGGCACCAACACTCCACCAGAGGAGTAGAAACATGTATAGATATAACTTAACAGTACTTAGACACCTCCTTGGAGATGTGTTGTGTATGTTTGTGTGTGTGTTTCTTCGTGTACATGTGTTGACACCGAATGACACCTAAGAGCGTGAGTGGCGGGAGTAGGGCTTGCCTCTCCAGCCACACTTGAGCCGTATGTTAATAGTGACAATAAAACTACAAATAAGACCTCCCTATGGCTTGCATATATTAGGCATAATATTAATACAAGTGCTTTGCATATATGAGTTCATTAAATTATTCCAATAACCCTAGGGAGTAGGCACTATTATTAATGTTCCCTTTTATACATAAGGACATTAAAGCTTAAAGCAGTTAAATAAGCGACTTTTGCACAGCTAGAAATTCCCAGCAAGGATTTGAACTCAGGCCCACGGCAGCCTCTGTGTAGGCCCCTGCCTCCACCCTCAGAAGACAGCTCCCCAGGACGCCAGCCCCAAAGCCACAGCAGCTGCCTCCTGAAGGAATAAGCCTGCTGTCCCCACCAGCACAGCCATCCCCGCCCCACGGGGCAAGTAGGGCACATTCTGTCACTGCAAGACAGGACCTTTGGCACACCTCAGCACTCAGCAGACAGAATTTCTCCAGCAGCCTTCCTACAGCTGAACATCTGCATGAGTTTCCAAATGTGGCAACACTTTGTTATAATGGCCAGGCTCAGAGGCCCTGCTCTTCTAATGCACTGAGACCAGCTTTCTATGTGCAGCCCAGCAGCAACCTGTGACTAATGGCAGCATGTGGGCCCCTCAGTGGATGAGCCTATGGGGCTTCTGGCTGCGTTCCCTTCTTCACCCCACCTTCCCTGGAAAACCTGGAGGGCGGAGGGAGGTAGACAGGGCAGAGAGACTGGCATCAAGCTGCTGGGCATGGGGGAATCAGGAAGGAAGGCAGATAATTAGATCACACTTCTCTCCGAGTGAGCTTCAAGGAGACCCTCTGAGTCTTAGTTTCCCCTTTAAAAGCTCCTGTTCCACCTCCCTTACAGCAGCATGATGATAACAGGAAAAAATAATGCATGTAAGAAAGGCTTTGAAAAGTTACATGTGCACAAATGTAACACAAAGGGAGAAACATGGGTCCCTAGGCCTACCCGGGCAAGGGGCCAAGTGAGGTCAGAGGCCCTACATCCCAGAGAAGTTATGCCGGGGGTGGCAGGTGCTGGAGATGGTCAGAGCTCCCTAGGAGAAAAGGAATCTATTGGGGGCAAGAATTCAAAGAAGGGGCAAGCACGCCTCACAAGACCGTCCCAGCAGGGCCAGTCCCTGGCAGTATGCCCAGGCACTCGCTGGCACTTGGTGGCCCAAGGCACTGCCTGGTGATGAGATTGTGGCCTGGCAGCTCCAGGCAGGGAGCCCCAACATGGACTGGACACTCACACTGAGGACAGCACCATCAGGCCACCCATCCCAGTGCTGCCTGGAAGCAGCACAAGCACTTCTACTGTGACCAGCAAAGACATGGTTTTGCAACACAACAGCAATAAGAAGAGTAGGCACCAGCATTTTTCCTTCCTCCTGTCTATAACAGAGATCCCATAAGTGGGAGTGAGGCAAAGGTAATCAGACCATTGGGTTCAGCTGGAAAGCCCTGGAAGGAACAGCTGGCTAGCACAGAGATACCTGGTGAACAAGAGAGCCAAAGCGTGCCTTCAGGAAGCCTGCTGGGGTCTGGCTGGAGAAGCAGCGCTCCTGCCCCTGTTGTGCCACCCTCATTATGTTGCCACCGCACCCTAAATCTCTTCTCTGCCTCTTTCTCTTCCTCTTCCCGGGACTGGCAGAGCTCAGCTCATTCCTACCCAGCACTCACTGTGACCCCACCTTAGTGGCTCCTCCAAATCTTTCACCTCCACCCCAGGCCTGACAGGCAGCCTCAGGTTCCCTGGCTGCAAGAGCTTCAGCTCTGAGGTCATGGGCACTGGTAAGTTCACAGTCCAGTCCTCCAGCCACCCATCCCCCTCCTGCTTCTCTGGCACTGCAGAGCGGAGCACAGGAAGGCAGAGTGAGGACTGGAGCACAATGGCCCAAAGAACATCTGGCTTACTTGGGGTCTTATGCTCTACCTTTTATCCTTTCTAGATAGCCCTCCAGCCAGCCATCATGCGGTGCTGTGAGTACCTTCAGCGACTGTGGACTCACCGGAGAGGGATCTTGACCCGGAGGTAGCGGTCTACGGCAATTGCCAGCAGGGCTAGGATGGAGCTCTGGGTGAGGATGAGGACCGGACAGGCAACCATGAGGCAGGTGTGGAAGTAGGTCTGTGGCCCAATGTTGATGAGGATGGCGAGGGGGATGACCAGGGCACCCACAGCCACATCAGCCACTGCCAGCGACACGATGAAGCAGAAGGTGGCATCCCGCAGCGCCTGGTTCACCTTCACCGCCCAGATCACCAGCACGTTCCCAGGCACAGAGACCAGGGCGATGAGCACCTCGATGCCGATGTAGGCGGCCTGGAAGGCTGAGATGGAGGGCGGCATGGCGGGCACAGGCTGGGCACATCAGCAGACGGGCACCAAGGGGCACGAGGCAAGCACCTGTGTGGTCAGGGAGGCCTGGGATGGGGAAGCCTGTCTGGGAGGGGCAGGGAGCTCAGGCTGCCCTGGAACTCCAGGTACCCCATGGAAATATGTCCCACTTGGCACATGCAGCTCCTACCCAGGCTGGAGGGGCACCTGGCTCCTTCACTGCCTAATTTTTGTCCCTTCCCTTTATCATTCCCAGAGGTTCCATTCAGCAACTTAAAATAGCAGCGCTCACTCCTCCACTGGCTTTTTTATCAGGTGTGAGGCAGCTTCCAGCTCGCGAGCGCGCGCGCGCGCGCGCAAACACACACACACACACACACACACACATACACACACACACACACACACACACATACACACACACAGAGGGGTCTCCTATGACTGGCTCTGCCCACCCTCGTGCACAGAACAGGATACAGGGAGCTCACCATCCTGCCTGCTGGCCGGCAGGGGTCCCAGAGGCAGTGCCCAAAGTTCCAGGCAACAGAGCTCCGGGCCGCGCGCGGTAGGGCTGGGCTGGGCTGTGGACACCGCGCGGCAGCTCATAGTCCTCCGGCTCCCGCCGCAGAGCTCCCAGCCCGGCCTTTCAAGCAATCACATGGTGCGGCAGAGACTCAGCCCCGGACACTTTTAAAGAGGTAGCGCCCCTGTTTCGCACCTGGGACTGGGGTGGCAGACGTGGGTCTGGGGACGGAGCCCAGGACAAGGCTGGGGCGTTTCTCCCTATACCCCAGCGTTCCCGCACCTGCCCTGCGCCACCCACTTGAGACCCGTCTGGTGCCTGGATCTTAGCAGTCCCCGGGTCCCGCTCTGTCGGGGACCCTTGCCCATGGCCTGCCCCAAGGGGGCATTCCGGTCTCTTCTTTCAACCCTCTCCTGCACCCCCATTGGGGAGCCCCAGGGGCTAAACGAGACTCAGACTTACCCAAGGTCACCAAAGCTGGCAGAGTTCCCGGCTACCTGAGCTGTTCTGTTCAAGTGCCCCCACACCTTGACGCCTTCGCTCCAGGGATTCCTGGGGAAGCCAAGGCCGGCCTGTAAAGTCCAGAGGGATGGTAGCTGGCTGGGACTCGACTCGGGCACCGGCGGCTCTGTCGCCCCCGGCGCGGGAGCCGAGTGACAATCGGGCTCCGCACACCGGGAGGGGGCGGGGGCGGCGGCGGCACCCGCGGGCCCCTCCCTCCTCATCCTCCGTCTCCTCCCCCACCCCCTCCTCTTAACAAAGGAAGTGATACTGGGTGAGAAAAGCTGGAAAAAATGTGAGCTTTTCGAAGGGCCTGGTGTGCGCGCCCAGCCTCAGGACTGGACAGAGGCGCAGCCTTCCTGTGTCCACTCTCTCCCTTCTCAATGCAGGACTCCTGGGAGCCCTGGTCTGGCCTCCAGCGACCCCTCACCCCTCACGGCACAGAATCCCTTCGGCAGGACTTCAGAATGCCCCCTCTGGGATCTCCCAAAGCAGTCAGTTTGTAGTCCTGGCACCCTCCCCCAATTCTAAAACCCCGCTCTCTCTATGAAACCAGTCCCTGCATCTTCTCATCCCACACTGTTTTGCAGGCTCTACCCTGAGTCATTATATTCCTTTCTCATCCATCTTTCAGAACTGCCTTTTAGTCTATTAGCAATTTCCATTTTGCAGATGAGGATGCTGAGGCTCAGGGAAGGGACCTGGCTTCCCAGGATCGCCTGTCGGTGTCACCGGCTCTGCGCTCCTTTTCCTTCCTCCTTCTCCCTCTTCGTAGCACAGTGCTAAGCCATAAGGCATCCAGTTCAATCCCCTCATGTTATAGATAAAGAAGCAGGCTCAGGGAAGGAAGGGAATTCCGGAGGTCACAGGGAAAATCTTAACAGGAGCAAAATAAGAATCCCAGGCTCCTGACTCTCTCCACTGTGTCCAGACCCCTCCCCTGGCCACCTTCTGCCAGTTTCAGTTTAGGCAGTCCACTGGTATTAACTAATGAGCAGACCCTGGAAATGAATGGATGCCTCACAGAGATCCCAACCTGAGAAATCCTTGTTTGTGGGTATTGGGCCAGGGTCCTAGGAGGGCAAAGAGAGTCAGGCTGGGGACCCCAATGTTAGCTAGCCACAACCCAACCGGGCCTCTAGGGGCACTGCTCCGTCACTGGATCTCAGAATGCAAGGAAAAGGGTTCTGCCCAGACGAGGGTGGGCACGTTGCTTCCGTTGGGGGCTGCACTGAATCACAGTGAGGAATGATGTGGGACCCAGAACCTGGGTAGCTGGGAGGCAGGGAGGAAGGGCAGTTGAGTCTTCTGAGGAGGAGGGGGAAGCCCTCTGTGGGGAAAGATAACTTCCATTTCTGCCTTTAGGGGGAGCAAGGAATCAGTGCCTCAGACGACAAAATTACATTCCTTCCCTAGCAGCTAGCTGGAGAAATTAGGAAGTGTAAACTCTCCTTCCTCCCCATCCCCCTGCACTTCCCCTGCTGACTTTGTCAAAACGCCCAAGGGCACCTGACATCCTGCCTACTCCCCCTGCCACCCAGACATGCAGGCCTTTGCGACCATCCCCTGCCCCTCCACCCTTTCCTTGGCTTAAGCCATTTTTGGCTCAAGGCTTTCTCTCTCAGTTTACACTCAGTTTGCCAATGGTCACACATCTAGATGTCAGAAGAGACTGCGAAGACCCAGATGGGCCCGGCTTGGGGACGGGGATGGGGGAGTGGGGTCACCCTCTCTAACTATTGGCAGCATCTTCAGCTCTGGAAGGCACCTGAGCACCCACCACCACCTCCCACACACATACACTCCCACCTCCTATTCGTCTTACCACACAGGTTGCTGACACGTAGTGGATGCATTTGCATAATACCTGTAGGTAATTTGTTTGTTTCACAGTTCTGGGCAAAATAAGCCAAAATCTTCTTCCCTTCTCTTCTCCATCCTTCCACTCCTGCCTGTTCTCAGGCCTCAGGGATTAGACCAGCCTATCTGAAAACAGAATGGCCAAGGCAGGGTCTAGTCCAGAGAGCGGCCCTGGGGGAAGCACAAGGTCTCCTCAGTCCTCTGGCTTGACACAGAGGTGGGAGAGCCGGTGCTCAGATCTCCTGGGCGGCAGCGTCACTTGGTGTGGTGAAAAGAGCACTTGACCGAGAGTCAGAAGAGCTGGAAGCTGGCTTCTAGGCTCTACTCTGCCACTCACTGGCTGTGTGACCTCAAGCAGGCCACGTTTCCTCTCCTGGCCTCAGTTTACCCATCCTACATCAACAGCTGGTAAGTCCATTCCAAGGTGGGAGAGATGGGCTGAGATGGAGACCATAGAACTGGGTCCTTCCCCCTGGAAACCTTCTAACTACCAGCTCCCCCGTGAGGGGCAGATAACAGGGGTGAGAGAAGGGGAAGTTTGTGATGGAGGCAAGTAGAGAAAGAGGCAAGGTCACAGGTCTATAGCGAGGAAAGGACAATGAGGGAGGCTGTAGGCAGAACAGGTGGAACCAAGGTGTCCGGAATGTATCCTGAGCCAAAACTCTGGCTTTCACAGTGTGTCCAGGACCCTTAGACAAGATGACCGTCCCTACACCAGGGTCCCATCACACACCGCAGCCATGCGACGCTCCCAGCTTCACCTGCCTTCAACAGCTGGGCCTCGGTTTCCCCATCTGTAACAGCAGTGTAGGAATACCCCTCTGTGTAGGATGGTTATGAGAACATAATGAGCTGGCTTTTGGAAAGTGTCTAGCACTGATATTTTATCAAAAAGGCAAGCAGGCAGCACCAGGCCAGTGAAGCACAGGGGTGGAAAGGGAAAAAGAGTGCAAAATTACGAAATCTGCACTGTGCAACCAGGGATGCTAATGTTGGTACCAAATCCCACAGGTACCAAGATTAGGTGCCCTCCAAGATGCCCAATGCAAAGCTACTATTTCCCATGTGGCTCAGGGGGTGAGATAATGCCACAGTAAACGTAAAGATCCCCTAGGGTCCTTTTACCTCTTGATCCTACTTCTTTTCTTCCTGAGCCCCTGTCCTGGGTCTCTCCACTGGCTCCTTGTACCTGCAGCATCCCCACTGAGGGCAGAGGCGGGTGGGGAAGAGGCAGGGCTGAAGGGGAAGCACTCCTGGGTGAGGGGAACCTTGCTGAGCAGCCCTGCTCTTTTCTCCCTGGAACTCTCCAAATTGGACTAGATTTCCCAGGTCGGAAAGGGCTGCCCAAGGAGGCTGAAGTATCCCAGCACACCCCTCAGCAGCCCAGGAAGGAAGGCAAGGAGTAGTGGCTGTCAAGGCTTGGCTCAGCCCTGTGGGGAGAGCTTGGGGATTGGAGGAGGTTTCATAATTTTTCTCTGTCCTTTCCAGCAGGCAGAAGGATATTTTGGTCCCTGTCTTGTTTTATTCAGCATTGCTCTGGCCAGTGTGTGCACAAGGAGAAGAACTGTTGGATAAGAGCAGGCAGTTGGGACAAAAAGATTTCTGGGTGTCAGGAAAGCCCTCAGCTCTTCCCCTGAGGGGCGCATAACCATGCCTGTCTGCCCCGGCAGCGACTTCCTGGAAGTTCCCTTCCTCTGCTTTTCCACCACCCTCCTTCTGCTCTCATTTGTACTCTGGAGCTCTCTGCCTCCTTCTCCCTCCCTCCTTCCAGCTCACTTCTCCCCAGTCAGGGCTTCTCTGGGCCAGATACTGGGCCTACGGGAAGAACACAGGCAGCGTGTTTCCCTGTGTGTGTGTGAGGCGGCAGGGAGGCACGGGGCAGGTCAAGGCCATCTAGTTCCTGTTCCTCCAGACAGCATGGAACTGTTCCTACCTCCTAAAGCAAGGTTGTCGTTCACATTTCTTTCCTAATCTCATCATCATTCATTCATTTATTCTGTTGGGTAAACATTTCCTGAGCCCCTTTTGTGTATCAGACAGTGAGCTGAGCATTGAGGGGTAGAGGCATAAGACAGCCACAGTCTCTCCTGCAGGCTCCAGAAAGAGTTCACACTCAGGTAGGGAAGGCATGAAGGGCCTCAACACACAGTCCCTCCAGTGAGGATCAGGACGTGTTTCCTGGGTCTTGATACACTGAGGACCCCTTAGGGCTCCACAGAGGAGCTTCAGGACCTCTGAGGCTAGGAAGCAGGGTCAGGTCTCGGGGGCTCAGGGAGTCACCCTGTTTTAAATGAAGCAGCTCTGATTATTTCATATATGGGTTCCTGGTATAAGACTTTCTTTGAACATAAGATTTTATTAGCTTTGTGGCTCTTAAAAACAAAAAGTGAAAATCTGAGCTTCAATCCAACCCCTCCAGATAAGGAAACTGAGACCCAGAGAAGGAATGAACTTAGCCATACCCATCCAGCAGTGAGGGGCAGGGCTTGGTGCCCAGGAAGGTCCCGGAGGTGAGCCTCATTTTGAGCCCTGGTCCCACCTTCCCTCAGGGAATCCCTCGAGAATCCCTCAAGCATCAGCCCTTTAACCTTAGAACCTGATGAAGTGAGGATTCTGGGCTTTCACACCCTCCCCACCTTAGAGCAGAGGGAGGCAGTGTTAGGTGGACACACCTGTATATAATTATAAAGCCCCTCACAGGTGCACAGAAGTTTAGTGTTTATAAGAGAATTCCCTTCAAGCTTATTCTTGTTGGTATAATAAAAATACAGAAATTCTCACAGACGGTATCCCATTGAATGCTCACTATACACCAGGGAGATAGCAAAGCAGGTGTTATTAGTCCCTGGTCACAGATGAGAGAGGTTCAAGGGAAGCCATGTGGCAGAGCTGACACTAGAACCTGGACCATCTGAGGCCTGCGCCACGTATGATGTGTGGTTTTTTGTTTGTTTTGTTTTGTTTTGTTTTTTGTTTGTTTTTGAGACAGGGTCTCACTCTGTCACCCAAGGTGGAGTGCAGTGGCGCGATGTCAGCTCACTGCAACCTCTACCTTCTGGGTTCAAGTGATTCTCCTGCCTCAGCCTCCCAAGTTGCTGGGATTACAGGCACCCGCCACCATGCCTGGCTAATTTTTGCATTTTTAGGAGAAAAGGGTTTTCACCATGTTGGTCAGGCTGGTCTCAAACTCCTAACCTCGTGATTGCCCGCCTCGGCCTCCCAAAGTGCTGGGATTACAGGTGTGAGCTAGCACGCCCGGCTGTGTGATGCATTTTACCCATAAAGGTGTATGTGACGGTCGGGAGGTAATTGGAACTGCTGGGCCAATTGGTCTGAAAGGGCTTCCTCAAGGAGGAGAATCTCGGGTAGCCCCATCCACCATTTATTTCTTTGGCATTTGTGGAGGACCTACTATTAAGATGCCCCCCAAGGGCTGCAAGCATGAGGGCTGGAGGCCCGGCTGGGTCAATTCCTGCTCAGAATCAGCTGGAGCTCCCAGCGGTGTGTTCCAGGGGTCCCAGACAAGGGAGGAGCATACTGGCTGGCAGGGGCTGGGAAGGATTCTCGAGAAAGCAACACGTAGCCTGGGCCTTGGAGGAGGCGCCGGATGCTCTGTGCTTGCAGAGACGGGCTGATGGCCTGGAGGAGGACTTTGTGGGCAGAGAGTGAATGAGCAGCCTGAGCAAGGAGTGTGAGAAACTACCCGGTGTGTTTTGGGCAAAACCAAGGGCTTGGCAGGGGCACTGGATCCAGGCTGGGCAGCAGGGTGACAACTAGGGGCCACATTGCTGAGGTCCCCAGGGCAGACTGAGAGGACTGTAGTAAGCGATGCACTGACTTAAAAGCCTCACCCACAGAAGGCCTCAGCCCCAGTCCTAGATCTGCCCTGTAGCACTGGGTGAAGCCCGACCACTCCCCACACACCCCTGAGCCTCAGTTCTCTTATCCATAAAAGAAGAAGAAGAACATTACCTCTTTGACTTTATGTGAAAGTGCTTTTTAGGTTGTAAATCACTAGACAAATATACTCTACTCTGTTGATAACGGAAAGCTTTTGAGGATTTTTGAGGATTTTCTGACGGACCTGAAAGATGCTATAGGAAGATCATCCAAGACACCGTGCAGAGGGGAGGAGGAGAGGGTGAGAGCAGGCAGACCTGCAGGCAGCAGTCATGGTCAAAGATGATGAAAAGCTAAACCTAAGAGGAAGCAGTGGGAACAGAGACGAAGATGGACAGGAAAGATGTCTCGTGGGAGGACTTCCAGGCATAGTGGCTAGGGGACCGAGGAGGCAAAGATGACTCTATTTCAAGCTGAGTTCCCAGGGAAATGCTGATGAGGATGAGGAAGATATGATGGACAGGCTGGTTGGGGGGACAGAGGATGGGATATGAAGCCCACTCCTGGACAGGTTGGGCTGGCTGTGCCCATAGGAGGGGTCCAGCAGCCTTCTGGAAATGGCCAAAGGGTGATTGGAGCTGGAGCTGGGTCACTGCAATGGAGGTGACAGTCAAGGCCCTGGGAGAGATGAGGCCACCTAGGAGAGGATGCAGAGAAGATGCTGGGGAGAAGCTGGGCTGTGCCCACAATAATCAAGAGGGAGGGCAGCCAGAGGGGAGGAGCAGGCTACCAGACGTTTCAGGAAGCAGGGGTGCTGAGTGGTTCAGGGCTGAGAGCTGAAGGGCAGCTGTGATAGGTCTGAGGGGGATGTGGTTGGATTTCATGGAAAGAAGGGTGTGGAGACCTCAAAGAAGCTTCAGGGGATGGGGGAGTAGGAGCGCTTCTCATAGGCTGATGCTGCAGCAGGTAGGAAAAGTGGAGGCCGTGGGTGCAGACGAGTCTAGTTTGAAAGAGTTTGGCAGGGAGGATAACAAAAGATGGATGGTGAGCTGCAGGAGAGAGGGGTCAAAAAGAGGTTGGTTTTACATGGGGAGCTCTGAGCATGCTCACAACCTGAGGGAGGGAAGCCGTGGCAAGGAAGAGATGAATCAGAGGGAAACGAGGCTGAGCACAGACCCCAAGGAGCTAAGCAGTTAATGACAGCTGGCTGGGCACAGAGCTCTGGATGTCCCCAGAACTGGAAGTATCTAGTTCTCTACCAGTTCCAAGCCCTCCCCCACTGCCACTGGGTCCTAAGGGGAGGCTCCCAGGTCTTCAACCCCAACCTGGCCCTTCCCTGAAGCCCCTCCACTCCCCGACCTGACACAAGGCCAGCAGTTGGCCAGCCACACTGCAGTTCCATTAAAGACTCAGCCTTCTCCCAGCACCAGCTCCTCTTCATCTGACAGCCTGTGGCCCAGCCCCAACCCCTAACCCTAGCCCATGGGGTACCAGTCATGGATTTCTTGGCTTCTCTGCCCCTATCTGCAGCCAAAGAGGTGCCTCTGGGCAATCTACCTGCCACCCCGCCACTGTCTGGGAGATCCACCATGTGACAGACTCATAAGCACTCATGCTGCCTTGTGCAGCCCACCCCATCCCAGCCAGCACATGCACCCCACCTTCCTGGACTCCTCCAACAGCACTTCCAAGCCTTCAAAGGCAAGGAATCCTCTGTTTCCCCACCCCTCACTAGGCAGAAGGGGAAATTGAGGCAGGGGAGATGATGTGATGTCTGTTGGAGGTGAGGCAGCCTGGTATCTGACTCCCTAATCGCTCCCTTATTCCTCCCCACCCATCAAGAAGTGTCCTTGTCCCTCAAGAAAGACAAATACCCCCACTACCTTCTGTATGTTCCAGTCGGGAGAAGAAGGCTGTCAAGACTAGAGAAAGAAGGAAGGATGGGCAGAAATAAAGTTACCAGACTAAATTCAGGATACCCAATTAAAAAATTTTAACAGCTTTATTGAGATACAATTTACATATTATAAAGTTCACCCATTTAAGGTGTACAATTCAATGGTTTGAGTTACTTATGGAATTGTACAACCATCACCATCATTTAATTTTTGAACATTTTCATTACCTTTCCTCCAAAAAAGCTTTGCACCCATCAGTAGTCACTTCCCAACCCTTCCCCCCACCACCCATCCATAGGCAACCACTAATTTACTTTCTGCTTCCATGGATTTGCCTATTCAGGACATTTCATATAAATTGAATCACACAATACATAGGATACATAGGATCCTTTGTGATTGGCTTTTTTGACTTACCATAATGTTTTCAAGGTTCATCTGAACTGTGGCATGTATCCATACTTCATTCCTTTTTTAAGGCTGAATAATATTCCATCCTGTGGACAAGCCACATTTTGTTTATCCATTCTTCAGCTGATGGACATTTAGCTTGTTTCCACTTTTAGGCTATAGTGAATAATGCTGCTATGAACACTCGTGTATAAGCTTTTATTTATTTATTTATTTATTCATTTATTTATTTATTTTAAGACGAAGTTTCACTCTTGTTGCCTAGGCTAGAGTGCAATGGTGCAATCTCGGCTCACTACAACCTCCGCCTCCCAGGTTCAAGCGATTCTCCCGCCTTGGCCTCCTGAGAAGCTGGGATTACAGGTGTGAGCCACCACACCTGGCTAATTTTTTGTATTTTTAGTAGACACGGGGTTTCACGATGTTGGCCAGTCTGGCCTCAAACTCCTGACCTCAGGTGATCCACCCGCCTCGGCCTTTGGAAGGCTGGGATTACAGGCGTGAGCTACCACACCTGGCCCACATACAGGTTTTCATATGAGGATACGTTTTCATTTCTCTAGGGTAGATACGGACAGAATGAAAGGTAGAGCACCTGCCTGGCCCTTTCTCACATTTATCCCCTGTATCTACCCCACCTGGGTGGGAAGCTATTATGATCCCCTTTGACAGATTAAAACACTGAGGCTCAGCCGGGCGCGGTGGCTCACGCCTGTAATCCCAGCACTTTGGGAGGCTGAGGCGGGCGGATCACAAGGTCAGGAGATCGAGACCATGGTGAAACCCCGTCTCTACTGAAAATACAAAAAAAAAAATTAGCTGGGCGCGGTGGCGGGCACCTGTAGTCCCAGCTACTCAGGAGGCTGAGGCAGGAGAATGGTGTGAACCCGGGAGGTGGAGCTTGCAGTGAGCCGAGATCGTGCCACTGCACTCCAGCCTCGGGGACAGAGCGAGACTCCGTCTCAAAAACAAACAAACAAACAAACAAACAAAAAACACTGAGGCTCAAGGAGAGACCTGAAACCACTGAGTGCTGGCGCTGAACCCTGAGCTGAGGCCTCCTGATTTCCACTCCAAGGTTCTTTCCAGTTCATCACAATAGCCCACTCAGAGAGTCTGCAGTCCACTGAGGGAATGAAACAGAAGGAACTGAAAAGCAACATCTTCCATGTGAACCATCACCTCATCCTTCTGAAGTCCCAATTAGGTGCTTCATGGGCCATGACCTGGGGTGTGAGGGCTGAGATTGAAGCCAGAGGCTTCATGGAAGGAACAAGTTTTTGCTCCGCTCAGTAAAAAGCTAACTAAGATGATGGCCCCTGTCCTCACCCAGTACCCCTGGGTCCCCTGAGAGCCTGCAGGCGAGCCCACCATGCACACATTCTCATAGTTATTTCTCTGAGTGAAGCCCTTCCCAGCAGCAATGGAAGCCAGGTGTGGAAACACTAGGCATTCACTCATTACACTCAGGAATCAGAACTGGTCACACAGGCTTGGCCACTGATTCTGGCTTCAGCCCATTCCCTCAGCTCCAGTCTTATCCTGGCCCCAGCATCCCTGATGTTAAGCAGAACCCAAAGTGCTAGTCTAGAATCATTCCCTTGAGATCTGCCTCACCCCCTCTGCCCTGAACCCTGTCACCAGCCAGCACTGGGCATGGAAAGGAATTTGCGCTAAGTGCATGTTCCTCAGGTCAGGGTAAAGAGGTAGTGGATGGCCTGGGCTCCCTGGTCTTCTGTGGGCTCATCCCAAAGTCCCACATTCCACACCAGAAAAACACACAGCAGCTTGCTAGAGGTGTCTGTCTACTCTGTAGTTAAAAGCCACTCACTCCCTCTGGCTCGTCAAGTGGGGTGGGAGACACAGAGAAGCCCTTCACTTACTGAGCTTTTCTATTTCATTCACTATCCCTGGCCGGAGTTGGACAGACTTGATCCAGGGCTTAAAATAGCTCCCGGTGCATAGAGCTCCAGAAACATTGATCGAACGTTCAGTGTTCAGAGTAATACACTTTGAGAGTACAAGAAGGAAGTCTCACAACGCTTTATGCTTTAGAAGTCATTTGACTCTCATGGCATTGCCGGTGAAATAAGTATAATCATTTTCCTATTTCGCAGAGGAGGAAACTGAGGCTGGGGGCGGGAGGCGGGGAGGGTGGATCTGCTGAGCAGCGGGATCTAGAGCCAGAAGCATCCGCCCAGCTCAGGGCTGTTGTCCGGGGCTCGGGGTCCCCCTGCTGGCCAAATGGAAGCCTGGGCGTGGGCGAGGAGCTGGGCAGGGCCAGACCCCAGTCCCGCAGCCTGAGTTCCCTGCCCCGCCGCGCTGGGTGCTGGGTTCCCGCGGCAGGGAGAAGGAGGAGGAGCCATAGCTGGGCTCAGGATTAGAGCGCCTGGCGGAGCACTGCGCAAGGCTTCAGGTGAGATGCTTCACCCGGCATCATGGGCCAGAACAGACAAAACAGGCAGCGCCTCAGCTCCCCACCTGCCGGAGCCTCTCCTGAGCTGATCTGCAGAAAGGCCAAACGGGACGGCGCCTATGAAGGCCCAACAGACCCTCCTCCTTGGAGGGAAGAGACAGATTCGGTCTCCTAACAACCAGTCCAAAGTGCTTTGTTCCCACAGCATTGTCTCCTCCCGTTTCTGGGCAAATCTCCTAAGCCAGTCCCAAGAGAACAGAACCCTCCTCTTTGGATCTTGTCGCCCAGTCTGCAGTGCAATGGCGCGGTCTTGGCTCACTGCAACCTCCGCCTCCTGGGTTCAAGCGATTCTCCTGCCTCAGCCTCCCAAGTAGCTGGTATTACAGGTGCCTGCCACCATGCCCGGTTCATTTTCTATTTTTGGTAGAGACTGGGTTTCACCACGTTGGCCGGGCTGGTCTTGAACTCCTGACCTAAGGTGATCCGCCCACCTCGGCCTCCCAAAGTGCTGGGGTTACAGGCTGAGCCACCGCGCCCGGCCTTCCAGCGCCTTTACTTTCACCCCACTTCATCTAGCTGCTCTCAATTCCCACAGTGAAGAAGGCTAACTTAGACTGATCCACCACGTCCAGAAGTCACCCCTTGTTGGGGGATGGCTGGCCCTCGACTGGGCATAGAACCCTCTGTTATTTCAACACTCCTCAGAGGTTTTAAGTTTGGTCTCTAGTGCCATATTTGGCACGAAATCTCACTTATGTCTCTTCTTAGTGTGTGACTTTGTGCACATTACTGAACCAAGAAACTTCCGTTTTCTCATCTGTAAAATGGAAATTATAATGCTTTCCTAATGGGCTGTTGGGAGGATTCAGTGACATATTATACAATCAACAGCACTGTGCCTTGCTTAATAGTGAGTGTTTGGTAAATGTTAATAATGACCATTACTTATCCTACCTTAACACTTAACTAAAGAGAGAATGGGGTGAAGGGTACATGGGCAGGTAGTTCTGGAGAGAAACGTGCAGAGTGCCTCATCACATGCTTGGGTCTTCTCCAACCTGGCCACCTCCTTGCGTTCCCACCCCCTGTCTGCAAGGGGGTGGGTGGCAGCTGCGTCCCTCCCCTGCCCATGCCCTGACAGTGCCAAAGGGTTGGCACAGCTGCTGCAATGGCCCAAATGCCTCAGGTTAGGCCTAGGTAGGGGACAGCTGGGGGTAAAGGAGAAGTGTGAGGAGGCAGAGCAGGGGCACCCTTCTCTACCAGTATGTCCACTCACCCTGCAGCTTCCTAAGCCTTTCAGGTCGGCCAGACACCTCTGACCTCACTCCTGCCCAGCCTGAGGGGGCTTCCCCCTCTTTCCCTCTCTTGTTCTCTGCCCTCTAGTACCTCCTCCCCCATGGCTGGACCCACCCAGTCTCCCAGCCCCCTTGCCCCACTCCCTCCCCCGCCCACATGCTGCCCAGCTGTCGCTGCCCCTGAGCTGGCACTCCGCCCACCTGCACCACTCATGAATCGCCAGCATTCACACTCTGACCCCAGAACCTCCACCTGTTCCCCTCGGTCTGAGCAGCAGGGCTGTGTGGCCCCATCTGTTGTCCTCCATCCAGGACTCAGTGCAAGAGACTACACTTCAACCCCCCAACTTCCACCTGCCAGGAGGGGGTGGGAAGGACTGGCTGGTATGATGTCTGATTTGGGGGGCTCCTTATGTCCTAGAAGAGCAGGCCTTGTTCTCCCCTGCCCCAGGCCCACCAGCACTGTCCCAAAAGACCAACATTACAACTGAAAAAGCAAAAAGCCCACTCTTCCCAAAGTACATTTGCATATTTAATAGCATTCTCCTATTACATTTCACTTGTTGATGGCCAGCCCCTAAATCGGAAGCTGGTCAGAGCAAGATGGTAAGCAGAAAGACACAACGGTGGCAACATTTTCAATTAATGTTTCATTATATAAGCAATATGTGAATGCACTTTCCTTGATAAAAAAGTGAAACCACTGTAGTTCAGGCTCAAATTCCATTTGACCAGTTACCCAAATCAAGACCCTTTCATCTAAACGCAGAGGTGACCATTGTTACCAGTTTGATGTGCATATTTCCAGGAATTTTTCTATGTATTTGCATAATATAAGTGTGTGTGTATATGTACATTTACACAGAAGTGTGTTTACATTACATATAAATAAGAGTATGTATATACCCCTATACACACATTTATATATGCAAATATATAAAAAAATATGTAGTACTATCATGGGTTTGGGTTTTGTTATTTTTTTACATGAATTGTAAACTACAAATATTCTGCAACTAAATTCACTAAAAACGTCTTATCAAGTCAGTACATATAGCTCTGCAACCTCTAAATGATACATAATTCTAGCATGGACACATCATAGTTTGTTTAGCCATTTCCCTATTGATAGGCATTTGTGTCTCAATTTCTCCCACTACAAATAACATGTCCCTGTCACAGATTTTAGCCTTCTCCAATTTAGTCTTACCTGGTCCCACCTGGTCCTGTGTTTCTACCTCTTGTGAACAAAAAGATTTATCATGTAACTCTTTTTAAGGGCACAAATGTAATAAATGTGTCCTTGGGAACGTTTTATTACAAATTTTTAGTAATTTTTTTCAAAACCCTAGGTCCCACTATCATGATTTCTGTATCCACTCAGAAGCAAATTATTGCTCTAGGAGAGAGAGCTGCAGTCAAGGAGGTAAAAGGAGATACAAGAAAAAAAGTGAAGAGAGAAAAGGTGAAAAAAAAAGGGAACAGAAGAAGCAAGAAAGAGAAAGAAGTAAAAGTACAGGCTTATTTATTACAGCACTCTCTGCAACAGGGCAAAGCTGGAACTGTACAACAGAAAGGAAACAGTTAAGTAAAACTCGGCATATCCATTCAGTGGAATATTACTCAGTCATTAAAATAATAATTGTGAAGATTATGTAGGAGCATGGATGCTTCTGATATTAAGTTACAAAGTAGACTACAAAATTAAAACTACATTATGATGACAACTATGCAAAATGATGTGGGCATACAGAGATGGGAAAGGAATATAGACAAATGAAACCAATCTGATTTGTTGGAGTAGCAGAATTGCGGGGGCACTATTATTTACTGAATTCCATTAATATTGCTGTAATATTGCTTGTGCATATATGATTAATGCTAAAATGAAACAGCAACGGAAAGAAGGCAGGAAAGGAAAGTGAATAAAAGAGAAAGAGGGAAAAGGGAGGGAGGGAAGAAGAGCACGAAGGAAGGAAAGAGAGGAGAGGGTTGAAGAAGGGAAATGAGAAGAGGGAAGCTGGCATCAAGCCCACGTATGAGGGCTGGGCTGTCTTCAGCAGATCTGTCAGTCACAGTGTCGATGCAGGCTTTTCTTCCAGACCCTTTGGATCAACAACAGCTTTCACTGTTCGTAGAACACGGGATCTCCCCCCTTCTTCCCTCTAGTATTCTTTGAAGCCTGCCAAGGAGCTAGGGATACCAAGCTCAGGACTGTGCTCTTCAGTGGCTGAGAGTCTAGTCAGGTGGGGAGAGATGGAGGCATAGATATGTGACCAGACTATGACAGCCAGCCCACAAACACTCAAATAGAGATCTAATCCTCTAAAGGTTGAGGCTGTAGGGTTCCAGAAGGCTTCACAGACCAAAGAACATTTGAGCTGGGGCTCAAAGGATGGACAGGAGATTTTCAGGCGGAGAAAAGGCAGTAGCATCCTAGGTAAAAGGCACACATGCAAAGGAACTGAGGCCTAAATACACACCCATACCACGTACACTACCATTCATATGGCTAGACACAGGACTCAGGAGAGACAGAGACAAGAGATGATGCCTTGACTTTATCCCCAGGGCAATGAGAAGCACTGAGGGGTTTAATCAGAGCAAAGGCACACCCTGATTTGTCCTTTAGAGACAATGAGAAAAGTGAGTAGGAATAGGGCAAAGCGGAGAGAGGGAACATCAATTAGGAAGTTACTGTAAGAGTTCTGTTGAGAAGAGTAGGACCCTATGTTGGGCAGTCAATGGAGTGAGGGGAGAAGGATAATCCAATAAATTCTTAGGTAGAAATGACAGAACTTCATTCATTCATTCAGCCAGTGTCTTTTGAGGGCCTGCTATGGAATTGGGTATTCAGAGATCAAAGAGAGTCTGTGTCCTAACAGGGAAGACAGATGGTTACAGATCAATGTGAAAAGAGCTATGACTGAGATAAGCCAGTAGGGCTGCGGCCATGAGACCAGGAATTGATGGGCTGTGGGAATGGAGGAAGGTCTCGTATGACTTCTAAGTTTCTGCCTCCCATGGTGAGTGGAGAGTGGAGAGTGGAGCCATCCACTGAGACAGGAGGCACAGAGTAAGGCCATGTCTAGCACATGTCTAGAGGCAGATGATAATTTTTATTTGGGTCTCTCACTCTTCCTTTGCTCCTGACCCATTCAAAAAAGGCAAATGTAGCTTAAAGAGCTTGTTGCCTTCCTGACAGAATGAATTACATGAAAAGCACCTAGAATAGTGCCTGGCACATAGTAAATGCTCAATAAATATTAACAAAGAAAACAAGAAAATTCAGAAATGTAAAGCAAGGTTCATACTTTTGAAGGTGCCTCTCTCCCTTCCTCCATGAGACCAGGGAGGAACATGCAACTCCTGGCCCTGAAAGGCAGGTCACAGGAGACTTGACAAAACGAGAACTCAACCAAAACTAAGAAGAGCTTGTTAAAAAGAGAGTGTGGCTATAAACATGCAAAAACTCAGCTCACTGCTGGCAGATGGGACACCTGCAATGAGGGGAGAGATGAGGGAAGAGGTATCTCAGCAGTTTCTTCCCATGCAGAGTTTGCACCGTGTTATTCGTTTGAAGAGTATAGACTGTGCACGTTGCAAATCACATTCATTGCATTATGTCATAAAGGAAGCCACCAAAATTGTGAAGTTTTTGTTGTTGTTGCTCTCATGCTTCAACTATTGTATTTACTGAAATTTTGGAAGATGAAGCAGAGTGTGGAGATATTGTTTATGTTGATGCTGTTGGGTGGTGAAGTCATGGAAACTTGTTAGAAATATTTACTGAACTGCTTCCCCAAATGAAGGACCATGGAGAATTAAAAGGCTTTGAAGGACTCAACTCATCTGACCTGAGGTCTTACTGATGTGACAAGACTTGTAAACACTCTAATCTTGTTTGAAACAATGTTGATGCCTGGGTTGAACTTAAGCTGCCCACATGGACGAGGTGACTGACCACTGGAACCTGCTTTCATTTCTTACTGCTTGACTATTCTAAGCACAATAAAATCACTAATCATAAAGAAATGCAGGCCAGGCACGGTGGCTCACGCTTGTAATTGCAATGCTTTGGGAAGCCAAGGCAGGAGGATCACTTGAGGCCAGGAGTTCAAGACCAGCCTGAGCAACATAGGCCTTGTTTTTACAAAAAAATTTAATAATTAGCTGGGCATGGTGGTATGTGCTTGTAGTTCCAGCTACTCGGGAGCCTGAGGCAGAAGGATTGCTTGAACCCAGGAATTCGAGGCTGCAATAAGCTACGATTGTGCCACTGCACCCCAGCCTAGGTGACAGAGTGAAACCTTGTCAAGAAAGAAAGAAAGAAAGAAAGAAAGAAAGAAAGAAAGAAAGAAAGAAAGAAAGAAAGAAAGAAAGAAAGAGAGAGAGAGAGAGAGAGAAAGAAAGAAAGAGAGAGAGAGAAAGAGAGAGAGAGAGAGAAAGAAAAAAGAAAAAGCAATGCAATGAATGCAATGCTATTTGATGGACATAAAGTCATATTTTAGGATATATTCTCAGGTTTTGATAAGTCTGAATCTTACTCTAAGCTTCTGTATGCTTACCTTTTTGAAGTTAACCTCTATGTTCCAGGCACATTCCAGATGTTCACACGGACTCATGCATTCAAGCCTTACAAACAAACCTGCAGGATAGTGTCTAGTATTATTCCCATTTCACAAATGAGAAAACTGAGGCACAGAGAAGAGGCAACCACACTTTTAAGTGGAGAACCTAGACTCTAAGTCTGGCAATCTGGCTTGAGTGCTTTTAACCACTTTGTGTATAAACTTGACAATGTATTTATAATAAATAACCCCCTATCAGTGAGTGGGGCCTCATTTCCAGGGAACTTATTAAGCTGAAAGTGAATTATGCTCGCCAAGAAGACTCAGTTTTCCTAGAACTTTATAAAGCACTGGATAAATCCCAGAGCCCGAAATGTTGTATTGGTCAGTGGTCTAACACTGGGAATGTTTGAGTCCATTTTCTCTTTTTTCATGAAGTGACTGGGATCAGCACTGAGAGCCATCACAGTGATGAAAATCTGGGACGTGTATTGAGATGTGCCCTGACTAAGCACACTCCATGGTGCCATTTGTTAAGTACCTATCCTTGTGGACTTCACTGATGTTCTCAAAATTGACCCACATCTAGCATGGGCCAGTAAGAGTGCATGTTTACATAAATTATGTTAATTCAACTGCTTTTGTACTGTTGTTAACAAACCATAAATCTGTTCAGCTAGCTTCACTAATATAGAAAACTATATTCTTTTCAAACATTATAGACTTCAGTTCTGAAGTATAGTGAGTAGTTTACCAATTAGTTCTCTCAGTAAAGACAACAACAAATATTCAGACAAAAGATTTAAAACCTCTTTGTAAATACATTAATAAATTGGAAAAGAATGAAAGGTAAATTCAGAAGCCTAAAATCATGAGAAGCAGGCACCCAGAGAGATAAGCCTTGTACTGATGTCAGCATTTACACTGAGCTTCAATTTCCACAAACCAAGGGCTTGTCAACAGTGGGAAGTCCAATAGGGGACCACACCCCCAGCATCATCCCATAAACCTGAAACCCAAAGGCTACAATTCAGTCTAACGGTGAATTCAGAATAAATCAGTGCCCTACCTGCCTGCCTTAAACCTGACACTGAATGGAAGGGAGAAAAACATCTCCCTTGAAAATTAACAACTACCAGCTAGCCCTTATTATGTAGCTTTGCTGTACAAATTCACACTATCTTCGTGGTTCTAGAAACCTAAAGCCAATAATTTACTTTCTTGTGATCCAGGGCTGACAGTTCCCTCAGATGCCTGGCTGATGCAAATGAAAGACTCTCCTGGAGGAAAGGAAAATATCTTCAAGCCAGGCATCAGAGAATTCCCAGATATACAGTTTTTTTCTTTCTTATTTCAATTTTCAAGGTACATGTGCAGGTTCGCTACAAGGGTATATTGTGTGATGCTGAAGTTTGGGTTTCTATTGATCCCATCACCCAGACAGTGAACACAGTACCCAATAGAAAGGATAGAAAAGTTTTCAGCCCTTTCCCCTCTTCCTCCCGCTCTCCTTTTGGAGTCCCTAGTATCTATTGTTCCCGTCTTTATATAAATGTGTGCCCAAGATTTAGCTTCCACTTATAAATGAGAACATGCAGTATTTGGTTTTCTGTTCCTGAGTTAACCTGCTTAGGATAATGGCCTCCAGCTGTATCCGTGTTGCTGCAAAGGACATGATTTCATTCTTTTTTATGACTGTATAGTATTCCATGGTGTGTATGTACCATATTTTATTTATCCAGTCTACTGTTAATGGGCACCTAGGTTGATTCCAGGTTTATGCTATCGTGAATAGTGCTGTGATGAACATTCAAGTGCATGCGTCTTTTTGGTACAACTATTTATTTTCCTTTGGGTATATTCTTAGTAATGGGGTTCCTGAGTTGAACGGTAGTTTTATTTTTAGCTCTTTGAGAAATCTCCAAACTGCTTTCCACAGTGGCTGAACTAATTTACCTTCCCATCAACAGTGTATAAGCTTTCCCTTTTCTCCACAACCTCACCAACATCTGTTTGGTTTTTTGTTTTGTTTTGTTTTTTGACATTTTAATAATAATTACTCTGGTGTGAGGTAGTATCTCATTGTGGTTTTGACTTGCATTTATCTAATGATCAGTGATGTTGAGTTTGTTGATATACATGCTTGTTGGCTGCATGTACGTCTTCTTTTGAAAAGTGTTCATGTTTTGCCCACTTTTTAATGGGGTTATTTGTTTTTTTCTTATTGATTTGTTTAAGCTCCCTATAGATTCTAGATATTAGTGTTTTGTCAGATACATAGTTTGTGAATGTTTTCTCCCATTCTGTAGATTGTCTGTTTTCTCTGTTGATAGTTTATTTTGCAGTGCACAAACTTTTTAAAGTTTAAGTATGTCCCATCTGTCAATTTTTTGTTTAGTTGCAATTGCTTTTGAGGACTTAATCATATTCCTTGCCATGCATGATGTGCAGAAGGGTAGTTCCTAGGCTTTCTTCTAGGATATTTATAGTTTGAGGTCTTACATTTAAGTATCTAACCCATCTTGAGTTTTGTATATGGTGATACACAGGGATCCAGTTTCATTCTTCTGCATATCGTTAGCCAGTTTTCCAAGCACCATTTATTGAATAGGGAGTCCTTTCTCCATTGCTTCTTTTTGTTGACTTTTCAAAGATCAATTGGTTGTAGGTTGTGCAGATTTACTTCTGGGTTCTGTATTCTGTTCCGTTGGTGTATGTGTCTATTTTTGTACCCGTACCATGCTGTTTTGGTTACTTGTAGCCTTGTAATATAGTTTGAAGTTAGGTAATGTGATGCCTTTGGCTTTTATTTTTGCTTAGGATTTTTTTGGCTATTCAGGCTCCTTTTTGGTTCCGTATGAATTTTAGAATAGTTTGTTCTAATCCTGTGAAAAAAATAATTTGTAATTGGACAGGAATAGCATTGAATCTGTAGATTGCTTTGGGTGGTATGGACATTTAAATGATATTGACTCTTTCAGTCTATGGACATGGGATGTTTTCCCATTTGTTTGTGTCACCTATGATTTCTTTCAGCAGTGTTTTGTAGTTCTCCTTGTAGAAATCTTTCACTTCCTTGTTATATCCCTAGGTGCACGTGCATGGCTACTGTTGCATTCTTGATTTGGCTCTCAGCTTGAACATTATTGGTGTACAGAAATGTTACTGATTTTGTATGTTGATTTTATATCCTAAAAGTTTCCTGAAGTTGGTTATCAGGTCTCAGAACCTTCTGGCCGAGTCTTTAGGGTTTTCTAGGTATAGAATCATATCATCAGTAAAGAGACAGAGTTTGACTTCCCCTCTTCCTGTTTGGATGCCTTTTATTTCTTTCTCTTGCCTTATCCCTCAGGCTAGGATTTCCAGTACTATGTTGAATAGGAGTGGTGAAAGGGGGCATCCTTGTCATGTTCCAGTTCTGAAAGGGAGTGCTTCCAGGCTTTGCCCATTCAGTATAATGTTGGCTGTGGGTTTGGTGTAAATGACTCTTATTATTTTGAGGTATGTTACTTCGATGACTACTTTGTTGAAGGCTTTTTATCATGAAGGGATGCTGGATTTTATCAAAAGCTTTTTCTGCATCTATTGAGGTGACCATATGGTTTTTGTTTTTAATTTTATGTGGTGAATCGCATTTATTGATTTGCATATGTTGAGCCAACCTTGTATCCCAGGAATAAAGCCTACTTGGTTGTAGCAAATTAACTTTTGATGTACTGCTGAATTCAGTTTGCTAGCATTTTGTTGATTTTTTCATCTATATTCATCAGGAATATTGGTCTGTAGTTCTCTTTTTCGTTGTGCCTTGCCAGACTTTGGTATCAGTATGATATTGGTTTCATGGAATGAATTAGGGAGGAATTCCTCCTTCTCGATTTTTTGGAATAGTTTCAGTAGGATTGGTACCAGCTCTTCTGTATATGTCTGGTAGAACGTAGCTGTGAATCCATCTGGTCCAGGGCTTTTTTTGGTTAGTAGGTTTTTATTACTGATTCAACATTGGAACTTGTTATTGGTCTGTTTAGGGTTTCAATTTCTTCCTGATTCAGTCTGGATTGAACCTCCCCGGGGAGGTTGTGTGTTTCCAGGAATTTATCTAATTCTTCTAGATTTTCTAGTTTGTGCATAGAGGTGTTCATAAAAGTCTGTGAGGGTCTTTTTATTTCTCATAAACATAGCTCTGAGAAATACAAGTTTGCAGTTAGAAAAAAAAATCACTAAACACAAGAAAATGAGACACCGTGAGGGACAGCTCATGGGGGGAAAAACAGAGAGCACTATGTTTCACAAGACAGGATAATTTTGCCCTTCAGGGGACATTTTTGGTTGTCACGACTGGGGGAGAAGGGAAGAGTGGTGCTACCGGCAACTAGTGGGTGGAGGCCAGGGATGCTGCTAAACATCCTACAATGCACAGGACAGCCCCTACAACAAAAATTCATCAAAAAAATTAAAAAGGTTAAACTCAAAGAAAGTGGAATAAACCAATTAAAAGAGAATTAAGAAGAAATGAAACAATAGGAACAAACTGCCAAAAGCTAGTTTTTTGAAAAGTCCAATACAATCTATAAAACTCTGGCAAGAGTGATCAAGTAAAAAGCAGAAGCAGCAATTCCAAAATACTAAGAATTGAAAGGGGGGACAAAATTATATCGGCTGCAAGGACTTTTTAAAGATAGTGAGATAATATTAAGAAAAAATTTGTGCCAAAAAATTAGATGAAATGGAAAAATTCCTAGAAAAAATATAGCCTACCAAAACTAAGTCAAGAACAAAACCTGAATAGTCTTATAAATAGTAAAGAAATTACATTAGTAGCTCTAGTAAAACTTCAAGAAACAAGTAAGTCCAATCTTACAAAAACTCCAGAAGACTTAAAGAAAAAAACCCAACTCATTTTATGAACCTAGCAGAACCTTGATGTCAAAACCAGATTTTAAAAAGTATGAGAATAGAGTTTTACAGGACATTCTACTCATGAATATAAATGCAAAGTCTAAACAAAATGTTAGCAAACCAGATGCTGCAACATATAAAAATGTACCACATCTTGACCAAGATGGGCTTATTCCAGGAATGAAAGTTGCTTTATCATTTTTAAAAAATATATAAATTAATGTAATTCACCACATTAATAGATGAAAGGAAAGGAATCATCTCACTTACTGCTGAAAAAAGTATTTGATTAAAAATCTATTTGTGACAAAAACTCAGCAAAGTAGGGACAGAAAGATATTGATAAAAGATTGCTTTTAAGGACTCACAGCGAATATACTTAATGGCAAATCCTTGACTATCTTCCTTAAAATATCAGGAACAAGAAGAGATTGTACATTACCACCATATCAACCTGGAAGTTTCAAGCTAGACACAGAAGGAGGAATGCAAAAAAAAGGGAGGGAGGGTGGGAGGAAAGTTGTAAAAATTGATAAAGAGGAACCAAAATTGTTATTTTTCATGGATAAGTTTATTTATGTGGCAAACCCTAAATAATCCACGGATAAATGAGTAGAATAAATAGAAGCACTTGGCAAGGTTACTGACACAAAAATCAATATACAAAAATCAATTTTACTAAATCAATTTCATGTTCATAAACCAGCAAAAACAGATAGAAAATGTAACTTTAAAAACTATGGTCATTCAAAATAACATCAAACTGTAAAGTAACTAGCAATAGATCTAACAAAAGATTTGCAAGATTTTATGGAGAAATGCGTAGAACTATTGAGAAGCATTAAATAATTACTTCATGTAGCAAACACTTGTGCAGGACCCACAACATGTCCAGTGGTTCTAATGCTTTACAATTACTAACCTATTAAATCCTCATAACCACACCTATGAGAAAGGCACTATTACTATAATCATTCCATTTACAGATAAGCAAATGAGAAACTATCCCAAGGTTACAAATCTACTGAGTGACAGAACTAGAATTTGACCCCAGGAAGCTTAGCTACAGAATCCATGCTCTTAATCTTGTATTATGTTGCCTCTCATAATGAGTTAAATAAATGGAAAAAGACATCCTATTTATAGATTGAAATACATAAAATTATAAAGATGTCAATTATCTTCAAATTATAAAGATGTCAACTCCCCCCTATATTAATCTGTAGTTTCAACGCAATTTCAATCAAAATCCCAGGATGTGTTCAGGTGCAGCATCTTTCCAGCTTTTAAGGTTCACTTGTAGCACAGAAGGCAAATCAGATCACTGCTGTGCCCCATGTTGAAGTCAAGAACTGGACCACCCCTTTATTAAGCCCCTAATATATTCTGGTCACTGCACTAGAAACTGGCATCCAGTGAGGAACAAGACAGACAACATCCCTCAAATAACTGAAATCATACAGAGCATGTCCTTTGACCACAGAGTAACTAAGCAAAATACCACTAACAAAAGATAACTTGAATATCACCAAATGTTTGGAAATTAAACAACATACTTCTAAATCACCCACAGAGGACAGAAGAATTCACAATGTAAATTAGAAAATACTGTGAACTAAATGGTTATAAAGACCCAAGATATCAAAACATGGGAGACACAACTAAAACAGTTCTTAGAAGGAAATTTATATTCATATATTAGAAATAAAGCCTTAATACATACAATAAAAATAAAGCATGAAAATCAATAATCAAAGCATCCATTTCAAGAACCTATTAAAAAAGGGCAAGTTAAACCCAAAGAAAATGCAAGAGAGAGTATAATAAAGATAAGAGCATGAATCAATGAAACAGTTGGAAAAAAAACACCACAGAATAAAAAATCAACAAAGCCAGAAGTTGATTATCTGTAAAGACTAATAAAAAACTCTTCAAAGACAAAACAGAGAAAACATATATTCCAACATCAGGAGTTAAGAGGACCATCACTACAAATCAGATCCTACAAACGTTAAAAATGTAACAGAACGTTATGAACAACTGCCAATACATTTGAAACTTTTCACAAAATGGAAAAATTCTTGAAATATACAAGTTATGAAAATTAGCACTAAGATAAACAGAACTTATTATGTGTCCTATTTCTAATGAAGAAATTAAATCTGTAATTTTAAAATTTCCCAGCTCTAGGACTACATGGATTCCCAGATGAACTCTTCTAAGCATTTAATGAAGAACTGGGCATACATTTTACACAAACTCTTCAAGATAATAGAAAAAGAAAAACATCCCACAATTTGTTTTATGAGGATAGTATTTATAAATGTGGTACTAAAACCTGACAAAACTTTGTAAGACAGGAAAATTATACATCTGTCTCCCTCGTGAACATCGTTGAAAGTCTAAACATAATATTAGCTAATCAAATGCAATGGTATAAAAATTATATATAAAAATGACTTGACATTCAAAAGCCAATCAACATAATTCACCACATTTACAGAACAAAGAAAGGAAAAGAATGAATGATCTCAATAGAGGCAGAAAATGCATTCAATGCTCATTTATAGTAAAATTCTTTGAAAACTAGGAGTAGAAAGGAATCCCAAGGTAATTTATAGATTCAATGCTATCCCCATTAAGCTACCAATGACTTTCTTCACAGAATTGGAAAAAACTACTTTAAAGTTCATATGGAACCAAAAAAGAGCCCACATTGTCAAGACAATCCTAAGTCAAAAGAACAAAGCTGGAGGCATCATGCTACCTGACTTCAAACTATACTACAAGGCTACAGTAACCAAAACAGCATGGTACTGGTACCAAAACAGAGATATAGACCAATGGAACAGAACAGAGCCCTCAGAAATAATACCACAGATCTACAACCATCTGATCTTTGACAAACCTGACAAAAACAAGAAATGGGGAAAGGATTCCCTATTTAATAAATGGTGCTGGGCAAACTGGCTAGCCATAAGTAGAAAGCTGAAACTGGATCCCTTCCTTACTCCTTATACAAAAATTAATTCAAGATGGATCAGAGACTTAAATGTTAGACCTAAAACCATAAAAACCCTAGAAGAAAACCTAGGCATACCATTCAGGACATAGGCATGGGCAAGGACTTCATGTCTAAAACACCAAAAGCAATGGCAACAGAAGCCAAAATTGACAAATGGGATCTAATTAAACTAAAGAGCTTCGGCACAGCAAAAGAAATTACTGTCAGAGTGAACAGGCAACCTACAGAATGGAAGAAAATTTTTGCAATCTACTCATCTGACAAAGGGCTAATATCCAGAACCTACAAAGAACTCAAACAAATTTACAAGAAAAAAACAGCCCCATCAAAAAGTGGGCAAAGGAAATGAACAGACACTTCTCAAAATAAGACATTTATACAGCCAACAGACACATGAAAAAATGCTCATCATCACTAGCCATCAGAGAAATGCAAATCAAAACCTCAATGAGATACCATCTCACACCAGTTAGAATGGCGATCATTAAAAAGTCAGGAAACAACATGTGCTGGAGAGGATGTGGAGAAATAGGAATACTTTTACACTGTTGGTGGGACTGTAAACTAGTTCAACCATTGTGGAAGACAGTGTGGCAATTCCTCAAGGATCTAGAACTAGAAATACCATTCGACCCAGCCATCCCATCACTGGGTATATACCCAAAGGATTATAAATCATGCTGCTATAAAGACACACGCACATGTATGTTTATTGCGGCACTATTCACAATAGCAAAGACTTGGAACCAACCCAAATGTCCATCAATGACAGAATGGATTAAGAAAATGTGGCACATGTATACCATGGAATACCATGCAGTCATAAAAAAGGATGAGTTCATGTCCTTTGTACGGACATGGATGCAGCTAGAAACCATCATTCTCAGCAAACTATTGCAAGAACAGAAAACCAGACACCGCATGTTCTCACTCATAGGTGGGAATTGAACAATTTGATCACTTGGACACAGGAAAGGGAACATCACACACTAAGGCCTGTTGTTGGGTGGGGGAGGAGAAGGGATAGCACTAGGAGATATACCTAATGTAAATGACGGGTTAATGGGTGCAGCACACCAACATGGCACATGTATACATAGGTAACATTGTGCACATGTACCCTAGAACATAAAGTATAATTTAAAAAATTATCAAAGAAAAAGAATAAATTCTAGCCTTATCCCTTGTAGCTATTAAAGACTGAATACCAAAAAAATAAATTTTTTAGAATTGGTCTAGGAAAAAAAAGAAAGGAACTCCATTAATCTGATTTTGTTAAAGTATTTTTAAAATAACACCAAATATTATGCTTAGTAGTAAAATATATAAAGAGTCCCCCTTTGAAATCAGGAACAAGATAAGGATGTCTGCTATTATGATTTCAATTCAACATTACACTGGAGATATAGCCAGTACAATAAGGCAATACGAAATTAAAATGAATAAGAAATGTAAGACCAAAAATCTATCATTATTAGAGAATAACATGACTGTGAATATAAAAAGTCCAAAAGAACTTATATATGTAAACTATTAAAACTTAGAAGTGCATTTCCCAAGGTCATTGGATATATAGCTAGTATTAAAAAGTAATTGTATCCCTATATGCTAGCAATACACAATTTTAAAATAAAAAAACTTACAGAGCCTTTATATATCAGCATCCAAAATCATATACCTAGGAATAAATCTAGTGAAAAATATTAAAATTCTTTACAATGAAGACTACATGCCATTACTGAGAGATATTATAGAAAAATCTAAACACATGGAGAGATATACCAAATTCATGGGTTAAAAGACTCAATATGGTGAAGATGTTAGTCCTTCCCCAAATTCTAGGAGTTTTTTTGTTTGTTGTTTGCTTGGTTGGTTTTCTGGGAGAAATTGGCAAGCTGGTTCTAAATGAAGAAAACAGTCTTGAAGAACAAAACAACTGGTACAAGGGTAAATGGGAGACAATATAGTCCAGAAATGCATATATATAGTTACTTGATTTACAACGAAGATATCATTGCATTGCAGTGGGAAACAATCATCTTTTCAATAAATCACGTGATGTCAGTTGAACATCCATATGATGGGAAAAATAAATGTTTATTCCTCCACCTCAAACCACCTACAAAATTCAGTTCCAGGCATACGAAGACCTACATGTGAAACATAAAACAATAAAACTCCTGGGAGGAAACAGAAAAACAGTATCTGCGTGACCTTACAATGAGCAAAGGTTTAACAGGAATGAAAAGCATTAACCCTAAAGTAAGAGACTGACAAACTAGACTTCATTTAAATAAAAATTTTCTGTTCACCAAAAGATATGCTTAAGAGAGTGAAAAAGCAAACCAGAGGGGAAGAAGACATTTGTAATTACACACACACACACACACACACACAGAGCACATTACAAAAAGACTGCCATTGAGAATATCTGAAGAAGTTCTGCAATCAATGAGAAAATGACAAATGATCCAATAGAAAAATGGGCAAACTATTTGAATAGGAATATCACAAATGAAGAAATCTGAATGACCAGTAAACATTTGAAAAAATGTTCAACTTCATTAGTCATCAGGAATATTTAACTTTTAACACAAGAGATACAATTTTATTACCTCCAGATAAACAATTTAAAAAATTAAGTCTGACACCACTATTCTTGGAAGTGTAAGTTGGTGCAACCACTTTAGAAAAGAATTTTTACACTATTTAGCAATATTTAAGATGCATATACTCTGTGACTCAGCAATTTCACTTCTGTATTATATATATATCCTAAAGCAACTTTTCCATATAGGAAATCAAGAGACATGAAGTAGAATACTCACTGCAGCGTAGTATTTAGTACTCCCAAACTGGGGGAAAATACTTTCCATTGGTAATAAACTTGAGGAGTAGTTGTGGTTTATTTATACAATGGAATTCTGCACTACAATGAAAAGAAAATGAATTGCAACACACACAACACAGATGAAAGAAGTTAGTCACAAAAGAAGATGTAAACTTTGACTCCATTAACAAAATATTTAAAAACATATAAAATCAAACAACATATCATTTAAGGATACAAATAAACAATAATAAATCTACAAAGAAAAGCAAGGAAATTAGAAGCATGAAATTAGCGATGACATAGCTCAGCTCAAGGAAGGAATGGGTAAGATTATTCAAAGAAAATGCTGCCAGGTTCTCTTTCTTAAACCAGATTGGCAGGGATATGAATGTTGTTGGATTATTTTGTACATTACGATTTGTAAATATCTCCTATTTAGTAAAATTTGGTACAACAATTATAACTTTATGGATGTCGGATCATCTGGCTCAAGATGGAAAAACACATGGCTGCCTCTGTACTAGAATTCATTAACCCAGCAGGCCGTCAGTCATCGGCATTGTCTGCAGGAAGCCCCTGATGACACATGTTCTTTCTAAGAAGAGGGAATGTCCTGGCCATTCCATTTATAGTGTTATTAGTCAATTTGGGCTGCCATAACAAAATATCCCAGGCTGTGTGGCTTTAGCAACAGAAATTTTATTTTCTCACAGTTCTGGAGGCCAGAACTGAGATCAGTGTGCCAGCATAGTCCAGCTGTGATGAGGGCTTTCTTCCTGAATTGCAGATGGCTGCCTTCTCCCTGTGCACTCATCTGGCATTTTCTTGATGTATGCATGACCCGTGGGTGCAGACAGGCAGTGAGGGAAAGACAGTGAGTGTGCACGCAAGCTCATTAGGTCACTGATCCCAACATGAGGGCCCCACACTCATGACCTCATGTAATCCTAATTACCTCTCAAAGGCCTTATTTCCAAAGACCATCACACTGGGGGTTAGGACTTCAGTACATGAATTTTGGGAACACAAGCATTTAGTCCCTAACATATAGCCACCCAGATTAGCTAATTATCACTTTGGCAGGTTGAGAGGGGCCCAGGTGCATAGGACTTATCAAGAGTATGTTTTCTTAGAGGGTGAGAATGAGAGTGAGGAAAGAGCCCAAGGATTCTCCCCTCAACCCCCAACGAGGTTGAGGATTTGCTTGGCTTTGAAACTTCGAAGCCCCTCTGCTGTGAGTGGTGCCTGCCTCTAGTCCCCTCGTGTTTTCTGTGCATATTTCATCCGCCTGACAGCTGCTGGCCCTGTCCAGCCAATGGCTCAGGAGGGAGCACACCACTTCTGTGCAATTTATTGAAATGGGCACTTCTTTCTAAGAGAACTGTTCCCCAGAGAGTTCCTCGACATCTGCAGTGATGGAGAGTCCATGCACAGGCTTGGGTATGGGGGAGGAAGCACAAAAGGGAAGAAGCTTTAAATTCTAAAGCAGAGAAAACAAAACTCCTGCCAGAAGCAGGGGAAGATGGGGAAGGAGGCAGGGATCTAGGAAGCTTCTGCTTTGGTCTCAGTATTGGGGTTTCATAGCACAGATGGCCAGGGTTATTTATAACTTGCAACAGGCAGAGTTGAGATCCGTGAAATGCAAGAGGCTTGGCTGACAATGGTTGGGGCCAGGGTAGGGATTGAGACCTCCACAAGGCCTCCTAGAATGCAGGACTTTGTTTTAGGGATGGGGGTACCACCATGGAAAGGTTATGGAGCCCAAGCCCCCTCCTACAGGCTAGATGAGAAGTCTTCCAGAGAGCCACTGCTTTTAGGAATAATCATAGTCCCATTAATAATAATAAATAATAGTTAACATTGTATTAGCTAACCAGGTGCCAGGCAATAAGCTAAGTGCGTTATTATCCCCATTTCCAAAATGAGAAAACTGAGGCTTGGTGAGGGTAAGGAACCAATTTAAGGCCTCATATCCATAAGTAGTGAAGTGCTCTGCCTGCTCCGTATGGGAAGGAGGAGAGGCCAAGGGTCTAATATCACATCTATGTCAGAGCCCTTTGCCACCCAACAGAGGCAAGATCACTAGGGGTAGAAAACTGGGCAAGGAGCTTTGATTGGGTGGCAGTGACAGGAATCTAGAAAGATCTGGGGCTTAGCAGACCCAGGAGAAGTCCAGAAGGGAGGCTCTGGACAACGTGTGTGTGTGTGTGTGTGTGTGTGTGTGTGTGTGTGTGTGTGTGTACCTAAGTGATCACCTAGGTAAAGGTGGTATGATTATATGTAGAAGATATTAAATGAATATTTCCTGGCTCTTGAAGACAAGGCAGGCAGGCTGCTAAAGTCCAATGTGGCTTACTCCATTCTGCCATCTGTCACCTTAGGCAAGGACTTCCTCCTCCCTCCTTCTCAGTTTCTCCTCTTTAAAATGATGCAGTTGGTCTAAGATTCTTCTCAGTTGATAATTTGTGCATCTGTGATTTCACTGTGGTTAGCACATGTGGGGGAGGGGGATGGTTGGATGTCAAAGGTCAAAGGTTGGCTATCAACCACCAAGGCTGACAGCCGAGCCCTGGCAAGGACAGCCAGCAAAATCAAAGCAAAAGGAAAACCAGTCAGGAGGCACTGTCTGCTCCCCAAGCTCGAGCCCAGAAGCAGCATGTGCAGGGAGTGAGGCACCACAAGCACAACTGATCCTGCCAACACCCACTCCCAGGGCTCCAGGCACTGGTGCCAGGCACCCCCACCAATGGGTGGATGGAATGCTCAGAAATTCACAACTCCAGGAGCGAGGCTGTCTGTCTCAGGATAAACAAAGCCCCAGGCAACTTGATGCAGCTCACCTACTCCTCCGGCTGCAACAATCTTTTTGAAGGTCAAGTCATCCAGCCCCCGGATGCAGTCTACAGTTCTATGTCCCTCTGAATTACATCCTTGTTTTTTCCCAAGGTCCAAATGGCCAGTAATTCACCCCTGGTCACAGAGCATGCAACTATTCAGAGGATTCAGATCTCTGAATTCTCATTCTGTGCCATAGAACAGACTTGCTTCGATGACATGACCTTTATTGCTTAGTTTCACTACTCAATGAGCGTGTAGTGAATATCCACAATGTGCACTTGCTGAGCATCTACAGTAAACACACTCTAAAGAGGAGTTGTCACTAAGGTTGTCCAAGGTCAGCCTTAATGGCTGTAGATCTTAATGGAGAAGACTGTCCACTGACTTTGGAGTAAGCCGGGCTGGGTTCCAATCCTGCCTTTATCTTCCATTAGCACCACAGCAAATTTCTTAACCATGTGATATGATTTGGCTCTGTGTCCCCACCCAAATCTCATGTCAAATTGCAAACCCCATGTGTTGAAAGCAGAGCCTGATGGAAAATGATTGGATCATGGGGGCAGTTTCTCAGGGGTTAGCACCATCCCCCTAGTGCTCTCTCGTGATAGAGTTCTCGTGAGAATTGGTTGGGTTTTTTGTTTTTTGTCTGTTTGTTATTTGAGATGGAGTCTTGCTCTGTTGTCCAGGCTGGAGTGCAGTGGCACAATCTCAGCTCACTACAACCTCTGCCTCCCAGGTTCAAGCAATTCTCCTTCTTCAGCCTCCCGAGTAGCTGGGATTACAGGCATGAGCCAGCGCGCCCGGCCGAGATCTGGTTGTTTAAAAGTGTATGGAACTCCCCGCCACGGCCTGCTACTATGCGAAGAAGGTGCTTCCTTCCCCTTCACTTTCCGCCATAATTGTAAGTTTCCTCAGGCCTCCCAGTCATGCTTCCTGTACAGTCTGCAGAACTGTGAGTCAATTAAACCTCTTTTCTTCCTAAATTACCCAGTCTCAGGTAGTTCCTTAGAGCAGTGTGAAAACAGACTAACACACCACCACTCCCGGTCTGAAAACTGGTAATAATACCTAGCTCATAGATTCAATGTAGGGACAAAATAGTTAATGTGCCTAATCCATTTATCACAGTGCCAGTAAACAGGAAGGTCCTAAATGATGATGCAACTGTTGATGATGGCATAGTGATGATGGTCACATTGTCCTCCTGAGGCAATCCTACTCTGGGCCCAGGTACTTCCTTGACCATCCAACCCCTACCAGGTGACATTACATGAGAATGCAGCTGGCTCTAGGTTCAAGAATAAAACAAAAACAAACAAACAGAAAACACAAAACCATTGCTCCTTGCCCTTGGATCAAGAAGTATGAGAGCTCACAAGCCAACAAACAGCTGCTTTCAGAAATCTAGTAACAGCCAAGAAAAATGAGGCCCGTGTTGTGGCTGCAGCCCTACTGAAAGAGCACGGTAGGAGGACACCGAATCAGGGAAGGACAGGTTCCTGAGCTCCTATCCCAGGCCGGCCCCTGACCCACCTCCCAATGCCTCTACTTCCCCACCTATAAGCGCAGGAAAGCAAACCACAGGTGAGGTGAGCCACAGCTAGAAATCTGAAGTCAGGGCTTTGTCTCCACTGTGGGGCAGCCAAAACGGGCTAAGGATGTGGAACAAGTGAATCACTGAATGTCTGCATGAACTCCTTCAGTGGTGTGAGGACACAAGGGTTGGCACTCTAGAAATGGAAACAGCCTGCTGATAAAAACCCCTGTGCCTGGGAAGCAAGTCCACCCAACCCTGCCCCTACCACTAGGAAGCCATCTGCTGTCAGAAACAGAAAAGCAAATGGGTTCTGACTTAGGCTGGCCCAAGCCCCCACAGAAAGGGGAATGCAGACAGGCAGTGTGGCTCAAGGAAAACACTCCAGGCACCAGGGTCTGGAGGGTGGAACGCAGTGTTCCCACGGACCGCTATGCAGGGAACGCGGCAGATGGAACTGCACTAACTCCAGGGAAACATTTGGTTCCTTGTCTCACACCAACTCACTGGAGAGGATGGTAAGGAAGTCCTGAGAATAGACAAACAAACGAGAAGGTCAGGGAAAGGCAAGGAAGCCAAGCCAGGAAGCTGAGCAGAAATTTCCTCAGATTCTTCCAGAGGCCCAGAGCAGGTGGTGACAAAATGCCAACACTGGAAGGAACTTTCTAGAACACTAAATCCAATTCCCTTATTTTACAGATCAGGAAATAGGTCCCTAGGGAAGTCAGCACTGTGCAGTGGAAAAAGAGTGTAGAGTCAGGGAGATGTGAACTCCATAGCTGTGTGATTTGGTGCAAGTTTCTTAACCTCTCTGATCCTCAGGTTTGTCTTTTGTAAAATGGGGACCCTGTCATCTCCACAGTCACGCCGTGAGAAGGGAGTGAGGTACTCAGCACAGAGCAGAGGCTCAATAAATGCCAGCTTCCAATGCTCAAAGTCACATAGAGGTTAATGGCAGAGCTAGAACTAGAATCTAACGTCCCAACTTTCCACACTCCTTACTCCAGTTACAGAAAAGAATCAAAGAAAAGACATGCCTGTGATGTGCCACTGGGGGTGGGGTAGGGAGAGGGCAATGCGATGTTAGAAGGGATTTTCTCATGACCGAAGCATGGGAATGCATTACCAAGGGTTCCATTTTGGGAGCTTATTTAAGTGTGTGCCTGAGATGGACTAAAGGCTGGGAATGAACTAAATGTCATCTTGATGACCTGTTCAGCCCACAGATGGTAGAATTCAATTTACCAGAGGCAGGGCTGGCTATGCCACTCCCTAAACTCCCCCAAAGAAAGGAAATGAATATGCATTCTTTCACTCAACTAACATTTATTGAGCACACAATATGACTGGAGAACAAGGTTTTCTTATTATCATTTTTGCCTATGAGGAAACGAAGGTCCCAAGATATTAAACGAAGGTTCCATGCAGCTAGCAAGTGGCAGAGCCAGAATTCAATGCTATCTTAGTCTGCTCTTTGCCCAATGCCATATTGCATCTCCTGTCTTCTGATAGATTGAAAGGGGTAAAACTGTGCTAAGGCTGAACTTCCTCAGAATAGTGTGCACGGTGTGCATAGACAGAAGTGTCTTAGAAGAACTCCCCAGCTGCCTGGGGGTAGAAGTAGCTCCTGGAAGCTGCCTTGGGATCTTGTTTCTGGAGCTGCTCTGGGAAGGAATCTGCCTAGGATCTCCCGGCTCCCTCACCAAGGCCAGATCTATCCACTGGAAAGAGCTTCCCGGGCCCCTCCCAGAATATCTTCACTGCCCAGAGCTCCACTGCGCTTCCCATATTCACAGTCCTCTTATGAGAACTGAGAAGCAGGCAAACAAAAAAATTCAGAGCCTGAGAGGCAGACGCAGTCCCTGTCTAATGGTGGAGACACAATCCCTGACCTCAGGGAGCCCCCATTCTTTAGAAGAGATGCAGCCCTACTCCGCCAGAGAGCTCCCAGGATAATAGAGTGATTGAAGAAACATTACTTCTGCTCTCAGGAAGCTCCCAGTCTGATGGAGGAGACAAGGACAAAAGGATGTAAATTAATAACAGAGCTAGGCATGGTGGCGCATGCCTATAATCCCATCACTTTGGGAGGCTGAGGTGGGAGGACTGCTTGAGCCCAGGAGTTCGAGACCAGCCTGGGCAACATAGGGTGGCTCCACCTCTACAAAAAACAAAAAAATTAGCTGGGCATGATGGCACGCACCTGTAGTCCCAGTTACTCCAGAGGCTGAGGAAGGAGGATCACATGAACCCAGGAGGTTTAGGCTGTAGTGAGACATGACTGCACCACTGCACTCCAGCCTAAGCAACAGAATGAGGCCCTGTTTCATAAAAATAATAGAACTAATGCTTATTGAGTGCGAGGCACTTTATACATATGAAATCATTCAATCTGTACAACAATCCTGTGAGACACATCCCATTCTTATCCTTATTAAACAGATGAAGAAATGGAGGTTGCTATGGTCTGAATGTGTCCCCCAAAGTTCATGTATTGGAAACTTAATCTGCAATGCAACAATATTGAGAGATGGGCCCTAATAACAGATGATTGGGTTTTGAGAGCTCTGCCTTCATGAATAGATTAATGTCATTATCTTGGGAGTGGGTTAATTATCATGAGAATGGGTTGTTATAAAAACAAGTTTGGCCTTCCTCTTGCTCTTGCCCTCTCTTGCCCTTCCACCTTTCACCAGCACAAAGGCCCTTGCAAGATACTGGTGCTATGCTTCTGGACTTTCCAGCCTCCAGAATGATGAGCCAAATAAATTTCTGTCTGTTGTAAACTACCCGGTCTGTGGTATTCTGTTATAGCAGCATAAAGACGAAGACAGAGGCACCAAGACGTAAAATGACTTACATAAGATTACAAAGCTATCAAGTGATAATTCCAGGATTTAAAATCCAGGCAGTCTGGTTCAAAGATCTCTTAAGTAAAAGAGAAAGATAAAGTGAGCCACTGAGCAGTTCTGGAGACTCTGGGGATCCCCTGGCTACTGGTGGACTCCAGGTGGGCCAGCGACAGTTGGTTTGGTCTGAGAAGGCTGCCTAAGGATAACAGAAGAATAGTGTTGCAGGTCTTGCAACATCTGGACGTGGATCCACATCTTTCTGGATAAGGGTCCAGAAAGCCCTGGATTACAAAGCAGGCCTGCTGAGATCAGGATGGGGGAGCCAGAAGTAAAAGCAGTGAGGATGAGACCCTTAAAGGAAGAAGGCCTTATGAGGTGTTTGGATCAAGCACCCAGGGAAAGCCAGTGACCCTGCCGAGGAAAGAACTCACTGGGGACATAGGAAGCTCACAACAGAATAACAAGAGTGAGGAAGAACATAAGAGAACACCCAATGGTAGAGTTTCCATGGGGAAGGCTCTTGAGCACCAAGCCTAGGGGTGAGATTGTGGACAGGGAGTTGGCGAGAAGGCAGGCAGCATCAGCAATACATCCTTCACCCCTCATACCCAATAGGGTACTCAGCACAGCTCTCTGTGGGTGCCCATCTTGATTGCTGTAACTAGTTGCCTGTGGAATAACACACTGATCATGAACTAGGCTTTGACATGAGACAGACCTGGGTTTTTGCTCCTAGGTTTACAACCTACCAGCTGCCTCTCTGAGCTCTGGGGGCTCATCTGCAAAACAGTGATCACTGTAATTACCTTATGGCATTATTGTGAGGATTAAATGTGGCATGGTTCATGTAGCACTTAACTCAGGGCTTTATTTTTACCTAGTTTAGTAAGTAATAACCCATGGGCTATATAGAATTTTAATTTCCAAATATTTGGGGATTTTCCAGAAATTTCCATTATTGATTTCTAATTTAATTCCATTGTGATTACAGCACATACTCTTTATTATCAGTATTTTAAATTTTATTGAGAATTATTTTATAGCCCAGTGTATGATCTTGGCAAATGTTTTATGTGTCCTTGAAAAAAATGAGTATTCAGTTATTGTTGAGTGGAATAGCCTATGAACATCAACTGGTTAAATTGATAGATTAAGTTTTCTATTTCCATAACAACTTCATCTACTTGTTCTATGAATTACTAAGAGAGGAGCACTGACATCTCTAACTAAAATTTTGGATTTGTCTATCTCTCCTTTCAGTTTTGCTTTTGGACTTTGAAGGTCTGTTGTGAGGTACGTATAAATGAAGGATTAATATGTCTTACTGATAAACTGATCCCTTTTATCATTATGGAATGTGTCTCTTTAATCCTGACAATATTCCTTCTTCTGGAATATACTTTTTCTGATATTAATATAGGCACTCCAGGTTTCTTATGATTAGCTTTTGCATGGCATACACTTTTCCATCCTTGTACTCTTAGCTGTATCTTTATGTGTCAAATTAGTTTCTTGCAGACAGCCAATAGTTGGATCTTGCTTTTAAATCCACTATATGTTTAATGCAGTTATAGATATGGTTAGGTTTAAATCTACCATCTTGCTAACAGTTTTCAAATTGTCTCATCTTCTCTTTATTCCTTTTCTTGCTCTTTTCCTGTATTCTTCTAGATCAACTGAGTATTTTTAAAACGTTCCAATTTATCTCTGATTAGTTATAACTGTTTTGTTTTTTAGTAATTGCTCTAGTGTTAATAATACGCATCTTTAATTTATCACAGTCTACCTTCAAATAATATTATACCACTTCCCATATAATGTGAGAAACTTACAACAGTATACTTCTAGTCCTTGCCTCCCATTCTTCATCCTATTGTTGTCATACATTTTATCTCTATTTATGCTGCAAACCCCACAACACATTATTATTTTTGCTTTAAGTAGGCAACTGTCTTTGAAAGACATTTTAAAACGAGGGGGAACAGTCTTTTTATATTCACCATATGTTTACCACTTCTGATGCTCTTCATTCTTTTATGTACTTTACATTCCCATCTTGTATCATTTTCCTTCCGTGTAAAAAACTTCCTCTGACATTTCTTACAGTGAAGAATGGCTGGTGATGAATTCTCCCAGCATACTGTTGTCTGAAAAAGTTATTTTGCCTTCATTCTTGAAATATATTTTCAATGGATATACAATTCCTGGTTGACAGCCTCTTCTTTTGGCACTTTAAAGATGTTGCTCCATTGTCTTCTGGCCTTCATTCTATCTGATGGGAAATCATCAGTTTTCCTATCTGTTCCTCTATACATAATGTGTCTCTTTTTCTTTGGCTGCTTTAAAATTTTTTCTGTTTATCACTGGCTTTCAGCAATTTGATGATGTGCCTTGGTGTGGTTTTCTTTGTGTTTATTCTTTTGGGACTTATTGAATTATTTAGATCTGTGAGTTTACAGTTTTTATTAGATTTGGAACCTAGAAAATTATTTCTTCTAGGCTTTTCTGCCCTTTTCTGGAACTTCAATAACACATATGTTAGCCCACTTGATATGATATTATTCCACAAGTATGAAGCTCTTTCTGTTTTGGTATTTTTCTCTGTATTTCATTTTGGGTAGTTTCTATTGCTTTGTACTCAGATTCAACAAACTTTTCCTGCAATGTCTAATCTGCTATTGATCTAATATTGACTGAGTGTTTGTGTCCTCCAAAATTCATATGTTGAAGCCCTAACCCCCAATGTAATAGTATTTAGAGATGGGGCCTTTGGGGGATAACTGGATGATGAGGGAGGGATCCTGGTCTCATGGGATTAGTGTCCTTATAAGAGATACCATAGACCCTGAGATATCTCTCTCTCTATCTCTCTCTCTCTCTCTCTCCATTCAGAGACCAAAGAAAGGCCAGGTAAGCATGAGGACATGAAGGTAGTCATCTGCAAACCAGGAAAAGAGCCCTCACCAAAATCTGACCATGCTGGCACCCTAATCTCAGACTTCCAGCCTCCAGAGCTATGAGAAAATAAAAGTCTGTTGTTTAAACTACCCAGTCTTAGGTATTTTGTTACGGCAGCCTGAGCAGACTAATACATAATACTAGCCAGTAAAAGTTTGATTCCTTTTTATATCTTCTAATTCTCTCTTACATTCATGTTTTTCTTTAAATCCTTGAGCATACTGAACAAATTTATAATCTCTATTTTAATATCTGCTAAGTCTTTTTTTTTTTTTTTTTTTTTTTTTTTTTTTTTTTTTTGATAAGGTCTCACACTATCTGGTCTGGAGTGCAGTGGCATGATCACAGCTCACCATAGCCTCGACCTCCCAGGCTCAGCCTCAGCCTCCCAAGTAGCTGGGACTACAGGCATGCACCACCATGCCTGGATAATTTTTTGGTATTTTTTTAATAGTGACCAGGTTTTACCATGTTGCCCAGGCTGGTCTCAAACTTCTGTACTCAAGTGATCTGCCCACCTTGGCCTCCCCAAGTGCTGGGATTACAGGTGTGAGCCACTGTGCCCAGACTCCTAGCTGCTAATTCTATCATGTTCCTATCATTTCTGGGTCTATATCAATTAATTAATTTTTTTCCTGATTATGAGTCACATTTTCCCCTGCTTCTTTGTTGTCTGCTAATTTTTTATTGGATGACTCACTGTGAATTTTACATAACTGAGTGTTAGATTTTGTTATAGTCCTTTAAAAAGTATTGGACTTTGTTTTGGAAGACAGTTAAATGAATTTGATGGTTTTGAGGCTTGTTTGAAACTTTTTGAAGGCAGATCTAGAGTAGTTTTTATTTTATTACTAAGGTGTGACCCTTTTGTGATCTCAGTTAAATGCCCCATGTCTTCAATGAGCCCTCTCACTTTGACTGGTGGAATTGAAAAAAATCCTGGCCCTATGTGAATCTAGGAATTGTTTGGGGCTTTTTTGTTTTGTGTTGTTTTGTTTTGTTTGAGATTGGGTCTCACTCTGCCACCCAGGCTGGGGGTGCAGTGGTGTGATCACAGCTCACTGCAGTCTCAGACCTCTTGGGCTCAAGCAGTCCTCCTACCTCAGCCTCCAGAGTAGCTAGGACTACAGGCACACTCCATCATGCTCACCTAATTTTTAAAAATTATTTTTTGTAGAGACAGAATCTCATCATGTTGCCCAGGCTGGTCTCTAACTCCTGGACTCAAGTGATCCTCCCCACCGTGGCCTCCCAAAGTGTTGAGATTACAAACATGAACCACCATGCCTGGCCTAGGAATTGCTGAGATGAAGAAGACAGCAGGGTTGTTGGACTTGTTGAACAATTAGATGCGGAAGGATAAGAAATGAAGAGCAATTACTGGGTGGGTGGTGGCATCAGTCACCATATAAGAGGGATATTGGAATGGAGGACAGAGTGAGTGAATTCTATATCAGATAGATTTAAGTTTAGGAGTCTGCATGACATGGAAGTGGAGAAGTCTACTAGCACCTTGGATATGTGATCCAGCTCAGGGAAGAGGCAGAGGCTAGAATATAGACTTGGGAGTAATTAATACATAACATAAATACATAATTTGGTACATAAAGTTAAGAGATGTTAACATTTACCAAGCATTTATACACATGGTAGTTAAAACTAGGTGAAAGAATGAGACTACAAAGGGAGACTGTAAAAAAGTAGACTAAAAATTAAAAATCCTTCTTAAAGGGTGGCAGGGGTGAAGTGCGTGAAAAGAACAAAGAGGAGAGGAGAGAGGAAGCAAAGAGAGGAGGAGAAATGGTGAGAAAAGTTAGAGAAGAGCCAGGAGATGAAGGGGTCCTGGAAGCTAAGTGAGCAGAGAGTTTTAAGAGAAGCATGGTCAACATTGTCAAAGACACAGACCAATCAAGTAAAATTAAAACTGAGAAATATCCACGGGATGGTGCCCGGTGAGGGTCTCTTTGATTTTGGGAGGACCCATTTTAGTAACTTGGGAAGGTAGAAGCCAATAAGCAGACAAGCGAATGGGAAGTGAGGAAGTGGAAAGAGTAAGTGTAGACTCCTCTTTCTAGAAATTTGGTGAATAAGGGAAGGTTAGTTTTCAAGCCATAGCTGAGAAAGCTCCATGGAAAAGAGAAGGAATTTATTTTATTTTATTTTTTTATTTTTATGGGAGAGACTTCAGCATGTTTAGATCAGCATATCTATCTAAGGAAAGCCCAGCAGACAGAAACAATGGAATGAAGTCCTCAGAAGAGATAAAAGTAATGGGATCAACAGCACTGGCAGAATGTCCCCAAGTCTCTACACTTAATAGGTGGCAAAGTTACTTATGATTGGTGGGGAAGACATGATTCATCACCACACTTTAAAAATAGAAAAATGAAGCCCACAGTGGGAAGAGAATTGCCTCAAACCATACAGCCTGGGACTTCATAGAAGAGATCTGACCCCACCCCTGGCCACATGACTTTCTATCCCAGAAGGCTCCCTCTGTGTCAGTGTAGAGCCCTGGCCACCCCTGCAGAAACCTAGGAAATGTTGGATGTCTGAGTCCCAGAGAGGAGAATGTAGGGAGGGTCATAGGGCACATTCTGGGAAGGGGTGGCTGTCCGGAGAGGGACTGGGGAGGAGAGGGCAGAGCTGGGAGGAGAGCAAAGGCATCTCCACCCAGGCAGCAGCTGCTTGCAAATATGTTACAACTTGTCAAAGGGGCAGAAATAGATGCAGTCCAGGGAATGGAGTGGGTAGCGGCATGCTAAGGCTTCTGAACCCACAGAGAGGGCAGATTTGCGGGGCTGGGAGGGAGTAGCAGGGAAGGGGACAGCCAGGGGGGCAAATCCAGAGGTGAGTATGACAAATATATGCCAAGCAGTTCTAAGTAGGTGGAAATGGGTCCAGAGAACCATCTGGTTACCTTTCAGTGAGGTTAAACCTGGGAGCCGAAGTGGAGATGGGAAAAGGACAAAGTATCTCTAGGAAATCTACCGTCTCTGATCCTGTGAGTCTACTCTTCGGGGCTAAACCTGGTTCAGACAAAACAGTCCTCCTGCCCTGATTCCATGAGCACTTCCTCCAGATGCACATGCTAAGTCAGGAAAACAAACAAACAAACAAAAGGCATCCTAACCAGTCAGTCCAGCATCTTGGTTTACAGATGGGGAAATTGAGAACCAAAGAGGAGACAGGACAGCAACACGAACTGCCTTATCCAGGGCTCCTTCTACTTTCCCTCCACATCCTGATGGTATTTGTCCTAACCAGGAGCTGAAGGCCCGAAGGCCCTGTTCCCATAGGAATGTAGGATTCTTGTAAGAAATCCCCGCCCGCATTTCCAAAGGCCCCACCAGAGCCAGGTCCCCAGTTCACACTGCTGAGCCCAGTGCTGGTTATTTTTAAAACCAGCTCTCTGCTTTGTCTCCACCAAACACCTCCCCTTGACCCTCACCCACTCTCCTCCAACCCAACCCCTTCCACCTCCAGGTCTGCACCTTCCCATACCCTAAAGCCAGAAATTCTTGAAGAATGATCCTGGCTCTGGGCATCAGATTCCAGGCAGGGACGGGATTTCCCAGTGGTCATCTGATGCTCAGTCCTCCATGGAAACAATGTGTGGCTGCAGAGGCCTGGTGGAGGGGGGACCCTCCCCTCCTCTTCACATCTCAATCCTGGCATCTGCCTCCAAATCTCCCCTGTCTCAATCCCTCAGGCCTCTGCCCAGCACCTCCAGCCCACTCTCTCTCTCACACCTCTCCTGCATCTTCTTTTCATCTCTTCAGCAGCACCTCTCCTGATGCCTCTCCAAACCCTCCATTCAAACTCTCCAACCCCTCACTGTCTGCCTACTTGTGACCCCAGGCCCACCGGGAAATATCTACTCACTTGCTGCTTACTACTTACACTTCCTCACCTGCCAGCCGCAGGGAGGGAGGAGGCTCCGGGATTCAGAACAGGCACTCTTCACACTTCTGACATTCATCCTCTGTACCCTTGGGCAAGTCACTTCCCTTCTCTGGGCCTCCATTTCCCCACGTGTGGAGGAAGAAGGTGGACTAGTGGATTCTAGACTGCCTTGCAGCTCTGACATTCTGTGATTCTGTGATCTGTTCTCATTCTGCTGCAAAGCTACTGCCCCACAAATAATCAGTGCTGATTTGCATGTAATTTTTATGCATCTACGTCCTACTGAAATGCACATGCATTTGCCACCCACCTCCCCCACCTCCCACCCCCCACCCCCCCCACCTCATCCTATCCAGCCTAGGAAAATATATGGTGGGAGACCTGTTTGGAGTAGCGAGAGGCCCCCACCCTTCCAGACCCTTCTCCTTCTTGCTCCTCTATTCCCAAGTGCATGAGACTCCAGAATGGAAAATTTGCTTTGATTTTAGCCAAGTACTATGCAGCCCAGGTCAGCCCACCTGCAACATCAGCAGGGACTAGAAGATGCTGAAGGCCAGAGAGCTGTGACTGGGTGTGCAGCAGAAGGGGTAGTACGGAGCAAGGAGCAGGTGAAGGGGATTTCTGAGCATTTTGAAATCCAGCTGCTACCATGCAAATGACATCAGCCCAGCATGCAAACAGACAGAATCAAGTTGAGACAGTCAGGGTGGGGGAGCCAACAGTGTGGCTCTGGAGCCCCAGCAGGGGATAAGGGCTTCCTCTGGAGGGCGCAGGACTGCTGGAGGAGGAGGCTACAGTAGAGGCAGGGGGCCCTGTGTGCCCAAGCCAGCAGGGATGGGGATTAGGGCCGGACGCCCTGCTGTCAGGTTGGAGCTGATGGATCGCCGCTGGTGGCGGAGCACAAAGGCTGTTCTGTGCTTGGCACCAATGTGTTCCCATCCATCAGAGGGCAGCTTGTGGGGGTGCGGGGGGAGGAGGACCAAGCCTCTAGATGAGGCGTCTCCACAGCTTGGCTCTGAGAGAAGAACAAGATGGGTAAAGGGCCAATCCCCCCACCATCAGGGTATGGAGAGGTCAAAGACACCTGGTTCACTCTATCAGCTCAGTCCTAGGAGGGTCTGTGCCCCATAGCTGGGCTTTGACATGGTCCCCACGCTGCTGTAGTCAGACATACACAAACACACGCACAGACAGGGATTCACAGAAACCAGGCACACAAGGTCACCCTAACCTCCCGGCTCTGCCCTCATGTTTGGTCAGAGGCAAACATCATCCAGACAGAAGGCCAAACGCATGCCCGACAGAGCTTCTGCAGGCAAGCGCCGAGTCTAGGCACTGCTCTTGCCCCAGGTCAGGTCCCAGCCGGGGAACTGACAGAGTGGGTTCTCAGTAAATGTGTGTTGAGCAGATGGAGTGAATGAATAAATTCCTTCTCTGGATTACATCAGCACTTTCTCTAGCCTGCTCTTTCTACCTTGGTTAGATGACTTTGTGAACTCATTCTCCTTACGCATCAGTGAACACACTGAAGGCAGAGAGGGCATGTCTTAGTAACCCAAGCACCTGGCACAAGGTGCTGAATGCACGGTACTTGATCGAAAAAAAAAATGCATGAATGAATAAACACACCCAGGGTGGAGCCAGGTTTTCCCTCCTCCATTCCTGCTGCTGTGGTCCCCTGCAGGGCACGCAGAAGTAGAAGAGAAGACAAAGCAAGAAAAGGGAATAACATTTACCAGGAGTATCCATGTGCCAAGTACATTATCATTTAATACAACCATTCCCCTATTGCGTGCATACTCACCATCCTTTGCTAGTCTGAAACATGCGCCCTCTCCCAGTCGAATTCATCCTCCTGCCTCTGAGGGGGTTGTTCAGACCTTCATCATCTCATTCCTGGATGACCATCACGCTGTTCTGTGTGGTCTCCTTGCCTCAGCTCTTAAGTCCTTCCCTGCCCAGTTGGGCCTCCTCCCCTCTGTGCAAGTTTGTCTCCAATCGCCCCCTTACCTGAACCCCAAGCTCCATACAAACCAGCCTACCCAAAGACCCCTTCCCCTGCTCCTCTCTCCTCATCCGAATCCTACCAGTTCTCAAGAGCTGGCCCAGCATGCTCCCCAAGCCTTTTGCAGAGCCCCAGCCTTCAGCGATTTTGCCGTCCCAAAAATTCCCGAAACGCTTTTGAAGAATCTACTGGTTTGCAATTGATCACAGCCCCCATGTTTGCTGTGGAATCATCATAGCTCTCCCTTGTCTTCTAATCCAGCTTTGACATGTCAGCCCATGCTCACCAACTAGATAGTAAGGTCTTGAAATCACCATAGAGCAAGCCAGCTCTGCCTCCATTTTAGAGGAAGAAGACACATTATTTAGAGGTAAGTCACACTGGATCCTGGAATAACAAAAGACGCAAATACGGGGGTTCCTATAGTGGCTTCAACATGACTTCTTTTCTCAGGGCTCATAGGATTGGAGTGTAAACTGAGGCATTTTTTTTTCTTTTTTCTTTGTTTGGCAAGGGATGTGTTGGAAATAGAGACTCTTCTTCAGCCCAGCTTGTCAGGGGAAAGCAAAGTTTAGAACCCACACAGTACCTATGTTGCTAATTTCTTTTTTTTTTTTTTTTTTTTTTTGAGGCAGAATCTCGCTCTGTCGCCCAGACTGGAGTGCAGTGGCGCGATCTCGGCTCACTGCAACCTCCGCCTTCTGAGTTCAAGCAATTCCCTGCCTCAGCCTCCTGAGTAGCTGGGATTACAGGTGCCTACCACCATGTCCGGGTAATTTTTGTATTTTTAGTAGAGACGAGGTTTCACCATCTTGGCCAGGCTGGTCTTGAACTCCTGACCTCATGATCCACCGGCCTCGGCCTCCCATACTGCTGGGATTACAGGTATAAGCCACCACACCCAGTCTATGCTGCTACTTTCTATCATGCTGGTAAGGCCAAGAACAGAATTAAGACCTCACTGTTCTCCCTCAACATGCTTAGGGCTCTTTTATTGTTCAGCTATGTTCCCTCCTTCCCCCCGTTTCCTATCCCAAAAGGACATCAGAATTCTCCTGGCTCCCTGCTGTGAACAATGAGAGGAAGGAACACTGGTTCTTCACATGCTGCACAGATCTCATCTCCCTTGTAATCTCCCCTGAGTCCCCAGCAGGGTTCCCCTTCCTCTCATTGTCCTTGCCACCGGCTTGAACTTGTCATTTTGATCTGTCATAGGATGAGGAGCAGGACAGATCAGACTTGGTCTATGGGGCCTAAGGGAAAAAACTAGGAACAAAGGGTAAAAGATAGAGGGAGAAGATTGCAGCTCAAAGCTGCACGTCAATGGAAGGGGCTGTCTCCTGACGTGAGCAGAAGCTGAACAGTGGTTGCCTGGGAGGAGATTCGGTCATCAGGGGCTAGGTAGAAAGAGGTGACCACCATTGTCTACCAGATGGTAAGGTCAAGGGCAGGGACCCTGTCTGGGGTGTCCCTATAATCCCCAGCCCTAAGACTGAGCCTTGTTCACTGCTGGTGTCTGAGGTCTGCCCACTGCATTGGAAAGAATTTGTCCTCTCAGACCCTGAGGCACCTACTGAGAGGTGACCATGGCCTGAGAGGCCCGAAGATTATACAGTCCCTGCTCCACCTGACATTTGAGACCTGCATGATACATGTAAAATTGATGGCTCAGATGAAGAGGCAGAACAACCAAGCCCGATGGCCAAGGAGAGAAGAGATTTAAACTGAGTTTGAAGGGCTCTGTTTTTTCTCCTTTTTCACCCCCATCCACAGTAATGAGTCAGGAAAATTCTGGTGTTGGAAAAAGAGTTGAGGAGGTAACATAGAAGGACAGATCAATGGTCCGGAGTGAGACAGGGAGGAGACAGGGAGCTTAGTACATCTTGACCTTGCGGCTCTGGGGAAGGTGGCACGTGTAAGCTGTAAATTCTAATCTCTGCTCTGACCACGGCCGCTGTATTAAAGAGAAAATTTCTCTTGACCCCTGCCAAGAAAACCAAAACCCAAATAATTTCTCTTGCCTCAACTTACCCCCCATCACATGAGACCTAAGAGAACATACAGGTCAGAGCTGCTTGGGAACCCCAAAAGTGGAATCTATTAGCTGCTCTGAGTCTTGATCCCTTTTATCCCTGGATACTGAGTGCCCATGAATGCCCAGAATCTGAAGCAGTCCCATTCTTTCGGGAGGGAGGTCTTTAAGAGTCTCATCGACTGATGTAGTGTGGTTAAGGTGCTGTCAGGAAGCAGGGAGATGGATAAGTTGGCTCTTAAGGCCTCTTCCAGCCTAAGCCTACCCTTCCTTGTTCCCTCCTCCCCCTACACCCACCAGCTTCTTGGGGACTAGCAAGGAGAGAGCAGGCAGGCCGCCCAGCTAGGAGTAATTGAAAGGAGCAGATGAGAGGGGAATGTGTCCTCCCCCAATGCCCCTGCCCCACAGGGGCTGCTGAGAAATGAAAACTAATCAAATTACACCCGACGGCCTCCCGACCCGTGCACAGGAGCCCGCCTGGGCCAGGGACAGGCTGGCTGGGTGGGGTGGGGGCCATGGGGGAGAGAGAAGGGGAATCACATCTAATCCACTGTAAACGTCTTGATGTGCAGCAACAGCTTAGAGGGGGCTCAGGTTTCTGTGGCGTTGGCTATATTTATCTCTGGTTCCATGCCAGCGGGGAGGGTTTAAATGGCACCCAGCAGTTGGCGTGAGGGGCTGCAGGAGCTTGGGGTCTGGTGGCAGGAACAAGCCTTTTCTGACCCCATGGAGCTGTATGAGACATCCCCCTACTTCTACCAGGAACCCCGCTTCTATGACGGGGAAAACTACCTGCCTGTCCACCTCCAGGGCTTCGAGCCACCAGGCTATGAGCGGACGGAGCTCACCCTGAGCCCCGAGACCCCAGGGCCCCTCGAAGACAAGGGGCTGGGCACCCCCGAGCACTGTCCGGGCCAGTGCCTTCCGTGGGCGTGTAAGGTGTGTAAGAGGAAGTCGGTGTCCGTGGACCGGCGGCGGGCGGCCACACTGAGGGAGAAGCGCAGGCTCAAGAAGGTGAATGAGGCCTTCGAGGCCCTGAAGAGGAGCACCCTGCTCAACCCCAACCAGCGGCTGCCCAAGGTGGAGATCCTGCGCAGCGCCATCCAATACATCGAGCGCCTCCAGACCCTGCTCAGCTCCCTCAACCAGGAGGAGCGTGACCTCCGCTACCGGGGCGGGGGTGGGCCCCAGCCAGGGGTAAGTGGCCATCCCGTCCCCCTGCCCCAGGGGGAGGGGGCCAGAGGGAGGCACCTGGACAGCCTCAAGACCCCAAGAGGGGCTCAGAGGGTTGGAGCAGGTGCCAGACAGGGTCGAGGGGCTTCAGGAGCCCTTCCCTGGTCAGAGCTGGGCTATCCAGCTGACCCCCTGTGTCCTGTGTTCTTTCCAGACGAGATAGAGGCAGTGAGGAGGAAGTGCAGAAAGGGTGGGGGTGGGGAACACAGGACTGAAGAAAGGATCAGGAGCAAGGCCACAGTCAGCCCGGGTAAGGGTGAGGATTAATCGCAGAGCCTGAGTCAGAGCCTAAAAAGCCAGGCCAAGTTCACCAGAGAAGGCTGCTTTGCCCCCTGCCCCACCCCCATCCTGGGTGTGGCTGAGCAGAGAGAAAACCCACTCAGTCTCATTGGAACTCCAGCAGGCCTGCACAGAGTGACCTTCACTGGGCCAGAAAATCTGTCTCCATCACCCTTATCACCAGAGTCAGGAGAACCAGGGACCTTTAACCTGGGGTCCTGTGAGGGCAGAACCACCACTCAGGATGGAAGCCAAGAAGGCCTGGAAGCAGGGCCTCTAGGACATGAGAGGAGCTGGTTACTAAGATTCTGGGGTTGGGGATGGCCTGGGCTGGAAGGCCACAGCCTGTGGCCCACCCTCCAACCCCACCACAGGTGCTTCTGCCCACTGGGACTAGGCAGAGAGACACATCAAAGAACGGCTGTGCCCCGACCTTGGGCCTTCGCCCTGTCTTGCAGGTGCCCAGCGAATGCAGCTCTCACAGCGCCTCCTGCAGTCCAGAGTGGGGCAGCGCACTGGAGTTCGGCGCCAACCCCGGGGGTAAGTGAGGCTTGACCCTGGTAACCTTGACTCCAATCCCTCAGTCCCTCCCTGGGCGTTCTTCCCTCTTACCTTATTCCTTGCTCCGGTCCTCTTCCCTTGGGTCTCTCCAGGGACCTGCTGACTCCAGGACCCAAAGGGTGGGCTGGGAGGTTCTGTGTAGCCCTGCAGTCTTGACCAGCAAAGGAGTGATAGTGGCTCCTGCAGCTCCCCAGCTGATGCCTGGTGGTTGACCTTCTCCACAGAGAGGACAATGTCCCTGCCCCAGGGGTCCCTGCGAAGTGCTGAGTCAGTGCTGCAAAACCGGGCCGAGCAAAGGGCAGGTCCAGTCTCTGGGGAGCTCCATCCTGCTCCAACTTGAGTGACTGCTTCCAAACCCTACCTCACTAGGGGAGTTCAGAGAAGAGGCGCGCGCGCGCACACACACACACACACACACACACACACACACACACACAGAGCATGGGGAAAGGCAGGGACTAGGGAGTAGAACTCCGGAGCTTTATCCCCCATCTGTCCTGGAAAACCTGTGTCACCCCAAGGGTCCCATCCTCTATTCTGGGCCTCAAGAACCCCCACTCCTCACCCAGGTACCACCTTCCCACCTCCCCTTACAGATCATCTGCTCACGGCTGACCCTACAGATGCCCACAACCTGCACTCCCTCACCTCCATCGTGGACAGCATCACAGTGGAAGATGTGTCTGTGGCCTTCCCAGATGAAACCATGCCCAACTGAGATTGTCTGCCAAGCCAGGCATCCTTGCAAGCCCCCCAAGCTGACCACAGATGCCACTGCTTCTGTAGCAGGGGCCTCCTAAGCCAGGCTGCCCTGATGCTAGGAAGCCAGCTCTGGGGTGCCATAGGCCAGACTATCCCCTTCCTCATCCATGTAAGGTTAACCCACCCCCCAGCAAGGTACTGGATGCCCTCATTCAGCTGCCTCCTTAGAGGACAGGGCATCCCCTTTCCAGGAAGGTAAAGCAGGGGACCAGAGCGCCCCCTCATGTATGCCCCAGTTCAGGGGGCAAACTCAGGAGTTTCCTTTTTATCATAACATGGCCTCTAATTCCACCCCCTAAGTGAAACGGTTTGAGAGACACAGACAGTGTCCTGACCTGGACAAGCTGTGCACGTCTCCTGTTCTGGTCTCTTCCCGATGCCAGTGGCTGGGCTGGGCCTGCCCTGAATTGAGAGAAAAGAAAGGGAGAGAAACAATCCTCTGTTCCCAAGTCCCTGGGGGGCCAAACTTTTGCAGTGAATATTGGGAACCTTCCAGTGGTTTTATGTTTTGTTTTGTTTTGTGTGTTGTTTGTAAAGCTGCCATCTGACCAAGGTCTCCTGTGCTGAAGTTGCCGGGGACAGGCAGGGAAAGGGGGTTGGGGGCTCTTGGGGGTGATTTCTTTTGTTAACTAAGCATCGTGTGGTTTTGCCATTGTTTTGTATTTTTTTTTTTTTTTTTTTTTTGCTAACTTATTTGGATTTCCTTTTTTAAAAAATGAATAAAGACTGGTTGCCAGAAGAGTGTCGGTGATGATGCAGAGGGAGGGAAATGACTGACAGCCCTGCCCCCTCCCACTGAGCAGTCCAGACACACCCTAGTGGGCGGGGCTCCACAGCGCTGAGGGCCTCATCTTGCTGGTGGTCACTAGGCACTGGGGACCCCGGCTCTTTTCACCATGAGGAAGGAAGTCGAGCATGTCTAGACCTCAGTCTAGGTGGAGACCAGATTCCACAGACATCCTTGTGGGACACGGAGGACAACTGGCTAGGACTATACTTCACAGCCATTGCTCACAGGCTGCTGTGCTCTGCGTCATGTCCCAACAGGTCCTGCGGTTTCAGTTAACTGAGCAATTCGTGAGCCCAGTGCTCAGCCTACAGCCAGGGTGCAGAGCTAGAAGTTGTGGTTTCCCTTCCCTAGTCCCCACCTCTGCCCTGGTGTCACAATACCAGGAGCCCTATAGAGAAGTGGGAGGTGAGGAAGGCAGTGGGGTCAGACACTGTCATTTCCTTGCTGGCCAAATAGCATGGCCCCTCCCCATTCTCCTCCATTCCCTCCAGGCAGAAGGGGATTGTGGTTCCTGCTTGCAGCTCCCAGCATGAAGGAGATTCAGATTTAGCTCGGGGAGGGTAAAGGGGTCCACAAAGAACAATCGAAGAGAAGCTGGGTTCTCTTCATTTGGGGTGCTATTTTTCAAATATTAGCTTCCTGAGGGTAGAAGGTGGGTGGGAAATTGAGAACAGAGATTTTTGGTTAGACATTACACAAGGATTAACTGGGGAGTTAACAGGAGCTAGAATTCAAACGGAACATGGACATCTACTGAAAACGTTATTAATTCCAACAGCTTGGGGCTAAGTTCATCTGATTTACTGCAAATTATAAGTTTCAGAATCATTACCAAAGCAGGGATTCAGAGCATGGTACATTCCAGCCCTACTTAATTCTTTGGGGCCCTTGACAATGGACTTAACCCAGTGTTGCCTGAGGCTCTAGCGACCCCCCTGCACCCGCTCTGAGCTCAGCTGGGCCATCTCTCCCACACCCACCCTCCTGACCTTACTGCTGGAGAGGAGAGTTAACACTGTGCCCCCCCAGTTTCTTCAGAAACTCTGCCTAAGGAAAACAATCAGAAGAAGCCTCTGGAGACTCACAGAACTCAGGTGAGGGTGCAGAAGGGAGGGTCTCCCCCACTGCCTGCTTGTCCCAAACCAGTCAGGCAGGGCTTATTGGGAATTCCAAATTGGCCTCCTCTGCTCCCATTGGTGGGATTTTCTTCTTTTCAACTTGGTGTCACTGAGTTTAGTCTTTCCCCCTTGGAGGGGCTGGAGAGGAAGACCAAGGTCATTTCCATGACTCTTAGCTCTAATTCACTGCCCTGGAGAATGAGGAGGGCAACTGGGCTGGCTGCAATGCCTTGGCTCTGGAATCTACATTTACTCCTTTATTACCCCCTAAAAATTCTCAGAACACATTCATGGAGGATCTTCTCCCCTCAAGTTCATTTCCTCTGCCTCTGGCACCTCCCGCGCTCCTAGGGTGGAAACAGCCCTGTCACCTGCAGCTGTGACCTGCGCATCCCTCACCCTCCTTCTCACTGGGGTAAGAAGGGCTGGCCAAGGAAGGCACTCAGCTCTGCTGAAGCACAGGTTCTGGGGCTGCTGGATATATTTTTTTAAGTCTACTCCTCTTCAGTTATTCTGACAATTAGACAGTGAGGGTCTCGCTCAGACTCTGGAAAGAATGAACAGTCCTCAGCAATGACACTGGATGCAATAGATCCCTACCATGGTGGAGTGTAGTCACTGTCTACTTACTTTTTCATGTCTTTGAGTCCTTAAGGGAAAAACAATTTGCTAGAATTCCACAGGTGTGAATGGCAAACTCTGCTAAGCAGGAGCCCAGCCTCACTCGTTATTTTCACAGAATAAACAGTTGTTATCAAAGCAGGAGGAATTTTTTTTTTTTTTTTTTTGACGGAGTCGCTCTGTCGCCCAGGCTGGAGTGCAGTGGCACGATCTGGGCTCACTTCAAGCTCCGCCTCCCGGGTTCACGCCATTCTCCTGCCCCAGCCTGTCGAGTAGCTGGGACTACAGGCGCCCACCACCACGCCCGGCTAATTTTTTTGTATTATTAGTAGAAACGGGGTTTCACCATGTTAGCCAGGATGGTCTCGATCTCCTGACCTCGTGATCCACCCGCCTCGGCCTTCCAAAGTGCTGGGATTACAGGCGTGAACCACTGTGCCCGGCCACATGGGGACTTCCTTAAATTAGCAAATGCTTAATCTTCACAACAGAATTACAGAGAAGACTCCAATTAATGAATAATGAGTTGGAGTTCTTTAGGGAGATTAGCTCAAATGTGTTCTTTAGTTGGAAGCACCTACAATAAATCAAACCGGGTTAATCAAATGTTGCCTAATAATGGACTTTAGGGAATCCACTACAATGAAAAGATAAATATTACTTAAAATTGGCATACCAATTGTTGGTGTGTAAATAGGAACTTCTTAGAGTGCTGAGATAATTGGTGTGAACTGAATGCTTACAGTGCTACTTGTGGCACTCCGATAAGCATTCCTAGGGATCTAACCTCTCAGAGTAATTTATTTGGTAGACTGGAAAACCTTCTTAAGTGCTGCAGGTGTAGACAGGGTGGATCAACTGGAGAGGGAGGCGGCGGAGGGATGGCAGAGGGTGAGAGGAAAAGATACCCCTCAGCTCAGGTATCTGTTTCCTGGATAAAACGCCACCCCAACATGTTAGGTTCCTTGGGCTTCCCCGGGTTTCTGGACCCCAGGCTGGGGCAGAAAAGCCTGAGGGTGGGCCTGGAAGACTTCAGGTTGAGCCGGGATCTTGGCTAAGGAAGCTCAACCCAGTCCTGAGTGGGAACTCCAATCATAGCCCCTCCACGATTCTGGCTGTGCCTCATCCCTGTCCCCCTCAGCCACAGGTCCCCACTTGGATCTGGGCTCCTGGCCCCTCAATGCTTGGAACATTCCTAGAGGGAGCAAAGGAAAGGGTTCAAGGAAAGACACCTAGATTCTTCTTCCATACAAGTGCAGATGGAACCATGATGTCCAGTTCTCACCTTAAGCCCAGCATGTCCAAAATCAAACTCCCATTTCCACATAAGTCGGCTCCGTCTATATCCCCTGTCCCAGTGGAAGGCAGCACAACGAAGTCATAGTTTTCCTGGATCCCTCCAGTGAAGATCTCATTCCCATGGCTAGCCAGTCACCAAGGCTCATCAATTTTACCTTTGATCCTGGAGAGGGTAGCAAGGGACTCCCAGAGGCCTGTAGGCACAGGGCCAGTACCTTCCCTCACCTCTGTTTTCCCTCCCTGGGCTGTGTCCAGGGTGCCTTGTCCCACTCCCTCCTGTCACTTGTGCCCATGGACTCTGCTGTCCTTGTTCCATCCATGTTTGGGGCACCATCAGCCTTAAAGAGGACACAAGGATGCAGGGTGCACTGTGCTACACAAAGGGGAGTTCACCACTCATGGGAACAGGGGAAACACAGCCCCCCAAAGATTCATAGCAACCAAAGACCACGTGAGTTGTACACACAAAGGAGTCAGCGAAAGGGAGCTGGGTAGCTTGGGAAGGCTTGTTGAGGGGCAGGGGCTTGAGTTCACTTAAAAGAGAAGATAGCAACATTTGATAAGCATTCCTTTTCATCATGCTACTCCTAATGAAAAAAACAAAGACAAAAACTCCTGGCTCTGGGTCAGGAGTTTGAACACACATATCATAATTAAGGACAAGGCACCGGAGTCAGGAAGGCCTAGGTTTAAGATCCACATCTGTCTCTTACCAGCTGTATTATCTTAGTCTTAAAATGTCCTGTTCTATAGAATACTAAGAATATATCAGAGTTGTGAGGATTCATGAGTTAATATATTTACTATGCTTAGAATAGTGTCTGGCAAACAATATTACTCAGTAATTTTTAGCTTTTACTAATATTAATCCTTATACAACCCTCTGAGAGAAGGCTGGTGCATTTATTCATTTGAGGATATACACCTAGGGGTGCAGAGATCAACGAGGCTGCCCCAAAGGAGGGAACTCGCAGTCCAGCGTGGGAGGCAATCACTGCCCAGCCTGTGCAGTGTGCAGAGTGTCCAGAGAGCAGAGGTTGCTGGTTAACTAGTTCTGCTGGGGAAAGGCAGGTGATGCCTCCCCAGTGATGCCTGAAGTGGTCTTGTCAGCTCAAAACTACAACGGTAAGGACAGAAGCAGTCGTGCTGCCTTCTGGTGACGGGGTTGGGTGGACACCATGTTTCTGAGTTAGGTGGACTGGGGACTGGTGGGAGGAGGAGAGGTGAAGGAGCCAAGTCATGAATGGCTTCTTAGGCCACACTGAGGAGGAACTGCAACTCTGAGCTAGAGGTGCTTCGAGCTGCTGAAAGTGGGAACAGTGGAGTGATGTGACCAAGCGGCATTCAGGAGAAGGAACTCCAGGAGCAGCGGGAAAGGGTGACAGCCTGACCAGGTGAGAGAGATGAAAGAAGACACCAGGCTCCTCTCTCCTTATCTGGTCCTTTACCCACTGGGCACATGTAACCCAAACATTAATCTATCAATCCTGTGCTTACATAAACAGACAGTTATTGACTGTAAGTTCTGAAAATTGTATTATTTCCTTCCCAGAGTACAGCAGCCTTTACGACTGTGAAAGCAGCTGGAAATCTCAGGTGAGTTCAGAGTTTAAAAAAAAAAAAAAAAAAAAGACTGGAGGCCATTTGTACATTATCTTAAAACCAGGTTGTTTATTAGTACGTACACACCCACACTCACACCCACACACACCCATACACCCATTCCTGATGCACTGAGCAAGTACAGTACTGAGAAGGGACCTGATGAGATACAGGAGGCTGGTGTGGAGGGCTCGGGTCACTGGTGACTCACCAAAGAAAAAAATATATTGACTATGAGGCAAGGGATACACCAAGACAACAGCCTTCCATCACTGCACAGATTTCTCCAGATTTCTCTTCTTAACACCTCCCTGCAATACTTCTCAGGGTGCTCTGAATGGACCCAGCTATCCTGGCACAGCTACTGCCTTACAACATGGCCAACAGTGGCAGGAGTTGTAGAGGAGAGAGGCTGGGACTGAGTCTCCCATACAGCCAGCCCATCAAGAGCACCCTGAAGGAGTCAGATGGCTGTGCATTGCCCAACTCCACCAATCTTAGGAATCTCCATCATCTTAACAACCATTATGCAGGGATGGGAGCTCTTTATCTCCATCCAACTCATTTTCTGCACAATAATCCCTCCATCTCCACTCCCAGCAACCTGATGGCAGGGAGGCCAGGGAACACTAAGGGAGAGCAAGGGCAAGTGGCTGCCTTGCCCAAGCCTAGGGGAGAGCCCACCCCACCACACCACTGATGAGCCTCTCCTCTACTGAAAAGGAGCAGCAGGCTCTAAGCCCTGGCACTACCCAGGTGCCATTGCTCCTTCTGGACTGGGTGCCCTGGCCCATTATCTCACCTGCAAGCCTAGCCCCTGCTCAGAACTCAAGGTGATCAGGTTGCAATGCAGCTGCTCCAGCCACCTGCAGGATGGCACTGCACTGGCCCCTCTCCAAGAAACACGTGCCAGATGCTTTTCCTTTCCTCTCACTTTGATGAAGCCCTAGGTTCCATCATCCCACCCTGAACATAAGTCTTGAACATTTTCAGGCACCTAGGTAGGATGAGAGAGTAGGTGAGGAGGGGGTGTTTCTTGGGAATAATATTCCTACCAAAACAGGACCTGTATCCCTCAGCTCAGGTTCCCACCATGCTGCTGGGGAAAGCAATGAAAATGGTGGAAGCTGGGTGGATCTTAGGAATTCCAGGAGGAGGCAGTCCCTATACACCAAAAGAGCTCTGGATGAGGGTTAGGTGATGTGGGGACAAGCAGGAGAGTGGCTGACTTCACCAACATTGGTTTTCCTGAATCTGGGACATGAATCACTGTAGGAGAAACTATTTTCTTCCTGGGAGGTCAGAGAAAGGAGGCCTCAGTCTGCCTTTTCCCCAAACTTGACTTTAGGGTCAATGTATATTCCATCCACCCATCATGTTCATTTTTATAGGGCTGGGATTACTAAAGTGAGGCAGAGGAGGAGAGAAGGGAAAGGGATGCTGGGAGCAGAGCTAGCAATGCATGGTTAGATCTGTTCTGCCCCAGAGTCAAGATCCACACAACCTCCCTTCCCCACAGCCCAGCAGAAGCTCCACCCGATGGTTGGGGCAGGGGACATTCCCCCTGCCCTTTGGGCTTAAGGCTACCCAGAGGCCATCGGCTCTCTCTCTGGCTGGTCTGCCTGCACCTCTTATTGGGCAGGGGCTTAGAGTTTCCCCATCCTCACCCTTGGCTCAGAGCTCAGGGATCCATTTCTCTCTGGTTCTTCCCAAACCCACATTTGGGATTCAGCTTATGCCAGGGCCTGGAATCTCTACCTCAGTCTTCCTCCTCCCAGCCTCACCATCCTGCGGGAGAATGGGGTCTTCAGTAGCCCTTCCCAGTCCCTCCCTGTCCCCAAGAGAATGGGGACAGGAACCGCAGTCATGGAGATGGGTTGGGAGAGTGATGATGCTAGGGATGCCAAAACCAGCTGCCAAACCATTTGGCACAGCCAGACGTGGAAAGAGACCCTAAGGTTGAATAGCCCAAACAGGGCTGCGTCTGAAATGACCCTTTCTTAGAAGGATCATCCCAGCCCGTGGCCCAGGATCCTGGTCTTGGTGGAGGCTGCGGTGCAGACCAGGCTGGGTCCAGAAGAGGAAGGGTGGCTTCACATCCACCCTGGGAGGCCCTTCTCTCCTTCCCCCAGAATCCCAAGTGTGGACAACCTGGGTGCCTCCACAATACCAGGAGACCCCAGCCACACCCACCAGACTTACAATGGACACACGGTGGGACTCTGGGTAGTGGGGTGCCGAGGGGGTGGACGAATATATTCTGAGATCCAGGGCAACCGTAAAGTCACGGACGAGACTAGGAGCCGCGGAAGGAAGGGGAACGAGCAGGAGGGGTCAGGGCCAGTAGAGCCTGTGAAACCCAGAAGAAGGAAGCCAGCCCTGGGGGCCGTGGCTAGTCCCGGAAGGCGGAGAGCATGTGTCCGTAGAGATAGTGGGAGTGAGCTGAGGGAGAGAGAGAGACAGGCATCACACTGTGAGACAGGTTGCAGGATGTGTGCGGCAGCGGCAATGCAGCGTGCTCCAAGCGCAAAGCGCCCCGGGCCAGACGAAGCAGGAAGGGACAAGCCGGGCAGTGCTGGTAAGCGGGGCTGGAGCGGCAGGGCCAGGCCGGCAGCCAAAGGCAGGTGCGTGGGGCCGAGGGCCAGCAGCAAGGTGCCTGCGTCCCTGGGCCTGGCCCACTTACCCTGAGCCACGGGCACACCCCCCCCCGTCAGACCCCGGGCGGGAGGGTGGGGGGGTCAGCAGGAGTAGGTCCGAACCGTGGAGGTCTCCAGTCTCTGCGCCCCCGCCGTCCCGGCTGGGAGAAGTCGGCAGCCGCGGGAGAACACACAGAGCGGCGGGTTAGTGCGCGCACACGCTCCCCGCGGGGCGTTAGTGCAGCGGCAGCCCGAGAGCGCGGGGCACCAGCCTCGGCCTCGCCCCTCTCCACCCGGCCCGGCCCCAGGGTGCCAGGAAGAAGCCCGCGCTCGGCTGGGCCTCGGCCATGCCCAGCCCGCCTGTTACTCACCTTCAGGCATGATCTTCTTTGGCGGGGCCGGTGGGGGCTGCAGGGACCCCAGGGTGGACACACGGAAGCCCGCCGGGAGGGTCTCCGCCGAGGCGCTGAGCATGCCGCCGCCACCGTGGTGCTCCCGCGGCCGGAAGCGCTTCCTCCAGGAGGGCGCACGGCGGAACACCTTGTCATCCCCCTGCACCGTGGGGAACACCAGAGGCCCAAGGGCCTGTTGGAATTGCCATCCTCATGCCCTGCCTGGAGGGGGCCAGTCGCAGCTGGTTCTAGGGGCACCACTCCCACCCCTTTGGAAAGAGGGAGCGAGGTCACTTTCCCTTTCTAGCCTTGAGTCTTTCCATCTGTACAGTGAATGGGGAAACCCTGCGACTCTGAAATTCCCTGTCTCCGGGTGGCGGATGGAGGGAGTGTGTGAGGGAGAATCTTGTTGGGTCTGCCATCCTGCAGTTGAACTGTTTCCCAGCCCACCGCAATCTTCTCAAAGTGGGCTTGGCATGACCATTCACCTTTCAAGGCATTCCTCAGCCTCAGTCCATGGGAGGTGACAGCCAGTCCCTATATACACCGTCCTGTCCTTCTGGGGCCTCCGAATGGCTGTAGCCCAGTATGCCGGAAGAGTACTGTGTCTGGCGGGAGTCAGACACCTGGCTCTGCCATTTTACTGGCTATGTGACCCTGTACCAGGTGAGTGACCCCTCTGAGTCTGTTTCCTCATCGGTAAAATGCCCGACCTGTTTCTCAGGTTGCCTATCACTAATGGGATCAGATGAGATCACCCTGTAACAGGGATGGGTCAGGCAGACCACCAAGCAGACGCAGGCTTCTCCAAAGGACATGGCAGGCAGCCCCCCTGCCATCTGCCCCCCCCACCCATGCCAGCCATGTCTCCAAAATAACCATCTCTGCCACAGGGCACCCAGGACCCCAACCCTACAGGATCCCCCTCTGCACAGGCCTCCGCACCCCACACTTAGAGCCTCCATCACCCTGCTTGGAAGTCATGCCCAATCTCCCTCCACCCCATGTTCTCGGAGCTGATGCAGGCAAAGTGGGACTAGCAGGAACAATGGACATTCACCCGCCTGTTCTTGCCTCAACAACCCCTCCCAGCCCTGACCCCCTAGGGTTTGTTGTACATGCCCTGAGTGGGTCAAATGCTCTGATAAATTCTCAGCACCATGTACCTCTCTGTCACAGCACTCATCCTAGTAGCACTTTTATATGTATTTATGAGATTATTTCATTAATACAGTCATGCACCACATAATGTTTCAGTCAGTGATGGACGGCATAGACAATGGTGGTCCCATAAGATTATAATACTTTTACTGTCCCTTTTCTATGTTTAGTTATACAAATACTTACAAATGCCAGCAGGATTCAATACAGTAACAAGCTGCATAGGTTTGTAGCCTAGGAGCAACAGGCTATACCATACAGCCAAGGTGTGCAATAGGCTATACCACCTAGGTTTGTGTAAGTACATTCTATGATGTTCACACAGTGATCAAATTGCCTAATGATGCATTTCTCAGAACTTATCCCCGTGGCTAAGCATCATTAAGCCATGCATGACTGCATCTCTTTCCTCCTCCTTTTCCCACCTCCTTCCTTTCTCCCTACCTCCATACCTTTCACTTTCTCTCTCACTCTTTCTCCCTCTCAAATTCTATGCTCCACGGGGCAGAAACCATAATCTTTTTTGTTCCAACCAACGTATCTCCAACTTCTGAGCAGTGCCTGGGATCACATTAGGTACTCAATAAATATTCATTAAATGAATAGGTGGCAGCTGGCTCTTTATGCAGGAGTCCCATTCCTGAGTTTGTCGGGAACTTGCCTTGTCACTGCTATCCTCCCCATGATCCTGCTCTTACACTAGCCCAGAGCCTCTTTTCTCTCTCCTGCCTTCCCCTTGTCTCCATTTCCACCTTCAGCCAACCCTAAGGACCTGTTTCTGCATTCCTCCCCGGTCCCCTAATCGTCAGATGTTACTCCTTCCCGCTCCCCTCTTCCTTATTTCCCTTCAGTCCTCATCTCCATGTACAGGGAGAACTGGATACCGCCCTTAAGAGCCTTGAAGCTTCAGAAGGGACACTAAGAACCAAAATCGGCAGAGGGTGTGGTTGCAAGAGACAGCTCAAGGTTGCTGATGATGTGCTAGACAGCTGGACAGGAAGCAGTCTCCTTGGACCCCAGACCCTCCCCTCACCCTCAAATCTTACCTTATTCCCAGGACCTGGCTTCTACTCTACACTTCCCACAAAAACCATCCTCTCTAGCCCACACCTAGTTGCAGTCCCAAAAACTCCACTGCACAGCTCTATGTACACCCCAATGTCTAATCAATAACTCCACCCAAGTGTCTGAGGCCTGACAGGTCAGATAGCTCCACAAGCTTCCCAGAGGAAGTGGAACAAGGGGGAAGAGCTCAGAAATCAGACTCGCATCTGTTCCGGTCCTGCTCTGCCACAGCAGATAAGTTCCCTCTTTGAGCTTCAATTTCCTCATCCGTAAGATGGGCATCATAACCTATCTCATGTGGTGATCATTACCATAAAGTGAGACATCGTCATCACTAACCACCATACCTGGCACAATACCTGGCACAGGGCAGGCATTCAAAGAATATTTTTGTAAGGAGTGAAGGACTACATAGCTTCTAAATTAGACAGCACCACACTAATAAATATATGGGAGTCATTTCTCCAGAGAGCAACAAAGAAAGCAGAGATCCTAAGTGCACGTGGAATTAGTGGGAGGGTCAATACCACAGGGGCATTAGGAAAACAGAGATCTCTCAAGAGTTGCAACAGCTCTGGGTTGGGGTGGGGGGGCTGCCAGTTTATCCCCTTTAAGGTATGTAAATGACCAAAACAAATACTTATGTAAATATTTTTTTCTCCCAAACTTCAAGGTACCTCTGTGAAGAAAACACTTCCACAAAAATTCCTGAGAGTACCCTGTGTCTCCCTGAGGCAGAGCAATCCTTCTACAAAGGTGGATTTTAGCCCTGTTTTAAACCCTACTAAGAAACAGTGATCTGACTGAAGACGGAGCAGCAAAAAACACTCTGGGCTTTCTTTTAACTTGTTTGGAACCAAATCAACTAGGGCAGACCTGACAGGCAAGGGCAGTGATAGGAAAGTGAGGCGGGAGGAAGAAGGGAGGAAGAGGAGACGGGGGCCAAGGAGGGGCTATGACCTCAGCAAACCAGTGCAAAACAAAACAAAACAGCAGGATGCTTAGGTTGGCATCTCAAAGGGGACCATAGCTCAGAATGCCCTCAACTCAAGGGGAAGGCCTGATGAAATCAAGTGCAAGGGACTGTTCCTTCAGTGACCAGGAGGGTGGAGAGAGGAAAACTTTAACTTGGTGTGAAGGTAGACCAGAGGGTGAAACTAGGGAAACCTGGGATGGTAAAAGCCTGAGCGTGTGTTTAGCTGTGCAGACTGCACTGGTGAGCAGGAGAGCAAACCTGTAATTTAACAACCTCAGCAGGGATCTGCCTCCACACACCCACACTCCTGAAGGATGGGCTGGAATCTTACTGAGTAGGCTGGAGGTGTGCTGAGCTCAGCACTGAAGAAATACGGTCTGAGACATCAAGAAAAAGGTGTGATCCCAAAGATATGGCCCTTGGGGAAAATCTTTGATCCTATGTGGATAGGAAGGCAGGGCATAGAATTAGAAGATGATGGAAGTACAACACATGGGCCTTCAGCTTTTGCACAGGAGTTTCACAGAGACTTCTCCACAACCTATTACTACCCCAGACAAGTTCTTCTAGGGCTGGTCCATTTCCTCAACCCCCTGACATTCATCATCCCCATCCCCTCTGGCTCTCCTCCCTTAGACTAGCCTTCCAACAATTAGCCCAGGGAAGGCAGAACTCATGAACTTCAATCCAATTAAGATGACCAAATCCCCAAGGTTTCTAATTCATGGCCAGGTACTCACGTCATCCAGCTTCCGGTCTGTGCCCAAGGCCAACAGGTTATTGAACTCTCTTTCCATCACCTGGCGTGCCTGGAGTCCATAGAGCAGGAGAGGGAAAGGTGGGAAGGGCTATAGTTAACTACCTTTATGCCATCTTTCACCATTTTCCTAGGGTCCAAGGGCAGAGATACAAGGCTTCAGTGCATTTAGCCTGTTAGAGGCCTTTACACACCTTTCTGAAGCTGCTCCTTCAAGCAAACTCATAAGTAAAGCTGTAAGCCTAGGATTCTTTCATATACAGCAAATTAGAAAAACAATTTTTTTAAAAAAGTAGCAGCCTTGGCAACATAGTGAGACCCTGTCTCAAAAACAAAAACAAACAAACAAAAAAATTTCATTAAATGGGCGTGGTTGTGAACACCTACAGTCCCAGATACCGGTTGGGCAGGAGGATAGCTTGAGCCCACCAGTCTGAGGCTGCAGGGAGCTATGATCACACCTGCACTCCAGATTGGGTGATACAACAGGACCATGTCTCTAAGAAAAAAATAAGTAGGATCATAGAACACATAGATAAAGAGACTTCACCTAGTTGGAAAAAAAAAATTGTCTGAAAGGGGAAAATCGTGCCTGTCTTTCTGGAGGGGTACGTCAGCATGTAAACCATGGATAACCAGAATGTGACTGATTTGGATTAAATAAATATATCTGATAAGTTTTCACATCAAAAACTTAAAATTAGGAAGCCTGCTCAGCTATGGATATTGGTTGTCCCTGGGCTGTGTACATACAGACTTTCTTTAGGCCTCCCAGGAGATTAATTCATTCACAGTTTTCAGAAATGCCAGAAACAGAAAAGTTTTCAAAACTGCTACCAGACCTTTTTTTTTTTCTTTTTTTTTTTTTTTTTTGAGTGAGACAGTGTCTCATTCTGTTGCCCAGGCTGGAGTGCAGTGGCACAATCATGGCTCACTGCAGCCTTAAACTCCTGGGCTCAAGCAAAATTCCCACCACAGCCTCCCCAGTAATTGGGACTACAGTCATGCATTACCAAACTCAGTTAATTTTTTAAACTTTTTGTAGAGACTGGGTCTCACTATGTTGCCCAGACTGGTCTTGAACTCCTGACCTCAAGCAATCCTCCCACCTTGACCTCCCAAAATACTGAACATACAGGCCTAAGCTACCACATCGAGCCATTTTTAACCATTTTAAATGAGGGATTCCATATTGGGTCAGACACTACTTCTTCCGACAGCTCAATGACTGGGTCAGGATATTAAGAAAGGTTAGAAAGCCATGGAGAGGTGTCCCTGCTGCTATTTACAGAATTATTGCTTTCCTCCAAAACTGAATGCATTCGAGATAGGAAATCAAAGAAAGAGAAAAGTCCATTTCTGGGTAGAAAATATTACGCATAGAGTTCAATAAGGACAGTCTGGGCCAGTATTGGGAACATAACATTTTTAGAAATGATCTGAAAGGAGAAGCATAGTAAATTTCAAGTATCCAAATGACACTGCTCCTCTGGGCAGTGAAAGGGGAGGAGGACAGGTGTACATTTCAGAAGCATCTCACAAAGCAATGTGAGTGGGTAGGAAAGTGGCAGATGAGGCTTGTCCAAAGTGGGCAAGTGGAGAAAACTGTACTTGGGGGAGAAATCCAGGCTTCTCTTGGAGAATGAAGGGATCTGTCCTATCCGTTTTGACTGGCTGGGGTGGGGGTGGGGGGTCACTGCAGAATGCCTACAGGACACACTGGCCCTGTACACTGCCACCACCCCTAAAAGGCCAACACACTGCCCAGAATTACGAGACAACACAGCCCTACCCGCACTCGAGCCAAAACGTGTCTGCTCCCAGAATAGCCTGTGCAGCTCTGGTGGCTGAATTTCAAAAGAGATCTGACAGCTGCAAACAGTCCAGACAAGGGCAGCTAAAACAATCAGGGAACAGAGGCAAGTCTATATGAGGAAAGCCTAAAAGAATTAAGAACACTCTGTCTGGAGAGACAAAGGCTTGGGCCCAGAGGCAATACAATCAGAGTTTATGAAATTATAAAAGGTGAGAACTGGTTAAATACAAATAGCCTTACCAAACCTAAACTATTAGGAGGAGGTAGTTCCTTCCCCAGGGGCCTGACAGGGGCATTCTTAGGACAAATAAAATCAGGAAGTACTCCACACAACAAGCAGCACTTCTAGAATCTATTACCCACAGGAAGTTAGAAAGGCCAAAAATATAAATAGGTTCAAGAAAATTTAGATATATTCTTAGATGACAGCTCCATAAAAATGATGAAACGTAATTTCATGAGATGTTTAATCATTTGAGCTGTTGACAGAGAGCCAAAGCCCAGGCATGGAGAGGCTCTGGGCTGTGTAATTTGGTATATTTCGCTTTTTTAAGCCTGGGGGCCCAGGAGCAGATCCCTAGGGTGGTAGACAAAGGTGATATGGGCTCTCTGGTCCCTACGGGCCATGGGGCTCATTCCCCTCTAAGAAAAGTCAGATCAGAGAAGCAGGATGAAAAGGAAGGCTCAGCGTCTCAGCTATGAAGTGGGGTTAGGAGGAGATGGAGGTACCCAGGGCAGGATGGGGATGTGCATTGTAAGAGCACACTGTGTGCCAGGCCCGTGCTAGGTGTGCCCTGTATGTGAAGACCATGTGTTCCCATGAGGGCTTGCTTATGCACAGGGGACCACTTAGAGGAGGATTGAGGACATCGTGATCCCCTCTGGCATAGGCCCTAGAAAAGCTCCCCAACCCCAAGATACCTAAGCCTTTGTGTATGAGGGAAAGAAAGAGAGCAAGTAAGGGAGACAGGGAGAGACAGGTAGACTGATTAAAAGGCTACCCACCTGGGTGTTCTGTGTGGGGATCTGAAGGATCAGGGCCAGTGTGTTGTGGTCGAAGTTCTCGTCCAGGGCCAGCAAGGCTCCATGCACACCACTCTCATGCAGGTTTCCGGCATAATCCCGGAGCCCAATAGACTGAACCCAATGAACCACCTGGTCGTTGGTCCAGACTAGCACATCTGGAGTGTGGGGGAAGAAAAGGGATGGAAGAAGATACTACGTTTCATCAAGGACCCTCCAAGGACAGAAGCAGAACTCCCTAAACCCAGAGACCCAGTCCACCCTGCTCTCTGGCCCCCACCCCATCCCCAACTTTCTGTATCTTCTTTCTGTCCTCCCTGGAACCTGGGCTCCTGGGGAACCAACCCCCCACTCATTTCATCCCTGCCAGTTTACAGGACCTGGGGTCAGGCCAACAGGCTCTGAGCTTTCTCCCCAGAGCCCTTGCACGGGTCATCCCCCTGCCACAAGCTGGAATAGTCTTCATATTCTTTTCACCTTCAAGGTCTTCTCTAAGATTTGTATCTCCCATCCAACCCCATCCAGATCACCAAGTTCCACAAGCACACCAGTCTATAACACCGTCCCAGAGGATTCATTGCATTTGTCCAGTTAGTGGCTGCAGTCTGGTATGTGGGGTGGAGGGAGGGGATTATAGCGAACTTGGCATGGACCATGTCTCCTCCATCAGACTGGGAGCTCCCTAAGGTGAGGCTGCATCTTCCTTGTCAGACTGGAAGATTCCCTGAGAGACAGAATGCCTCCCCTCCACTTGGCCCAAGGCAGGGACCAGCCAAGCAGGCTACTCCTGCACCCTCTCCAAGCCTGACGAGCTTACCCTTGATCTCGTGCTGGCTCTCCTCTCGCCTCTTCTCCAGCTCCTTCCGGTCATAATTCAGCCTCTTCAGACACATGATGCCATACTGAAGACTGGTTCTGCAGGCACACAACCCCCGAGCCAGAGCCTCAGTGGGGCCACACTCCCACGCCACCTGTCTCACATCCAGCACTAGCTACAGCACGTCCAGACCTACTGCCTCCAGCACAAAGAGCACCCCAGCCTCCCCATGCTCCTCCTTCCCCAGGGGCTTGCCTGCGAACCATCCCAGGGTTACTCCCTTTCTCTGTCTAACCCATATCCTCCCTCTCAGTCAGGAAGCGGGCCTGGATTGATGGGAAAAAAGTTCTTTGAATGAAACCAACATGTCCTTCTCTCCAGGCACTGGAATGCAAAGACCCCTACCACCTGCAAGTGAAAGAAAAAGCAAAAACAAGATACCCCTTTGTATCCCTACTTCACTCAGAGTCCTTACAACGGCCTATAAGATACTCCATGATCTGCTCCGCCACCTGTCTAACAGCCCCTTCAGCCACTCTCCCTCTTGCTCTCTCTGCTGCAGCCACACTGACACCCCTGCTGCTCCTCAAACACAGCAGGCTCACTGGGCCTGCAGGCCTCAGGGCCTTTGCACTGGTGGCTGCCTCTGCCTGGAACACTCCTCCCCCAGTCGGCTGTGTAGCTTACTCCTTTTGTCTCCATTAAGTCTTTGCTTAAATGTCACCTTCTCAGTCCAATTCATTAGTCACACTGTTCATCAGATTTAAAATTGCAGTATCACTATCACCACCCCTGGCCCATACTCCCAATCCCTCTCACCCTGGTCTAATTTTTTCCTAGCATGTTTTGTCTCTTAACATACCATATATTTATTATTCCTTGACTGTCTCTTCCAGTTAGAATATAAGCTCTATGAGGGCAGGGGTCTTTGTTTTGTTCACTGATCCTAAACCCCTAGCGCAGAGCAGGTACTCTACAAATGCTTGATTAATTAAATGAAATAATTAATTCACACAAATTAGTAAAAGCACTTACACAGTATCAGGTGCAGGGCAAGCATTCAGTAACTAAGCCAGACACAGAACCACAGATTCTGTGGGTCAGAAGGAACCCTGGAGGCCATCGGTCCACGCTCCCACCTAAGGCAGGAGTCACCCCTGTAGCTTCCTTCAGAGTAGTCACTGAGCCTGTACCTGAGCGCCTCCAGGGACAGTGAACTCATTACTTCTCAAGGCAGCTCATTCCCTCTTGGAAGAGCTATAGTGTTCTTCCTTCCATGAACGCTACTTTGTCATTCAGCTTCTCTGAGTTTTTCCATCTTTACAGAATTAGAATGGAAAGTCCCTCCCAACTCTGCCTGCTTTTGACTCTTACTGAGGGCACTGCTTTGTGAGATTAAATTGTGCAGCCTGCTCCCTCCTTTTCTCCCCTCACTTCCCAGCAGGAGGCTCTTCTGCCTACAACAGAACTCAGAGATGCCACTTCCAGGAACCCTTTTCTGGCCCAAGTCGCCCATGTGTTGCTCTAGCCGCTGGTTTAAGCCTTGGTCCACTGTGAACGGGCATGCGCACACACAGCTCATGACTGGAAATGCCTTCTGTCTAGTTTCAATCTCACTCACTATAATTTCCAGTCCTGTTCCTTTCTTTTTTTTTTTTTTTTTTTTTTTTGAGACGGAGTCTGGCTCTGTCGCCCAGGCTGGAGTGCAGTGGCCGGATCTCAGCTCACTGCAAGCACCGCCTCCCGGGCTTACGCCATTCTCCTGCCTCAGCCTCCGGAGTAGCTGGGACTACAGGCGCGCGTCACCTCGCCTGGCTAGGTTTTTGTATTTTTTTTTAGTAGAGACGGGGTTTCAACATGTTAGCCAGGATGGTCTCGATCTGACCTCGTGATCCGCCCATCTCAGCCTCCCAAAGTGCTGGGATTACAGGCTTGAGCCACCACGCCCGGCCCAGTCCAGTTCCTTTCAAAGCTGCTGCATACCATGGCAAAAATATAAAGTCCTTAAAGTTAAGTCAACCTGGGTTTGGATGCCAGCTCTGCCCCTTCCTAGCTGAGAGGCACCCAGCAAATGTGAGATGGGGTCACACCTGTCTTGCAGGTGACAATAAATGCAAGGGCTTAGCCCAGCCTTTGGGAACATTACAGGTACTCGGAAGTGGCAGCACGGAAGTGGCAGTGGGTGACATTTATGACTATCGTGCATGCTTGTCCTACCAAAGCAGGAGCTCTTCTAGAAGACCTGCTCGATAGAGCACCATGTCCCAAGGAAAAGAGCTCTGAGTGGGGTGTCTAGAGACAAGGATTTGAGCCCCATTCTGTAATCACCTGGCTGGGTGACCTGATGGAAATCAACCTCTATTGAACTTGTTTTTCTTATCTGTAAAATAAGGTTTTAAAATATCCCTTTCTTATAATAATTATGATTTAAAAGAAATTTTAAAGACGTAAGAACATGCTTGTGAAATGTTACATGGAATAAAAGCAGGTAGACACATAGTTTGGTGGTGAGCTGTGAAAATGCTTTAGAAACTCTGAAGTACTCAAGATTCGGAGCTGAACCTAGAACCCCACGTTCAGGCCACAGTTCTCTCCTGGGGATGGGGCAGAGGGGCTGGGGGGAGGATTTCCACAGTCCTGGCTGGGGCCGGGCTGACAGATCCTCTAGCAGCCCAGACACATCCCGGCTTGGCAGGGGAACAGCTCATCTCTCCCCAGCCCTATCAATCACTGAGAAGGGGACAGGTGTAGCTGGGTCTGGCAGCCTCCAGGCAGAGACAAATGATTCCCTTTCAGCCCTAGCTGATTTGGGTGGGGGCAGGTGCAGAGGGAAGGATGCAGTCTTCCCTCACAAGTCAGCCCTCATGCTGGGGTCAGATGGGCCAAGGGTTCCAAGCCAGGAGGCTCTGCGCAGAGTGGTGCCAAGAGCACTGGACTTGAGTCAGCATACCTGGGTTCCCCTGTACTCTGCTATCATCCCTGAGTGACCTGGGTTACTGCTCCTCCCCATGCCTTAATGTTCTCATCCACAAAACAGGCACGCTAACAAGATCCCTTCCAGATTTAACTTTCTATAAGATTTCTGAGTTGGAGAGACCACAGGACATCCACAGAGCCCTGAAAGAACCTTGAAGAGCCCTATTCCTGGTCTTACTATCCAGCCACGACAAGTCTTGGCTCAAAGAGCCACCCACACAACTTGAAGCTGGATGTTAAGAAGGACTTCCTAAAAACTGCCAACTCCTAGCACCATGGCCACCAACTGCATTCTCCAACACAAATGCCTGCTGGGACCAAGCAGGTAACACAAGTGAGAGAAGAGGCTAGGGGGCTGGGAGGCCCTGGAGCAGGCCCACCCATCCTGAGTGGACTCCGCTCTTTAACTCCAGCTGGTTGCTTCCATGCTAGAATGTGTTGACAGAGCTTTCAAGTCTTCAAGAGAAACCAGAAATCCAGAATTGTATATAAAATCTACTGTTTAAATACTGGCAGCTCAATTTGAGTTGTTAAGATATATGTGGGCCAAACAAAAACAAGTCTGTGGGCCAAATTCTGCCCACAGGCTGCCAGTTTGGGACCTGCGCCGCAGACACTTTTGAACAGAAGATCTTTTCAGCAAAGAGGAGGAAAGGACTGGATGACATCCTATAAAAAAGGATGTGAGCCCAAAGGAGAGAGGTTCCGATCTGGGATGTCAGCAGGGCAATGGCCCAGGAAGATCTTCCCCCTCAACTTGGAATGAGACACCTAAATTGAACACTAGGTTCAGTTTGAGTCTTGTGAGAGTTAACACAGCAAATTCAGCAAGTGCAAAGACAAGCAATAAAATTCAGACCTCGGGGAAAATCTCAAAAGAGGTGAAGGTAAAGAAAAATGACTTTTTGTATCTTTAAGACTAGACATAATGACCTAGTCATTATAAGGACAGAAACCTGGTCAATTTGAGGATTAAATCCTCAAATTACAGGATGTGACAAGGATTTGACAAGGGAGACTTTCCCAAGGGGGAGACCTGTTGCCATTCAGAACAGGCCACAGAAAGAGATGAAGGCACCTCTCTTCCTGGAGGCAGACCCTCAGAGCTAGGGGAGGCCCCCACGAGGGAGGTGGCCCTGGGCCCCAGCCGCACTCACCGATGGAAGCTGTCCACCATCTTCAGGTGGACCCGCAGGTCCTTCTTGGTGAGGTGGTCCAGCATGCGGGCGTCCACCAGGCACTCCATGAAGTAGCTGCGGTACTGCGGGAGCCCCAGGCTAGGCAGCCATTCATTCCCAATCCACTCATGGTTCATGTCCCCATAGGCCAGGGTCTAGGGAAACGAGATGCAGAAGGCTATTATGGGGGAGGAAGGTAGAGCCGGCAGGCTGAGGCTGGTATAGCTGGTTGGGAGATGCATGAATCCATCCTCCACCCATGAGGGAGGAAGGGCATTCCAATACAATTTCAGTTTTATCTTCAATAAGGGGGCTGGTAGTGGCGGGAGGTGGGGATTTTAAATGGAACTTTATAAGATCTCGAAATGATACAGTTCCACTCACATATCAATTATCTACACTAATGAACAGAAGTAGCTATCCCGGCAGCAGCTAATATGAAATCCTTCCTGTTGACTCTGGATTGCATTTGCGGTATTGTGCGGCAGCCGTGCCTTCCTGACTCTCAGTGAGCCTCAAGCCCGCTGAGCCCAAGGGAGAGGCTGTGTTACAGAGGACCTGCAGCATGGCAAAGGAAGCCTGTCTCACTCCGGGACAAGGCTGGTTTTATGAAGGAAGCAAGGAAGTTAAATGTTGGCAGAAGATTGAAAAAAATAAAGGATGATGGCCTGTGCCTGAATAGCCAGCAGCACTCATTCTCTAAGGCCTGAGCCTCTGCTCCGAGAATGCTCCAGGTCCTCTGTTGCTTTCCCACACACACCCCGCCGTGTGGTCCTGCAGGGCCTGTGCCATGTGGACGTCGCCTCCTGACCTGGGCAGGGTGTTCCCTAACCACCCATCTTGAGAAAGCTTCAGTTTTCACAGCAACCCTACCCTACTCTTTCCTTATCCTTACTTGATGTTTTTAGATGGAAAAAGTCTATTTTGTTCTCTTTTAACAATGTAATAGCTGATACACACAAGACTATATGTAAAATGCTCATTATGAAGCATATAAATGAAGTTAGCAACAGTGGACACCAACCAAGCTAAGCAGCAGAGCATTACCCACACTGTACTGTTTGCACACTGATGCTCGCTGTCACCACACGTCTCCTACTGCCCCTCTAAAAGGGAACCACTATGCTGAGTTTTCTGACTATTCCTTTGGTTGTAAAAAACTGTTTTACACTTTTTACAATCATCCATGTATATTTCCCTAAACAATATATGATTAATTTTGTTTGGTTTTGAGTTTTGGTATCAAATTCCATGCATCTTTTAGGATCTGCATTCTTCATTTAACATCCTATGTCTCAGATCCCCCCAATCACCTCTGCCAAGGGTGTTTTATGGCGTGAATGATTCAGCCAGTCTCCTGCTCGTGAGGTTTTCCCTGAGCAGATATACACAGTGCTGCTCCCTGCTTCATTCTTCTTCACAGCTCGCATCACTATCCAATATTGTCCCTTTATTTGTTTACTTATTGAGACTGTCTTTTTTATCCCTATTGACATGGTTTGTTTACTGATATTATTCCTTTATTTGTTTACTGCCTCCATGAGGGCTTGCTTTCTTCACTTCTATATCCAGAGAGTCAGGAAAGGCCTAATCCCTATATTTGCTCAATAAATGTTTGCTCATGAAATGGATGAAAGACCTTCGCTCAGTTCACCAGAGTGCCTCTGAGAGGGACAGCGAGAGGAGAAAGACTCACACTAATCTAGGTCTCATTATTCCCAGGAAAAGGGTGAGACTGAGGAGAAGGGCCAGGGATGCAGGGGCCACAGCCCTCCAGGGCTCCTCACCTGCCACCCTGAGAAACCAGAACAAGCAGCTAGAGGGTACTGGGTGGGGGTGGGGGGGCGCTCTGATGGGAGCAAAGAACCCGTATCCAGGGCTTTTCATGTGAAGAAGGACTCAGAGATTCCTGCTGGGGAGAGAACCTACTGGAAGAACATTGTCTTGAAGTTTTGGGAGCTGGTTCTAGACAGGGGAGGGAGTCTTACCTGAGCCCAGCTGCCCTCCTCACTGTCCTAGCAGGAACAAGTGCAGCGTGTTAGGGGAAACAGGCAAAGTCAAGAAACCTATCAGCTCTACCCTAGACCCCATCAAGGAGAGGAAAAAGATGTCCCAGTATCTGGCTGGGTGACTGGGGAAAGCCTGTCGGGATAGTTAAGAGAGAACACAAGGTTGGTGTGTGCACCCACGTTTGCGGTGAGGCAGGGCAAATGTGTGTGTGGCAAAAACACACACCTCCCAGGCTTGACTGGGAGCCAGGCAAGATGCGCAGCTCTCCCAACACTCCCCATTCCTCCACCAGGGAGGAAGCACAAGGGCAGAGACCCTGTGGCTCAAGTCCATAGCAGGGCAAAGCCCTCCCCAGCCCAACTCTCCTCCACTGCAGCACACCAGCGGCCCAGGGCAAGCTTGTGACCTCCTGGGAAGGACCACACACATACAAACTGCTCCCAGCCTCACCCCTCTCCCGGCAACCCTCCACCCTAAGAGCAGATCACACCTCAGGGATACCAACCTCACATGAGATCGATGGCAGCCCACTCTGACTGCCCACAGCCTTTCCCTCATCCTTGTGGGAGTCATCAGTCCCAACCCCAGGCCCAGGGCCAAAGGCCAAGGGCCAGACTCACTGTTTTAGTAGATGTTTCCAGAGTTTCCATCTCTTCATGGGTGACCCAGACATTCCCAGAAGACTGTAGGCAGAGAGGAAACCCAGCTGGTCCTGGGTGTGGGTTCCCAGGATCCCCATCAGGCTGGGAGCCCAAAGGACAAGGACAAAGCTCCCTCCCCGAGTCCTCCAATGGGCCCAGCCCACAGCTTGCACACTGCCTAGCTCTGAGCAAGTGGACAGCAGAAGCCACATCTCTGTTATCATCATATCCACGATGCTTAGCACAGTTCCTGGCACACAGGAAGTGCGCGATAAATGTTTCCCGGATGAGTAAGAATGCACAGTGCTGACCTGGAATGGGGCTGACCCAGTCATGGAGATGGCCAGTAATGAAAGATTCCACCCCAGGGGCGGCGAAACAGTCTGCATTCTTGTGTTGATTGAGGTTAGAGGACCAAGACAATATTCACAAATGCCCTCTTCCCTTTGTTTCCCCCAACCTGGCAACCATATAAAACCCCAGAAAGCCCATCCTGGAAACTGCCCAGAGACCTGGAAATTTTGGCAGAGTAGGGATGGGGAGATGGAGCCCCATGGGTGGTATGTGAGAGGGAGGGAACCAAGGCTGCTGGGATCCTCCTAGAATCAACGTCATATCCTCCTGAAGAGCAGGGAGAGCCCTTTGTGAGGATGGGAAGGAAGGGGCAGGGCTCAATGCTGCCATCTTCCCAAAGCCCAACAGGAGACCTTGCAAACTCTATTCCAGAACCTCTGAAAATGTCCTGGGCAAGGGAAGGGCCACTCACAGTCCTGGAGGTGGGCGGGGCAGAGGGGCTGGTCAGTGACACCATCTCCTGAATGGCCAGGCGGAGCTTGAGTCGGTGCAGGGCATTGCTGATGCCGATCTCCCGCTGGATCTCTGTGTCCGACAGAGCGGACATGATGGCACCACTCTTGACGTTGGCGCGGCAGGCTGCCACGTACCAGGCAGGCATCCCCACCCAGAGCTGCAGACACCGGGCACAGGGAGGTAATTCAAGGCCTGGGCCCTACCACCAAGAGTTTGGCAATAGCAAGGGGCAAGGGCCAGGCCTCATCCACTGACTCAAGGGCCAGGCTTCATCCACTGACTCGAATAGCAAATGCAGACTTTAGGAATGTGGAGGTCCTCAAATCCTCACTCTCTCATTTTACAGATTAAAAGTAGCATCAACTCTGTCCTCTGACTGGTATGTGTGTGTGTTGGGGTGGGGGAGGGGGGCTAAATGCTAGGTATGGCACATGTGCACTTGGCAGGGAAGAAACACACTGTAAAAGTTCTAGGACATCACCCCTCTGCCCACCCCAAACATCCTTCCCTCCAGACCCCTGAGTGGACTCCCTTTGCTCAGGCTTACCTCCAACCAGGAGACCACAGTAGGACCATCCCACTGGGCAAAGGGCATTCCTTTCCTGCGGGCATCTTCAAGCAGCTGGTGTCTTATAGGAAGAGGAACAACAGACTCACTAGTTCTTCCTTGTCTCTTAACTGTTCTTGCTCCAGGGACCACTGGGCTGTGCAAGAGCTGGACACCCACAACCCTTGCTCCCCACCCTGGACTTCCTCTGCTCTGCTCTTCCGTCTTCTGAAGAAGTATGACAAGAAATGGGGCAGGAACACCTCTCCACCCCCAGAGGGCGAGGAGCTCTCTGTTTGCGTGTGACCTGACATTGACTTAGATTTCAATCTGCCCTGCCAGAGACCCACAGGACCCAGGTCACTCTCCCATAACCCCCTTGCCTCCTTCTCCCTAGGCTTATCCTAAGAACCTCCTCCCAGCCCTGTTGTGCCCATATGGACCAGGCCAACTCAGTTCAGGAAGGGCCTTGCTGGGGTCTGGGTCCCTGAGCTCAGTTTCACAGCAGGCCAGGGGAAGGGAAGTGCGTAGGGGGCTGGGCCCCATCCTGGCAGAATCTGGCCTGTGGCTCTTACTTCTTCTTTAGCCGCCGGTCCTTCTCTGCCTGGGTCCCCAGCTTGGCAGGCACCATAGGCTCCTGCATACTGAACTCGGAGTCTGTTAGCAGAACTACAAGGAAAGAGATGCGTGTATCAGCCAACCCCTCTGCCTCTCCTCCCTTGCCTGGATCAGGGGTGGGGAACAGAAGCAGCAGGAGGCTCCTCAGCAAAGGACAACCCATGGCCTGACGGGACCATTATTCCTGGAGCTTCTGCTCAGTGTCCCTGCATCCAGGCAGTCTCAGAGAATGGCATCAAGCAGGTCATCCCCAGTTCAGAGTCTCCCTGGGAGCCTCAGCCTTGGGGGTGTTTTCCAGCCAGATGGACCCAAGTTATCCCACCCTAGAATCCTAGACAGAACCTGTCCTTCCTCCAAGCCAAGGTGCAAAGGAAACGCAGAGCCCCAAACACAAGTGGGCTACAAGGCTCAGAGAGAAGGATGACCCTGGCTTGGGTCAGGGGTGGGGAAATCCACACACTGAGAGCTGCATCTCTGGGCCTCCTTCTCTGGGTGCATTCACTTGCACAAAACCATAAAGGGGAACATGCAGAGTTCTGTCTTCTATTAAATATTTCCTTGAATTGATGCTAGAACCCTACAGAATTCATGGCCAGAGGCAGAATCTTAGAATTCTTTTAAGCCCTGGTCACCCCCACACAGTACACAGTATGCAACAAGTGTGGGTAACCCAGAAACGAATCTGAGGTGCTGTCTCAGTTTTAGGTGCCAGCATGGTGTGGAGAGCGTCGGAAATCATAAGGTTTCACCCAAAATGCTTCTTCCCCTGATCAAACCTTTCAGCTTCCCCTGTCTGTGGCCAGCTCCACAACTCCCCTCACCCCTGTGGACTGGAGAAAGGAGCTGGACTTCATTCTCTGGGCTGACACTCCCATATTGTGAGCAGACATGGCCATGTTCCTCCTCCCTGTTCCCAGATCACCCCTTTCCTTCACACACAGACCTCTCCCCGTCTCAGCGAATTCCTCTTTCTCCTTCCTCTTTCTCTGACCTCCTTCTCTCATGCTCTCCCTCCTCCTCCTCCTCAGACAGCTAGCTATCTTCTGATTCACATCTTCCTGAGGTGCAGAAAGGTCTAATTATGTATTGGGGTCCAAAGGTTCATTTATTCTAGTTGATGAGTTCCTCCCCTGCACAAAATTCATCAATGCTCCCACTGCCTCAGGGGAACTTTTAAACTAAAACAGATGCTGCAAGGCCCTTACAGCTAGCCCCAGCCTAGCTGTCCAGTCCCATCTCCCCACTCCTCCCACCCTCCTTCTTCTCAACTCTGAACAGGCATAAGTACATACCAACCTCTCACACCCACAAACCTTTGCCTTTCCCAGACCACCCCCTTCCTCCACACACAGACCTCTCCTTGGCTCAGCTAATTCCTATGTGGCCTTCACACTTTAGCTCAGATGTCGCTACCAAAGGAGGCCACCCCTGTTGTCCCCATCATTCCATAGCCGAATTCTGAGTCCCACAAGCACCCTGGGCACATTTCTATCAATAGATTGTTCTGGAATTGTCTCTTTACTTCTTCCTTTTCATTAGACACTGAACTCCTTGAAGGAATGAACTGTTGGTCAGCACCTGTTACTAAGGCATACAGTAGTTACTCAATAAATGTTTGTGGAACAAATGGCTGAATAGGAAACAGAAAGAAAAGGTGATGGAACAGGAAAGAAAAGAGAAAAGAAGAAATAGAAGAGAGGGGGCAGATGAAAGCTAACATTTATTGTGTACTCACCACATGCCAAGTATGTACTAGACCTTTATACTATCATAGAGGTGATAACGATGTCACGCTTGCCTAAGAGCTTCCTTGAATTTAATGTCTACAAAGCTATAACTAGGTGTTACCACATTTTGAGTCCCAGAGGCCAGAGGTACCCAGAAATAAGTTCTAATCAAGAACTGACTCTTCTAAAGAAACAACCAAGAGATTTCTCCAGAAGGTCCCGAGCACAGTACATCAGAAAATCTCCAAATTGAAAGAAACCCCAGACGCCCAATCTTTCACTCAGTACAGGAGACCTTTCCACAGCATGCCAAATAAAGCCATCTAGCCACTTCCTGACACTTGTAGAGGCAGAAGCTTACCCCCTCATAAGGCAGTCCACTCCACCATGAATAGCTCTAACCGAAAACTGCTTCTGCGGATCTGAGGTCACCTGCCTGGGGCTTCCCCCAACTGGTCCCTGGGATGCAGGCAGAGAAGGCCAGTCCAAGTACACCTTCCTGCTTCTGATGCCCCAATGCCCGCCCAGACCTCCGTTAGGAAGGGGACAGAGACCATGGCCTGTGGCTCCATCCCGACTCAGCTGGATCAGCCTGCCCTTCTCCTTCTTCCCAAACAGGCGGCCAATGGAAGACTTGATGCCCTTGCGCTTGGCGCCCTTGTGCAGGGAGTCCTGGCTGCTGCTGTTGCTGCTGCTGGGGTTGCTGCCCTGATCCTCCAAGGCACTACAGGGTGATAGCCAGAAGGGGACAGAATAAGAGGAAACATACTTAAGTGACAGCAGGAAAGATGGAAGTTAGACCTCAGGAAGAACTTCTATTAAGTGTCAGAACTGGGATGGGGGCAAGGGAGACATAGGAACTCCCTTCCCTGATGGTGTTTCAAAGAGAAGTAAGACATTCAGGAAACTGGGACAGGGGAGATGCGGTCCCTGCAGAGGCAGAGGAGGGGAGGAGAGGACCCTGCGGATGGAGAGACTGGAGGTAGGGTCTGCTCCACTTACCTCTTGCCTTCTTCCTGGCTCAGGGCTGGGTGGCCAAGCTTCTCTAGCCGCAGCGTCCTGGGTGAGGAAGGAGGAGAAGTCTCACATTTTATGGTGGCTTTATCCTCTCGGTTCTCTTCCCGAGACACTGGCGACTGAACAGACAGTGGAGCCGTCAGGGGATAGAGGGAGAGATCTCGGGCCTGTCTACCCAGCCCAGAAGAGGTGGAGGAGCGTGGAGAAATGCGGTGGGGAGGCCCTGGGTGCCTCTCTGAGTTCAGACTCAGACTGAAGGGCCCTGGGGGAGGAAGCCGAAAGGAAAGGGCATGGGAGCAGCGAACCCGTTAGTACCTGGGCCATCAGGCAGCACTCACCAGCAGCTTCCTCCTATGCTTTCTTAAGTCACTGGGCTGCAAGAGAGAGGGATGGGTAAGCTTGGACTTACCATCTCCATGCCCTAGAGCCAACCCCAGGGGAGCCCAGTAGTCTTAGGATGAGAAGATAGGATTCAATGCCTCACACAGGCCCAGAAAGAATATCACACCAGAGAGAAAAAAAAAAAAAAAAAAAAAAAAAAAAGCTGGCCTAGAAAAACAAGCCAGGGCTTATTTTTCTGGAAGAAAGGAAGAGGTGAGGGCAGTGGGTGAGTTTCTTTAGCAGTCTGGGCTCGTCCAAGGAAGATGGCAAAGAAGATATGACCTAGGCCCTTCTCAAACCCAGGACAGGTTGGTGGCCTGACATGTCGGGGTCTGCACACATCATGGGAAGACGACGGCAGGCCCAGCTGAGAGCACATGAGTCCTACCATCCCTTAAAACCTCCCCCGGTGCAGGGCCCAGTGACGCCAGGCCTGCTCCTCAGCTGCCTCTCACCAGGGTCATGACCCCCATTCGGTCCAGGTCCTGGGCAGCACTGCGGGAGGTGAGCTTAGGTGTAGAGCGGCCGCTGAGTGGTGGGGACGCGCTGGCCAGGGACAGGGCTGTCAGAGAGGTGGGGATGGAACCGCGCTTGCGCAGCTGCTTCAGGTTTAGGGCCTCCATGCTGCCACTGGTCACACGTGTCTCAATCTCCTCCGCCCGGAGCTCCGTGGACTCCTTCTCTTCCTGAATCATCCTGGAAGGGAGGCAAAACCAGACCTCACCATGAGACCCAGCCAGGACCAGGAGGCAGCACGGGCCGATGCCTGCACTCGCCACCGAGGACTGGCAGGCAGGCTTTGTCTGTCCCGCTGGAGCTTAGAAATATGTTTCCTTCTTGTTAGCTTGCCTGCTCCCTCCATTTAACAAAAGCAGCTGCTGGGGAAGGAGGCAGTTTGGTTAGTGGAACATAAACCATCCTGAAAATCAGAATTCTTGACCTACCCCTAACTACAGGGGTGGCCTTGAGTCAGGTATTTTGCTCTCTGTGCCTCAGTTTCCCAACATATGCAATGTCTGAAGTGGTATAAGTCAGCAGTTTCCAAGTATAGGACTTTTAAATGATGCTGACCCCTGATGGGGTTTTCCCTGTGTCACAGAAAAATGAGAGAAATAATGAAAATGGTGCACGTGTGTGCCTGGGAGGCACTGAGCAACGAGTGCACGCACATACACATGCACACACTCACACATACTCCAGTAAAGATGCCCACTCCCTTTCACAAAGAAGGACTTGCCTTTATTCTGAGTATGTCTTTCTTACTTCAGGAATGTTAAAATGTCCTTTCTTTTGCAAAATGATTGTGATAATAGATAGTCCTTATAATTAATGTTTTACTTTGCAAAATAAAAAGCTAGTGGTCTTATGTTTGTACCTTTCTCTCTCTGTGTGTGTGTGTGTGTGTGTGTGTGTGTGTTCTTTGTAACTGGTCTGTGCAATACACTGAACCATTGAACTGGATATCCTGTACAGCTTATAAAGCTCTGATACACTTCAGCTCAGATATTGCCCTGCTGTGTGTCATCAACATTAATAAACTCATTAAAAAGGCACGATAGAATGAAAGTTTTCACAACTTTCCCTGTCACTGTTTCCGTTTGATGCCTCATTAGGGACAGGAAGCATGGTGCAGTGGACCAAGTTCAGACTTGAGTTTGAATCCTGGCTGTGTCACTTCTGTGTGACTTTGGGCAAGTCACTTAACCTCTCTGAGTTTCTGTTCCCTTGTCTGTAAAACAGGGATCATGCTGCCTACCTCAGGGACTGTGATAAGATAGACAGTGACATTTACAAAGCTCTCACCCTGAGCTGGCCTCAGTAAGCAGGAGCTACACTCTTAGTGGTTATGATCAGCTGCAGGGTTGCAGGAACACAGCGTGCATCCTCCTGAGCCGAGCCACATCGCAAGCCCTGAGAGGGAAGGTGAAGCCTGAGAAGTCCACTGAGGCCCTGCTCCTCTCACTCCAGCACTGGGCCAGCGGGCCTGATGACCCACAGAGGGTCCCTGAATTGTGGTATTCTAAGTTGCAGGTGTAAGAGGTGAGCAAACCCATATAGGATTTTTCCAACACAAAGGGCCCCCCTGCCCTTCGAGGCACTCCCCAAGCCCTCCAGCTATGCCCTAACCTGATTTCCTCATTGATGGCATCCAGCTGCTCCTGCAGCATCATGGCCAGAGTCTGGGCATCTGAGTGGCCGCTGGGGGAGACAACGTCCGCAGAGCCCACCAGACCCCCTGGCTCATCCTCATCTGCGTCGGAGATCTCAGGGTCACTGTCAAAGGCAGGGGCGGCTGCCGGGGCCAGCATCCCAGGCAACGGAGAAGTCTCCCAGTCCTTAGCAAAGGAGGAGGGTAAAGGAGTCGTAATAAGACACCCAGATAACTGCAGAGCAGGACCCTCCCTACCTCTACCCAGCAGCACTGGCATCTCCTGGGAGCTTGTTGGAAATGCAGAATCTCAGGCCATACCACCAGACCTACCAATTCAACTTCTGCATTTTAACAAGACCCCTGGGTGGTTTTTTTGTTTTTGTTTTTGTTTGTCTGTTTCTTGAGATGGAGTCTTGCTCTGTCACCCAGGCTGGAGTGCAGTTTCGCGATCTCGATCTCGGCTCACTGCAACCTCCGCCTCCCGGGTTCAAGCAATTCTCCTGCCTCAAACTCCTGAGTAGCTGGGATTACAGGCACATGCCACCATGCTACCACGCCCAGCTAATTTTTTGTGTTTTAGTAGAGATGGGGTTTCACCATGTTGCCCAAGTTGGTCACGAACTCCTGAGCTCAGGCACTCTGCCCACCTCAGCCTCCCAAAGTGCTGGGATTACAGGCATGAGCCACCACGCCCGGCTGACCCCTGGGTGATTTGTTTGCACATTATATTCTAAGAAATACTGCTCCTGGCCGGGCGCAGTGGCTCAAGCCTGTAATCCCAGCACTTTGGGAGGCCGAGATGGGCAGATCACGAGGTCAGGAGATCGAGACCATCCTGGCGAACACGGTGAAACCCCATCTCTACTAGTAAAGATACAAAAAACTAGCCAGGTGAGGTGGCAGGCGCCTGTAGTTCCAGCTACTCGGGAGGCTGAGGCAGGAGAATGGTGTAAACCCGAGAGGCGGAGCTTGCAGTGAGCTGAGATCCGGCCACTGTACTCCAGCCTGGGCGCGTCTCAAAAAAAAAAAAAAAAAGAAAAAAGAAATACTGCTCTAACTGTTAAGAAGAGAGTCCAGACACAGACTGCTTTGGTGTGCATCTTAGCTCCACCAAATACTAGTTGTGCAACCACAGGAAAATTGTTTAACCTCTCTGTACCTCAGTTTCTTCATTTGTAAAATGGGGATGGTAAGGTACTTACCTTATAGATAGCTGTGAGGATCAAATGAGGAAAATACATGTAAAGCCCTTAGCACAGTGCCTGGCACAAAGCAAGCACTATATAAAAGCTATCACTTTCCATTCACACAAACTCAAAGGCTGACTACACTTAGGGAGCCAGAAAGGCCAAGCAGGCCTGACTAGACATTCTGCAGAGTTTCAGCTCATCATAGGACAGTCTGGCCAACCCCGAGAGGTGCCAGCTTCTCTGAAATCATCCTACACACCTATCCAGCGGGCAAAGGCCCAGAAGAGGGGAGGGCAGAGAACTGGGCTGGGAGAGCCAGAAGAGCAGAGAAGGAAGAAAGGGGGCCAGGGACAGAAAGGTACTCTAACACCCATCCTCTATGACCCAAGCCTCCTAGCTCCCCCTCAAGGCTCCTGCAGCCTCTCAGCTCCTGGACAGCTGCTATGTTCTTATAAACAGAAAGAGTAAAGAAGTCAGGGGAGAAAGAAAAAGAGGCGCCTTCAGATTGTGACTCCCCCATCAGACTAGGAGTTTCTTAAGAGCAGAATGAATCTTCCCCTGAGACTAAGAGTTCCCTCTTTCTCCATCTATATCTTCTAATGCCCCAGTGCTCTAAATGATATTTAGAGGACCTGGACTCAAGACAGAACATGACGAATAATTGCACTTTCCCAAAAGATCGAACTCGGCATTTTTCTGCCCCATATCTTCCCTCATTCTCCCCTAATCTCCCTAGGCAGACTCAGACAGCATGAACGCACAGCTGCTTCTCGGAAAACTCCAGGTGCCATCCCAAGGGCCAGTTAACCTGTCATCCCTCCCTCATCTCCCCCATGAACCACAGCTTTTGTTCCAGAAAGTTTGCCAATTCCGTCTTACCCATGAAGCATCCCCCCGGCCCCCACGCCCGACCACCAGATACACACGCCTGCACGCCCAGGCACACGCACACACACTTCAGTGGGGCCTCAGGGACTGTTGGCTGCCTGCCAGCCCCCACCTCTTGCCCACCAGGAGGCCAAGGCAAGGGGGGGGGGGCACAGCTGTTGCAGCTGACGATGGCCTCAACCCCAGGGCTGCAGCTGTCGTTGACACAGGGGAGGGAAGGGGAAGGATTTGCCCCACACACCAGCCGTCTGCGTAACTGGAGCCAGGCACGCGGCCGAATTGACCCCAAACTCCCTGAGGAGATCCCTCCACCCCCTCACCTTGGCAGACTCTTCCCTCAATGCCGAGTAGCGGCGATGCACGCCTGGGGGTGCGTGTGTGGTTGTGCCCAGGGAGAACCGCACGTCTGCTGCACTGCCCATGTGCGACCTTGAGCGGTGATGAGGGAGAGAAAAGACAGGCGCTGAGGACTGAGAGCCCCAGCTCACACCCAGTGGGCCCAAAGAGTCAAGGGATCTTCAGCTCAGAGAAGAGACGTCTTAGCAGAACACGGAGCTGTCATAAATGTCTGAAAGGCTGCCGTGTAAGCAAAAGAGTAGACGTATGCCCTGGTGCTCCGGGGGTCAGAATGAGCCAGGGGAGAAAGTTCCAGAGAGTGGCTTTCCATCTGGCATAAGAAAGATCTTCTAATGGCAAGGGTTGGCTTATGATGTAACTGGTGGCTTTTAAAAAGTTGAGCTCCCCATCAAAGAGGTATTCGAGCAGAGGCTCTCTGGCCATCTGAAACACATGGCGCAGGAGGGCTCCAGGCACTGGGAGAGGTTGGAAGGGATGATGTCTACAGGTCCTTTTCACTCTGAGGGTGTTTGTTTTTTGGTCTTCTATCCAGCACTTTTCCTTGGGTCTCCCCATAATCTGGACCAAGTCCCTGGTTAAAATTCAAGCCAGGCATACCCTTTTGCCTAGGAAGCTTTAGGAGGCCCTGACACTGTCAGAAACACAAGCTAGAGAAAATACTTTGACTGCCCCAAGAGTCTATTCCAACCCTGAGATTTTAGAACCCAAGCAACAATCCCCTGGAATATCTGAAAGCCTCCCCAGTGATACTTCTTCCCTGTGCCTTTCTACTTGGAACCCTTGAGGGAGTCCAGAATGAAGGGACACAGTGTCTATACAGACTATATGAGGTCGCTGGATGGAGAGGGAAGTTCCCGCATATTCCCCTTTTCTCCCTGCAACTCAGCCCCAATTCCATGATGTACCCAATGATTCTATAGTCGAACCCAAGCATTCCCAACCATTAAAAAAAAAGCCAAGCAGTGGCAAATGGCTTGGTGTACTGTTGGCCATATTTTACTAATTGAGGGGTTGTCTCTTCTGGTCAGGATGGGAGAAGTAGGAGAAATCCCAACTACTGTTACCTGTCTCCATCCTCTGCTTCTCTTCATAGCCATATACAATAATTCCTGGTGAACATGGAGATGGTACTTAAAGTCTCTCCCAACCCAGACACCCACAGGCTTCTCTTCTTCAAGCTCAACATCCCCTTCCCTATTTCAAGCACTGCCTCTCCACACACATCCATATGCATATTTCCATTGACCTTTCTTCACGGTAGTTCATCCCATTTCCCTGATAGAGCAAGCACATGATCAAAGGGAACGGCAAGGGTTCTGATCTAAGAGAGTTTGGTTTGGAGAGAAAACAGCCAAGAGCCATGAACCTTGAGTGGCACCATCCACTTCAGTCTCCTCTGTCTTCACCCCACCTCTCTGGCCTGGGTACTGAGGACAGGCTCGAGGTCTGAGTTCAATACCCATTGCTCCACAAAATGTGGGGGAAAATCCAGAGGTTCCCTAAACATGGGCCTAATTCAAGCATTAGGAGGTAAGCTCCCTCTCTTACAATGGTTTCAAGAAAAGGGATGCCAAGACCGTAGGATCGCCACGGCATCTCAGCTTCCAGTAAGGAAGTTTCTGATGCCTCATTCCAATCTCTCCTGCTGCCTTTCTGCCTGCTGCCTGAACTTGGGTGGTCCTTGACTCTCAAGAGAACTGGAATGAGTGGCCCTCCCTACCAGTGGGCCTTGTGGGACAGGGCTAAGCAAGGGATGTGCAGGCCTCTCTCAGGGGTGTGCCCTCTGTCAAGGAAGCAGAAACCACGGCCTATGTCCTACCACAGCGGGGACAGAGCACTGACTGTCTGATGACTCGCCTCTCAGCAGCCCTCGGAGGACAGGTGTTCCCTCCCAAACTGCCCAAGTAAGCTGGGTGACTTTGACCAAGTTCTCTGAGCCTCAGTGTCCCACCCTGAACAGGAGGAGGACCCTGAGGTCCTGGGCAGTCTTTTGTTGGAAGGAAGTCTCCTTCCGCAGGGTCCGATAGGACCCCATCCTGGCATGCCCAACCTCCGGCGCTGCAGTACCTGGAGTGCACGCCATCCACAAACGGGCCCCCTCGGCCCTTCAGCTGGTCCACCTCTTGGCGCAGCTTCTCAATCTCTTCAGACAGGCGGCCCTGTGCCAGCAGACCCGGGGTGGGGGTGGGGGCCAGGGAGGGGCAGAGAGGGAGGGCGGGAGTCAGAGAGGGACAAAGAAGACAGCAGAGTTGGGGAGATGCTGAAGAATGTATTGCAAAGTCCAAAGCCAGGGGCCCCAAGCCAGGCCCACAGATGACACCAAAAGAGAAGAGGTCCAACCGGAGAGTGAGTGGAAGGATGGGCAGAGGGGCAGGGCCAGGAGGGGGTCTGTCTGGGGAGAGCTCTACTAGCCTAGGCCTCCTGACGCCTCACTACTGCACAAACGCACAGCAGATGAGGCTGGGCAGCAAGAGGGCCCCAGCGCCCTCTCAGACCTCACAGACACTGCCAAAGCCAGGACAGAGGCAAATCCTCCCAGAATCACCAGGCTCTGGCTGCACCAGGGTTTGAAGCTCCCTCCAAATCCTGCGGTGGAGCCCCTCACTGGGCCCTGCCTCTCTGCTGTCCACCTCTGCCCTAAGCTTCTGGCCTCAGTTTCTTCTTTACCTGTGGGCAGTGATGCATCTACTATGATGGGCTCTAATAAGAAATCACGGAATAACGTATGTAGTGCACTAACATAGGCACTAACACTGCCGAGTATCAGAGCAGCAGTGTTAAAAGCAGGGTGTCCTTTCCTCCCTGCAACCCGGCCCTCCCAGGCTGGGCAGGGCTGGCCTCAGCCGGGTACCTTGTGGTGGTGCTGCTCCTCAATCTGCCGCTGGGAGCTCTCCAACTCCTGGATCAACGTGTTCTGGGGGAGAGCAGCCGTGAGCCAGGCCCCTGCCTTCCTCTCCCAATCCAGACCTGAGCCTCCGGGTGTGCAGTCTCAGTCCCTCCTCTCCAGGCTGGCTACCCACCCCAGTGAGATCCTGCCTGCGCCCATCGCAGTCCCGCCTCCCCCCATCCCCCGCCACACCCAGCACTAACCTCTCACATCCCAACCCCGCCCCTCCAGGCACCTTCTCCTCCAGGGCTGCCATGCGCTCCTTCAGGTGGAGCTGTAGACGCTCATTGGACTCGCTGAGCAGCCGGTCCACTGTGTCCGACAGCCGCTTGTTGTGGTCCTCGTTCATCTTTTCCCGCTGGCGCACCTGCACAGCCACCTGCCTCGCACCAGGCCACCCTCCCAGGGAGGACCACCTTCTCCCACTGGGGTTCGACTTCCTCCCCTGTCCTCTTCTCATCCTCTGGCAGCCCCTCTCTCCACTCTCCTGACCACCTCCCCCCTCACCTGCCAGCCTCCTCCCACTCTCTGTGACTGTGTCCCTGGCCAGGCCCTTCCTCCATGCCCCTTCCACAGACCGCCCTGGGAGCCTGTCCTGGGGGAAGGAGGGGACCTGAGGGCCCAGCCGGGTGCCCTCACCCGTGCCAGCTCCTGGTTCTTCTCCTCCAGCTGTCCCTCCAGCTGCCGCAGGTGCTCCTCAATGTTGCCATGTCGTTCTTCAGCCTAGGGGCAGGGATGGGTCGGTGCAGCCCGCAGATCTCTGTTCCTCCTGCTCAGGCCCCATATCCCCTGCACCCTGGTGCCAGGGTGGCCCTGGGGATCATGGCCCCCGGTATCAATGAAGTTCAGCCTCCACTTATCAACTTGGAGCAGGACCACCATCCCCATTGCCTTTCTTCCCAGGTACTTCAATACCTGCCAGGTCTCCCCTGCCTCCTCCTCACTCAGGCCTAGCCCTAAAACATCCTGGAGCTAGCAGTTCAAGAGACTGTAAATAATCCCCATGCTTCCAGAAAAAGCTCCACTTGAAAGCATGACCTACCATAAACCTCTATGCCTCCAGATGGATAGAACCACACTGAAGAGCATGGACTCGTGCCACACTGCCTGGGTTCAAATCCTGGCTCCCTCTTACCATCTGTGTGACCTTGCGCAAGTTACCAAACCTCTATGTGCCTTCGTTTCCACAACTGTAAAATGTGGGTAATAATAGCACCCAAGCCCACTGGACCACCACGAAGACTAAATGAAATAATCCAAGGCAAACACTGAGAACATAGTAAGCACTCAACAAATGTTAGCCTTGCATGGTTACAGCTCTGCTGTTAAACCAGCCCAGGTGTAGTAATCTCCCTTTCCAGTTATGGGTGTCCAGAGATGGAGACCCTACTGTCTCTGCTGGCAAGATATTCTAGAGAGCCACATCTCTTACAGTCAGGAAATCCTTCTTTAAACTCCTCCTGCGATGACTCACTTGACTGTATTAATCATTTCAGCCCAGGCCTTCATGTCAGCTTTGGGAGATACTAAAGCTGACTGCTAAGCAGCCCACACATAACATGCTCTGCTGTGATTTCGACCCAATCCTTCGTTCCTCGAGGCTGGAAAGACCTCCAAGACCATCCCGTCTAACTCCACCATAGTGGTAAGGACACTGAGGCCCAGTTAAGGGAGGGGATGACTTTTCCCAGGTCGCAGAGACAGTCAGTGGCAGAAGCAGTCTTGGTCCTGGGTCTGCTGGGACACAGCCAGGCTGCGGGTTCCGTCCTCGAAGCAGCTGAGCTGCACACTGGCTGGCCAACCTCTCCCTTCTGAGCACTGTGCCTGGTGCTTCCTAAACACCGGTTTCCTTCTCGCCACAGGTTCGAAGATCCCATATGAGACTAACCAGCTGAAAACACTCCTAAATTATTTTGATTAACCCCTGCATGTCTACATCCATGCATTTACCTGACTCTTCCGGCACCTATTATGTTTTCAGTCAGCATACCTCTCAGGAATTACTACTTCATGAAGTATCCATTAAATAAAATTATATTATCTTTTCTTCATCCTAAAACTGCAGGCTTCAAACAACCAGGAGCAGTCCCTAGATCTAGAAGCTTCAATTTGGCAATGAAAGATGTACTCAACCTAACTCTCACCCCTTTCCCCTTCAGGGATATATATACCATATCTCTTCTAGGGTTTCATCCTTCCAGAGATGAAATTCCTAATCTTTCTACTCCAGCTCCAAGTGAAAGAAAGTATTCACCACAACCGTGTAGAGGTTTTAAAAAAAAAGAACACTTTGCATCAACATAGTTTCTTCTCCTTCAAGTACTTTTATACCCCTTCTTATGAGATTGTCACATCCCTGCAGGGTGATGAGGACAGGGATTACTCTTCCAACTGACAAGCACAAGGCAGTGTGCTCCCTGGAATCACACGGCGGGAAGCAGTTTTCTGGCTCCTGGCCCAGTGCGCCTCCTGCGCACTCCCTTCCCTGCCTGGCTCCCTGAGAGCTCAGAACATGGAGGACAGAGGCAGATCCCAGGCCCCTGGCCCACTTGCCTTGGTGAGGGCTGCAATTCTCTGGGCCAGCTCAGCCTCCACCTCTGGCAGCGTCTCTGCCTTGCGCATCGTCTGCTGCAGCTTCTGCTCTGCCACCTCCAGCAGCTCCTGCAGGTGTCGGGCCTTCTCCTCACACTAGCAATGTGGGGGCGGTGAAGTGATTCAAAAGGGAGCTCTGAAGCCCCCACCCCCACCCCAGCCTCAGCAGAGAGCAGATGACAGGTCAGAAGCAGCAAGGGACAATCTTGGTTGTTGGCTGCCCGAGATGCCTGACTTCCCCTTTCAAAGGGTGACCTGCAGGACCCCAGGGGCTCCTCAGCTACCACCAGTAGGTTCACGAGGACACCTCCAGGGCTAAGTACAATGCCTATGCCCACCACACCCCGAGGAGGTACCTGGCGGTGCAGGGACTCCTTGTTGGCCAACTCATTCTCCAGCTTGTCATTGAGGTCATGGATGGATGTTGCCTCACGCTGAGCAGCCAGGTAGCGCTTCTCCAGTGTAGTAATCCGCTCTTCCATGTCCTCCTTCTGGGCCAGAGCCTGGGAGAAGACGAGAAGAGAGGGACGGTCACCAGCCTTTCCCTGCCCCTGTCTATGCCTCCCCACCCATACCTGGCTGACTGGAACCCATTAAGGGGCATGAGCTACACTCCCCTGTCAGTTTCTGGCCTTGGCCCACCCTTTCCATGACTGCCCCCCACAATGGAGCAAGGCCAAGTAGGCAGGTGTTCAGTCTCATGCCCCAGAGCCCTTGCCTGGCTCTCCCTCCACACCCTCCACAATGAGGTCATGGAGCAGGCTTTCGCCCTCACACACCTCCCGGAGGTCCCGCTGATGCTTGCTGCTCAGCTCCTCCGACTTGATGAGGTCCCGGCGGGCCGTGCCCAGGTCCTCCTCGAGTTCAGTCACGGTCGCTGTCAGGGTGACCAGTCGCTCCCGGGCCTGGCTCAACTCAAAGTTCTGCTTCTCCAGGAGCTCCTGCAGCTCCTCCACCCGGCCCGCATCCTCCTCCAGGGATAGGGACAGAGAGCTCTGTGAGTCACAGGAGCATCCCACCCACCCCACTCCCCTATCCCAGGGGATGGGAGGAGGAACAGCACACCCAGAGCAGGTCACAGCTCTGTCCCCAACATCACAGCACTCCTCTGGCTACAACTGCCTCCCTCTGGGCCCCAGGAGGTCACTCCTGACAATGACCAAACACATTGCTATCCTGTGTCTCTCTTGAAAAACAAGTTTCTAGTTTTATCTGTTATGCCAGCCTCTTGTAACCCAGAAAGGGGCATGACTGGGGAAACAAAGGCTCAGAGAGAGAAGGAATCTTGCCTGATGCTGCCACACAAGTCAAATGTCACACAAAAATACTAACACAAGTCACACAAATCTACTAACAACTCAAGTAGATTCAAGTGTACAATGTGCCCAGCATGTGTTGGGCACTAAAATAAAAATCTACAGATTTCATTGCAAACGGGGTAGGGAGAAGAAGAAAGGAGAAGGGGAAATATTGGAGAAAGCCCCAAATTTAATTCAAGCAGTTGGTCTACTGAACTAAGGCAGGGCGGGGCCTCCAACCTCCCACCTTGGGGAACACATGATCCCGGCCACACAGTTCCCCATGACCTACCTTCCACAGGCGTTTTGGCCCCAGCTCCACAGTCCCCTCCTCTTCTGCCGCTCCATCCAGCACCCCTGCCCCCTGCTGCAGGGCAGACACCTGTAGGGCACAGGTCCCAGGGCAATGAGTCAAAGAGAAGAGAACCTCCCATACATTCCAGACCCTTCCAAAGCCCCTGATTTAGTTAAAAAGTGTCTCCTATAAAGAGGTGCTGAGCCTAGCCTTGCCTAGCAGCTTCCAGCCATGGCAGGGAGAAATCCGATGAGAAACGGAATAGGGCACAGGGGTGATCCAGCCTGGACTTCCAGGAGCTGCAGAGAGTGAGCAGGCAGCTTACCTGCTGGTGGGCACCTGCCAGCTGCTCCTCCAAGGTGGTGACTCGCTCCAGCGCTGCCCGGAGCCGCTCTCGCACCTGCTCGAGGTAAGGGGAGATGGAGGAAGAAAGGGGGACCCCACTTGAGTCAGGCTGGAAGAGCCTGGGCTTGGTCTACCATCACCGAGCACAAGGGCAGTGAAGGGCCTACTAAGAAGCACATTTGCAGGAGGGAGCCTAAAAGGAGGACCTTGAAGTTAAGACAATGTTTGGAGGGAGCCAGTATTCCCTAAATACCAGCCACAGAAATCTCAGAGAAGGGATACATGGGAGGCTCCAGGGCAGCCTAGCTGGATGTGGGGGCTGGCAGGCAGGTGGGCACCTTCTCATCCAGGGCCTTGTGGTGCTCAAACAGTGACTTGAGGGCCTTCAGCACCTCCACCTCACTGGAGACTCCCGAAGGTGACTGGGCCTGGCGCTTCACCACAGTCATCCGCAGTGACCGTTCATGGCGGGACACCAGGCACTCCAGATGTTCCAGAAGCAGCTGGCAGGGAGCAAGGGAGGGTGAAAGGGAGGGCTGTAAGCATGTGCCCCAGGGGCTACAAGCAGGGTCCACGTGGTCCTCAAACAGACATGAGTACAGCCATCCCACTGTGAAAACACTGAAATACTTCCAAATGGGCACAGAGCTGCTGCCCCAGCTGATACTACCCAAGCTGGCTGCCCCGGCCTCTCCCCAGCACCCTGAGCTTTCTGTGAATCAGCAACTACAGGTGAAGAGCCCAGTACTGGTGGTTAAATGAGGTACTCTCACCCCAGGATGGGAGACAGGAGGAGGGAAGGATGGGGCTTGAGCTAGGACTGTGCCTGGCCCCACTCTTGCCTGCTCTCTTGGTCAAGGTGTTCACAACACACCCCCATACATGCACACACACACGCGCACACACACACACACAAACAAGGTCATCCCCACTTACCCGTGTGTTATTCCGTTCTGCTTTCAACTCTGATATCTCTTCCTCCCGCTCTAGAAGCTGTTCCCGACACATGCTCAGCTCCCGGGTTAAGGTGGCAAATTCCTGAAAACCCCCAAGGCCCCTCAGTGCTTGGGGATTCACCCCCAAAGCAGTGCCTTGCACGCGCAAGTCAGCGATGGGATCCTCTCACCCATCCCCTACTTCCACTACCTCCCCCACAAAATCCCAATCCATCCACACTGCAGGTCAGTAAACCTGTAGCTAGCATGTGCTTCCTCCAGAGGGGTCCACATCACTGGGTCCTCCATGCATTCCATGTGTTAGAATCCAAGGGAACAGAGTTGTACACAAGAGTGAGAAAGTCACTGAGTCTGCTCTGCAGACCCTTCCCCATCCAGCTACCAATATGACCAGATCACATCCTCCCTCCCACTTGGCATTTCCATTTCTCCAGGAATTCAATGACATTTTCTTTTAGAAACTGATGGAGGGGAGTTTCGCTTCTGGTTTGGTGGAGTAAAGTCCAAACAGAAACTGATGGATATGAAAGAGGAAAGAGAAGGCCCGGCACAGTGGCTCACACTTGTAATCCCAACACTTTGGGAGGCTGAGCCAGGCAGATCACCTGAGGTCAGGAGTTCGAGACCAGCCTGGCCAACATGGTGAAACCCTGTCTCGACTAAAAATACAAAAATTGGCCAGGCGTGGTAGCGCACATCTGTAATCCCAGCTACTCCAGAGGCTGAGGCAGGAGAATCACTTGAACCCGGGAAGCGGAGGTTGCAGTGAGCACCACTGCACTCCAGCCTGGGCAACAGGGTGAGCCTCCATCTCAAATAAATAAATAAGGGGGAAGAGAAAGAGGTTTTGAAGATAATGTCTGCATGAGTGACCCAGGGAGCTCTTCCAGCCCTATCCCAGGGCTTTGCAAACTGCAAGTAGTTGTTGAAATAAGCAGATCAAAGGACCTACCTACATAGGAGCAAGAGAGCATGCAGACCTGCCCAGTCAGGCTTTCTAGGAGCCCTGCTCAACCAAGCAAGGGCTGTGTCCCAGCTCCCAATGCCAAGGCACTTGCCCTGGCTTTACCAAATATCTATGTACCAAGTATCATTTCTAGAGGGATCCATTTCCACACTGTCAGCCTACCCTCCCACATCAGGACAAGCATACTGGGGTGACAGACTGCTCCCACATTCCAGGCTCATCATATCCTGTTTAGCTAAACATCACCTCCTTGCAGGGAGGTTTTCAAATGAGTGGCCCAAACTCTGTGGATGTCCGAGGTCAAAGAGCAATGCAACAGGCCTCACCCCTGTCCTAACCTGAAGCCTCCCTCACACACCAAGCATTGGTGACCAAAGGAAGAACTCCCAATCCCCTCTCATCACTCCAGACAGGGCAAAGGGGGCTAGAAGGGTTGTGAGAGGGGACAAGGGACAAGAGATGCCAGAGCATGAGAAACCATGAGCCTCTGACATTATTACTCGATTACTGCCTTTCTATCAGGGCCATGGCCAAAGGTGGTCAAGGTCAAGCATCTCACACTCCAGAAGCCCAGGCCTGATGCTGCCTCATCCCTCAGCTTATGCACAAACACAGTCACACTTTCACAGGCACACGCACTCAAGTACACATGCTTGTACCCAGAGACAGGGCTTGACAGCCTGCCACCTAGCCCTACACCATGACACCACCACCAAAAGGCTGGTGCTACCCCCCTCCTGGCCTCAAGCTCAGCAGCTGTCTTATCTCCCTCACCACAGGATATCTGTACCCTCCCTCCCACCTCTAACCTATCTGACACACTGCTATCTACAAATCTCCCAAAGCACAATGCTGTCTACAAACACAGGAGACAGGGTTTCCTCTGTCACCCAGGCTGGAGTGCAGTGGCTCAATTTCAACTCACTGCAGCCTGGGCTCAGGTGATCCTCCCACCTCAGCCTCACGAGTAGCTGGGACCACAGGCATTTGCCACCATGCCCAGCTAATTTTTGGTTTTTTTGTAGAGATGAGGTTTTGTCACATTGTCCAGGCTGGTCTTGAACTCCTGACCTCAAGCAATCTACCTCAGCCTCCCAAAGTGCTGGGATTACAAAGTGCACCCAGCCTACAAATACAAACTTCTTATCCTGGTTTTCAAACTTCTCTCTCATGTCATTTCCATATTCCCTAAGACCCAGTCAACCTGGATCACCTGCTGTTTCTCCATTTTTTTTTTTTTTTTTTTTGAGACAGAGTCTTGCTCTGTCACCCAGACTGGAGTGCAGTGGCACGATCTCGGCTCACTGCAAGCTCCACCTCCCAGGTTCATGCCATTCTCCTGCCTCAGCCTCCTGAGTAGCTGGGACTACAGGCACCTGCCACTAGGCCCGGCTAATTTTTTTTTTTTTTTTTTTTTTTTTTTCTTCTTAGTAGAGACGAGGTTTCACTGTGTTAGCCAGGATGGTCTCGGATCTCCTGACATCATGATGTGTCCGCCTCGGCCTCCCAAAATGCTAATTCCAGGTGTGAGCCACCACGCCCAGCCTCACCTGCTGTTTCTAAACACCGGTGTGCCTTCCTAATATCACATCTTGGCTCAGTGGACTCCCTCCCCCTAGAAAACCTCTGTCATCACCTGTTGAAATTGTAATCATCCTTCAAAGCCCATCTCAAAGGATAAAGCCTTGCTGGGAGCTGTCCAGACTCCCCATGGGGAGGCTCTCTCCCTCTCCAGAAAGCCATTTGGAGGAGTGGTCAAGAACACCAACTTGGGAGCCCATCATTCAACCACAAATATTTGTGAGCACCTATCACATACCAGGTCCTGTGCGGGTCACTGGGGATATAGTGACAAGAAAGACACAACCCCTGCCCTCATGACGCTTCAGTGTGGGAAGTCGAGTAGGCCTGGGATCAAATCTCAGCTCTGCCCCTGTTAGCTGTATGACCTTGAACAAGTTACCTAACCTCTCTGAGCCGCATTCTCTGATCTGTAAGACAGAGGTAACAGTCCTCCCTCCAGGTGCTGGTATGAGAGTCAAATGAGCCAATGTATAGAAAGCACTTAGCCCAAGCCCATCAAAGGCAGCTATTTTTATCACTGATACTGTGCTTAATAACCCTTTTGGGCCTCTCTTATCTTCCTCTGCATTCTCTCCGGTCACATGGGTTGTATGTCTCCTTCCTAGTCTATGAGCTCCTTGGGGGCAGGAACTAGTTCATTCACTCTAGGGCAAGTTCAGAGCCTCGTGCACAGTGAAAGAGGAGGGCCCCACCTGCCCACCTGGCTGCTTCACCAGGGCTCCATATTCTTGTCCACTAAGCATCACTTTTGCGTAAGAAACTCAGCCACCCAGGCCCAGCCCTGGTACTCTTCCCCACACACCAGCAAGGGCCTGGCACTGAGGCTTGAGCTCTTCGGCTCCTCAGGGCTGCTTCCCCAACCCCAGCAGCACCCCCACTGGGTCAGGGTAGGCTATGCCACGTGTCCAGAGCCAGCTTCCAATACCCATCTCTCTGCTCATACGAGGGGCGGAGAGGGCCGGATGCTCCCACAGTCAGTGTGAGCACTGTCTCACAGACACACAACCCCCAGCCCTTTCTGGGCCTGGTTATTAGGCAGAATTCACAGTTTCTTTGACAAGCAGAAGCTAAACAGCCCAAGAACCAAACCATCTAGGCTCCCACTCCCTCCTGCATCCCCAGAGCATGTGCCATGCCTAGAATATCTACCAAGTGGGTGATAAGCAGGCATCAGAAGGGAGCTCCCAGGCCAATGCAGTGAGGGAGACATAGGTGCGGTGGTGAGAAACTTGGCCTCTCCAGGCACTTAGCCCCAGGCTCAGTTCCCACCTCCACCACACACTACCTGGATGGCCACGAACAACTTACTCATCTCCCCAAGCTTTAGTTCCGTGATTTGTACAATAGGACGATGGTGGTAATAGCACCAACTTCAGGGTTATAAGAATTTAGTGGGAGAATCCTTACAAAGTGCCTGGTCCACAGAAAGGACACAGTACACGGGACTACAGGACAGCTAGTGGCTGTGCTGTTGAGGAGTGTGAGACAGGATGTCAAGACATCCGGCCGCTACTCAGCTCTGCCCATCATCTTCCATGTGATATCTCTTGCTTTTTTCATCTATGCAGTAATGGAGATGGATGAGATGATCTCTAAGGCTTCTCCCGTCTCTACTGTCTGTGATTCCCCACCCACCACCTCCAAGAACAAGGCACTGGAGAGAAGTAGGCAGGGAGGAGGTTTCTTTCCAGTCTAGGGTGCCACCTACTGGCCGCTTGGGCTCACTGCAGCTGGCACCTATGGTTGTGTTTTTCTATCCACATCAAATTCCATCCATTTCTCCAGGGGAAACCAATTCCAGACTGAGGAGCTTGGAAGTGACAGGGAAAGAATTCAAGTAGAGAGAGGAAGGAAAGTAAATGCTTGGTTAATTCCAATTGTTGATATGCAAATAGACGCAGATGAGCTGAGGGCCCAGTGGATCTAGCAGGGCTAGGGGAGGGAAAGGGGTTAAGGGAGACGCAGGCCTTAGGGCCTTACCTGGGGGAGGGCAGAGTTAAGGTGGCGCTGGAGCTGGTCCCGCTCATGTAGGGCATCCTGGAGCCGGCTCTGCGTGGCCGCCAAGGTCTCCTGACTCTCCCGAAGAGATTCCAGCAACTTCTCCCGCTCGTCCAGCATGTTCACCATCAGCTGCTCGAAGTTGGCGTCAGCATCGGCGCCAAGAGGGGGCCCCAGGGGGTCCCCCTCATTGATTGTGGGCATCACCTCACACATGGTGGGGGAGGGCAGGGCCTTCTCAGCGTCAGGGGACAGGGAGGGACTCACAGGGTTGGCACCTCCAGGGGAACCCAGTGCATGGGTCTCAGAGTGGGCAGTGCCAGGTGAGTGGACAGGTGGGCAGGGGCTTCTCCCATAGCATCAGTTGCTTTTGCTCTGAAAGGGGCCTGGGGTCTGGAGTGCCCCTGTGGAACTGAGCCAGAAGGCCTGGCTTAACTTCTCAGGGCTGGGGCTGGGTGCCCTGTGTCCCCAGACATGCAGACAGCAGCCGAATGTGGCCATGACAGGCAGGGAGAGCAGGGCTGGAAGATGGCCCTTCTCTTAGACTGAGCGCCTGAGGCTGGCAGAGTCCCAGCTGGATCTAGCGACACCCATCGTTTCTGGAGGGCAGTGTGTCTGTGGGAAAAGAGACTGCTGTGAGTACCAACTGGGTGGAGAAGGGCATCGGGGAGGGGGTGGAGCAGAGGAGACAGGACCTGAACTAGAAAGTGGAGGAGAGGGAGGTGCTGGCGCATGCCCCTTCTCCAGGCTTACTCACTCTGATGGCACCTCCTTAGTTCTCCCAAGGAATGCACATGCCTACTACCCAGCCTCTGCCTCCCCCTGCTCTCCACAGCTGTCAGAAGTGCAGCCGCAGTAGCAGTGGTTCCCCTACCCACGTGGTTCACTGGCCAAATATAGAAATGATTCAGTCAGTGGCAGGGGAGCAGCCGGCAGGATGACCAGAGTCCTCCTGAGACCTGGGGGTGAGAGGGGAGGAAATAGGGTCTCTGTGCCACCCCCAACCTTTTCCCCATCACTTAAGTCAACCAAGCAAATGCAGATGGGTAGAAAGGACTCTTAGTGGGAGTGGCTGTGAGTCCTAAAGGCTGGACCTCTTGGGGTCATAGGAAACAGGGGCAGAGTAGTTCCTGCCCTGGACACTGGCACAACATGGCTAAGGGTTTGCAGAGGCACAGACTGGGTACTGGGGCAGGCAGAGAGCCCTGACCTGCTGCATTGCCCATAATTCAGAGAGGAGGCTCTGGCTCAAGTCATTCCCCACTTCCAAAACCTGCCAAGGAGGACAGCACACAGGCCTGGCAGACAGCAGGCTTGGATTCTGAGTTCACAGCCTCCTACCTCTGGCAGGAACTGAATGATGGAAAGGAACCCAGGGGTGATGTAGAGGTGCGGGGTGCCACTCTCCTAGGGTGGGGCTACAGTGTGGCCCCTATCATGGCTGAGAATCTGCTCCCTCGGCATCATTACCCATTGCTGACACTGCAGAACCCACCAGCGAGGTCAGTTAGCATGTGCACAGCCTGGCTCTGCTGATACGCTGAGCCTGGCACAGGGGGCCCAATGGTCAGAGCAACGGAAGCCAGCGATGAAGTAACGCGGAAGTAACGAGAAAGGCCGCGTGCAGCTGGGGATTTCTCTGCCTACAATCAGATTCCAACCTCCCTGTCCACATTAGAAAGCTACCACCTGAGTCGTTTTTCAGGGAGGACTGTCTTCAGAGGCCCCAGTAGAAGGAGAGAAGGGGTGTGAAGCCCCCAGCACAGCAATGGGCACACTGGAGGTGGCCCAAAAATGACGTTTTCCCTCCTTTCCTTCTCTTTTATCTTACGGGAGACGCTAGGAAAGCCTTCTGTCCACCCTCAGGGTGAGAATAACAGGCAGACTACGAGGGTCAGGGTGGACAGGAAGCATCAGGATCCAGTGTGAGGTGAGAGGTCAGACACTGCACAGGCCTGTGGCAGGACTGAACCCAGCAGGGGAACGGCTGGCCTCTCCTACCTGGACCCCCTCCCCAGAGTACTAATGCTCTAGGCAGAAATAGGGGAAAGGAAGAGGGAGACTGGGGAGCAACACGGGGTCTAGATCCAAGGAAAGTTAGTGCACCAGCTTGAAAATTCAGAGCTCACACTCACAGCCCTTCCCAGGGGGGCTCAGAAGTGCAAGCAGGCATGTGGGCGTGCACACACACATGCACTGAGACAGAAACACGGAGACCTAGGACAGATACACACATGGCCACATACACACTCCCATGCATAGAAACTGGACACAAACTCTGGTCAAGGGGATCCTTCCCAAACCAGATGGCCACTGTGGAGGGCAGGGTCCTAGAAGGCTACAGAAGTAAAAAGTAGAAGCTTGGTCTGCCCCCTCCTTTCCCCAGTACTGCTGCTCCCAGGGCAGCCTACTCACACCTCCCTGCCCCTCAGAGCAGCTGTGAGTGGAGAGGAGGGGCTGCTGCCCCAGTCTGTCCAGAGCTGCTGTCTCCCTGAGGCTGATAACAGCCGTTCCCCCAATTCTCCCATCCACCATGCCCAAGCCCTTCCACCCTGAATGCTCCAGCCCTGAGACTGAAAGGCCATATGGCCCCAGCCTACCTCCCCAAGTTCATCCACGTCCAGGCACACCGCCCCCCCCATCTTCCCCCACCCCTCCACACCCACCAAGATGCCATGAGAGGCCAAAAGAGAAGACTAGGCTGGGGAAGTGGCCCCTTGTGGCAAAGACTAACTTTGGAGAAGACTGTAGTGTGCCAGGAAGGAGTTTAGGTACCCCAGGAATGACCCCAGCCCAGCAGATCCCCAGGCAGCCTGCAGCGTGGCATATAGGAAAAAGCCCAGAGCAGGGACTCAGGAGACTAGGGTACAGTCCTGCCACAGACCAGCTGGGTGACCTCAGGCTTGTTACCACCTACTGAGGCTTTGGCTATAAGACAAAACCCACAACCCTGGTTTTGCCTACCTTAGAGGGATGAGCTCATGGCTGGGCAGTAAATGAAGAGTAGAAAGCACCCTGTGATTGCATGGAAGTGTGAATTACCTTAGTGCTGGCCGCCTGTGGGTGGAGTTTTTAAAGCTTCTTACAGGAAAGGGGCTGCAGAAGTTCTCAGGAAGGCAGAACAGAACCTCAGGCTGCCCACTGTGAGGCACTGGCTATCTGGTCCAACCTGGCCTCCCCAAATCCTCCTGGTCATTTTAGCAACTGAGAAGCTGGCTTTGGTTGCTTCTCTTCTCACTAGCCCTTTCCTGGCCTCTCTCTAAACCAGGTGCCAGGGAGCAACTCCACCTCCCCTGGCCAAATGGCATCACGTAGAGCTGGTCTGGAGATAGCCCAGAGAGGACTGCCAGGCAGATGCCCCTGAGATAACTGTCCAGGACCTCCTGCCCCTGTCCTGTCCGCTGCACAGGCACAGTGAGCAGAAGGGGGCCCCAGGACAGCCACGTGGGGCATCTGGCTCCTTCCGGCTCCTTCTGGCTCCAGGGCCATCTTTAAATAGCGCAATTATCATCTCGGCCTAACAGAAGCCTCCTCAACTCCCGCACAATTTCTAAGTAACACTCACAGGTCCTGATTCAGAGGCGAAAGCTGCCAGTCCCCAAAGCAAGCATTTGCAAGGGGCTTTGCCGGGGAGGAGTGTGGGCAGGCTGTGAAACAGCAGAAGAGGGCTCAAGAGTGAGTGGGTGTGAGTGTGCGTGTAGGGGTTGGGGGATTGGACAAAAAGTAGGCCTTGGGCCTTCAGAAACACAGAAGAGGCAACCTGGGGGCCTCTTTGGCATCCCAAAAGTCACCCCCACCTTTTCCTAACACATAGGAGGGATGGGCACTTGGGTCTGTTGCTCTGGCTGGCCCCACACACAGGCCTGGCTCCCTCCTGCCTACCAGATGGCAGGCCCGGCCATGAAGAGAGCTGGACAAGGGTAAGGCTGCCAGCCCCTGCGGAGACCACAGCCCGGGGCAAGGCTGCTAGGAGCGTCTGAGGGGCTATTCAGCTTGGCAAAAATGGAGCCTCCAGGTGGCAGCTACGAGGGAAAAGGGGAGGGTCAGACACCCGTCCGACTGGAGGTCGGGGGAGGATCTGAGGAAATGCGGAGGGCGGGGGTCTTCCAGAAAAATAATGGTCGCCAGAGCTGCTATGAGTCACTCACATTCACCATGTGCCCAGCACTGTGCTTCCAAATGGTATGAATTATTTTAATCCTCATAATTATTTGCAAGGAAGATGTAATTTTTCTTCCCATTTCACAGAACTGAGAACTGAGATGCAATGTCATGTAACCAAATCTATGCAGCTAGTGAAATGAAGAACCAGGATTCAATTCGTCTGTCTCATGCCAAAGAAGGGTTGAAGAAGGAGGAAGAAGAGAGAGGGTAAAGACAACCCCTTCAGACTTCATGTCTCCTCCAACAAACCTTCCCCACCCTCATCAGGGTGATGGCAGCCGGAGGACAGCTCCCCTCAGCCTTCCCTGTCCCTCTCCTCCTCCAGCCTGGGGGAAGGCCTCTGCAGAGCAGCCAAGATGGTCATGAGGCCATGGGTGACTGAAAGGCGCCCCTGGAAGGCCCCGTCCTCCATGCACCCAAATCTCTGCTCCCAGCCCCTAGCTGGTTCCACAGCAAGTTGTAGGCAGCTTCCCTGAGTTCCCCCCCACGGCCCCCCACTCCCATAGGCACTGCAGAAACAGACACTCTTGGGAGCCCTCATCCTTGGGACTCTCAGACACTCTCCCCGCCGTGGGCTTGCAGCTCAGCTGCCCATGCCTCAGGCTGCCCAGAAGTTTCTCCTTCTTCCCTGTCCAGCTCTGCACCCCCAGAAGCCTGGCCCTCATTCATCCTCTCCTCCAGAAATCCAGCCCCACCTCCTCTCCTGCTGCTCCCTAGCCCTTCCCTAGCCCTGCTCACTGAGGCCTGTTCCCAGGGCCCACCTATAGCTCCTGTTCGTCCAGCTCCTCACTGGTCTGCCTCTCATCTGCCTTTCCATATTGGTCTAGGGAGCTTAGATCACCCTGCTAAGCTCATCTCAAACACCACTTCCTCCATGGAGTCTCTTCTGATCCCTCCAATGTGTGAGATCTGCCTTCCGCTGAGCCAGCGCTGCCCTCTAGTTATACCTCTGTTCGTGGGACTTCTCTTACTTCACATCATCTCATCTGTAGACCCATCTCTGAGTACCCTAACACAGGGCCCTAACACACATGGAACTGAACAGAACTGTGCTGACGGTCATTCCAGGGCAGTCCATCCCTGACTGACTTCAAAGAAGGGGAACTCCAAAACAGGACTGACATGGCCACCTTCTAGGTTCAAGTGATTCTCCCGCCTCAGCTTCCTGAGTAGCTGGGATTACAGGCGCCTGCCACCACATCTGGCTAATTTGTTTTTTGTTTGTTTGTTTGTTTTTGTATTTTTAGTAGAGATGGCATTTCACCATTTTGGCCAGGCTGGTCTTGAACTCCTAACCTCAGCTCTCCGCCCACCTCGGCCTCCCAAAGTGCTAGTATTACAGGCGTGAGCCACCACACTCGGTCTGAAAATTAAACCTTCTTGAGAGCAAGATGGGGGCTGCTCCTGTCTTGAAAGGCAGACTCCAGAGCAGCTGATGATTCCGAAGGCTGTCATGCCCACGGACCATGCAGGTGACCCTGGGAAGATCCTGAATCTCTCTGCGCTTCCATTCCCCATATCCTCTGTGAATGGGGATGATAACAGTACCCACGTCAGACAGCTGGGACACAGGATGTCTACAGTCAGCCTACACAAAGTGCTGAGATCAGCACCCAGCAACACTCCGTAAGTGTTAATGAACTCTCAGCACCCTAGGCTCCCAAAGCGCCTCAAGTCTGGGCCCAATGAACTACAATAAGAAAATTAAACATCTATTCTGGCTACAGGAAGCCATTCCCAGCAAAAAAACTCTCGGAAGAGCCCTACTTAAGAGTTTCCACTGCTAGCCACAGATCCCTTCAAAAGCATCCAGTTCTCTAGGCCCCCGACACGCCTAGCAGTGAGACTTTACCCCTCTGTGCTTCAGGTTCCCAAGTCTGGAAAAGGAACACTGTAACATACAATACACTCTAGCGCTCTCACAGGTTGTCATGAGGCTCAAAGAGGTAACAGACATGAAACAGTTCTGAGAAGTATAAAATGCCGCCCAAGCACAGGTTAGCACCAGCTTCTGAATACACTCAGCCTCCTAATGCCAGGCTCATTCAGGGGACATGGAAGGAAGCATCTGTTCAGACAGGCTCCCCTGGGCCTGAGTCTGTGAAGCCCAGCTCTCCAGCTGCTCCCCAGGAGTTAGACATGGGCCACTTCTTCCCAAGACATGGCCTATCACTTGAGTGAGCACAGAACTTACTGTCCAGACCAGGACTCTCTTGGTTTACAGGGTCATGGTTTAGACAGTAAACCACTGTTAACAATCACACCAGAACACAGGTTTCACCTGGCCATATGGTCAACCTTGTCATTGCCACCCTAGGAGGACTAATGTCAAAACTAATGGGGAAGGCCGGGCATGGTGGCTCATGCCTCTAATCCCAGCACTTTGGGAGGATGAATTGGGAGATTGCTTGAGCCCAGGAGTTCAAGACCAGCCTAGGCAATGTGGTGAAACAGCCTCTCTACAAAAAAAAAAAAAAATTAGCTGGGCACAGCGGCATGCATCTGTAGTCCCAGCTACTCAGGAGGCTAAAGTGGGAGGATCACTTAAGCCTAGGAGATGGAGGCTGCAGTAAGCCAAGATCACACTGCTTACTCCAGCCTGGGTGACAGAGTAAGACCCTATTTCAAAAACAACAACAAAAAAAAAAACCAGCGGGGAAGGCAGAATTACAAGCCTCTGAGCTCCCACCCGCAAATAGTTCCTCTTCTGAAATACCCAAAATTATAGACATCACACCTACCTCTTTAACTTAAGACTGGGGTTTGCAAGCTAAGCTTTATGACAAAGTACCTTTAGGGGCAGTCCAGGGCCAAAAGGAGGGTGAAGAGGTGTGACAAATTCAAAAGGCTCTAAATTCCCTTTTCTTACTTTAATCCCATCAACTCCAAATCTGTCCGTTTTATGGGACATCTGATTAAGGTTTCAATCGTATAAAAGGATTCCAAGTCCATGAAGAGGTTAGAAAATCCCTAGTTTAAATATTGTCTACAGAAGGCCCCTGCTAAAAAAAAAAAAAAAAAAAGTTCTCAGAAAGGCTGTACATCAGTGCAACAATGACAACCCTGGGAATGCTACACAAGTAACACCAGGAGCCAACCAACTATTTTCCACACTCCAAATGTCTAATAGAGATCATATAGTTACCAAGCCAAAATATGACTCTGCACCACCGAACACAGACACAGCTTTTGCTAAACTTACATCATTAAGTACATTCCCAGAGAAAACTCTAGGCATCTTCTGCTAATCAGAGCCATTAATCAACACAAATGTCCTCAAATAATGTTTGCAGAAGAAGAAACAAAGTAATAAGCATGGCAAATTTGGAGAATAAAAATATTTCAAAACTAGGGATCCATGTGGGACAAATATTAAACACGATCCTCAAAGTCACTGCATTCGTAGAACAACCCATCAGATTAGGGAGCCATCGCAGAGCAGAGAAGAGGATGGTCCAGAGTGCTAATAGGCACCAGGTGTAAAAAGTCCAGAGTACAGAACTGCAGGGAGGAATGTAGGCATCATACAAAATGTGCATTTGTATGTGGTCACAGAAGTGGAGGGCAGTATGAAAAGAGAATGGGGGGGTGTCATGTGTCTTCATGCAACAGAACGTGTGTGTCATCGTGAGAATGCATGGTATATATGTGTGGCAAAAAGGAAGAGAAGCCAGCACAGTAGTAGTTCATACCTCGGGCATAAGCCCTGGGCTCAGTAGCACTTTGGAAGGCCAAGGCAGGGAGATTGCTTAAGCTCAGGACTTTGAAACCAGCCTGGGCAACATGGCAAAACCCCATCTCTACTAAAAATACAAAAACTAGCTGGGCATGGTGGCATGCACCTGTAGTCCCAGCTAATAGGGAGGCTGAGGTGGGAGGATCACTTGAACACAGGAGGTTGAGGCTGCAGTGAGCCATGATCATGCCACTGCACTCCAGCGTGGGCAATAGGGAGAGAGAGGGGGAAAGGGGCAGAGAGAGAGCGTGTGTATGTTGTGTGTATGTCTGTGTGTAAAGTTATGGTCATAAGTATGGTGTCCTGAGAGCATAAGCATGAGAGCAAGTAGGTGTATAGACTCATGACAGTGTGTAGATGTGTGTGGTCATAAGTACATCAGGGCTCATGACTGCATATAATTGTGGTCATGAGAACACACGTGTGGGTACACAGCCATGACAGTAAATGTGTATGTTCATACATGCACAAGCACCTGGGATTCATAACATCACACATGCTCACAGGAGCACATGGGGGCTGTGAGAGCTTGTGCCAGCATGCGTGTGTGATCATGAAAGTGTATTGGTGGTCATGAGACAGTGTAAGTCCATGTGTGGCCTTGAACCTGTGTGAGAAGGTATGAGCGAGAGAGGAGGGAGGGGGTGATACTGAAAGAATGAAAGCTCCACTAGCTCCAGGTGCTCTGCCCCAAAGTAGGACCAAAAATTTGGGGCGCTCCACAACTAGCCTAGTTTGAGCTGAAGTCATGGAACTGGGGCCACCCCAACTTTCTACCTACCCTCACCCATCGGGGATGCACTGCACCATCTCCCAAGCCCAGGCCTCCATGTCCATGAGATTGTTGGGGTCGCCCCCCTGCATGTCCCAAAATGCTCACTCCTCACAGAACAGCTCAGGCAAAGCTCCAGGCCCGGCCCCACTCCCCAGGCCTCCAGTCCCAGCAGCGCTCCTCTAGGCCAAAGGAGAGCCATCTTCTGAAGCAGCTGCCGAGGCCCTCTCCCATCCAGCCTCACCCCACAGCTGGACTCAGAAGGGCTCTCGGAGGTCACAAAGGCCACCTCCCACCCTGTGTGGGAGTTTCTTTCACAACATCCCTGGCAGCCCAGTCTTGACCTGATTATCCTTCAGGAACAAGGAGCTCACTATCAAATGAGGAAGGTTTCATCGTTCTAAGGAAGCTTTTTCTTCCATTGAATGGAAAACCCATCTCTCTTTGAAATGACAGTTATCTACCTGAAGACAGCGGCCATGAAGGCACATCAAGTAGATCTCTAACTTATGAGCATTCAACTCTAACAGCTGGGTGAAATAAGCAGTAAAGGCCTCTAAAATCAAATCGGCTATTTCATCTGACACTTTACTACAAAATTATATTGTGCATATGTACTCTTTGTAAAATCACTGTACAGTAGTATATACAGTATATATTTACATGATATAAAATACGTATATACCATACTATACATTCATATTACTGTTCAGGGTTATAAATCCATTTGCCATGCTTTATGAGAGACTGGGGAGTTTTCACTTCATCTACTGCCCACTGCATCTAATGCCCCCACAGGGATGTAACACCGGTGTCCTGGGTCCCCAGAGGTTTCGCTGCTCCAGGTTAAATATCTCCAGTGGCAAGGAGGCCCTGCTTCATGGAACTCGGGATCAGAAGACAGACCTCTTCAATTCAATCCAACAATCACTTACTGAGTGATTTCCATGCATCCGATACTGTTACGAAAGCAAAAGACATGTAAGACAGAAAGTCCACAGGCTACTTGAGAGAACACAGATACACATGTAATCACTGGACAGCAGTACAGAGAAGCACGTGACCAAACACTCAGTCTCTGGCACAGTCAGGGGGTCAGTGCTGAACACCACTTGGAGTTTGACCAACTGAATTAACTGGTGGCAGCTTCTCCTCCAGCTCTCTCAAAACGAAGCAGCCCCAGCCAAGGCCTCTCAATCACCAAGTGAAAGGCAGGTGGCTACTACATGCTAGAGCTGACTTCACCTCGGGGGATGGAGATACCTGAAGGAGGCCCTGAGGTTGCAGCACCCGAGCCTCTCTGAAAGCAGAGCAATGAGCTGGGCAGCAATCGTGCTTCTTGTGCCAGCAGCCAGGCAACAAGCGGGGAGGCCTCAGGCTCAGCCCAGCCCTGGAGTCTCCTGCCATCCTCACTTAGAGCTCCTTCCCCCACTGCTGTTTCCCCCACCAGCGCTGTCCCTGTGACATTCTCAGTTGCCTCAGGCCCCTCCCAGTACAGCAAATGCAGAGGGTCCCCTAGAAGCAGCCCCTTCCACAGTACATCGAGGACCATGGTCCCTCTGAATCCTCCACTCTGCTGGCCACCCGAAGTGCCACGCTCCTGTGAGCCAGCACCGTATGCCCTCCAGAGCTAATTATAGGTCAGTGAGCTAGCAGGCCAGAGGGGGACAGATGGTGACTTCATGTGGCTGCAATACACACTTGTCCCTCCCTCTGACCCCACTCCCTCCCCTCCATTTCTCTCAATTCCCTATGTGGGACCCAGACTTTGAGGCAGTTTTCACTCCCTCAATCCTCCCTGCTCCCCACCACTTCTCCTCTCCAACACAAGCACAAGCACACACACTCACGCATGTGCACACACATGCACGTGTGCACATACACGCACACACACTCCTCCATACCACTCAATTGCCATGCCTTGTTTCTACAGCAACTCACCTATGGAGCCAACACAGTAGGGCCTAAAGCCCAGGGGAGAATGTCCTTGGCATTCGAAGGCCTCGGCTAGCCGCCCGTATCTTAAAACCCCCTTAGCACCCAGCTCCCTGGCCCTGCTGAGCCTTCATCCCCACCTCATCACCACCACAGCCTGACTACTCATTCTCTTGCCTAGCTCTAGCTCTGCCATCCTCGGAGGCTCCATGAGGAACTACAAGCCATCCCTGACAACTCTTTTCAACTCTTAAGATTTCAGCAATCAACTCAGAGACGAGACCCAGGAGCCTGGCTGCCTGCCATGCCCTGCCCCTCCAGCCCTCCTTTACAGCCCAGCAGCCAGACCTCATGCACTGCACAGTTCTGACATCATGACATGCTCAGCAGCACAAACCCCAACCCCACTGGATAAGAATTCCCTTCCACGCCCTCCTCCCCCACACTCTTCCATCTTCCAGAGATGGCGTCTCCCACAACGCAGAGTGTCTAGGACATTCTTGGCCCCCAATAACCATTTTGTCATTCACTATCTCCTTACTTGGAGATACCATTTATCCCAGGAAGCCTCCTCAAACCTCAGGACAAAATCTGAGAAAATAACCAAGGAAAATCATTCAAGCTGCCCTTTTGCTTAGGCAGCTTCCCTGGGACTACCTGGCCAGTTAATAGTGGTAGGGGGTGTGTAGGCTACAGTCTAGTTCAGACAGCTGCTTGAAAGTACGTGGACACAGTTCTTTCTTTTTCTAATCCAACAGTAATGTAACAGAATGGGGGTGGGGGGTGAGGGAGGTGTTAACAGAATACCTACTATGTGTGCCTACTATGTGTACCTTTCAGCTGCTCCGTGGCTGTAAATTGCCTTCAGAAGACCTAGCACCGAGCATAGTATCCGGCAGATAGTAGGTGTCCAATAAATGTTTGCTGGATGTTGAACAAAGTACTAGGTACCAGATCCAACAACTCTGGAAAGGACTATGGGAAATCCCCGGAACCTGGCTCCTGGAGAGGACCCTTAAGCGCACACCAGGAGGGGATCTCCCTGCTAAGCAAAGGCTCCTTAACCACTTGCTCCCCACACAGAACGGCCTCAACTCTTCCGCTCCTCTGATGGAAACTACCAGCACACCTCTCCTCAAAGGTGACATCAGCGCCTAGTGGCACCTTGTCCTGGATCCCTCTTCCTTCTCAAAAAAAAACCACCTACACCATGTCTCCAAGTCCTCCAACCCGACCTCTCTCTTCCCACCCACCATCAAAACCTCAAAATCTGTGCTAGAAAACATCCCTACTGCGTGGACGTAAGTCAGCACCCCACTCCCACCCTCCAGTTCAGGCACCTCTATTCCAGCCCTCTTTTCCTGTTGCGCCCACCCCTGTCGCCACCCCCACCAGGCCTCGGGTTGGCCGCTCCTTCCACCCCACCGCCCTGGCACTGCGGAGATGGGGGCATCTCTGGCACAGACTGAGGCTGGCAGTTCGAGGAATGGAGAGCTAGCAACAGGAACAGGGGTGCTATGAGGAACGCGGGAAGGATTAAGACCCCCGCGAAGAGCGAAGACCTCAGCTCCTCAGAAGCGCGTCCCCAAAGGAGTGGGGTTAGCCTTGGAGCCGAGAGGCGCTTTTTCTGACTCTCCTGGAGGGGAAATGGGGGCGCAGTCTGCTCCGTTCCCACCGGGAGACTCGCCAACTCGGCCCCCTCCCCCGAAGCCGATGGAGCAGAGGGCGCACCCCACACCCTCCCCGCAGATCGGGCATCGCCCCCATCTTCACCCCCAAGGGCACAGGGCACCGCAAAGGCTGGCGAGGGGCGGCGGGGGGGAGCCGTACCGACGCCTGCCGGAGACAGCACATGGGGAGTCAAAAAGGGCTGTTTCCTGAGGCACGATAGACGAGACCCCTCCCCAAACTGTCGAGGGGAGTTGGAGGTGGGGAAAAGACGCATCCTACCCCAGTCCAAGCTCTGGGCGCTCACCTGCCTGCAAATGCCGAAGGCCAGGCAGCTAGGCTCGGAGGCAGCAGGGAGCCGCCCCCGACCGGTGCAGACCGACACGTCCTAGAACCGAGCCGGCGCCGAGGTAGCTGCAACCTCCGCCGCCCAAGCGCCCGGCCGCGAAGCCCCGCCCCCTTCCTCCGTGGACAACCCCCCCCAGGCTCCGCCCCCTGGGCGGGGCCGGGCTGCCGCGCCCGAGGCCACGCCTCCCGCCCCCAAGCGCCTCCGGTCCCGGCACGTGACGAGAGCGCCGCTTTGAGGCTGCGCGCCATCTTGGTTCAGCCTCGGAGGTGGCAAAGTGCCAGGGTTTTACCCTGCAGGAGGGTCTCAGGTCACAGGAGTGCTGCCAACATTCTGCCCCCTCCCTCTGAACTCGCCCCTGTTCCGAGTCTAACAGCCTGTTCCCTAAATTGGCCTTAGTCTCGGCCTTGTAATTGTTGTCAATAGTTTGCCACCTTTCACGCTTGCTCTCTCCTGCCCATTACTTGCTTTTCTTTTGATCGCACCCGTTTTTTAAGTGGGGAAACTTGATATCCAGATACTACATCTGTAGTATGCAGTTCAGTGAATTGTGTCGCTTGCCTTCAGGCACCTGGCTGTTCTAACACTGTTACTACAAAATGGTTTGTCTATTACATATACATAGTATGAAAACAAGTCTCAAATGCCAGAATTACTGACTGACAAATTTTAGCTAAGCCTCTCCATTTTCCTGAATTGCTCCCTTACCCTGCCCCCTGTGGCTATTAATGCATCTTTTCCATCTGCTTTGTGAAGTTTCATCACAGTGTGCCTACTCAATCCTTTACCAATACCCAGTAAGCACCACTAAAAGTGTGAACAATTTCTATATACATGCAATGTGTTCACGTGTATGTATTTATAGACATATACACAGCATGTTCTGTATCAGCAGCAAATGCCATAGCTGAGATCAATGACACATACAACCTTCTCTCATTTAACTTCCACCCTATATATTCACCATTTGGCATAATTTCCTTGCGTCTCTTTGAAGACAGGGAAATCTGGGTAATTCTGATCTGAGGGGTGGTAAGTGAAGCTAAATTGGTGACTTTGAACAACACAGCCTTCAACTGCATAGGGCCACTTACATGCAGATTTTCTTCCTTCCCCGCCACCCCTGAGACAGCAAGACTACCCCTCCTCTTCTTACTCGTCAGCCTGCTCAACATGATGACCCACTTAATGAACAGTAAAGATATTTTCTCTTCTTTATGATTTTCTTCATAACATTTTTTTCTCTAGCTTATTTTATTGTAATAAGGTATATACTACATATACAAAATACACATTAATCAACTGTTTGTGTTATCAATAAGGCTTCCAGTCAACAGCACACTACTGAGTTTTGGGGCAGTCAAAAGTTATAGCAGATTTTCAACTGTGTGAGAGGGTCTGCATCCGTAACTCTCACAGTGTTCAAGGGTCAATTTATGTTGCTTGACTGACAGAGCAAAATCCCGGTATATATTTATATATATATGTTATATATTTATATATATGTAATATATAACATATACATATGTTAAGTTATAAAGCTGTTTTTAACCTGTAGTCCAGAAAGTTCCAATTCTTCTTTGGGTGGTCTGGGGTCCTCACCAAAAGGAAATCCCTGAGACACTTCACGTCCTGTCACTAACAAAGCATGCATCATGCTAGAAACAGCAACTCAGTCAATGCAGAGGAAGGCTGAAGCCAAGATACACTGATAACACATTTTACCAAGTGTTTGTCAATATTATGCTGAGAGAAGAGAGCTGAGGCAGTATCTAGTACTGTATCTGTCACTGTACCATGGAATTTGACACAAAAAACTCAGAGCTGAGTCAGAATACAATTATTAAGCCAAATTTATTTCACCCCCTTTTTAAAGGTACTCCTAAGCGGGGAACAATGCACCAAGACACTCCTGCTCCATGGCATCTTTAGTTCAGGCAACCAGGCAGGGACTGTGCTTCTCTCCTCCTGCCTCAAAGAGGCAACTTTTCATTGTAGAGATTTGCAAAGTGCTCATTGTCCTTAGGCTTTTTGTCTGTTATCACTTAAATGCCCAAATTCTGTTTTTGACCGACCCAGGCTCACTCTTGTATTACCACCCTCAACGTGGGATAGGGTTAGCTGTTAGGAGCAAAATTAAGCAGATGCTTTCTAAGAATATTCCTGGGGAAGATGGTAAGGAAAAAAAAAACCCGCAAATTTAGCAGTTTGCCTCAAAGATTCTCCTCCACAAGATTTTCATTTTTAAAGAATATTGTCTTAATGCCCACCTCCTGGCAATATCCAGGTAATATCCAGCTCACTGGTTAATTTTGGATGTTGGAGGATGGGAGGAGAGACAAGCAGCAAGGTTTTCCTCTTAGCAAAACAGAAAAATGTTTGTGATCCTCTTCTCAGAGTACACCTGAACAACAGGAGTCATCTGAACAGGAGGACATAAGCATTTCTGCATGAAGACCAGGCTTCTGTAGGCACACAGGATGACGGCAGAAGCAGCACAGTACAGGGCAGAGCAAAGTCGCTAAGTGCTTATGGTTCAAGAGGCTGGTTTCAACATGCAATGCATTTTGTTAATGACATTTTAGCATAATAAATGCCTTTCTAACAGTTCAATGAAAGTGTCACTATCCTTCCTGAAATAGCTTTCTTGGTTTTACATTTCACTTAGAAATAACATATTTAAAATATCATTTCATCAATCTTCTATACTTTTTCGGCTGATTAGAATAAGGTATATACCACAATCAACTTTTCACTTACCCTTTTACTTTTTTTTTTATCTATGTACACTCTCCCTTTTACCCTTTTACCACCATCTACCACAAGAAAAATGAGACTCATCTTTTTAAATTGTGGTATAACAAAAAGACCTGGGTCAGAATCCTGGCTCTGCCTTTACTGGTGTTATAGGTATAATCACTAATTCTGCTTTCTCAACCATAAAATGGGAATAATACCACCTACCTTGCAAGACTGTAAGAAGTTGAGATACTATGTAAAGTTCCTAGTATAGTACCAAGGGTATAAAGTCATCATCATCACTATCAACCTCATGCAAGAAATACCTAAAATCCAAAACTGGCAAAAGAAAATGTATGCAATAAATATCACAAATTATTTTTTTAAAAAGATACACAAGTCAATCTGGTAAGATTCTGAAAACCCTGTCACCTGCTTTATTTCTGAAGAAGGGTAAAGGGAGAAGGGAAAATATTCACTTGAATTTGAGGGGCAGCTAAACTGGAAGCAACAATTTCAGGCCTCTAAGGTTCCTCTAATCCATAAGGGAATGCTGAAACTTCCTTGTTTGGAGATTCAAAGAGTTTAATTTTTCCCTAGAGCAAGATCAACAATTTTCACTGGGATAAAAGAATAAAGAACAAACTCAATAGCACCAAATGGGGTTTTAACACAGAAAACAGGGCCACTCCTTTTAAATGCAAATTTTTACATTAAAATATGTTTATAAATCATAGTAGTTGTTCTTCCTCTTGATTCAACATTTCTCCCTCCCCTAACAGGAGCCCTAGAACCTGAAGAGCATGTACATTACTAACCAGATATACAATCCAGCCGCCCCGTCCAAACTGGAATCTGATTACTAATGGACTAGACTCAGGGCTGCCCCAAGGGATAGGCAGCAGTAACTATGCTCTCAGGGAGAATGGGTACTGAGGGTGCCACCAGTCAAAGAGCCGAACGCTGTGCACTGGGTCCAGGATGACTTGCACACCCTGCTCACTGCGCAGTTTCCGACCACCATGGACAGGGGAATCTTGGAACACCAGTCTCACTCGATGATGCCGCATGTCCGTGCTCACATTGATAGTAAACTGAAATGGAAAAGCAGATTCAGTATCCAACTTACACAACCTTGGTTTCCAACAGCTCACTCCGAAATGAAATAGTCCACACTAATTTACACTGGCTACGTCACAAGATTAATCTCTAAATTATAACACGAACATCTTTTTTTTTTTTTTTTTTTTTTTTGAGAAAGGACCTCGTTCTGTTGCCCAGGCTGTAGTGCAGTGATGTGATCTTGGCTCGCTGCAACCTCCACCTCCCGGGATCAAACAATTCTCATGCCTCAGCCTCCCGAGTAGCTAGGAATACAGGTGTGCACCACCATGACCAGCTAATTTTTGTATTTTTAGTAGAGACAGTGTTTTGCCACGTTGGCCAGGCGGGTCTCAAACTCCTGACCTCAGGTGATCTTCCCACCTCAGCCTCCCAAAGTGCTGGGATTACAGGAGTGAGCCACCACACCCAGCCAACCTTTAAAGATACAAAAAATTAAGGACAATATTATAAGGCCTTCTCAGCTTCAGGTTTAAACTATGCTAAAGAAAGCCTCACTAATGAGCACTTTGGAAGGCCAAGACAGGCAGATCGTCTGAGGTCAGGAGTTTGAGACCAGCCTGACCAAACCCCATTTCTACTAAAAATACAAAAATTAGCTGGGTGTGGTGGCGGGCACCTGTAATCCCAGCTACTTCGGAGGCAGAGGCAGGAGAATCCCTTGAAACCGAGAGACAGAGGTTGCGGTGAGCCGAGACTGCGCACCATGGCACTCCAGCCTGGACTACAAAGCAAGACTCTTGTCTCAAAAAAAAAAAAAACTGCATATATGACACAATCTCAATTATACAAAATTATTTAAGACAGAGTACGTACATATTAACAGACACATTAAGAGAACAGTTCCCAAAAGATAAACTGCAGTTATAGGATAGTGAAAGTCTAAGTCACCTTTACTTTGTCAGTATATTTATGTATTATTTAAAGTCATTTACCATTAAAAAAAAAGTTACTTTCATTGTGGAAGGGTTACCTCATGTATCTCTGAATGTAAGCCTAAGATACAGAGAAGACAAATTACATGAACTCTCCAGCTGCCAAGCCAATGAAAAAATTTTAAAACCTGGAAAAATATGCCAGAGGCACATACATTGTTTACTAATTACTGGCCAAGCCTTGAACAGTGATAATATCACACAAAGGACAGAGCTGAGCCGGTCACTCTATATTTTAATATCTCATTTGTAACCCCTTATGCATGCCTCAAGGTCCTGACATACAGTGCTCATGTATATATCTCATCATTCTTCCTAATAGGATAATGTTTCTCAATCATTAATGACCACTACACATGAAAATGCAAAAACATTCCCTTTCCTACAATGAAGAAAAGAAGGTAAAATATTCTCAGATATAATTAACGTCTCCACAAATCTGTCTGTTGCTAATATACAGGACTGATTTCAAACTTTTTTTTTTTTAAAGATACTTTCCTTCATGGTTAAACTCACAAATATCCTTCAAACCTCAGATATAGCAAAAGTCTATAAAAAAGCTGAAGGCAGTGGCTCACACCTATAATTTCAGCACTTGGGAGGCCGACGTGGAAGAACTGCTTGAGACTAGGAGTCTGAGACCAGCCTCAGCAACGCTGTGAGACACCCATTGCAACAAAAAATAAAAATTAGCCAGGGATGGTGGTGCGCATGTGTAGTCCTAACTACTTGGGAGGCTGAAGCAAGAGGATAGCTTAAGCCCAGGAGTTTTAGGTTGCAGTGAGCGATGATTCTATCACTGCACTTCAGCCTGAGTGACAGAGTGAGACCATGTCTCTTTAAAAAAAAAAAAAAAAAAAGAGCTGTGGTTCACCTCCTTTCAGAATAAAAAACAAAAAAAAAAGAGCTGAGAATGACATCCTGAGTCCCTACTTACCAGAGTAAATATCATTCCCATGACAATCGGAATAAAGATGAAATTGAGGGTCGTGACCTGCAGTAGGCAGCAGTCCTGGTCTGGATTGGTATGAACATCTTCGTACTGAACGGGAGGCTGCAATCCTCCTGTACACTTGCTCTTTAACCTAGGGGACTAAAGAGAACTAAGAATTAACCCAATGGCTTAGAAGAAATGTATATGGCTCTAAGAGTCTACCAAAGAAAATCCTATGGCTCAACTAAAGCTAGTGAGATACATTTTTCCGTTATCTCCTCTCTCTTTATATATGTTTCTATACAGAGATCAAAGAAAATCTACCCTTTGAAAGAAGGGGAAATACATTTGGATGAGCGGGTTTATACTTCATTTAGATGGTATCCCTTGCCATCTGACAAGAAATGGAAACTTACAGCCTCTACCAGAGGTTCTACAATGTTTGAAAGATTGCAAATTCCTTGTAACTTGTCAGACTCCAAAGAACATCTGCTGTACAAAAGGGAAGGAAGCAGAAGTGGCCACCTAATTCCAGACCCCATAAAACAAAGGAATCACAAGTCTCGGAACTAAAGGAAATCTCAGCATTCACTTTCCTGCAGTAATCCTACTGTCTGCTTCTAGTCACATTTCACCACTGCTAAGACTGCCTCTCAATTCCTTCTCAGAAAGGTCTATGGTGGACTTACTACCAATGTCTAATGAATACCACAGACTGTGCAGATCTTATCAAATGCAAAATATGAGAACTAAAATTCTTCCCCAGAACCATGTTTTTGAAATAAATAAGAAAATAAGGTTTACTTTAACTACAAACTTATCTGTAACCCACCTGCCATCACGTGAGGAATAATAGTATTTGTGTCTCATCAGTGAGACACTAAGTAGAGGAGACAAGTGAAAACACCTCCCTTCCCACCTCACCCCCGCACCCCCCACCCCACCCCACTCCATGTGTTTTCACCTGTCTCCTCTACTGAGAAATGGGTTTATGGGTTTCTATAAACCGATTGCCATATCTGCTCATAATTCCACATAAGAATATAGGGTGATCATAATTACACCTAATAATACAGCTGTCCTTTGAGTAATACTGTCACTGTTCAAGGCCTGGCCAGTAATCAGATTAGTAAACAATGTGTGTGCCTCTGGCATAATTTTTCCAGGTTTTAAAAAATTTTCATTGGCTTGGCAACTGGAGAGTTCATGTAATTTGTCTTCTGTCTCTTAGGCTTACATTCAGAGATACATGAGGCTTCCCCCTCCATAATGAAAGCTTTTTTCAATGGTAAATAAGTTTAAATAATACATAAATATATTGACAAAGTAAAGGTGACTTAAGACTTCTGCTATCCTGTAATGGCAATTAATCTTTTGGGAACTATTCTTTTAATATGTTCTCTCAACATTTATACGTCACTCGTAAATAATTCAGCATATACTTACATATAACCACATTATCATTATCACCCATAAGAAAATTAACAATTATTTCATATTATCCATAGCACATTCTGATTTCCTAAATTGCCCCAAAATGTCTTTTATAGCTTTGTTCACTTATCCAGGATCCACTCAAGATTTACTCTTTGCAGTAGGTTGTTATCCTTGTCTTTCAATACAACATAGTTTTTGTTTTCATGGCATTTCGGGTTGAGTATCCTTTATTCGAAATGCTTAGGGCCAGAAGTGTTCCCGATTTTTTCAGATTTTGGAATATTTGCATTATACCAGTTGAGCATCTGAAATCCACAACCCCAAAATCCAAAATGCTCCAAAAGGCATTTTCTTTGAGCATCATGTTGGCACTCAGAAAGTTTCAGATTATGAGGCATTTCAGATTTTGGATTTTTAGGCTATATACTGTTTGATTTTAGTAAGGCAATTTCATGTCCAGTGTTATGATTTGAACGTTTATGTCTCCTCCAAAATTCATGTGGACACCTAATCTCCAACACAACAGTATTAAGAGGTAGGGCCTTTAGGAGGTGACCTACTGGGGAGGCCCTCCCTCATGAATGGGATTAAAGCCTTTATAAGAGAGTCTCCACACTAAGTTCAGCCCCTTTTGGCATTCCACTTTCCACCATGTGAGGACAAAGTGTTCCTTCCCTCTGAAGGACACAATCAGACACTATCTTGGAAGCAAAGGGACCAGGCCCTCACCAAACACCAAACCTGCAAAGAATTTGGACTTCCCAGTCGTCAGAACTGTGAAGAAATAAAGTTCTGTTCTTTTTTTAAGTTACCCAGAGTCTGTGGTACTGTTATAGCCGCACAAACAGACTAAGAAAGATATCTAGGAAAATCTCTTAGAACAAGGTGTTATCTGAAAAACAAAGAGAAGACCACATACCTGTTTTTTGAACTTGAAGTTGAATTCCCACATTGGTTCCTGTCTGTTCCCAACAATCTTTCTGCACCAGAAAAGTAAGCACTATAAGAAAGTAAAAATAAAATAAACCAAGAAAAAGAAAAAGAAAAAAATCAAAATACACTAATCAAAATAATCAGCAAAAACCTTTCTGTTTGACAGCTCTAAAGCCAGCCACAGTCCCAATGCTGAGATTTTACTTTGGCACAGATAGACTCCCAAGTTGACACTGGTTCAACATAAAAACAGACAATCCCAGGGCTGTTCAATAAGGAGAGGAGGGACCAATATAAGTCAACCTCAGAGGTTACTGACATCAACCCCTATTGTTCTTATCTTCAAAGACAGAAACGTGGTATCTAGAAACTGGGGCATCCTCTCTGATTCAGCAGGCTAATCCTCTACATTAAAATGTAAGGAGAGCCAGCAGCCACCAGGCAAGATGATACAAGGCCATAAGGTAGGCAGAGAGGCTGGCCCTATAATAGAAGCAAACTGCTCAGGACCCTCTGGGAGCAGACAGCCAGTAAGGAAACTACAGAGCTAGGCTGAATTCTGTCTAGAATAAGCCCCTCAGTGAAAGCCAGGCTACAGCTAGGGTTAAGCACAAGAAGTGAAGTACCTCCCAGGGGATAAGGGGTGGGTCGTCCGCCGTGCCAGCTGTCCTGCCCTTCAGACATGCCCTGTACGTCCTGCTGTTCCATCAAAATTAATGGGCTTGGCTTTAAGGGGAAAACACTTCTGCTGCCATCACAACGGCTCCAGTGTCCCACACAAGCTATGCTACTGAAAAGAGAGAGAGGGGGAATCAAATACGAAAAGCTGGAGTCCAGGAACATGGGACAACTTCCTTTAGGCATGCTGGCAACTCCCTGAATGCCACGCAATCATGGGTATACAAGTGGCAAGGCCAAGCATGGGACACCTGCCACTGCAGGCCCCACACCCTCTTCAGAAGATCTCTAACAAGGCACAAAAGCAGCAGCCAGATGGCCTGGGCTTACTATCTGGATTAAGACCTTAGTTTTCATTCTACTTTGGCTTTTTACAGTCACTTTAAAAAAATTAATAGACAATGATAAGAATATGAAGATAGGGGTATTTTAGAATTTAGGCAGTAGCACTTGCATTGTGCACTGGAGCCGCTAAGATGTGTCAAGCATGAGGAGTTTGCCCAATGCTGCTCTGCTCCCAGCAATTGATTCACTCCTGGCATGGCTAACTTTCGGATGATCCCCACACTCACCACAGTTAATATGATACTATCAAATGTTTTGGGGGAAAGGGACACTGTAAATGTGAGAAGATACACTGTCCACTCATATTACAGGCAGAAGCAGCTGCTGGGTGAAATCCTACTCTCCTGGCATTCTACTCCTTCTCTAAATCCACCAGTTAGCATGATATTAAATTGAGCTCAGCCAATGGCCCTGACCACCTCAGTTTACAAGGCTGGGGGGAACCTCGATAATCTTGAAATCAATAGTACCCTTTTAATTAATATGTATCAGGTAGAATGGGATCACCCTAGAGCTAAACTGGGGGAGAAGAATCATTATATAAAGTCCAATACCATAAAAACAAACTACAAGAGAATGGGAAATGCTATGGAACATCAGATTTGAGGTAGGAACAGAGTAACCTTGTTTGGCAAAGATGATTTAGTAATTTTACCAGGGAGGAGAAAAAGAGAGAATGGACCAAAGGCTAGTAGACATATTTACAAATCAGAAGAATGACAAGAGACTTGAATATAAATGTATGAATATAAAATATCAGGGAAATCCTGAGATAAAAAGAGCCTAGAACACAGAAAGAACTTGAGAGAACTAAGGTTTATGAATCAGGGTACCTTATAGTCTATGAGATGACCTACCAGAGCCTGGCAATAGTCTGGCACAGGGCACTTCCAAATGCTACAGAAGTCAAGTCTACACCAGAATCCTTTAAGAAGGTCAACAATAAAGGGGAATCCCTGATGTCAAGGTTGCATTAGAAAGAGAAAAATAGTGAGACGTTCACGTCATACCTCTGTACCGTGATTTAAAGCCCCTCTTAAAAATTACAGCATACATCTACCATTTCAGTTATGCTCTTCCTAGCCCCTACATGTACCCCTACATGTACAAAGGGGTCCAATGTACAATGTATGAAAATAAATTAAAATAAAAAGAATAAAGAATAATAATAAAATAAAAAGAATAAAGAATACACTAAAAGCACCGGAAAGCTTTAAGGTAAGTATAAGATAAGCCAGCTAGCACAGCAGAAAGGTCTTGGAGAAGTGAAATCTCTGAGCCCTGAAAGTTTACATTAGTCCCTTAGTAGCCTGGGACCTACACCCCTCCCCATCAAGGAAGTTGGAGACAAGCCATGATAACAGGCCTACCATACAAGAGTCCATTAGTCAAACCCCAACACAAATTCTCACTTACTTTGGAATTCTTTAATGTGCTGGGGGTGCTTTCTGGAATGGCTGGATTCTTGGAGATTCGAGCAGCAAATGGCTCATACATATGGTACAGAGATCGGATCACACAAGCCCGGAGACAGCGCAGCTTCTCCATTGACTCTGGTCGCAGACGCAAAGGCAGGGAAGCATCCAGCGTGTAGTGCCTGAAACATGACACATTACTCCTACCAATATGTGACCTGTCTCTCCTGCTCTAGGTCAGTCTCCTAAGACTCCTGGTCTCTGTATGAACTTTACTGCACTATTCCACTGGCCAGTAGGTAGCTTGTCCCCAGTGCTACTTGACCTCTTGGCAACTTTTACGTCTTTGCCTTGTAATCCTGCAGTTCACCATCCATTTTTAAAGTTGAAATCCTCACTTTTTTCCTGAACACAAGAGTAAACTCTGACTTGGTATCAGTATATTATGCTTTAACTGCTCAAAGAGAACCTGTCCTAGAGGAACCTATACTGGAGAAGAGCCACCAGGTTCTCCTGTCAGGTCTACAATGAGTTCTCTACTCCTTTCTACTTCAACATTCTTTCCCACCACAGCCTGACAGTTTACAATTGTCACTACACTTCCACACCTAGCATCAAAAATGAGCCCTTTTACTAATCACATAATTTACCTACTCCTCACCACTACAACTATACATAAGGCTGCATAAGTACAAAAACTGTGTGATACTTAAAGATGACTAGCAAATCAAAGCAACACCTAATCCAGCTGGAAAGATGAGCAGATAGGCATCTGCAGCTTTGAACATTCTAGCTAAAATAAGCCTCTGAAGAAAAGTCAAAGACAGTTCTCTCTGGGACTTGAAGCAAGACGTTTTGCTGAAACTGGATACTGGAGTGGGGAAGGAGGCAACCACATGGAAGACAATTACCTGGATAATAAATAATATCAAATTTAAATTAGAGAGGAGCTCAAGGAGTCCAAAGCTGGGTCATGCCCAGACAACATGGAGTAGAGAAAGTGAAAAGAGGTCACCATCCAGTGAGTAGCTCCAAATCACAAACAGTAATGAAATCAGCTACACAGATAAAAGAGTGAGGTCTCTGTGGTCGCACCTTCGGTACAACCTGGTCCAAAAGGCAGCAGTGCAAGTGACAGTCCAGGCATTCTTACAAATCAGGGAAAAATTCACAATGTCCTCAGGACGGATATAGGAGGCCAGCAACAGCCAAATATCCATGGGATACTCTTCTCCTCCAGCCCCGTCCAGTTCTTCTGAAACAGAAAAAAGAATAATCTCTGATCTTCTACATACATATCTGAAGATACTCGTTCATTTCATTTCTCCCAAGGATTGCACAGTTAAGAAAATGGTTTTAAATAGGTCCACGGAAGCGCTTCAAACTTATCATTTCCTGCTCATCCTAGCTGCTGGAAACTTTTACCTCCTGTTGCCCAAGTAAATAGGTTTTGTTCTTAAGGCCTTTACTTAACAACTATCGGCAATACCATTCTGAAGTTTTACTTTTTTTTTGAGACAGAGTCTCACTCTGTTGCCCAGGCTGGAATACAGTGGTACAATCTCAGCTCAGTACAACCTCCGCCTCCCAGGATCAAGCGATTCTCATGCCTCAGCCACCAGAGTAGCTAGGACTACAGGCATGCTCCACCGCACCCAGCTAATTTTTTAGTAGAGATGGGGTTTCACCATGTTGACCAGGCTGGTCTCGAACTCCTGGCCTCAAGTGATCCACCCGCCTCGGCGTCCCAAAGCCCTGGGATTACTGGCGTGAGTCACTGCACCTGGCCATCATTTTGAAGTTTCAAAAGTGCCTTTGCACACATTGTATCATTCAACTCTAATAATTCTTCAATAGAATAAGAAAAATATTATTGCACCCGTTTTACTAATAAGAAAAAAAAAACCTTGTCACTCAAAGGAAATAGAACCAAGATTTTCTGACTCCGAATTTCAGCTTTATGCTATTAAGCCCTGCTCTTGGTTTCTCTTAAGTCTCCACCCACTAAACATTTTCAGTCGGGAAAAAAACAAAATTGACTTTAGGATGGTATAGGGAGGCTGGGCACAGTGGCTCATGCCTATAATCCCAGCACTTTGGGAGGCCAAGGCAGGCGGATCACGAGGTCAAGAGATTGAGACCATCCTCATGGTGAAACTCTTGTCTCTACTAAAAATACAAAAATCAGCTGGGCATGGTGGCACATGCCTGTAATCCCAGCTACTTGGGAGGCTGAGGCAAGAGAATCGCTTGAACCGGTAGGTGGAGGTTGCAGTGAGCTGAGATGGCACTACTGCACTCCAGCCTGGGTGACAGAGTGAGATTCTATCTCAAAAAAAAAAAAAAAAAAAGGATGGTATGAGGAAATCTCAAAGTACAAATTAAATTAAAAAAACAGATAAGTTACAGTGCATTCTCATTACACACAACTACCTGTAAACATGTTTCTTCTAGTTTCTCCTTGTTTCACTGCAAGTTTGACCTATGATCCTTGCCAGAGACACCTAGTCATTCTTTAACAACATATCCATGCTGGGTGCAATGGCTCACGCCTGTAATCCCAGTACTTTGGGAGGCCAAGGCAGGTGGATCACGAGGTCAGGAGTTCAAGATCAGCCTGGCCAAGATGGTGAAACCCCGTCTCTACTAAAACTACAAAAAAATTAGCTGGGCGTGGCGGTGGGCGCCTGTAATCCCAGCTACTTGGGAGGCTGAGGCAGAGAACTGCTTAAACCTGGGAGGCGGAGGATGCAGTGAGCCAAGATCATGCCACTGCACTCTAGTCTGGGTGACAGAGTGAAACTCCATCTCAAGGAAAAAAAAAAAAAGTATCCCTATCTCTTCCTTCTTCACTCATTAGTGTTAATTCTCCTGACCTTGATGTCTACTATACTTCTCAGGTTCAGTTAATACACATGCTTTGTAAACATAACCTGAATCTGAGCTAATCCTAACCCTAACCCTTATTTCAAACCTAGTCCTAGAACTATCCTAAAATTATCAGCTTTCTTCCTTCCTGGGGAAAAAGCCCTAACACCATCTCCCCAAAGTTGCCCCTGCTTTTCTAGCTAACTACTTCCCACAACTCTATGATTAGATCAAGTTCTTTGGCTAGGTTCTTCACAACAGAGACCCAATATGTCTAAAACATCATCTTTTCTAATTCTTATCCCTCTTATAATCTCCAGTAATCATGCAAGACTCAGTCTACCATGTCCAGGCCCCACTTTCTTCCATATTACCTCTTCTCTCTCTGAAAGAGAAGGCAAATGACAGTTAAAATTTCCTCTATTGTGGCTGACTGCAGTGGCTCGTGCCTGTAATCTCAACACTTTGAGAGGCCAAGGTGGGAGGATGGCTTGAGCCCAGGAGTTCAAGATCGGCTTGGGCAACACAGTCTCTATAAAAAAACTTAAAAATTAGCCAGCCATGGTGGTACATGCCTGTAGTCTCAGCTACTCAGGAGGCTGAGGTGCAAGGATCAATCAAGCCCAGGATGTCGAGGCTGCAGTGAGCCATGACTGCACCACTGCAATCCAGCCTGGGCAACAGAGTGAGTCCCTGTCTCAAAAATCCAAAACAAAAACCAAAAAAACAAACAAAAATTTCCTCTACTGAGACCCATAAGGACTTTTACAAAGCAGAGTACTATCAAAAATTTTGTCTTTAGAGACAAAATTTAGTAAACAATGAAGAACTGTCAGTGTTTTATACATAATTATTAAATGAGTTTTCAAAACGAAGTAAATAGAATCAGTAAATGAAAGCTTCATGGAGGTAAGTCATGAAGGACATGAAGAATTTTGACAGGCATAGGTTAAGAGGAAAAGCATGTCAAGTGAATAAATGCTAACACGAAACCAAGGGACTCAGAAAAGCAAAACATGTGAGAACAGTAAACAGAAAAGTCTAACAAGATTTTAATGACATTGAGAAATTACTGTTAAGTCTTTTAGATGTGATAATGGTATTTTAAAAAAGATAACTACTAAGATATTTACAGAGATGATGATGGTATATCTGGAAATTGTTTCAAAATAACCCAGCGTGTGTGTGTGTGTGTGTGTGTGTGTGTGTGTGTGTGTGTGTGTGTGTGTTGGGGTGGTGGAGTAATGGCTGAAGTAAAATAACCCAGCGTGTGTGTGTGTGTGTGTGTGTGTGTGTGTTGGGGTGGGGGAGTAATGGCTGAAGTAAAAATGGCCAGCGTGTGTGTGTGTGTGTGTGTGTGTGTGTTGGGGTGGGGGAGTAATGGCTGAAGTAAAAATGGCCAGCGTGTGTGTGTGTGTGTGTGTGTGTGTGTGTGTGTGTGTGTTGGGGTGGGGGAGTAATGGCTGAAGTAAAAATGGCCAGCGTGTGTGTGTGTGTGTGTGTGTGTGTGTGTGTGTGTGTGTGTTGGGGTGGGGGAGTAATGGCTGAAGTAAAAATGGCCGTGAATTGATAGCATATAAAAACAAAATGGTAATTTAAAAAAGAAAGAGAAAAAAAACTTTTTTTTTTTTTTGAGACGGAGTCTGGCTCTGTCACCCAGGCTGGAGTGCAGTGGCTGGATCTCAGCTCACTGCAAGCTCCGCCTCCTGGGTTCACGCCATTCTCCTGCCTCAGCCTCTCAAGTAGCTGGGACTACAGGCACCCGCCACCTTGCCCGGCTAATTTTTTGTATTTTTTAGTAGAGATGAAAAAAAAACTTTTTAATAGCCATGAGTTGATCACTGTTGAAGCTGGGTTAATAGTTATATGGAGTTATAATCAGACTATTCTCTCTTCTTCTACATGTGTCATTAAAAAAAAGGCTTTTTAAAAAAAGAAGAAAAATACATTACACCTGCTAAAATAATAAAATAAAAAGAAATCTAAAAGGAAAAAAAAAAAGACCAGTCTGATGGAATGGAGAACCCTAACGGAGGTAAAGTAGAATAAGGAAGTAAAATATGAATTATGGTTAAGAGCCTGTAAGCCACAAATCATATATCTGGTAAGTGACTGGTAATCTGAATAGACAAAGAAGTCTTACAATTCAGTATTAAAAAGACAGCTGGGTGCGGTGGCTCACATCTGTAAACCCAACACTTTGGGAGGCCGAGGCAGGTGGATCACCTGAGGTCTGAAGTTCGAGATCGAGACCAGCCTGACCAGTATGGAGAAATCCCATCTCTATTAAAAATACAAAAAATTAGCTGGGCACGGTGGCGCATGCCTGTAATCCCAGCTACTCGGGAGGCTGAGGCAGGGGAATTGCTTGAACCTGGGCAGCAGAGGTTGCGGTGAGCCGAGATCACGCCATTGCACTCCAGCCTGGTCAACAAGAGCGAAACTCCATCTCAAAAAATTTTTAAAAAAATAATAAGATAATCCAATTTAAAATGGGCAAATATCATTAGCCATAGGGAAATGCAAATCAAAACCACAAGGAGACAAATACTAATCCACATCCACTATAATTTAAAAAGTCAGACAATAATAAGTGTTGGTAAGGATGTAGAGAAACTGCAACTCTTATATACTGCTGGTGGAAATATAAAACGATGCACACACTTTGGAAAATGGTTTGGCAATTCCTCAAAAAGTTAAACAGAGAGTTTCTGTATAATACAGCAATTTCACTCCTATCTAACCAAAAATGAAAAAACCTACGTCCACAGAAAAATTTGTCCATGAATGTTCATAGCAGCAAACAAAAAGGAATAAAAAAGAATGAGATACTGATACATGCATAGTATGGATGAACCTTGAGAACATTATGCTAAATGAAAGAAGCTACATGCAAAAGACTATATATTGTATGACTCCATTTACACGAAGTGTCAGAATAGGTGAATCTGTAGAGACAGAAAGTAGATTAGTGGTTTCCAAGGACTGGAGGAGGGTTTAGAATGAGAAGGGATGCTAATAAGTATGGGGTTTCTTTTTAGAGTAATGGAAATGTTCTAAACTTAGACCATGTTGATGGTTGCACAACTCTGTGAATATGCTAAAACCACTGAATTGTACACTTTAAAGGAATAAATTTTATCTCAATTTTTTCTTAAGTCTAAGCCATTCTGTGGAACAAGTCCAAAACAAGATAAATCCCTAATAGAATGGTGATAAGTAGCAAGTTTTTTTTTTTGTTTTTTTTTTTTTTTTTTTGAGACGGAGTCTCGCTCTGTTGCCCAGGCTGGAGTGCAATGGCCAGATCTCAGCTCACTGCAAGTTCCGCCTCCCGGGTTTACGCCATTCTCCTGCCTCAGCCTCCGGAGTAGCTGGGACTACAGGCGCCCGCCACCTCGCCCGGCTAGTTTTTTGTATTTTTTTAGTAGAGACAGGGTTTCACCGGGTTAGCCAGGATGGTCTCGATCTCCTGACCTCGTGATCCGCCCGTCTCGGCCTCCCATAGTGCTGGGATTACAGGCTTGAGCCACCGCGCCCGGCCAAGTAGCAACTTTTAAGTTAAAAATTAAGGACAAATAAGTATGAAGAATGTCAATACTGGCTGAGTATCCCTCATCAGAAACGCTCAGGACCAGAAGTGTTTCAGATTTTGGCTTTTTCCGCATTTTGGAATATCCTGACTGTACTTATTGGTTGAGCAGCCCTAATCAAAAATCAGAAATCCGAAGTGCTCCAATAAGCATTTCCTTTTAGCATCATGTCAGTGCTCCAAAAATTTCAAATTTTGGAGCTTTTCAGATTTGGAATGCTCAACCTGTATTAATTTTTGGATCCTGAAAAAGAGGAATATGACTAACAATAACTGGAGTAATTCCAAAGCAATCATACCATTAATTTCATTAACTTATTACTTCAATATACTTTAACAAATAAAAATATCTATTATCTGATTCTCAGGTACAGGTGAAAGTACTGGTAAATCTGAGACCAAAAATACATACATCATTTATTATTATGATGATTTTTTTTTTTTGAGACAGAGTCTCACTCTGTCACCAGGCTGGAGTGTAGTGGCACAATGTGATGGCTCACTCTAACCTCCGCCTCCCAGGATCAAGCAATTCTCCTGCCTCAGCCTCCCGAGTAGTTGGGACTACAGGTGCACACCATCACATCCAGCTAATGTTTGTATTTTTAGTAGAGACAGGGTTTCACCATATTGGCCAAGCTGGTCTCAAACTCCTGACCTTGTGATCTGCCCACCTCGGCCTCCCAAAGGGCTGGGATTACAGGTGTGAGCCACTGCGCCCAGTCTCACTATTTCACCTAAACGCAGCTGATCATCAGAACCACTTTAGCTTTAATAATTCTGGGCTAAGCATGGTAGCTTATGCCTATAATCCCAGCACTTTGGGAGGCCGAGGTGGGTGGACTGCTTGAGCCCAGGAGCTCAAAACCAACCTAAGCAACATAGTGAGACCCCCGTCTCTACAAAAAATAGAAAAAATTAGCAGGCATGATGACATGGCACCTGTAGTCCCAGCTACTCAAAAGATGGGTGAATCACTTAAGCCCGGGAAGTCAAGGCTGCAGTGTGCCATGATCTTGCCACTACACTCCAGCCTGGGCAAGAGAGCAAAACCTTGTCTCAAAAAAAAAAAATTCTGAGTTCCATCCCAAGAGATTCTGACTCATTAAGTCTGGAGGAAAACCCAGAATCTGAATGATGGTTTGGCACATTATATACCATCAGTTTACTATTCTTTGCTTCATTTGTGTACATTTCATTGCCATTAGGATATTTAAAAAATCACCTACTTTTCTATTTCCCACAGTAGTTACTAGACATGAAGCAGACATTACTAATTGTAGAGCACTTAAAAGCCCATGATAATGTCTATGTTTGTGTGTAACAAAACTTGTAACATAAAATCCACATATTTGGGAAAACATTTTTTGGTTACATCTCTGCTTCCTTACAGTAACATTCAGAAATCCAGAAATGCAAAGGCCTTTTATTTCCACATTGCCATGTGGGTTTTTAACCTGATAATAACATGTTCTCAATGAAGGGCTACTATAGTCCAGTTCACAGTTCCAGAACTCTATAACACATACTAATCTCTTTCCCTCTCGAATTCAGACAAAAGAAAAAAGAAAGCCCAAGTGTATTAAATCCTGTCCCACTACCAAGGTTCTTGTGGAGAGCCAAGTTTTCTTCAAACTCTCCTGGTATCACCTCTTATACCTCCTCCTGTGCTACCGGGAAAGTAACATCTTCAATTTGTCGCCACAGGCAGGTCTAATAAACCAAAAGAGAGCAAGCTCCATACCTTTGTGCCTCTTGCTTTTCTTTTTTCTGGAGACAGTTCTCTCATGGATGCTTTCCTCCTGGGCATCCATCTCATCACTGCTGTCGATGATGTCACAGGGCTCACCAGCCCCAGAAAGAGCTTCCTCTGCAGGAACCTGAGAGGCTTCCAAGCCACAAAGAGATTTTACTAGAAGAAAATAAGAGAAGAATGAGATGGCACACAGCTCCACCCAGAAATACAAACAACTTAGCCAAGGTATCAGCATCCATTCAGGAAAGGGGGGATAAAAACATCGTGAGAGAGAAAAGTGAGAATCTATCACCAAAAAAAATAAAGATTTTAGTATTTTAAATACAAAAAAGAAAGGAAAGTAATGGGCAAACTGACTCCAAAGTTGCAGAAACTCCTTTTTTCAGCCCTGAAGAAAAAAGGTGTGCACAATTTTTCCACTATAAACCCTGCAAGATACAAGATGATTTGTATTCTCTTAAGTTCTACAGAGAAATGTTTGAGACAAATTGAATCCAATTTAGCCCTGGTCCTGAGCTGGAGGCAGTAGGTGTCATAAAATACAAGTCTCAGCCCCATGAGTGAACAGACTGAAAGCAAGAGAAACACCGAAAAGGAAAAGAACACTCCAAGGTTATTAAACAAGGAAGCAAACTGCAGAGTAAAATATATGTGAACTACAGCAAAGAGATTACCCAAGAACAATGCAGTGGAAACTAGAGTATGCAAACATGTTTTTAAATGCAAAGAAAGAAAGAAAATACTTCTGCTGCAGAAACTGCTACTCTTGACTAATCCTCCTCCGCCCCCAATATATAAGTTAACATTGACAAGAGCAAACACGGTTACAGGAAGACGACTGAAGGATTGCAAGAAAAACAAAATAAAATGCCTAGTTCTGTCTTCGCGGCATGAGTCTTTAAAGGCTCGCGCAAAGCTTACCTTCCTGCTGAACAGCGTTGGCTACCGCTTTCTTGACTCGTCCAGACCTCACGACCGCCGGATCCGAGTTGGCGTAATCCGCCACGGTCACTGCAACACAGCACCAACCCTCAAGGAAGAGGCCTTCTCTCGTCAGCGTCTTCCCCGCCAAAGACCTCCTCCTCGCTGCAGGCCCCCGGACCAAGCCGCCCTCCAGCTGCGGACAAACGCGCTCACCTCCGCACGGTCCAGCCCCCTCCCAGCCGCCAGCCCCAAAATGTTTCGGCGCCCCTGCCCCCCTAACCTACCTCGGCCGGAGCAGGCGTCGTGGGCCCGGAACTTGAGTCGCTTTCCTCTCTTGGGCATGGCGACCGTATCCGGGCGAGGCCTGCCTAGCGGGCCGGGCCCCCGGGCCATGTCTCCGGCCGGAGAACCGGCCACGGGAGCCGCAGGCCAGCTCCGCCCGGCTCCGCGGCCATCCCACACCGGAGGCCGCTAACTCTCGCGAGAACATAGGTCCGGGGTCCGAGTCGCTTTGGCGGACGACGCCGCTCTACGCGAACCAATCATCGCCAGGTGCAAGGGTACGTCATCATTCGGCACCCGCGAAGCAAGCTGGGTCCAGGTTCCAGGTAGAGAGACAGCTGTTGTGCTGGGTGGTGTCGGGTATTGCCGTAACTCGTGTGAGACGAACGGTGTCTCAGACCCGGAGCCCACACCTGTGTTGATTAGAATTGAGAGTTTACATCCTGGTCTCTGGGATTCTTCATAGTAACTCCTCTGTCCACACTCCAGGTCCACGTCAGCACCAAAATGCGTATACACTGTCATCTTCGTGCTCTATCTCGGACCACAGAGACTGAGCGCCTGCTAGTCCAACATAGGTCTGTAAGAGTCTTCACTCTGTGTTACGAAAGCTATAAATAAATTTCTGAATTCTCAAAATAGGAGGAGTTCTTCAAAGTTTCCAATCTATCACCATGTAAGGTTAGCCGAGAGAAAGGACGAGAGAGAGACCCGCGATCAGGCGAGGAAGTTTATTAACTTGCCGGCTGCTACACGACAGACAGAGGAGGCACCCCTGAGCTTACAAAATGAGGGTTTTATATGGGGGAAAGAGACCCTGGGGTTGTTTGCTGGTTAATTTTGCCACATATTACCTTGTGACGTTTATTACAGGAGGGTGTAGGTAAAATTTGTTTATGCTTCCCACCGCCTCCCCGTGCGGTCCGGATGGTTTGTAATTGGGGTTTATTGCAGCAAGGTCTGATAAGTGAAGTCTGCTGGCTTCGTAAGGGCTTAGAAGTGTAAAGAGGCTTGGGGGAGGAAAAGAGTTGTAGAGCATTAGGGGGAGGGGTGGACAGCACGGAAGGGTTTGGGGGAAGTGTCGGCAGTACCAAGAAGCTTTTTGGGCAGTTTGTTCCTAACACACCGTCCCTCCAAAAAACTACTAGAAGCATCCATGAAAAACTATCGCAGAGGCAAGAAGGTCACTTGAGTCCGGGAGGTCGAGGCTGCAGTGGGCCATTATTGTGCCACTGCACTCCAGCCTGGGCGACAGAGCGAGAACCTGCCTCAAAAAAAGAGGAAAAAAAGAAAAAATAACGTCTTTCCTTTGTGTTGAGACAAAAGCGAGTCACTGAGTGAAGGTTACAGAACTGTAAGGGAGCAGGACCCTGGGTTGCTTCCTTGTCAGTGGTGCTTACTGTATCACCACGACGAATAAGAAGTTATTTGGTGTCCTAAGTGATTCTCCTTTATCCTTCTAACTTCCTTGCAGCTCCTAAAGGCTGATTATCCCTAGCTTGGGAAACTTAAGACCCAGGCATCCAATCCGCTGGATCTACCAGAGAGTGTCTTATATTCAGTCTAACCAGCGAGCACAAAGTTCTTTAGGAGAAAAACCTCAGGCCTTTTACTAACATTATGTAACAGACTACCACCAGGGTCGTGCTAATAGGCTTGAATCAATTAGGAATTAAAATTGAAGCTGAAAATAATTGATTACAATTGTGAAATATTCAAATTTAATTTATCTAAGGTTACAACATGAAACAAATGTCTAATAAACTGTTAACAAAAGAAAATTATTTCAAATAAGGTTTCTATTGATATGCAATTCATGTTTGTAGTCCAGTTCAAAATGCAGATGGTAAGTGCTGAGACTTCTCATTTTACAATGTTATCAATAAAAAATTCATGGCCAGGTATGGTGGCTCACGCTTGTAATCCCAGCACCTAGGGAGGTGGAGGTGGGAGGGTCCTTGAGCTCAGGAGTTTGAGACCTGCCTGGGCAGCAACAAGACCCCATTCTCCACCAAAAGGAAAAAAAAAAAAAAAAAGACCAAAAAAAAAGTGTAATAAAAAATTCACAAGGCTGACATATATGTAGATTTCTACTCATGTGGCACCCTGTTGAAAACACTCAGGCATTCAGATTCTGGAGGGAATCAAATGTACAAGAAACATAAACCCTATTACATTGTCACTATAAAAAACTTGGGTTTTAACAAGAATGTTCTCTCATTTTTCAGCAGTGTAATTACTATTTTAATGCATTGGATGAAAGAAATGCTAGTTCCCAAAACTGTTTATTTCATCTTTCAAAATTTCTAGACTGGGAAGATTTTAAGCAAATCCATGGGCCACTATAGTGGAACAAATGATCCTGCTCCTTCATTCCACCTTTTATTAAAAAGCAACAACTTTTAATTAATAATAGCACTGTTAATCTCCAGACCAGAAGATACAGGTTCTTGCTAGGAAGACAAATAAAAATTACTAAAATTGTTATTATGTTTAAATGCAAGTGGCTTAACCTAGCTATTAGGAAGAAAGTGGAAGGAAAATGTTTTCAAATATTTTCCTCAGAAAAGTGGGAAATTTAAGGACAATGTATAAATACATACGGCATTTGAATGCTATCTTTCTAGATTATGTCCACCCTACTTTTTTGGTATTAAATTGTCCTTTAGGCCGGGTACGGTGGTGCACACCTGTACTCCCAGCACTTTGGAAGGCCGAGGCAGGTGCATCACAAGGTCGGGAGTTTGAGATCAGCCTGGCCAACATGGTGAAACTCTGTCTCTACTAAAAAACAAACAAACAAAAACAATTTAGCCGGGCATGGTGGCGGGCAACTATAGTCCCAGCTACTTGGGAGGCTGAGGCAGGAGAATAGCTTGAACCCAGGAGGCGGAGGTTGCAGTGAGCCGAGATCTCACCACTACACTCCAGCCTGGGTGAAGAGCGAGACTCCATCTCGAAAAAGAAAATTGTTATTTATTTTGCACTAATAGTAAATGATCACAGGAGGTGTTTGCTTTTTAGGGTCCTTTCTCATGAAAACTTAAAAGTGGCAAATCTATGTTGGTTGTCATAATTTTCTTTTAAATTTTAATAGCCTGTGAAACCCTAAAGCCTGGGAATCATTGCTTTGGAGGTATTGGAAAAGTATCCCTTCGGTTTGAATACATACATGACAGTGGGATTTCCTACTAAAGGCAGTTTAGTATAAAAAAGCAATATTTTGGCCGGACGCAGTGGCTCACGCCTATAATCCCAGCACTTTGGGAGGGCAAGGCAGGCGGATCATGAGCTCAGGAGATCGAGACCATCCTGGCTAACACGGTGAAACCCCGTCTCTACTAAAAGTACAAAAAATTAGCCGGGCGTGGTAGTGGGCGCCTGTAGTCCCAGCTACTCCCAAAGCTGAGGCAGGGGAATGGCGCGAACCGGGAGGCAGAGCTTGCAGTGAGCCGAGATTATGCCACCGCACTCCAGCCTGGGTGACAGAGTGAGACTCTGTCTCAAAAAAAAAAAAAAAAAAAAGTATTTTGAAAGTAGTCAAGAGTGCAGATTGTGAAGTCAGACTTGCTTGTGTTCAAAATTTCCCTCTGCCATTTATTATCTATGTGACCTTGGAAAAGTTACTTAACCTCTCTGAAGCTCAGTTTCCTTGCCTATAAATTTCAGATAATAAAAACACCTGCTTCACTGGGTTGTTGAAATAATTAATTGAATTAACCCATAAAAAGCACTAAAAATAGCACATAGTAATCCTCTCAGCTGTTATTATAGTGATGAAAAAGTTGTGGTGGTTGTTATTTGAAAACACCTTAGGTGACTGATTCGTTTTTGCTTCTACTGCATGAGGAGAGAATACATAGAGTCATAAGGAAGGTAACTCATTCCAGTTTATTAAAATGCTAAAAGACTAGTTAGTACCTAACATACAAGTGGCAGGGTTAGAATTCAGACTATCTCCAAAGTTCATATATTAAAAAACACACTGTTCACTTTGGGAGGCCGAGGCAGGTGGATGACTTGAGGTCAGTAGTTTGAGACCAGCCTGGCCAACATGGTGAAACCCCATCTCTACTAAAAATACAAAAAAAGGGCTGGGCGCGGTGGCTCACGCCTGTAATCCCAGCACTTTGGGAGGCCGAGGCGGGCGGATCACAAGGTCAGGAGATCGAGACCATCCTGGCTAACACGGTGAAACCCCGTCTCTACTAAAAATACAAAAAATTAGCCGGGCGCGGTGGCGGGCGCCTGTAGTCCCAGCTACTCAGGAGGCTGAGGCAGGAGAATGGCGCGAACCTGGGAGGCGGAGCTTTCAGTGAGCCGAAATTGCGCCACTGCACTCCAGCCTGGGGCACAGAGCGAGACTCCGTCTCAAAAAAAAAAAAAAAAAAAAATACAAAAAAAGAAAAAAAATATTAGCCAGGCATGCTGGCACATGCCTATAGTTCCAGCTACTCAGGAGTCTAAGGCAGGAAAAAACACTGTCTTGGCCAGGCACAGTGGCTTCCAGAACTTTGGGAGGTAGAGATGGGAGGATCACTTGATGCCAGGAGTTCAACACCAGCCTGGTCACCATAGTGAGACCCCATCTCTGTTAAGTAAATAAATAAGAATAAGAACTGAAAATAAAAACCACTGTCTTATCCTGCCTCTAAGATTAAAACAGTCGTACTGAACTTTTGCCTTTGATTAATATTGGTAGTCTAAGTGTAAGTTCCTCTAAGCTGGGCGCACCATGGTCAAGCCATTGTGACATTCCCCCGTGTTGTGATAATGTACTTTGTGATATTCCCCGTCCTTGTGAATGTACTTTGTAACATTCCTCCCCGCCCTTGTGACAATACACCCTCCCCTGCCCTTGTGAATGTACTTTGTAACATTCTTCCCCACCTTGTGACTATAGTCCTCCCTGCCCTTGTGAATGTACTTTGTAACATCCATCCTCTGCCCGCAAAAATTGCTCCTAACTCCACGGCCTATCCCAAACCTGTAAGAACCAATGATAATCCCACCACCCTTTGCTGACTCCTTTCTCGGACTCAGCCCACTTGCACCCAAGTGAATAAACAGCCTTGTTACTCACACTGAGGCTGCTCAGGTGGTCTCTTATATAGATGCGCATAACATTTGGTGCCAAAACCCAGGACAGGGGAACTCCTTCAGGAGACTAGTCCCCAGTCCTCATGCTCCCTCTGTGAGGAGATACACCTATGACCTCAGGTCATCAGACCAGCCAGCCCAAAGACCATCTCACCAATTTCAAATCGGTAAGCAGTTTTTCCCACTTGGGTAAGCAGTTTTTTCACTCTCTGCCTAACTTTCTCGCCTCCCTTCAATCTCTGCCCTTTCAATTTCAGTTTCTCTGCCTTCCTGGTAGAGACAAAAAGGAGACACACTTTATCCGTGCATTCAGAACCTACGACGTCAGTAACAGACTTGGGAAGACAGTCTTCCCTTGGTGTCTGATCACCATGGAGATGCCTGCCTTGATCATTCACCCACATTCCCGTGGTGGCAGGTCAATTGCAGGGATGCCTGCTTTGGCTGCTCACCCACGTTACAGGCCAGGACTCAGTCAGAGATGCCTACTGGAAGCCTGGTAGCTGCTACCCCCATTTCTCCGTGTCTCTACCTTCCTCTTTAAACTTACCTTCTCTGCTATGGGCAACCTTCCGCCATCCATTCCTCCCTCTTCCCCTTAGCCTGTATTCTTAAAAACCTAAAACCCCTTCGACTAACACCAGACCTAAAACGTAAACGTCTTATTTTCTTCTGTAATACCGCTTGGCCCCAATACAAACTCGACAATAGTTCCAAGTGGCCAGAGAATGCCACTTTGAATTTTTCTATCTTATAAGACCTAGATAATTTTTGTCGAAAATTGGGCAAATAGTCTGAGGTGCCTTACGTCCAGGCATTTTTTATACTTCACTCCCTCCCTAGTCTCTGCTTCCAGTGTGACTCATCCCAGATTTTCCTTCTTTCTCTCCCATCCGCTCCTTTAGTCTCCACCCCAAGCTCAGAATCCTCCTTTTCCACTGACCCCTCTGATCTCTCTACTCCTCACCAGGCTGAATCGGGTCCCAATTCTTCCTCAGCCTCTGCTCCCCTGCCCTATAACCCTTCTATTACCTCCCCTTCTCACACCGGGTCTGGCTTACAGTTTCGTTCCACGACTAGGTCTCCCCGACCTGCCCAACAATTTCCTCTTAAAGAGGTGACTGGAGCTGAAGGCATAGTCAGGGAACATGTGCCTTTTTCTCTATCAGACCTTTCCCAAATCAGCCAGTGTTTAGGCTCTTTCTCTTAGACCCCACTAAATATATACAGGAATTCCAATATCTAACTCAGTCCTACAATCTAACCTGGAGTGACTTAAATGTCATCCTGACCTCTAACCTCTCTCCAGATAAATAAGAAAGAGTTTATTCTCTAGCCCAGTCCTACCCAGACACCCGCCAGCTTCATGAGCCAGGCCTCCAAGAGGGTCAGTTCCCTGAGAGGATCTCCATTGGCAATACCAGACAGACTCCCCAGGTGTAGCTAAGTGAGATTACATGGTCTCCTGCCTAGTCGAAGGGCTCAAAAAGGCAGCATACAAAGCTGTTAATTATGACAAGCTAAAGGAAACTACCCAAGGTAAATATGAAAACCCAGCCCAGCCCATGGCCTGCTTAGCAGCTACCCTTAGACGCTTTACAGCCCTAGACCCAGAGGGGCCAGAAGGCTGCCTCATCCTTAATATGCATTTTAACACCCAATCCACTCCTGACATTAGAGAAAAACTCCAAAAGTTGGATTCCAGCCCTTAAACCCCACAACAGGATTTAATCAACCTCGCCTTCAAGGTGTTCTATAACAGAGAAGAAGCCACAAAGTGGCAATGTATTTCTGAGTTACAGCTACTTGCCCCGCTGTAAGATAACCCACAGCTACATCTCCAGCATACAAAACCTTCAGAACATCCAAGCCACAGCTCACAGGGGCTCCTTCAAAACCTCCTCGTGGACCTTGCTTCAAATGCCAAAAGCCTGGCCACTGGGCCTCGGAATCCCTGCAGCCCAGGATTCCTCCTAAGCCATGCCCTGTCTGTATGGGCCCCCACTGGAAGTTGTACTATCCGACTCACATCGCCACTGCTTCTAAAGCTCCTGGAGCTCAAACCCAACGTTCCTTGGCCAACTCCTTCCCAGATCTCCTTGGCTTAGCGGCTGAAGACTGATGCTGCCTGATCGCCTTGTAAGCCCCCTGGACCATCACGGACATGGAGCTTCAGGTAACCTTTACAGTGGAGGGTAAGTCCATCCCCTGTTTAATCGATACAGGGGCTACCCACTCCACATTGCCTTCTTTTCAAGGCCCTGTTTCCCTTGCCCCTGTAACTGCTGTGGCTATTGACGGCCAGGCTTCTAGACACCTTAAAACTCCCCAACTCTAGTGCCAACTTGGACAACATTGTTTTATGCACTCTTTTAGTTATCCCCACCTGCCCAGTTCCCTTATTAGGCTGAGACTTTTTAACTAAATTATCTGCTTCCCTGACTGTTCCTGGACTACAGCCACACCTCATTGCTGCCCTTTTGCCCAATTCAAGGCCTCTTCTGAATCCTCCTCTCATGTCTCCCTACCTTAATCCACAAGTATGGGATACCTCTACTCCCTTCTTGGCAACTGATCGGGCACCCCTTACCATCCCATTTAAACCTAATCACCTCGCTCAATGCCAGCACCCCATCCCATAACAGGCTTTAAGAGGACTAAAGCCTGTTATCACTCGCCTGTTACAGCATGGCCTTTTAAAGCCTACAAATTCTCCTTACAGACTCCCCTATCCTACCTGTCCAGAAACTGGACAGATCTTACAGGTTGGTTCAGGATCTTCGCCTTATTAAACAAATTGTCTTACCTATCCATCCTGTGGTGCCAAACCCATATACTCTCCTATCCTCAGTACCCTCCTTCACAACTCGTTATTCTATCCTTGACCTCAAAGATGCTTTCTTCACTATTCCTTTGCACCCCTCATCCCAACCTCTTTTTGCTTTCACATAGACTGACCCTGATAGCCACCAATCTCAGCAACTCACCTGGACTCTACTGCCAAGGCTTCACACAGCCCCCATTACGTTAGTCAAGCTCTTTCTCATAATCTACTTTCTTTCCATCTATCTGTTTCTCACCTTGTTCAATATATGGATGACCTTCCCCTCTGCAGCCCCTCTTTTGAAACTTCCCAACAGGATACCCTCCTGCTCCTTCAACATCTATTCTCAAAGGGGTACCACATGTCCCCCTCTAAAGCCCAAATTTGTTCCCCATCCATTACCTATCTCAGCATAGTCCTTCATCAAAACACACGTGCTCTCCCTGCTGTGTCTGGCTAATCTCCGAAACCCCAACCCCTCTACAAAGCAAAAACGCCTTTCCTTCCTAGGCGTGGTTGGATACTTTCACCTTTGGATACCAGGTTTTGCCATCCTAGCTAAACTACTATATAAACTTACAAAGGGAAACGTGACTGACCCCATAGACCCTAAGTCCTTTCCCCACTCTTCTTTTCATTCCTTAAAGACAGCCCTGGAAACAGCCCCCACATTAGCACTCCCTAACTTGTCCCAATCCTACTTCTTACATACCGCTGAAATACAAGGCTGTGGGGTCGGAGTTCTTACACAGGAACCAGGCCCACGACCTGTAGCCTTCCTATCCAAACTTAACCTCACAGTTCTAAGCTGGTCCTCATGTCTACATGTGGCAGCAGCCACCACTTCAATACTTCTAGAGGTCCTCAAGATCACAAACTATGCCCCACTTACTCTCTACAGCTCTCATAACTTTCAGAATCTATTTTCCTCCTCACAGTTGGCGCATATACTTTCTGCCCCCTGACTCCTCCAACTGTACTCACTATTCGTTGAAACTCCCACAATTACCATTGTTCCTGGCACAGACTTCAACCCAGCCTCTCACCTTATACCTAGCACCAAACCTGAATCTCATGACTGTATCTCTCTAATCCATATGGCATCCTCCCCATTTCCCCATATTTCCCTCTTTCCTGTTCCTAATCTAGACCACACTTGGTTTATTGATGGTAGTTCTTCAAGGCCCAATCATCAGTCACCAGCAAGGGCAGGCTATGCTGTAGTGTCTTCCACATCTGTCATTGAAGCTACTGCCCTGCCCCCTTCCACTACCTCTCAACAAGCCAAACTCATTGCTTTAACCCAGGCTTTCACCCTTGCAGAGGGATCATGTGTCAATATCTACACCGATTCCAAATACGCCTTCCACATCCTACATCACCATGCTGTTATATGGGCAGAAAGAGGTTTTCTCACTACACAAGGGTCATCCATCATCAACACTTCCTAAATAAAAATCCTCTTTAAGGCTGCTCTACTGCCCAAGGAAGCCAGAGTCATTCACTGCAAGGGGCATCAGAGGTCACCAGATCCCATTGCTCAAGGCAATGTTCATGCTGATAATGCAGCGAAAGAAGCATCTAGTGTTCCCACATCTGTCCCTCACGGCCAGTTTTTTTTCCATCTCATCTATCACTCCCACCTATTCTCCCACTGAAACTATTACCTATCAATCCCTTGCTACTCAAGGCAAATGGTTCTTGGATCAAGGAAAATTCCTCCCTCCTGCCTCAAAGGCTCACTCTATCTTATCCTTTTATAACCTCTTTCATGTGGGTTACAAGCCAATGGCTCGTATCTTAGAACCTCTCACTTCTTTTCCATCATGGAAATCCATCCTCAAGGAAATTACTTCTCAGTGTTCCATCTGCTACTCTACCACCCCTCAGGGATATCTCAGGCCCCCTCCCTTTCCTATACATCAAGCTCGAGGATTTGCCCCCACCCAAGACTGGCAAATTGACTTTACCCATATGCCCCAAGTCAAAAAACTGAAATACCTTTTCGTCTGGGTAGATACATTCACTGGATGGGTAGAGGCCTTTCCCACAGGGTCTGAGAAGGCCACCACGGTCATTTCTTCCCTTCTGTCAGACATAATTCCTTGGTTTGGCCTTCCTACCTCTATACACTCTGAAACGGACCAGCCTTCATTAGTCAGGTCACTCAAGCAGTCTCCCAAGGCCTCGGCATCCAGTGGAACCTTCATGCCGCCTACCGTCCTCAATCTTTGGGAAAGGTAGAAAGAATTAATGGTCTTTTAAAAACACACCTTACCAAGCTCAGCCTCCAACTTATAAAAGACTGGACGATACTTTTACCGCCACCCTTAACTCTCTCTTAGAGTGGATAGAAGATCTTCAGTGGCAAGGTGCACTCCCATTCTTCTATCCTGATGAAGTCCTTTTTTTCACTTTTCTGCTCACTCTTATCCTTGCCCCCATTCTCCAGTCACTCTCTACCTCTCCCTAGTTACCGCCAGCATACTATCAATCTCTCCCACTCTCTCCTCACTGCCTCCAATCCTCCTCTAGCAAAGAATTGCTGGCTATGCATTTCCCTTTCTTCCTGCTCTTACACAGCCGTCCCCGCTTTACAGGCTGACTGGGCTACCTCTCCTGTCTCCCTGCACCTCCAAACCTCCTTTAATAGCCCTCATCTTTATTTACTGAGGAACTTCTTTACTTTCTAGACAGATTTGGTGAGAACTCGCCAGACATTTCACACCAACAAGCTGCCACACTTCTCTGCATCTACTTAATGGCACCTCTCCTTATGTCAATTCCACCCCCACCCCCACAATATTTGGACCCACACAAACAACTATCCCTGTTGCTGCTCCCTTACGCATCTCACAACAACAACCTACTGGAATCCCTTTAGTCAACCTTCCACCGTCCAGATGTTCTTTTACTCTTTATCTCCAGAACCCAGCCACACACATTACCAAACAGATGGGAGCATTCCAGCTTCGCATTGCTGATAAGCTCTCTATCATTACTGGCAAACTAAAAAACATTGGCAGTCACTATTGTTTAGGAAGACACCTGCCCTGCATCTCACTCCATCCTTGGCTACCCTCCACCTGTTTGTCTGACTCTCCTCCTGGCCCCTCCTCTTGCTTGTTTATCCCCAGCCCCATGAATGGCAGTGAAAGGTTACTTGTATGTGCTTTCTCATACACCATGAGAACCGAACCTCTCTCTGCACGGTTGTACCATCGATCCCCATTACAGCCTCTAACAGCTGCTGCCCTTGCTGGAGCTCTAGGATTTTGGGTGCAGGACTCCTCTTTCAGTACACCCTCTCACCTTTTCACTTTACATCTCCAGTTCTACCTGACACAAGGTCTCTTCTTTTTATGTTGCTCTTCCACCTTCATGTGCCTATCTGCCAACTGGACAGGCACATTACTCTAGTCCTCCTTACCCCCAAAATCCAGTTTGCAGATGGGAACGAACAACTGCCTGTCCCCCTCATGACACCAACACGACAAAAAAGAGTCATCCCACTAATCCCTTTACTTGTGGGTCTAGGACTTTCTGCCTCCACTATTGCACTTGGAACTGGAATAGCAGGTATCTCAACCTCTGTCACAACATTCCGCAGCCTCTCTAATGACTTCTCTGCTAGCATTAGAGATATATCACAAACTTTAACTGTCCTCCAAGCCCAGGTTGACTCTTTAGCTGCAGCTGTCCTCCAGAACCACTGAGGCCTCTATTTACTCACTGCTGAAAAAGGAGGACTTTGTATATTTCTTAATGAAGAGTGTTGTTTTTACTTAAATCAGTCTGGCCTGGTATGTGATACCATCAAAAAACTCAAAGACAGAGCTCAAAAACTCGCTAATCAGGCAACTAATTACGCCAGACCCACCTGGCCACTCTCTAACTGGGTATCCTGGCTTCTTCCAGTCGTTAGTCCTCTAAGACCTGTCTTCCTCCTTCTCTTATTCAGGCCTTGTGTCTTCCAATTAATCTCTCAATTCCTACGAAACCACATCCAGGCTATCACTAATCACTCTATATGACAAATGTTGCTTTTAACAGTCCCGCAATATCACCCCTTACCCCAAAATCTCACTTCAGCCTAATCTCTCCCACTTTAGGTTCCTGTGCTGCCCCTAATCCCGCTCAAAGCAGCCCTGAGAAATGTCACCCATCACCACTCCATACCGCCCCCCCAAATTTTCACCCCAAGTTTTCACTACTCTTTCTCATTTTATTTCTTCATTATTAACATAAAAAGACAGGAATGTAAGCTCCTCTGAGCTGGCCGCACCATGGTCAAGCCATCCTGACATTCCACCCCCCCCCCCCCCCCCCCCCCGCCCTTGTGATAGTGTACTTTGTGAAATTCCCTGCCCTTGTGAATGTACTTTGTAACATTCCTCCCCACCCTTGTGACAATACACCCTCCCTGCCCTTGTGAATGTACTTTGTAACATCCGCCCTGCCCTTGTGACAATACTCCTTCCCTGCCCCTGTGAATGTACTTTGTAACATCCTCCCTGCCCTTGAGAATGTACTTTGTAACATCCATCCTCCCACCGGCAAAAATTACTCCTAACTCCACCAGCCTATCCCAAACCTATAAGAACCAATGATAATCCCACCACCCTTCGCTGACTCCTTTCCCGGACTCAGCCCACTTGCACCCAAGTGAATAAACAGCCTTGTTGCTCACACTAAGCCTGCTCATGCTCAGGTGGTCTCTTATAAGGACGCATGTAACACTAAGTACATGTGGAGTCAAACTGGCTAAGACAGAGAAAACCTGTAACAGAAAACAAACTGAAAGTGTACTTAAACAATGAATTGCCGTGATGCACTGAAGCTGTGGAAAAGGTCTGAGAAGAATCTGATTCACAATAAGAACGCAGTGAGCCAAGATCGCGCCACTGCACTCCAGCCTGGTGACAGAGTGAGACTTCATCAAAAAAAAAAAAAAGAACCGTGGCACTAGAAAAAGTGCATTTATTGCATTTATTAAATCTAGGGAAAATTGCTTGTGACTAACCTTACATGCCTTGTTTAAAATATAGTATATTGATGCCGGGCACAGTGGCTCACATCTGTAATCCCAGCACTCTGGGATGCCGAGGCATATGGCCAGGTGTGGTGGCTTACACCTGTAATCCTAACACTTTGGGAGGCCGAGACAGGAGGATTGCTTGAGGCCAGGTGTTTGAGACCAGCCTGGTCAACATAGTGAGACCCCATCTCTATTTTATAAAATAAATTTTAAAAATAAAAATATAGTATATGATAAAATAGTTCAATTCACATAGTTCTGAGTGGTTTCCAGTTAAAAATAATAGTAACAAATAGAGTAGCCTAGCGATGGGAAGCTCAGGCTCTAGAGGCAGGTGTTCTCAGTTTGAATCACTGTTCTCTTAATAGCTACATGACCTTGAACAAATAACTTAAATCATGAAAATTCAGTTTCCTTATCTATAAGATGAGCTTAATAATGGTTCCCAATTCATAGAGTTGTTTTAAGGACTAACTGAGATAACACAATGTACGGAAAGCTCTTAGCTCAGCACCTGGCACATAATAAGCACTCAATAAAGATGGGCTACACTTAAAACTAGAAGCATATTCATTTGAATCAGTAGCTCTCAGCCATGACTGCACAATGGACTCCCTCCCTGGTGGTGGAATTTTATAAAGTACTAGTGACCTGACCCCACACCCAAAGTTTCATATTCAATCAGTCTGAGGTGTAGCCTGGGCACTCACGTTATTTTAAAACAATGCCCAGAGAGCCAGACTGGCCCATACCTGTAGTTCCAGCTACTCTGGAGGCTGAGGAGGGAGGATCCTTTAAGACCAGGAGTTATTCTCTTAAAAACAAAACAAAACAAACAAAAATAATCCCAAGATAACTTTAATGTTCAGTCCAAATATTGAGAACACAGGTTTAGATCAAGGGCCAGCAAACCAGAGGCTACAGGACAAATCTGACCCCTACTTATTTTTTGTAAATAAAGTTTTATTGAAATACACCTACCTATTTTTGTATTATCTGTGGCTGCTTTTTTTCTTTTTTAACCAACTGATAATCACTTTAATAAAATTGATTAATCCTGTGCAGAGGTGACTTCAACACCTGGCTCAATACTCATGGAAGTAATCAATTTAGCAATCTCAGAAGTTCTGTGTCAGTCAGTGAGTCGCTTGTGGATTCTCATGGGGATTCATCTTGGATTCTTCTAAGTCTTAACCTTCACCACAGGAATTTTTCTCTTAGTGCGTCTTAGAATCTTGGTAGGGATCCAAAATGGTCCTTTCACTTGGAGATTATTTTCCTTTGCACTTTTGATCAAGTCAGCTCACATCTTCGCCAGGGATGTTAGGTTGCGGCTAGTTAGGGTAATTTTATTTTTAGAGACAGGGTCTCACTCTGTCACCTAGGCTGGAGTTCAGTGGTGCTGTATCAGCTCACTGCAGCCTCAACCTCCTGGGCTCAAGAGATCCTCCCACCTCAGCCCCCCGAGTAGCTGGGACCACAGGTGCGCACCACCACACCCGAATAATTTTTGCATTTTTTGTAGAGAAGGGGGTCTCCCTATATTGCCCAGGCTAGTCTTGAACATGGGCTCAAGTGATCCACCACCTGCCTCGACCTCCCGAAGTGCTGGGACTACAAACGTGAGCCACCGCGCCTAGCCAGTTAGGGTAATTCTAATTCAGCCAATTAACTTGTGGTTCCAGGGATGTCTTTCTCATGTTGTTAAAAGCTGTGTCTGTGGCATGATTTCCTCTAGAGGGTGAGCAGCGGCGAGTCAGTTGCAGGAGCGGATGGACCAGAGTTCCGGTACAACTGGGACCAAGTCTTCCTCAAAGAGCTATCTGTGGCTCCTTTCACTCTACAAGGCGTAGTTGTGTCAAAGACCGAATGATCCTCAGTCTAAAATATTTGCTATCTGGCCCTTTACAGCAAGTTTGCAGACTTCTGGTTTAGAATAAAGTTCCTGGGCAGTCTGCACCACATGAGGGCAGTATAGCCTCAGTACGTGGTAATTGAGTCTACAAAAATAAGCACATCAGGAATCACAGAAATGAATCTATTTTTCCCACCTATAGGCTCCTTTCTCTAATTTACAAATCTACTCTGTCCTGAAAACCTCCATGACAAACACTGCTGCCTCTTCTATCTACCATGACTAATAAGAACAGCTTTTGCCCATTGTCTTTGTTTCTTCAGCACCTAAATGATTGTGTCACCAAACTTGGGCTTCAAAATTCACCTGTCCATTGAAACTACTCTTAAGGTAGCCAGTGACCTCTTCATTGCATTTTCTACATTCTGTTTCTTATATTTCTATGAGATCTCATCCTTCTTGAAATAATCTTCACCATGACACTCCATTTTTTTAGCTCTCTTCATTATCTCTCTGGCCACTCTCACAGTGACAATGCTCTTTTTTCTCCTCCTATAACCTGTGTTCTCTATTCCACTCTGTTTAAGATGGGCATCAGTCCAGATAAATGCTGTTTTTGCTTTTGCAAATTATTAGCCTTACAAAGTTTGGGAATCACATTGCTAATTTATAAGGGGCACGGCCAAGGTTTAGTATGCAATGGGGCCAGGTAAGAAGGAGTTGCTATTAATTGAAGAGGTTTGATCAAGTACCACGTCCCAAGGGCAGATCAGAACGAGTTGGGGGGTGAACACAATCTTCCTCAGCTTCATAATCCCACACCTCATGATCCAGTCAATTTTGGGGGTGAGACCCAAGTCTAACCCTTAGGATCTTTATACTATCTCCTCTATCAGGGAATACCTGTTCTATTCCTTTCTCCTGGGTAACATAGGAGCTCTGTAGGATTAAAAAAAAAAAAAAGGAGCTCCATTGCTAGCTATAAACACTCTACTTGCAGTTACTATAATTAGCTGAGATCTCTGGGAATTTTCAAGTTTCATTCATGCTGTAACGTGAATCAGAACTTCATCTTTTTTTCTTGCTAAATAATGTTCTATTTTATGTACGCACCACATTGTGTTTTTCCATTCATCTGTTGAGGGAAATTTGAGTTACTAATGTGAATAATACTGCTGTAAATATGGATCCACAGATATTATTTCAAGACCCTGCTTTCAGTTCTTTTGGTGTATATCCAGCAGTGGAATTACTGGATCATGTGGCAATTCTATTTCTAATTTTTTGAGGAAGCACCATACAGTTTTCCACAGCAGCTGCACCATTTTACATTTCCACAAACAGTGCACAAGGACTTCAACTTTTGTTCATCCTAGCCAACACTTGTTATTTCCTGTTTCTTTTTAATAATAGCCATCCTAATATGTGTAGGATGGAATCTCACTGTGGTTTTGATTTGCACTCCCCTGATGATCAGTGATGTTGAGCATCTTTTCATGTGCTTATTGGCCATTTATATATCTTCTTTGGAGAAATGTCTATTCAACTCCTTTTGCCCATTTTTGAATCAGGTTTTTTTGTTGTTGCTGCTGCTGTTGAGTGTTTGGAGTTCTCTATATAAACTGGATACTAATCCCTTATAAGATACATGATTTGGGCTGGATGTGGGGCTCATGCCGGTAATCCCAGCACTTTGGGAGACTGAGGCAAGAGGATTGCTTGAGCCCAGGAGTTCAAGACCAGCCTGGACAACATAGCAAGACCTTGTCTTTACAAAAAATTTAAAAATTAACCAGATGTGATGGTGCAAGCCTGTGGTCCCAGCTACTCGGGAGGCTGAGGTGAGGATTACTTGAGCCCAGTAGGTTGAGGCTGCAATAAGCTGTGATTGTGCCACTGCCCTTCAGCCTGGTTGGCACAGAAAGATCCTGTCAAAAAAAAAGATGTGTGATTTTCAAATATTTTCTCCAACTTTGTGGGTTGCCCTTTTACTCTGTTGATAGTGTTTTTGATGCACAAAAGCTTTTAATTTTCATAAAGTATAAATTGTCTATTCTTTCTTTTGTTGCCAGCCCCTTTGGTGTCATATCCAAAAATTCATTGCCAAATCCAATACTGTGAAGCTTTTGCCTATGTTTTCTTCTAAGAGTTTTATAGTTTTCGCTCTCAAGTTTGTCTTTCATCTATGTCAATTTAATTTTTGTATGTAATGTAAGGTAAGGATCCAACTTCATTCTTATGCACTTGCATATCCAACTTTCTCAGCACCATTTGTTGAAAAGACTGTCCTTTTCCCATTGAATGGTCTTGGCTCTCTTATCAAAAATCATTTGACTATATGTTAGAGTTTATTTCTGGGCTTTCTTTTCTATTCCATTAGTCTATATGTCTTCCTTTATGCCAATACCACACATTTTGATTACTGTAGCTTTATAGTTAGTTTTGAAATAAGGAAGTGTGAGTCCTCCAAATTTGCTCTTCTTTTTCAAGACTGTTTTACCTACTCAAGGCAAATTCCATACGAATTTTTAGGAAGGATTTTTCTATTTCTGCAAAAGACATCATTGGGATTTTGATAGGTATTGCATTGAATCTATAGATCACTTTGAAAGTATTAACATCTTAACAATATTAAGTGTTCCAATCAATGAACATAGGATGGCTTTCCATTTATTTATGCTTTCTTTAATTTCCTTGGCAATATTTTCTAGTTTTCATTGTACAAGTCACATCCTTGGCTAAGTGAATTCCTAAGGACTTTATTCTCTTTGATGGTATTATAAATAGATTTCTTTTTCCTTAATTTCCTTTTCAGACTGTTTATTCTGTTTATTGCTAAATACAAATTCAACTGATGTTTTTGTGTTGATTTTGTATCCTGCTAATTTGCTGAATTAGTTTAATAATTCTAACAGGTTTTTTTGGTAGAATCTTTAGGACTTGTACATACAAGATCATATCATCTTCAAACAGAGAAAATTTTGCTCTTCTTTTCAAATTTGGATTTTTTTCTGTCTTTCTTTTTGCCTAATTGCTCTGGCTAGAATTTCCAGTACTACGTTGAGTAGAAGTGGCAAAAGCGGGCATCCTTGCCTTGTACCTGATCTTACAGGAAAAGTTTTTAGCCTTTTACTATTGAGTCTCATGTTCACTGTGAATTTTTTATATATGACTTTTATTATGTTGTGGTAATTGTCTTCTATTCCCAGGTTGTTGAATGTTTTTCTAATGAAAGTGTGTTGAATTTTGTCAAATGCTTTTTCTGCATCAGTTGAGATAATTCTGTGGTTTTCTTCCCCTTCGTTATGTTAATATGGTGTATTACATTGGTTTTCATATGTTAATCCATTATTACACCCAGGAATAAATCCCCCTTGATCATGGTGTATAATCCTTAAGATGCTGCTTAATTCTTTTGGCTAGTATTTTGTTGAGGATTTTTACATGAATGTTCAAAAGGGATATTGATCTGTAGTTTCCTTATTGTACCTTTGCTAGCTTTGGTATCAGGGCACAAAAAACCAGCCGGCCTCACAGGATGAACTAGGGAGTGTTTCCTCCTCTTAAATTTTTTGGAACAGCTTGAGGATTCATGTTAGTTCTTTAAGTGTTTGGTAGAATTCACCAGAGAAGCCATCAGATCCTGGGCTTTCTTTGTCAGGAGATTTTTTTATTACTGGTTAGATCTTACTAATTATAAGTCAACTCATAGTTTCTATTTTTTAATGATCCAGTCTTGGTAGGTTTTGTGTTTCTAGGAATTTGTCCATTTAATCTGGGATATCCAATTTGTTGGCAAACAATTGTTCATAATACTTTCTTATAATCCTTTTTATTTCTGTGAATCAATAGTTATGTCCCACTTTCATTTCCGATTTTAGTACTTTAGTCTTCTCTCCTTTTATTCTTACTCAGTCTAGCTAAAGATTTCTCAATTTTGTTGGTCTCTTCAAAAAACAACTTTTGAATTACTTTATTTTCTTTTTCTTTGAGACAGAATCTTGCTCTGTCACCCAGGCTGGAATGCAGTGGTGCAATCTCAGCTCACTGCAAACTCTGCCTCCCGGGTTCAAGCGATCCCTTCACCTCAGCCTCCCAAGTAGCTGGGATTATGGATGTGCACCACCATGCCTGGCTAATTTTTGCATTTTTTGCGGAGACAGAGTTTCACTACATTGGCCAGGCTGGTCTTGACCTGGCCTCAAGTGATCCACCCATCTCGGCCTCCCAAAGTGCTGGGATTACAGGTGTGAATCATCGTATTTTCTTTATTATTTTTCTGTTCTCTATTTTGTTTATCTCTCCTTTTATCTTTATTAGTTCCTTCCTTCTGCTAGCTTTGAATTTTGTTATTCTTTTTCTAGTTCTTGAAACTGTAAGGTTGTTGATTTGAGATCTTCTTTTTAAATATGAGAATTTATAGCTATAAATGAACCCCTCCACATGGCTTTTGTTGCATCCTCTAAGTTTTGGTATGTTGTATTTTCATTTTCATTTATCTCTAAGTATTTTCCAATTTCCTTCTGTGACTCCTTCTTTCTTTTCTAAAGGGAAGTCCTAGAATATAGTTCCTTAATAAGCTATGACAAAATTTTAGTATGTCGAGTGGGGTACCTCAGTAGTCACTCTCATAGAAGTAGACTAGTGAAGGGGTGGCCTGCCCCTCCACACCTGTGAGCGTTTCTCGTTAGGTGGAATGAGAGACTTGAGAAAAGAAATGAGACACAGAGACAAAGCATAGAGAAAGAAAAAGTGGGCCCAGGGGACCGGCGCTAAGCATACAGAGGACCCGCGCCAGCACCGATCTCTGAGTTCCCTCAGTATTTATTGATCATTATCTTTACCATCTTAGAAAAAGGGAAGTGGCAGGATAATAGGATCATCGTAGGGAGAAGGTCAGCGGTAAGACATATGAATAAAGATCTCTGTGAATGAATAAGTTTAAGGAAAAGTGCTGTGCCTTGATATGCATATGTAAACATCTCCATAAACCTTTTTAGTGCATAAAGAGCAGCATTGCCGCTAGCACGTCCCACCTTCAGCCCTAAGGTGATTTTCTCCTCAGTAAACAGAACACACAATTGGGTTTTACACCGAGATGTTCCATTGCCCAGGGACGGGCAGGAGACAGATGCTTTTCTCTATCTCAACTGCAAAGAGGCCGTCTTTCCTCTTATACTAGTCCTCCTCAGCACAGACCCTTCACGGGTGTCAGGCTGGGGGACAATTAGGTCTTTCCCTTCCCACGAGGCCGTATTTCAGACTATCACATGGGGAGAAACCTTGGACAATACCTAGCTTTCCTAGGCAGAGGTCCCTGCGACCTTCGGCAGTGTATGTGTCCCTGGGTACTTGAAATTAAGAGAATGGTGATGACTTCAGAAGCATACTGCCTTCAGGCACTTGTTTAACAAAGCACACCCTGCACAGCCCAAAATCCGTTAAACCTTGAGTCACCACAGCACATGTCTCTTGCAAGGACAAGGTTGGGGGTAAGGTCACAGATTAACAGCATCTCAAATACAGAACAAAATGGAGTCTTTTATGTCTACTTCTTTCTATATAGACACAGTAACAGTCTGATCTCTCTTTCTTTTCCCACAGAAAATGGTTAATTTTCTTCTCATTCCGTTTTGTGTATATTCTATAACCATTTTATTTAAGGTTGCCATGGGGATTTTACACTTCACATCCTGAAGTTATGACACCTAATTTGAATTTATACCAGCTTAACTTCAATAGATACAAAAATTCTGCTCCTATACTGTTGGCTCCCCACCCCTTTCAGCTATTGATATCATAAAATATCTTTGTACATTGTGTGTCCAAAAACATAGACTAATAATTGTTTTTTTTTTTAATGTATTAGTTCTCTAAAATGATGTAGAAAACAAGATGTGGAGTCTCAAACCAAAGTTACAATAATGCTAGCTCTTAGACTAATAATTGTGTTTTATACTGGAAATTTTATGCTCATTTTTACTTGTATATAAATTGTTTTAAAGGAGGCATTTTGGTTGAGAGAAAAGAAAGAAGATGAGGAAACTTTTTTTAAAGACTAAGGAGAAAAAGGAGGAAGGGGTAGGAGAAGGAAAATTAGAAGAGGAAGAGGAAAAAGATGCTTATTTATCTCAGTCTCAAGTGAGTCATGACCCACAGCATAATGCTATAGTTTTGTACATGTGCCTTTAGCAAAATAATACTATCACTAAGTAAAGCTCATCTATAATTGTAGACTTTTTTAGATTTAAAAGTTGAATTTAGGATCTTTATGGGATAATTAGAACTGGTGTTAAACTTCCTATTATAAACAACTAGAAAATTGGTTAAAATATAAGAAAAAAATGCCTTTGGACATTGAACAACAAGTAACCCAAGGGAGAAAGGACAGACACAAAGTAAGCCTACAGTTCCCCTGGCTTTCTGCATTGAGGTAATTTCTGAACCACAGACATTACAGAGCAGAATTCCAGGAAAGAGAGAACTATGCAGGAAAAAGAACTCCAGAAATCTGCATATGAGTTTCCTCAAGTCAAGACTACTGGGCCATGCACAAATACAGTAAAATTCCACAAGGCCAGGGGAAAAGTGGGATGATGTCAGTGATAAAACTGAAAAAGAGCAGAGGAAGAATATGGAAATTTTTTGGGTCAAACATTAACATCAAGGGGGCTAGGAAAGAAAAGAGGTTTAATGACCAATTTGTGGTAACTAAGAGATCTACTAACCCATAGGGCCTGATCTTAACCTGGAAAGGGGATGTGGAAAGAGAGTAATATGGAAAGGGGATGTGGAATGAGAGTAATGAAGAAAGACTCATCACCTCCCTGTAGCTCTTCTTTACGATTCTACGTGAGGGCTTTCTAAGTTGTTGAAGGTGTTATTCGAAACCTGCCAATGTAATTCAAAGTGATAGAATTGCATTCTAAACAATTTCTAAAATACTGGATTAAATCAGAATAGTTAAGTTATGCTGTGGTCACAAACAACCCCAAATCTCAGTGGTTAAAGACAATAAAAGTTTATTTCTCCCCCAAATTACATGTCTCATCCAGATTTAAGGAAGGAGTGTTGACTCTGCTCCATATAGTCACTCAGGGAACTAGGCTGACAGATGCTCCACTGTGTTGCAGCTATGCCATCTGGAATGCATAGCCAACTTAGTCACCAGAGCAAGGGAAGAGAAAAAAATGGAGAATTTCATGGAGGTTTTTTACTGTCTTACCCCAGAGAGGACACATACTAATTTCCACTCATTTTTCATTGACTAGAGTTAGTATTGTGGCCTCACCTAACTGCAAGGGGGCCAGGAATAGAGGAGCAAATGGAATATTTAAAGAGAGTTTCTGTAGTTACCACAGCTAGAAAGCTGGTGTTAACATTTCTCACCACCAAAATCTAACCTTCACTTACAAATGATGGGGGAGATGGTGAGCTGCCTGCTCCCCATTCAGAAAGAACAGTGGTTGCTAGGTAGTGTCTTCTGGGAGTGTTGACCAGGCTTGGCTGTCTTATAGGAGACATTCAGTGGCTTCACCTACTCTGTGCAGTCAGAGCCCTGCCCTTCAGACACTAAGGTTGTTCTATTTTTAGTTTCAGAAAAATCCCCGCTTTCAGAGGAACTTCAAATTATATTTGTCAGTGTGTGATCCAAGAGCCAGACCAGTGGACATACTGCTCTGATTATTGTGAGAATTTTCACATGGTTAGAAACTTCCAGTTAGTTTCCATTTTCCTTGCTACCTTAATATTTGCCTTGGAAATGTGGCACATGCAATGAAGGGCTTATACTCAAATACCGATTTTTTACTTGACTGTGAGGTAGAAGTTCCTACAAAAATTCTACTGCCCCAACCAAACATGAGTTTGGAAGGGTAAGCCTTGAGGAATCAGTCAGCATAATGGCTGGGAGACAGGAGAGGAGAGGTTTAGCGGAGATGTGGGATTTGAAAGGATCATACTTGGGCCCTTTACCTTCTATTTTGGTTTCCTTTCCTTGGTACAACACCTCTTCTGGTTGGATCCCTACTCCAAGAGGGTTCTTCCGTTCTATTGCATGGTCCTCCTAAGACGTATCCTTGGCTTAAGCAGATGAATAAAGGCATCTTTAGTTAACTTCCTGTTCTAAAAAACTAGAAAATAAGAATACATCTGAAAACCGATGAGGAAGGTACAGATTGTAAAGAATAAATAGAATCAAGCTCCTTGGCCTTTTCAAAGGCCATTTAGATGACAATTTTTGCCGTTTTTAGATAACAAAAATTTGGGGTGAGAGGTGTTAGTAGGCAGAAGGAGAAAGCTCAGGAAAGAATAAGCCAGTGATACCTTGAAGTAGGAACAGAAGGGGAAAGGGTAAGAAAATGGCGCTGGTGTGCTTCTCTGAGGAGGAGGTACTTAAGATCCATGTGCTGCCAACATTTCTCTGCAGAGCTACATCCAACCCCTGGCAGCATGCACCATTGCTTTGGGAAATATGTTACAGCAATTATATCCTTATTCCTCTTGAGCTTCTTCCTCCATGAGAAAATCCAAAATGCTGAATGTAAACTTCTGTTGGTGAGTACCAGAACCTGATAGTGGAACCCATTTTCAATTATTAAATAGGAAAATAGCTAAATAAAAGTCAACATTTAGGCTCCATCTATGTGAGAAACTCTAGAATCACTGTAAATGTTCTTAGAAAAGAGAAGTAAAGACAGAATAATTTTTTTTTATAAACATAAATGGAAGTGAAATAATTTTGTTTTGTTTTCCTTAAGAAAAGATGGCAGGGCACAGTTGCTCACGCCTATAATTCCAGCAATTTGGGAGACCGAGGTGGTCAGATCAGGAGTTTTTGAGACCAGTCTGGCTAATGTGGTGAAACCCCGTCTCTACTAAAAATACAAAAAATTAGCCAGGCATGGTGGTGCACACCTGTAGTCCCAGCTACTTGGGAGACTGTGGTAGGAGGATGGCTTTAGCCCAGGAGGGAGAGGTTGCAGTGAGCCAAGATCACACCAGTGCACTCCATCCTGGGCAACACAGTAAAACCCTGTCTCAAAAAAAAAAAAAAAAAAAAAAAAAAAGGCAATTCACTTTCTGTAAATTGCTAACCCATGAAAGAAATAAATGAGTAATTTGTTATAACCATCAATGGTGACAGTAGAGAAGTATAGATGAAGAAAAGGGACATTTCCAGGGTAAAACAGAGTAGTACCAGACATAGGAGACAACTGACGATTAGATGCCTGATTTGTGGTTACTAAGAAACCTGCTTGCCAGAGGGGTATGGAATAGGAGTGATAGAGACTTCCTATAGCTTTCCCTCAAAAACTCTGCAAAGGACTTCTGTATTATTGAAAAAAGCATTCAAAACCAACACTATCAGCTTGATTCACAATTACTTTCTAAATTCCTGAATTTAAAACAGCCACTTTCCACTGTCCCCTGATATATCAGTGGGATTTGACTAGGAGCAGGGAGGAAGAAAGGGGACTCCAGGTGTGGAGAGGGCAGTGCATATCCTACCAGGCTGACTGGCAGGACCAGCAGGCAATGAGGACCTGGGTGCTGGCCACTTCCCGACCAGAACCTAGCATGGAGATGTTATTTTTCCTATTTCTCACATGAAGGATTGGAAATAGCTTCCATAAGTGGACAACATCTGCAAGTGAGAAGACCAAACCCCACACAATTCCTGGCCAGGCTTCGAAATCCACATTTTTCATAAAACACCTCAGACCAACTGGAGCTAAGCACAGGGCAGGTGTGGGGAGTGGTTCAGAAATGTGTGCGTGGTCAGATTTGAGCAAAAGAAAGGACTCTAGAATTGAGGCACCGGGGCCTATGTTCCTTGAGGACAGGGCCAGGCACTGGGCACCAGCACATCTCACAGAACCTAGCCCAGGCCTAAGCCGAGGTAGATGACACTGGCCAGCCTGACAACGGTGGGGTCAGGCAAGTGCTTTCTCCACACAAGCCTTGGCCCTTCCCGCAGGCACTCCACACAAACCTGGGAGCCCCACTTCCCAACTCAGGACCCATGGCTGGTGCTGGAAAGCCCTGCATGTTCTCATGATGAGGTGGGGAGAGCGGTTACCTGAGCCCCACACTCGGCTTCCCTGGGCACAGGAAGCTGGGGCTTGCCCAACCTGTCCTAAAAGGGAGATCTGCTCCTCAATTGTCTCCAGAGAATCTGGGGGTGAACCTCAGGACTGACATATCTTATCCTCAGAAGGAAAAGGAGGACATAGCTTGGCAAATAGCTGTCAAACAAATCAACTACGAAAGTAAGAACCATCTGTGAACCTTCAAGGAGATGCAGAGAGACTCCCCTCTTCTCCAGCATGCCAGCTACCAATTCCTGGCTGGAGCCCCTCCCCAGGAAAAGAGTGAGTACCTGGGAGGGAGTGGTCTGACTGGGAGAGGACCAGACAGAGTATTTTAGCCAGAAAAGGGAAGGAGGGTCAAAAAGGTAAGCAACCAGCATGTGGCAACGAAAGAGTGTGCTCTGAGGCAGGGCCATGCTGTGGAATTTGGTGTGTTTTCCTCCCCTTGGTCACCCCTTGAATCACCAACAGGACAGAAAGGCCATAGTGACCCCAGGAAGGAGCTGTTCCATAGTGAAGCTCAGTCACGGTAGGCCCCTAGGGAGGGGAAGACAGGAAGGGAGAGGAGCCAGAGGGAGCAGTGGGAAAAGGTATTGGGTAGAGGGCAACTTGTGGACTTTGGGTCTCAGTGCACTAGACTGCTGGACTCTTGGGTTTACATAGATTTCCAGAGATCCTCTAATCCACAGGTTGACCTGTGGTAGCTGAGATAATTGAAGGTCAAGGCCAGGCTAAGATATTTTGCCAAGTCAGCAAATTTGCCTTTGGTACCCGGCAGCCTTGCCCATGAGAGAGAGCCTTGCCCTTCACAAAGCTTCCCCAACAGCCTTCCAAAGTATTGACCCCAATACTTTGACTAAATAAAACCACATCACAATTTCTTCCCCACCCCCCACCCCCGCCAGACGGAGACTTGCTCTATTGCCCGGGCTGGCGCAGTCTTGGCTCACTGCGAGCTCCATCTCCCGGGTTCACGCGATTCTCCTGCCTCAGCCTCCCGAGTAGCTGGGACTACAGGCGCCTGCCACCACACCTAGCTAATTTTTTTGTATTTTTAGTAGAGATGGGGTTTCACCATGTTAGCCAGGATGGTCTCGATCTCCTGACCTCATGATTCACCCACCTCGGCCTCCCAAAGTGCTGGGATTACAGGTGTGAGCCACCGCACCCGGCCCACATCACAATTTCTGATCAGATATTAATCTCCCATCTGGACTACATGCCCCAGGAAAAGGAATGTGAATTGTCACTGGGATCGGCATAAGGGGAAGACCTGGGAGGAGAGTCCTAGGAATTCTTCACCAGCCTGAAGTGCTCATGTGCCTCATCTCTCCCCCAAGACTGCTGACCATGGGGATTGCCTCAATGCAGCATCCTCGTGGGAGCTACCTCTTGGACACCCTGCAGTCCGTGTTCCAAGCTTCCTCAGAACGTGAGCTGGAGTGTATCGTGGTGCTGGAGGCTGAGGGGTAGTGGCAATTCTGTTACTAGCCCCCAGTTTCTCCCCACTACCTTCATCTGTGTAAATAGTTCTGTTATTAAACCTTTATCTAATAACCATCTCACTAAATCTGCACTGTCTAATATGGTAGCTATATGCAGCTATTGAGCACTTGAAATGAAGCTAGATGAAATTAAGATGTGTTATATGTCTAAAATGCACAGCTGAAAGATTTAATATGAAAAAGAACAAACATTTCATTAATAATGTTTTATATTGATTACATATTGAAATCATATTTTGAATCTATTGGATTAATTAAATGTATTATTAAAATTAATTTTATCTCATTATTTTATCTGGCTATTAGAAATATTTTTAATTACCTAAGCGGCAAAAAGCATTCGTGGCTCACATATTTCTATTGGACAGTACTGGACTAAACTGTAGTTGCTAGCAGCAGTGGCTCCAGGAAACTAGTTCTCAGATCAGGATTCTGGAACTAAATTTACTCGGTTCATCATGAGAATAACTTTCTTAATGATGGGGAGTGGAGCATGGATAATCTTGGCAAATGGCAGCATCATGATTACTCAAATTATCTTCAGTGGTAAGTAGCACTAGATGAAGTTCAGGTGGCTGGGTATGGTGGCTCATGCCTATAATTCCAGCACTTTGGGAGGCTGAGGCAGGAGGATTGCTTGAGGCCAGGAGTTTGAGACCAGCCTGGGTAACACAGTGAGATCCTGTCTCTACAAAAAAAAAAAAAAAAAAAAAAAAATTTAATTAATCAAGTGTAGTGGCACACACCTGTAGTCCCAGCTCCTTGAGAGGCTGAGGTAGAAGGACTGCTTGAGTCCAGGAGTTCAAAGCTGCAATGAGCCATGATCATACCACTACTCTCTAGCCTGGGCAACAGAGCAATAACCTGTCTCAAAAAAAAAAAAAAAAAAAAATTTTCAGGTGGAGGGTGAGGCCATAGGAATCAAGGGGCTGTGGCCTTTAGTCTCTATGGAAACAATAGCAATTACAAAGATTATAGAGTCACTTGGCTGTGAAAAGTACAATTTAAAAATGGCAATTTTTTTTGGCCAGGCACGGTGGCTCATGCCTGTAATCCCAGCACTTTGGGAGGCTGAGGCGGGCGGATCACAAGGTCAGGAGATCAAGACCATCCTGGCTAACACGGTGAAACCCTGTCTTTACTAAAAATACAAAAACATTAGCCGGGCGTGGTGGTGGGCACCTGTAGTCCCAGCTACTTGGGAGGCTGAGGCAGGAGAATAGCATGAACCCGAGAGGCAGAGCTTGCAGTGAGCCGAGATCGCTCCACTGCACTCCAGCCTGGGCCACAGAGCGAGACTCCGTCTAAAAAAAAAAAAAATGGCAATTTTGAAGGAGTCCTGAAGTCACAGGGCACTTATGACTGAAAACCAGATCCAGGGACTATCTACAAGGCTTGCCAAGTTGGCAGTGCCAAGGAAATGATCAACCCTCTCTCAATCTAAGATAAGTGCACTGGTGAGGAAGGAGTGGACCCTGAGACTTAAGATGGGAACATTCTGGCAGACATGGATGAGATTTAAACCTCCAAATTCCTCTAAGCCTCACTTTCTAGAATAAGCAGTCTACCCCTATATAAAGAAACCAGTCCTCTTCTGCACATCTCATTGTCTCTAGGCCCATAAGGCCACATGGTACAAGGCCTGCTCCAGAAGGAAATGGCCTATAAACTCAAAGAATTAAGATCCCTCACCAATCTGTATTGGCAGGAGCCCAGACAGCAGATATAGGAGTGGACTCTTAGGGAGAAGGAATGTAAGGCTCTATCCAGCTGAATTCATTGACATAGATACATTAACCTGGAATTCAAGATTAAATGTACTCATCTGAGCATTAGAGAGCCAACATATTAATAATGCCTACATTCATGGTCTACAACTAATGGAGGTGTTCACAGAAGCCTGGATTTGACGATGGTTTATAGTTAATGAGATCAGAATACTTGAGTTTACTAGGCATGCCATAGAAAACGGAGTCTAAAGGCTCAGGGATATAGGGAATGCTGGAACCATGCTTCCAAGGAGGGTCCAGAGGACCCCTTCACCAAGACATTTACAGATATTTTGGTGTGGGGACACTCACATCATTGAAGAGCTCTGTGTTACCTGTTTTCTGCAAACTGGAGATGACAATAAAAATGCCCAGTGGAATTGGGTTCTTTGACCTCATTGAGAATAATGGGATCTTGGAGTGTAGAGACCAAGTAATAGCATTTAACCACTAGGTGAGCTCCCTTACTATAGTAAGCCAGAGAATCAGAGTGCTTTGATGCACAGGGATCTGTAGCAGTGACTAACTGATCCACAGGCTCTAGAAAAGAAAGAAAGGAGACAAAACAATTAGGTCATTTACTGAGAGGCTGTTGACACACGCAAAAAAATTTTAGGTCTGCTAAACACATACTTGAGTTGCAGAAGGGAGAATTCATAGCATTTTACTCAGTTCCCTGAGCCAGCTCAGGGAGCCCCTTCACTGAAACAGAGGCCAGATCTTTTTGAGGAAGGACCTACAATTTGACTAATAAGAGTATACCAAGAATCTTCCCAAGCCTTCCCTCCAAAACCTGCAGCAATTTACCAGGATGACTATGAACCAGAGAAAGAGAAATATGCAGACTTTTTATGAATTCTTGGATATTGGCTCTGAAGTAACATTAATTCTGGACACCCAAACTGCCACCATCATCCATGGGTCAAAGAGGAGGTTTAAGAAAGTCAGGTAACAGCGTCTTTTCCCTTGCCCATCTCATAGCCTATCCATCACAGCCTAAAACACATATTTCATTGTCCCCTCTCCCGAAAAATCCCAGATTGTACAGAAGAAATAAATATACTTAGAACTGGCAGAGATAAACACCACATTGATTCCCTGACCCATGGTGGAAGGGCTATTACAGAATAAACCGACTCTCACCAAAACAGTAAGCCAAAAGCAATGCCAGGGGGAAATGTAGAGATTGGGAACATCATCAAAAGAATCAATAGGTGCAATTGTGTGATTCCCACCATAATTCCCCATTGAACTCACCCATTTTGCTAGTGCAGATGCCAGACAGATCCTAAATATTGATGTCAATTGTGGCAAATGTAGTCAGTTTTGAGTTGCAAATCTTTACTGGAGTAGATCAGTGAAGCCCCTGGCACCTAAATTCAGCTACTAATCTGGCAAATGCCTTCTTTTCATTCCTACCATAAGGAGAATCAAAAACAGTATGTATTTAGAAGGTAGGAAGTAGTGTACTTTAACACCTTGGCCCAGAGCTATTTCACTTCTGTTTTCTGTCACAATAGTTTTCAGGGACCTTGATTGTCCTGATGTTGCACAGAATGTCACACTGACCCACTAAATTGATGACATTATGTTCACTGGACCTGTGATCAGGAAGTAGTAGTGACTACTCTAGATTCCTTGGTCAGATATGTGGACACCAAAAGTTAGGAGGTAGACTTCCTGAAAATTCAGGAGCCTGATACACCATGAAGTTTCTAGGGTTCCAGCAGTATAGGGCATATTGGGCTATTCCCTCTAAAGTTAGACATGTTTCCTTGCTTTGCATCTTGTACCATTCACTATGAAGAGACACCCAATGCTTGGTGAAAATTATTGGATTTCAGAGGCAACATACTCAACTTCTGGGCATGCTGCTACAATCCATTTGCCAAGTAACACATTAGGATGATAGTTCTGAGTCAGACCTGGAGCAAGAAAAATCTTTACAGAAGGTCAAGGTTGTGGAGCAAACTATCCTGCCACTTGAGCCTTGTGATCTAGCAGAACCCATGCAAATGTGATTGGGAGACACATATGCTGTCAGAGATGCCCCAGAGATTTTGATTTACTTCATCTAGTCTAACCTACTGTTATCATTCAGAGTTCTCCAGAGAGACAAAACCAGTAGGATAGATGGATAGATGATTGATTGATTGATGATGATGATAGAGATAGATGATAGATAGATAGATAGATAGATAGATAGATAGATAGATAGATAGATAGATAGAAGTTTTATTATGGGAATTGGCTCAAATGATTACAATTATGGAGGCTGAGAAGTCCCTAGATAGGCTGTCTACAAGCTGGAGAACACCAGAAGCCAGTAACATGGCTCAATCCAAGTTCAAAAACCTCAGAACCAGGTGTAAGCCAATGATGTAACTCTCTTTCTCAGGCCAAATGCCTGAGAACTCGGAGTTGGAGGGTGTGGAGCAGGGGTTGGGGAAACGCTGGTGCTCGTCCTGGAGTCCAAAGGCCAGAGAACCTGGAGTTCTGATGTTCAACAGCAGGAGAAGAATGGCGTTCCAGCTTCAGAAGAAGAGCGGGAATTATCTTTTCTTCTGTCTTTTTGTATCCAAGCCCTCAGCAATTGGATAGGCACCCCTTGCATTGAGGGTGGATCTTCCTTACTGCCAGCTGATTCAAACATCAATCTCTTCCAGAAACACCCTTGCAGGAATACCCAGAAATAATGCCTTACCAGCTCTTTGTATATTCCTAATCCAGTCAAGTAGACACTTAAAATTAACCATCACAGACCAGGCGTGGTGGCTCACGCCTGTAATCCCAGCACTTTGGGAAGCCGAGGCAGGCGGATCACAAGGTCAGGAGATTGAGACCATCCTGGCTAACATGGTGAAACCCCGTCTCTACTAAAAAATACAAAAAAATAAGCCGGGCGAGGTGGCGGGCGCCTGTAGTCCCAGCTATTCGGGAGGCTGAGGCAGGAGAATGGTGTGAACCCGGGAGGCGGAGCTTGCAGTGAGCCAAGATCTTGCCACTGCACTCCAGCCTGGGCGACAGAGCGAGACTCCGTCTCAAAAAAAAAAAAAAAAAATTAACCATCACAGCTACCCACATCCAATCTATCAGTACTATTGGTGAAATCCATTTCCAAAAGATATCACAAACCCAGCTGTTTTTCTCTTGTTTCTATTAAAACTGCATAACCACCATCATCTTCTACTTGGCTTCTATAACCACTTGACTCTTTTCCTCCTCCTTCTCCTTCCCCACTTCCTGTCTTTTTACACTGAAGCCTGAGCTATCTCTTAGAAATTTTTTTTTTTTTTTTTTTTTTTTGAGACGGAGTCTCGCTCTGTTGCCCAGGCTGGAGTGCAGTGGCAAGATCTCGGCTCACTGCAAGCTCCGCCTCCCGGGTTTACGCCATTCTCCTGCCTCAGCCTCCCGAGTAGCTGGGAATACAGGCGCCCGCCACCACGCCCGGCTAGATTTTTGTGTTTTTTAGTAGAGACGGGGTTTCGCCGTGTTAGCCAGGATGGTCTCAATCTCCTGACCTCGTGATCCGCCCGTCTCGGCCTCCCAAAGTGCTGGGATTACAGGCTTGAGCCACCGCGCCCGGCCAGAAATATTTTTTAAATGTCATATTATTCCCTTGCTTAAAGCCCTTTAGCATCTTCCGATTGCATTCAAGCCCAAGTTCCTTACCAAGATTAAGGCCCAATGCCAGTGGTTTCCAAGCTTGGCTGCATTTTAGATTTCCATCACCAGCAGATCTGCATGAGGTGATGGAAACAAAAAATACCCTGACTTGGTCAGCATACAACACATAAATGTATCAAAACATTAAACTATACCTTATAAATATGTAATTTTTAAAAATAGCTAATAATAGCTAAAACATATATGCTGCCTACTATGGGCCAGGCACTCTATTATATATAGATAGAGAGAAAGAGAGACAGAGAGGGAGAGACAGTCAGCCCATCATATCTGTGGATTCCACATCCATGGATTCAACTGACCACAGATCAAAAATATTTGAAAAATAAAAATTCCACAAAATTCCAAAAAGCAAAATTTACCGCATGCCAAGTGCTATGTTGAATCTATATGGATGAAGTGATGTGTAGGCATTGTATTGGGTATTATAAGTAATTGAGAGATTAAACTATACAGGAGGATATGCATAGCATATATACAAGGATGTATTATTCTATGCTATTTTATATAAGGGACTTGAGCATCTGTGGATTTTGGTATCCACAGGGGGTTCTGGAAAAAATCCTCCACAGATATCAAGAGATAATTGTGTGTGTGTGTATACATACACATATGTATGCAACATACACCATACTATATATGGTGGTTATATATACTATACCTAGTATAGATAAGTATATATACACTATACTCTATAAAATATATATTACATATAGTATAGACTAGATATGTATGTGTTGTATATACATATATACACCTATACTCACTATATGCTACTACTTGACTATACTACATATAGTTTATATTATATATAGCATATTACATAGACTGAGAGAATACAATGTATATGTAGTATTTATATATATCTCTCTCACATCAAACTCAATGAGATAGGTATTATTATTATCCCCATTTTACAAATGTTCCATTTCCAGATCTCATACATGTCCATCTGACTGTGGAAACCTATATCTAAATCATATGAGAACTTTAGCTGCTAAGGAATCTGAAAATGCAGGTTTTAGTTTTCCAGTCTCTGCAAACAGGGAGGCACCTTAGGAAAAGTTGAAATGGATGTTGAGCAAGCAAACCCACAATATTTGAAGCGTGTGAATGCGGGGTTTTTGACTTCCTCCACCCTAGCTAATGCACTCTCCTGGTTACATGATCACATTATAGTCATCCCTTGGTATCCCTAAGGAATTGGTTCCCGGACACCCAAAGAATATCAAAATCTGCAGATGCTATAGTCCCTGATATAAAATGGCATAGTATTTGTGTATAACTACATACATCCTCCTGTATAGTTGAAATCATTTCTGGAATACTTATAATAATCTAATACAATTGTAAATGCTATATAAATAGTTGTTATATATTGTATTTTTTAATTTGTATTTTTTATTGTTGTTTTATTTTATTTTTTCTTTTCTGAATATTTTTGATCTGTGGTTGGTTGAAATCCAAGGATGCAGAACTAAAGTGTTAATTGAATGCAGACACCAGGAGGAAGCAAATTCCCGGCCATGTGCAGTAAGAGACAAAATGGCAGAATATGACATTCCAGGGGTGCACCACCAGAAAAGGGAAGAAAGCCTCGGATGGGCATGCACACAACTTCCTAAACACACTGCATGAGCTCACTTCCCAAGGGTAAGGAGGGCATTATTCATGCAGGCTTTCCAGCCTAAGGCAAGAATCATGGGAAAGGGGTGCAAGGCACCAGCAGGAGGCCAGCCTCTGAAGTCCTAGGATCCAGGTTAAACGCTGCACTTGACCTTCTCAGTGCCCACTTGGGTCTTTTCCAAATGTACTTTCCTTTCTTTCCTGCTCTAAAGCTTTTTAATAAACTTCCACTCCTCCTCTGCAACTTGCCTCAGCCTCTTTTTCTGACTTCTGCCCCTCAGTCGAATTCTTGAAGTTGCTGCACACCCTTATAGATTCACCGCTGGTAACTTGTATCCCTTCCACTGGTAACATTCACACAGATGATTTGTGTAAATCCTGTCTGTGGTATTTGGAATGGAGAGGGTGTGTGATGTTGTGTGATGTTGTTGACACACCAACATGAATGCTAGGGGAAGGGGATCCCAGGGAGAATGCTCAACATCAATTCATCCCACAGAAATCTGACTCAGAAGCACCTGGGCAGGTGTCTACTCAGAGAAGTAGTAGGGTTACTGAATACAAGAAGATATTTTAGGAGAAATAGCAGTCCCAGGACAGCCAGATAATTTTATTTCTTTTTTTTTTCTAGGACTTTAGAGTTCTTTTTAAAATAGAGACATGATTCATGCATCATAAAAGCAATCCCTTAAAAGTACAATTCAGTGAGGTTTTTTTTTCACATATTCACAAAGTTGTGCAACGATCACCAGTATCTAATTCCAGAACATTTTAATCACACCAAAAAGGAACCCTAGACCAATGATCAAACTCTCCCCTTTCCCCATTTCCCAAGCCCCTAGCAACCACTACTCTACTTTCCATCTTGGTAGATTTGCTATTCTGGACATTTCATATCAATGGAATGGTACACTGTTTGGCCTTTAGTGTTTGGCATTCACCCAGCATCATGTTTTCAAGGTTAATACCTGTTGTAGTAAGGGTCAACACTTCCTTTTTGTGGCTGAATAATATTGCATTGTATGGAATCACACTTTCTTTATCCATTTATCAATTGATATACATTTAGGTTGTTTTCAGTTTTGGCTCTTTTAAATAATACTGCTATGAACATAAATGTACAAAGTTTTTCATGAACATATATGTTCATTTCTCTTGGGTATATACCTAGGAGTACAATTGCTGGGTCATATGTTAACTTTATGTTTAACTTTTGAAGAACTTCCAAACTGTTTTCCACAGTGGCTACATCATTTTACATTTCCACCAGCAATGTATGAGGGTTCCAATTTCTCTACATCCTCACCAACATTGTTTTTTTGTTTGTTTGTTTGGGGTTTTTGTTTGGTTTTGTTTTTACAAATTTTTTACACTTTTCTACCAAGAAGGTACATTCATTAAAAATAGGCGGCATGCATCCCATTTACAACAGCCGCAAAAAGCGTAAAATATGTAGGAATACAACTAGCCAGGGAGGTGAACCATCTTTACAATGAAAATTACAAAACAGTGCTCAAAGAAATCAGAGATTACACAAACAAATGGAAAACTATTCCATGCTCATAAACAGGAGGAATCAATATTGTTAAAATGGCATACTGCCCAAAGCAAATTACAGATTCAATGCATTCCTATCAAACTACCAATGACATTCTTCACAGAGTTAGAAAAACACTATTTCAAAATTCACATGGAGCCAAAAAAGAAGTGGAATAGCCAAAGCAATTCTAACCAAAAAGAAGAAGCTGGAGGCATCACGTTACCAAACTATACAAGGCTACCATATCCAAAACAGCATGGTACTGGTACAAAAACAGACACACAAACCGATGGAACAGAGTAGAGAGCCAAGAAATAGTGCTGCATGCCTACAACCATCTGATTTTCCACAAAGTTGACAAAAACGAGCGATAGGAAAAGGACTCCCTATTCAATAAATGGTGTGGGGATAACTGGCTGACCATATGCAGAAGACTGAAACTGGACCCCTTCCTTTCACCATATGCAAAAACAAACTCAAGATGGATTAAAGACTTAAATGGAAAATCTAAAATTACAAAAGCACTGGAAGATAACCTAGGTAATATCATTCTGGACATAAGACCTGGCAAATATTTCACGATGAAGATGCCAAAGGCCATTGCAACAAAAACAAAAATTGACAAATGGGACCAAATTAAACTAAAGAGCTTCTGCACAGTAAAAGAAACTATCAACAGAGTAAACAGACAACGTACAGAAGGGAAGAAAATATTTGCAAACTACACATCCAACAAAGGTCTCATATTCAGAATCTATAAGGAACTTAAATAAATCAACAAGCAAAAAGCAACCCCATTAAAAAGTAAGCAAAGGACATGGACGCTTTTCAGAAGAAGGCATACACATGGCCAAGAAGCATATGAAAAAATGCTCACCATCACTTAATCATCAGAGTCAAATCAAAACCACAATGAGATACCATCTCACACCAGTCAGAATGTCTACTATTAAAAAGTCAGAAATTAACATTCTGGTGAGTTTGCAAAGCAACAGGAACACTTATACACTGTTGGTGGAAGTGTTAATTAGTTAGGGAGTGTTAAGCCACTATGGAAAGCAGTTTGGCAATTTCTCAAAAAACTCAAAGCAGAATTATTGTTTGACCCAGTAATCCCATTATTGGGTTTTGCACACATATGTTCATGGCAGCACTATTCAAAACAGCAAAGACATGGAATAAACCTAAATGCCTATCAATGTTGTACTAGATAAAGAAAATGTGGCACATGTACCCCATGGAACATTTTGCAGCCATAAAAGAAGAACGAGATTGTGTCCTCTGTAAGAACATGGATGGAGCTGGCGGCCATTTTCCTAAGGGAACTAACCCGGAAACAGAAAATGAAATACCACATGTTCTCACTTACAAGCGGGAGCTAAACATTGAGAACATGTGGACACAAAGAAGGGAACAACAGACACCTGGGCCTACTTGAGGGTAGAGGGAGGGAGGAGGGTGAGGATGGAAAAACTACCTATTAGATACTATGCTTATTACCTGGGTGGCAAAATAATCTGTACACCAAATCCCCATGACAGGCAATTTACCTCCATAGCAAACCTGCACGTGTACCCCGAACCTAAAATAAAAGTTTTAAAAAATTGGCAGCATAGCCAAGCATGGTGACTCAGGCCTCTAATTCCAACACTTTGGGAGGCTGAGGTGGAAGGACTGCTTGAATCCAAGAGTTTGATACCAACCTGTGCAACATAGTGAGATTTGGTCCCTTAAAAAAAATAAATAAATAAAAAGTAGCCATGTGCACCTGTAGTCCCAGCTGCTCAGGAGGCTGACATGGAAGGATTTGCTTGAGCCCGGAGGTCAAGGCTGCAGTGAGCCCTGATAACACCACGGCACTCCAGCCTGGGCAACATAGCGAGACTTTATCTCAAAAAAAAAATTTTTTTTTTTTGGCCGGGCGCGGTGGCTCAAGCCTGTAATCCCAGCACTTTGGGAGGCCGAGACGGGCGGATCACGAGGTCAGGAGATCGAGACCATCCTGGCTAACCCGGTGAAACCCCGTCTCTAGTAAAAAATACAAAAAAATAGCCGGGCGAGGTGGCGGGCACCTGCAGTCCCAGCTACTGGGGAGGCTGAGGCAGGAGAATGGCGTGAACCCGGGAGGCGGAGCTTGCAGTGAGCCGAGATCCGGCCACTGCACTCCAGTCTCCGCGACAGAGCAAGACTCCGTCTCAAAAAAAAAAAAAAAAAAAAAAAAAAAAAAAATTTTTTTTTTAAGGCACCACAGGTGATTATTCTCTTCTGCGTCTTCAAACTCCTGACAGTACTTGTCTATGAAATCTCTGTAATACCCAGAATTCTTTATCCATGATAATGTCCTTTAAATACCCAACCTCTGATTCCAAATCTGCACCAGGGGCTGTACAGATGCAAGAAGTGGACAGGCTCCTCCGGGGCTACCATCGCACCACCGTCGTTGCCACATCCACCCTGCCTCCTACCCTGCTCGCGGCTGGGCCCAGTCTTGCTCTGAGACGGAGACCCCAATCCGCAGGGAGGGTGCGTCAAAGGGTAGGTCTCAGCGGGCACCCTCCGAGGAGCGGCGCCCCAGCCTCTGCCACCTGCACCATGGCAGCCTCGCGCCCCGCGGGACGCAGCTTCCGGCGGCTGAGGCTGTGCCAGGCGCTCTCTACATCATTCTTTTAAGGAGTGTTCCTTGGCGACCAGGAGAAGCAGCAGAAGAATAGGAAGGAGATAAAGATCAAGAAGAAGAAGACGGAGGATGGAAAATATGGAACCAAAGAAGAAGAGGGAAAAGGGAGAGAGAAACTGGAACATATTCTGGGCATGTGACTTTATTAAAGCAACATCATTACCAAGAAAAAAAATTAATTCTTCTTTCAGATCTAGTTCTTTTGAAAGAACTTGTCTTACAAGTGCATACTGCAATTCTGGACTTATAAAAATTATCGCATTATATTGCCATCATTTTTTCCTTAGATAGCGGCTAATGGTATGTGCTTTCCAGAGCAGTCTTGGAATGGTGGGTGGGGTGCGAGGAATAGCGCTGGGAAAGACAGACTTAGGATATTAATTATTAAGGACAATAAGGAAGACAACAGATAAAGAGGAGTGGTGGAAAATTTTAGGGGAAAAGGACAGCATGTCTGGAATAAGTGAGAATTAGAAATTGCCCAAGAAAACTGAAAATGGTCCACTTGTGGAGACAGATTTACTTCTTCCCTGAACTCCCCGAGAAATCACCACACTTGAGAAGTTGTGTTGCTCAGATGACACTGTTGGAGAGCTTCTGAGTCACTTGACCTCTGTTGCCATATTTGATTTGCATCCATCCTTCTCATTTTTATTTGTGAAAGGAAAATAAATCTTGGGACTCCAAACTCACTAAACCAAAGAGGAAAGTCAAGCCTGGGAACTGAAGCGTGCAAACCTGCCTGCCATTTTTGTTCCTGAGTAAAATGGCAACAGAAATGAAAAGCCACATACCTCCCCCACGTTTTGCCCACTTGTGAGTCCCAAGATCTTTACCCTAAAAAGCTTCCTTTAAAAGTTCACCATGGCAATGTAAATTGATGGCTTATTTTCACAGGTGCTGGGTAGAGGGGGACATAGGACAGAACTCAAAGTCATCCCTCTGCCCACCTGAGACAAATCCATATCTGATTGTTTCCTCTGCCTATTGTCTACGCTATCTTATGTAAAAATACAGATTCACTTGGCCAAAGGCATTAATGATTATTTTCCCCTACCCCCCTCACATGAAAATTGTGTATTTCTCTATATCCTGCCCTTTCCCCTTTAAATATTGAAGCCCTCAAAATTATCTTTGGTGAAAAGCATAGACCTGTCTCCCAGGCACGTGTCCTTAACTTTGGGTAAATAAACCTCCTAAAATGACTGAGACTTGCCTAGGTCATTTTCCTTGATTGACAGATTCAAGATGTTCACCAGATATTAAGAAGAGGTCATTGCTTTGAGTCATTTTTACTCTTTTTTCTTGTAATTGATTTAATGTTTTAATCGAACATGTATTATATTCATAATTGAGAAAAATATCAATAAAACTATTTTTTTTTGTTTTTGTTTCTGTTTTTTGAGACAGAGTCTCACTCTGTTGCCCAAGCTGGAGTGCGGTGGCATGATCTCAGCTCACTGCAGCCTCCGCCTCCCAGTTTCAAGTGATTCTCCTGCCTCATCCTCCCAAGTAGCTGGGATTACAGGTGTGCGCCACCACACCCAGCTAATTTTTGTATTTTTAGTAGAGACGGGATTTTCTCATGTTGGCAGGTTAATTTCTAACTCCTGTCCTCAAGTCATCCGCCGGCCTCGGCCTCCCAAAGTGCTGGGATTACAGGTGTGAGCCATCGTGACCTGCCAAAACTACTTTTATTTGGAGAAAAATGTGACCACTTACAGTCCACAACCCTAGATCCAGTTCAGAATCATAGGAAGCTGATATTAGATCTTCCTCACCATCTCCTTCCACAATGAGCTGGTGCTGGCTGTGAGACTGGGTGTTGGTAATCAGCCCCCATTCAGGGAGAACAATGGTTGTCATGGGAGGGGGTGTCATCTGACTAACTTTGTCTTGCCTCAGAGGATGCATACACCTTCTGGCCCCATCCCAGGGTCCCCAAACATTTTATTTTCTTCTTCTTGACTTTGGGGAAAGCCCTGAACATTCAAGTGGTATAGAGGTCAGGTCAGTCGCCGTGCATCCAGGGGAAAAAAAAAAAAAAAAAATCTCAAATGAAACTACAACTCCAGTCAAGGTGAGGACCTTTTCAATCTCCTTATTTACTGTCCCCTCAAAAGTTCTGGGGGACTGGAAGTTTCATGTCAGAAAGGGAAATTGTCCCTGGGACCTCTGACTTGATGCCATTCATCACCTACCTTAGGTCCTTAACAAGTGCTTAGAAGTGCCATGTCTACGTTTTGTTCCATGAGTCATCTAGAAGAACAAAAGAAACTGACATGAAAAAGAGTCATGAAAGATGAATGCCTAACCAAAAAGGGTCCAGACTTCAGGTAATGGAGAGGACTGCCCTGGAAGAATCTGAGTTTGCTCCCAAAGCCCCTGAGAAGCAGTGATATATAGGAAAAACGGTCTCTGGCATCAGGCAGGAAAACCTGTGGGAACATAGGACTATCACATCTAAATACGAGAGGAAATGGTGGCTCAAGGTTCAGGTTTGGAGAGGACAAAATAACACACTGTCTTTTCTTCTTGGAGCTACAGCCTTTGGATATGGCTTCAGTGTGTTCTGATCCCATCGAGGATCGTAGAAAGAGATGAGGAAGAGGGTGCTTAGCAACTGATAAAGATTTCCACCTCACAGAACTGGCTCAACATGAGCCAAATCGACATCTGTATGGAACATAAGAGTTAGTGGTAGACAGGGCGCAGTGGGCACTCTGGAAAGGATAGAACTTGGAGGGGAGAGAGAATTAAAGGCTTCAGATATCTCCTTCTAGAGCATTCCATGATGCTTAATGTAGGATATATATATATACAAACTAGAGTAAAGTCTGCAAAAATATCTTCCTGACTCCAGAGAGTCAGTAGGGTGAAGGAGTCAATAGGCTCTTGCAAGATTTTTCTATTACAAATACTCATTAGAGATCACACCCTCTCTATTCCCATCACGCCTTCCTTACCTCCTCAATGAATGCTGTCTGGTTCAAATGTGTGAATAAGAAATGTTCTCTATAATGCACTTGGAAACTCCTATTAAAACAGAATCAAGGTCTCTTCTCTTCACCTTGCCTTTGGCAGAAATCATGTCAGGGACTTTGGAGTTGGGGCAATCAAGGTAAGAAAGAGCTCTGGAAATTTAATTAAACGTTGGTGTCCAGAAGAAGGAAAATGAAGGAATGGATATGGAGACTTGCAGGCAAGAGTGGGGGCAACTGAAGCTGTGATATTAAGGGCACTTTGCATGCATTTTTATACATCTGTGTTTCTCAAACGTAAGAAAGGCATAGCTCTGTTTTTAAGGGGAAAAAAATCATTAAGGATTCTTAAGAATATATATAAGAACCCCAGGTTTAATATTACTGGCTTTGGAAACTATACTTATTCAATGATAATTATAATTTGATATTTTTGATAATCTTGTAATTTGAATTTTTTTATGTTACCATCAGATGAAAACTTTTCTCAGTAGTGTGTACATTTCAGACATCCAAGAATACACTGAAGGATCACAGATCGGGAAACAGCTCTGCAAGTTTCCAACCCCAGCACCATGAGAGATTTTCTATGGAAACTCATCATTATTGCAACAGCAGTAGTGCTCCCAATCTACTATTTCATTGACGAAAATCCCTTTGATACTGCAAGTTTCCTGTCTTTGGTGAGTACCAGAAATTTTAAGTGGGGCAAACTTTCCTGGACAGAATGAAAGAAAGCATTTATCTGAGTGTATATTTAAATGAAACTGTCACAAATGCTATAGACATTCAAGGAAGAAAAAAGACAAGCAAGTTTGAGGAATCAACATATTTTTCCTTGATGGAGACAATAAGGGATGGTAACACTCTGGAAGAAACAAAATTCAGGGCTGGGAAGAAATAACACTGATTTAATGCTTCGTCAGAGTTTGCCCTTTTCTTATAGCAATTGATGATGTAGAGATTTTTCTTCTTGTTTGGTAAGTTTCCCATTACAGAAAAGTTCCCTTGGTTTTCAAAGTTATACATTATCCCTAAAGTTATGCATTAGGATCCTGAAGCTCACAACAGTTAAGTCATTTCTCCAAGTCAAGAAAAGTTTTAAGGAGCAGAGAAAATTCTGCCAGAACCCAGAAAAGGCAAAGAAAAGAAGGGAGGGTGGTGAATGAACTTGGAAGGGTGAAATGCCACCAGTGGGAAAGAATTTAGAGTGAAGCACTGGGGTGCTTAACTGGCCTCCTGTATCTCTCATGCTTAACACATGCTATGCCCTTCTTGGGATTAGGTGACTCATACTAGACTGTAATCAAAAAGGATAATTGTGGGTGAAGAATGGCAGAGCTAGACATTGTCTCATTCCCTACATAAAGCTAAGGAGAGCTAGAGAAATCCCAACTCCCTTTACTCCAGGATCCATAATCTATATATGTAACAACCCCTGGGGTAGGATTGCTTCAGAAGAGAAGGAAGAAGTTTGAACTGAGCTTGAGCCAACCTGCCCTGTATCCTGAAGATGATTTCATTATATTATGCAAAGGGAAATGTAACTAACCATTTTTCCCAAAAGGGATGAATCACAGAGCTAAAACTCACTCTTTCCTCAGAAGGAAAAGGAGATGGTAGCTTGGCAGAGAGCCCGAATGCAGATCAGTCCTGGTAGAACAAACCACATGAAAACCTTCAAAGATATGCAGAAAAACTCAGAACCGCTTGAAAATGTGAACTCCCACATCTTGCTGGGAGCCTCTCCCACAGTAAAAAGTGAGTGTCCACCAGGGGTGTAGATCATCCAGGTTAGGCAAGGGTAGAGGGGGAAGGCAAGTGGAAAGGAAAGGGAACAGATAACTCGGGAAGAAAACAGGGATGCTGAAATGAAGGACCAGGCCTATAGAATTTGACTGCAAAAGGGCCGGGCTTGGTGGCTCACGCCTGTAATCCCAGCACTGTGGGAGGCCGAGGCGGGCGGATCACGAGGTCAGGAGATCGAGACCATCCTGGCTAACATGGTGAAACCCCGTCTTTACTAAAAATGAAAAAAATTAGCAGGGAGCGCTGGTGGGCGCCTGCAGTCCCAGCTACTTGGGAGGCTGAGGCAGGAGAATGGCGTGAACCCGGGAGGAGGAGCTTGCAGTGAGCGGAGATCGCGCCCCTGCACTCCAGCCTGGGTGACAGAGCAAGACTCCATCTCAAAAAGAAAAAAAAAAAAAAGAATTTGACTGCAAAAGATAGCAATTCTGACTCCATGAATCTCCCAGTCCCTTTTCTGATGAAACAAGGGAGACAATGGGAAAAGTACAGGAGAAAACTATGGGAAGGGGGACTGAGTAAAAGGGAAAGAACTAGGGAGGGGACAATGCAGTGTCTTGAGTGGGTAGTCCTGTCGGGTTCTGTGGGGCTCTAAAGAGCATCTAATAGCTAGCCACTCATGCTGTGGTCCACAGACTGACAGCTAGTGTCCATGGACGTCAGCAGCGTCTGTCTGGCAGCTTGTTCCGCATGTGGAATCTTAGGTCCTCCCCAGACCTACAGAATCAGAATTTTCATCTTAACCAGACCCCCAAGCGATTGGTATGCACATTAAAGCCTGAGAAGTATGCTTTCATAGATCTGGGGCACAGAGATGATTCTGGAGAGCACAGCCAGGACTAGCACATGTTTCAGATCAGCAAAATCAGTTCTGATGCTTTTTAGACTGTCCATATGATGGAGACCCTGCCCTTTTCATCCTCAGTGTGGGCTACCCTTGCAGTCTTTATGGAACTTCATTTGTAGTAAACAAACATATTCTCATTATAAACTATTTCCATACAATACATTGTAAGTATATACATATTGTATAGCGAGTAAAAAGTGATAGTTCCTTTTTCTCCCTCATTCCTGTCCTCTCCCCCAGAAGTCTAATAAGTACCCTTCTTGAGATCCAGATATCTTTCTAACACGTACATATATACATGTCTGGGGGATTTTTAAAGGCCATCTTATATGTATTGTTCTGAGATTTGCTTTTTTCTTTCATTCATTTGTACATGTTTTCTGGGTTTGGTGGCTCACACCTGTAATCTCAACACTTTGGGAGGCTGAGGCGGGAGGAATACTTGAGTCCAGGAGTTTGAGACTATAGTGAGCTATAATTGTGCCAATGTGCTCCAGCTCTGGGCCACACAGGGGAGACTCTTGTCTTTTTTTTTTTTTTAACTTTTACTTTAAATTCAGGGGTATATGTGCAAGTTTGTTACATAGGTTAACTTGTGTCATGGGGGTTTGTTGTACAGATTATGTCATCACCCAGGTATTAAACCTAGTATCCATTAGTTATTTTTCCTGATCTTCTCCCTCCTCCGCCTTCCGCCATCCAGTAAGCCCCAGTGTGTGTTGTTCTCCTCGATGTTTCCATGTGTTCTCATCATTTAGCTCCCACTTATAAGTGAGAACATGCAGTATTTGGTTTTCTGTTCATTCTTGCATTAGTTTGCTAAGAATAATGGACTCCAGCTCCATCCACGTCCCTGCAAAAGACAAGATCTCCTTTCTTATAGCTGCATGGTGTTCCATGGTATATATGTACACATTTTCTTTATCTGGTCTTTCCTTGATGGGCATTAGGTTGACTCCATATCTTTATTATTATGAATAGTGCTGCAATAACATTCGCATGCATGTGTCTTTACAATAGAACAATTTCTATTCCTTTGGGTATATACCTAGTAATGGGATTGTTGTGTCGAATGATAGTTCTGTCTTTAGGTCTCTGAGGAATCGCCACACTGTCTTCCACAATGGTTGAACTAATTAACTCTCCCACCAACAGTGTGTAAGCATTCCTTTTTCTCTACAGCCTCACCAGAATCTGTGAATCTGTTGGCTTTTGACTTTTTAGTAATAGCCATTCTGACTGGCATGAGGTGGTATCTCATTGTGGCTTTGATTTACATTTCTCTAATGATCAGTGACAGATTTTTTTCATGTGGTTGTTGGCCACATGTGTGTCTTCTTTTGAAAAGTGTCTGTTCCTTTCCTTTGCCTACTTTTTAATGGGGTTGTTTGCTTTTTTCTTCTTGCAAATTTGTGTAAGTTCTTTATAGATGCTGGATATTAGACCTCTGATGGATGCATAGTTTGCAAAAATTCAGGAGGAGACCCTGCCTTGAAAAAAAGTGTATATTTTGGAGAGTTTTTCCTTACCTCCTTCTTTTTTTAACTGCTGTCATCAACATAGTGTGGATGTAAAAAAATTTACTTGACTATTCTTATTGATGAGAACTCAATTGTTTTCAACTTTTTGTGCTACAAACAACATCACAATTAATATATTTTTGCTCATATGTAAAAATATTTCTACGAGAAATATTCCTGTGTGTGGAACTAATGAGTGAAAGAGCACATGCACTTTGGATTTTGATTGACACCTCAAAATTGCATGGAAAAAAGCATACTATTAATCACGTCAGTTTATGGATATCTATTTCCTCACAATCTTGCCAGTGCTGCTGTTGTTTGTCGGTTTGAAGGGCAGAAAATATTTCTTTTGATTTGGTGATATTTGTGATAATTTGATATCCCTGATTATTTTGACAGTTGAGCTTTTTTTATGTTTAAGGGTCATATTTATTCACTCTGTGGATGGTCTATTCATATCCTCTGGTAATTTTCTACCGTGTTGATTGCTTTTTGTTGTTGATTTCTAGGAGTTTTAAAATATATAATGAGTGCTCATTTTATATATTATATACATATCATTGCATTTATCTATTGTTAAATATGTCCCTCTTTGTCACTTGTCTTTTGTTCATGGTTATTTGTCATATGAATTTTAAAAATCGTATATAGTCATATAAAGGAAAAATGAAGCAGGCAAAGAAAAAAAGAATATTTTCTATAATCAAATTCGTTCTTGGTTTTTATAGCTTCTAGGTTTTATGACTGTTTTGGGGGAAAAGTCCCTATTACAATATTATTTTTGGAAAATTTTACTATATGCTCTTCTAATACTCTTCTGATTTTTCTATTTCAGGTAGAAATATTTCACATAGTTTAAATTTATTTTTAATTAGGATCTGAGATAAATAATATACTTTATTTACAATTGGATATCCTGTGATCTCAAAACCATTTACTGAATATTCCATCTTTTCCTCCCACTGAGAAGAAATGCCACCTTTGTCATAGAAACTCCCATATGTGCATGGGTTTATTTTTGAAAATCATTTTGTTCCATTGACTTTTTTAATGTTCCTGTACTAATTCCACATGATTTGAGCTTCTAATGGTTTATTGTATATGTTGTCAGACTAATCCTTCCTCCCCCACTTATTTATGTCCTATTTCAAATTATTGTCTATTCTTTATTTTTTCTCCTCCAGATGAATTTTTAATTAGCTTATTAAACATCATGTAAAACATACTCTTGACTGAGATTGCATTAAATGTATAGATAGACTTGGAGTTCATTGATATCTTTATAATACCAAATCATAGCCTGGCGTGGTGGCTCACGCCCGTAATCCCAACACTTTGGGAGGCTGAGGTGAGGGAAATCACTTGAGGTCAGGACTTCAAAACCAGCCTATCCAACATGGCGAAATCCCGTCTCTACTAAAAATACAAAAATTAGCCGTGTGCGGTGGTGGGCACCTGTAATTCCAGTACTTGGAATGCCGAGGCAGGAGAATCAGTTGAACCCAGGAAGTAAAGGTTGCAGTGAGCCAAAATTATGCCACTTCACTCCAGTCTGGGTGTCAGAGTGAGACCTTGTCTCAAAAAAAAAAAGTAATTAATAATGAATCATACCATTCAAGAATGTGTTATGTATCTACATGTATTCCAGGCTTCTTGTATGGGCTTCATTAAAGCTTTGTCATTTGTTTTAGGTACATTCCCCCATATATTGCAGTTCTTCACACTTTGTGGCTTCCTTTTCCACTACGTCTGATAATTGGTTATTGTAAGTTTGAAAAAATGCTAGTTGTTTCTGTGCTGATCTGTTATCTATCATCTTAATGAACTCTCTTGGTTCTTTTTTTATTATTATTGAGACAGATTCTCACTCTGTCGCCCAAACTGGAGTGCAGTGGCACAATCTTGGCTCACTGCAACCTCTGCTGCCCAGGATCAAGCGATTCTCCTGCCTCAGCCTCCTGTGTAGCTGGGATTACAGGCACCCATCACCATGCCCAGCTAATTTTTTTTGTATTTTTAGTAGAGATGGGGTTTCGCCATGTTGGTCAGGCTGGTCTTGAACTCCTGACCTCAGGTGATCCACCCGCCTCAGCCTCCCAAAGTCCTGGGATTACAGGCATGAGCCACCACACCTGGACTCTCTTGTTGGTTCTAATCGTTCATCAGATTCTCTTGAGTTAGCTATGCAGACCATGATATTATCTGCAAATAGTGACAACTTTGTCTCTTTCCGACATTTCACTCTCTCATTTCTTACATTATTTCATTGACTATTATAAGTAGACGCAAGCATCTTTGTCCTATTCCTCACTTCCATAGAAATTCTTCTATAATAGTTCATCATTATGATGTTTTCTTAATTTTTTAACTTACATGTGTCAAAGGATAAACAAAGTTTTGTGCTGTGTTTGAGGTTTACAATATATCAAAAGCACTTTTATCTTAATCTCTTCAGAGAGGATACAGTAGGTGGACTGCAGTATCAAACAATGGAAATCTTACTCAACTTTTCATAGAGTTAAAGTACAAAGAGTTTAGCCTAAAGTAGATATATCAGTCAGGATTCAACCAAAGAAGCATAACCAGTAGCAGATATATTAAGGGATTTATTGCACTAAATTGGCGATTGTGGGAGCTGAAAGGCAAGTCCAAAATCCATAGGTGGGTCATCAGTATGGGGAGGCTGGAAACGCCAGGGCAAGAACAGAAGCTGCTATCCACAGGTGGGATTTCTTCTTCTTCAGAGAAGCCTCAGTTGTGCTCTTTCACCTGATTGAATCAGGCCTGTCAGTCAATCTCCCTTGTTTTCCCCTCCACCAGGGGTAATGCTGTCCTGAATTTGATGTTTATACTTCCCTTATATTTCTCAATAAACTTACAATTAATTATTCCAAACTAATATTATTATTGCCTGTTTTTTGTGTTTTTGTTTGTTTGTTGTTGGGAACAAGCCTCCCAAAATCTGGCCATAAACTGGCCCCAAAACTGGCCATAAACAAAATCTCTGCAGCATTGTGACAGTTCATGATGGCCATAATGCCCACGCTGGAAGGTTGTGCGTTTACCGGAATGAGGGCAAGGAACAACTGGTCGGCCCAGGGTGGAAAACCGCTTAAAGGCATTCTTCAGCCACAAACAATAGCATGACCAATCTGTGCCTTTAGGACATGCTCCTGCTGCAGTTAACTAGTCCAACCTATTCCTTTAATTCGGCCCTTCCCTTTGTTTCCCATAAGGGATACTTTTAGTTAATTTAATATCTACAGAAACAATGCTAATGACTGGCTTGCTGCTAATAAATACATGGGTAAATCTCTATTCTGGGCTCTCAGCTCTGAAGGCTGTGAGACCCCGATTTCCCACTTCACACCTCTATATTTCTATGTGTGTGTCTTTAATTCCTCTAGGATTTCGGCAGTTTGTTTTCATTTTGTTCTGTTTTGTTTTGAGATGGAGTTTCACTCTGTCACCCAGACTGGAGTGCAATGGAGCAATCTAGGCTCACTGCAACCTCCGCCTCCTGGGTTCAAGCAATCCTCCTGCCTCAGCCTCCCAAGTAGCTGGGATTACAGGTGCCCACCACCATTCCCAGCTAATTTTTGTATTTTTTTAGTAGAGAGGAGGTTTCACCATGTTGGCCAGTCTGGTCTCAAACTCCTGACCTCAAGTGATCCACCTACCTGGGCCTCCCAAAGTGCTGGGATTACAGGCATGAGCTGGCCTAATTGCCTGTTCTTAAACTTCATAAAAATGGTATAAAACTGTGTGTGTTTTTTCCAGAACTTACTTTTTTCACTTAATGTTTGTGAGATTCCTTTTACTTCCTATTCATTCTTTTTTCACCTAATGTTACATTTGTGTTATACTCTGTGTAAAACATTCGACTTCGACTTCGTGTTGAATGAACCATCACAATGTTTTGATTCATTCTCCTGTTGATAGACACTTAGGTTACTGCCAGTTTTTTCTATTAACAACAATGTTGCTATGAATATTCTTGTACACAAATCTGTATGAACACACATGAGCAATTATTTAGGATATATTCCTAGGAGTAAAATTGCTAGATTATAAGACATCCATATCTTCTCCTTTATTAGATTTTGCCAAATTGATCCTTAAAATGGCCTACCAAAATAAAAACAAAAAAGCACACCCATCACAGTTATTACTCATTCACTCTTTATTCTCACCATCAAGATATGAAGCCCTGTTGTTCCACGTCTTTGCCATCTGTTAGTATTGTCAGATTTTCTTTTTTTTAATTGAGATGGTAGGTGTCTCTCTATGTTGCCCAGGCTGGTCCCGAACTCCTGGGATCAAGCCATCCTCCTGCCTCAGGCTCCCAAAGTGCTGGGAATACAGGCATAAGTCACCACGCCTGGCCCAGATTTTTCAACTGCTGTAATTCTTTGGTTTTAATTTGCTCTTCCCTGACTACCAGTAGGTTGAGCAACTGCCTGTTGATCATGCATGTTTTCATGTATCTATTGATCATTTATAGTTTTTTGTTTTTTGTGGCATGCCAGTTCGTAAATTTTGTATATTTTCTTAATAGTTTTTGTATTTAAAATAATTTTTAAAGTCTTCATTTATCTACTTGTGACATATTTTCATTCTTAATATTATTTATGTTTTCACCATTTTAAACTATAGGTTTAGGCAGGGTGCAGTGGCTCACGCCTGTAATCCCAGCACTTTGGGAGGCCAAGACAGATGGATCACCTGAGGTCAGGAGTTCGAGACCAGCCTGGCCAACATGGCAAAACCCCATCTCTACTAAAAACATAAAAATTAGCTGGGTGTGGTGGCAGATGCTTGTAATCACAGCTACTCAGGAGGCTGAGGCAGAAGAATCGCTTGAACCCAGGAGGCAAGGCCACAGTGAGTTGAGATCTCACCATTTACTCTAGCCTGGGTGACAAGAGCAAAACTCTCTCAAAACAAAAACAAAAAACTGTAAGTTTAGTTGATTAAACTTTTCTTTCTTTTTTTTTTTTTTTTTGAGACGAAGTCTCGCTCTGTTGCCCAGGCTGGAGTGCAGTGGTGCCATCTCCGCTCACTGCAAGCTCCGCCTCCCGGGTTCATGCCATTCTCCTGCCTCAGCCTCCCGAGTAGCTGGGACTACAGGCGCCCACCACCACGCCCGGCTAATTTTTTGTATTTTCGGTAGAGACGAGGTTTCACCGTGTTAGCCAGGATGGTCTCGATCTCCTGACCTCGTGACCCGCCCACCTCAGCCTCCCAAAGTGCTGTGATTACAAGTGTGATCCACCGTGCCCGGCCTGATTAAACTTTTCTAACAAACACCTCTTATTGATCTTTTACAGTTTTTAATCTATTGTATTTAATTACATTCTGCTTTTATCTTCTTAATTCCACATTCTGCTTCTGTTGGTTTTATTTTTGCCTGGTTTCTTTATTTTCTCATTTTATTTATTTTCTTTTCATGTTGCTTTCGAGAAAATACACTGAAAGATGTTACTTCTCTACGTCCCACTCCCACTTTAACCATGTCCCACAGGTAGTGGTCTACCATGTTCTTATTTCCATTTATTTCTAAGTACCTGTTAATTTCCATTTGGATTTCCTGTTTAACCCAAGAGATATTTAGAACAGTGACTTTTCATTTCCAAAGGGATGCTGTTAGATTTTCATGATTAGTTTTAACTTTATTGCATTATAATCAAAGAATATGAGATATAAAATTACAATATTCAGGACAATTAAAAGTAAAATTGTCTTCATGGTCTAATGCATAGCCAATATTTTCTATGGATATCTGAAAGGAATGTGTATCATCTGATGAGCTGATGAGCACCACACACATACACAAACACATACACACGTACACACGATGAATTTTGTTAATTGTTTTAGTAAAAACTGTTTCTTGATTTTCATTTACTTAATCTATTGATTTCCAGAGAGGCTAAATATTTCCCAGTGTGATTATGGATATATTTATTTTTGCTTAGATTTCTAAAGTTTTATTTCATATGTAGCTTTGAAATAGGTGAGTTCTATTTGTCAACATTTAAACAATATATTTTTCAGTACTATATTTTCGACATTTTTGTAGTGTGTGTGTGTGTTTTATAAAATGTATAGAGCTGAATTTCATTTAACATTGATATTAAATGAAGTATTTTTCCAGATACCCCTCTTTCCTATTAACCTTGGGTCCAATTCAGAAATACATAGAGGTTGGATAGGTAGTTAAATGAAACATCTCCCGCTTTTTTCTTCACATGAAGCTGGGTTGAAGATGTGTCTGGGATCCAAGAACACAATCAGCTTTGGAGTGCATCCCACCCCCTCCTGTTCCAGTGTCCTCTGGTCTCAGATTTAAAGAAACAAAATAGAAACCCAAGAAATTGGGTCTGTAGAACAAGCATTTAACCATTCAGATGAACAGAATCTTGCTCCTGTTTTTCACTCCACTGAGCACGAAAGTCTAACAAAGCTGAGAAGGAGGCTGCATGTGCACATTACCTGTAATAACCCAGTGCCGAGACCAGCTCGGTCGGGGAGACCCTAACCCAGCGGCGCTAGAGGAATTAAAGACAAACACACAGAAATATAGAGGTGTAAAGTGGGAAATCAGGGCTCTCACAGCCTTCAGAGCTGAGAGCCCCGAACAGAGATTTACTCACATATTTATTAACAGCAAGCCAGTTATTAGCATTGTTTCTATAGATATTCGATTAACTAAAGGTATCCCTTATGGGAAACAGGATTAACTAAAAGTATCCCTTATGGGAAACGAAGGGCTGAAATAAAGGAATAGTTTGGGCTAGTTAACTGCAGCAGAAGCATGTCCTTAAGGCACAGATCGTTCATGCTATTGTTTGTGGCTGAAGAATGCCTTTAAGCGGTTTTCCACCCTGGGCGGGCCAGGTGTTCCTTGCTCTCATTCCGGTAAACCCACAACCTTCCAGCGTGGGCATTATGGCCGTCATAGACATGTCACAGTGCTGCAGAGATTTTATTTATAGCCAGTTTTGGGGCCAGTTTATGGCCACATTTTGGGGGGCCTGTTCCCCACACCCAGCCCTAAAAGAAAACTGTGGGTCAGTGCATGTCAGAGTGATCATCTCAGTAAAGAAATAAGCCAATCAAGGACAGGGAAGTGGGAATGAGAGATTTAAGAAACTTCCGCATGAGAAGATGGATATTCCTAGTTTAAGAAAAGCATGTGCCAGGTTACTACAAGAAACCCAAGGCAGTTCTCATCCCACACAGTCTCTTCTCATAAGGCTCCATGTGTCTTCTTTTCTGACCCTAACTCCACCTCCTCAACTTCTGATGTCTTCCACTGTGCCCTCTAGAACTCATGATCAGTCATCAGCAAAGTTCCCTTCTCTCAGTACAGGTGCACTGTCCACGCTCCTATCTAGTTACAGCCTCTGAACCTTCACACTAGATTTCACCTCTCTTGACCACTCGTTAATATCACTCAATCAATTTTCTCTATCGTGGGCCACAGATTTTCCCTCCCTCCTCTTATCATACAAACACATTATAATATTTTTCAAATCTTGATAAAAGAAAGCAAACCTCTCTTAACACCACAGATTTTTGCCTTCGCCTTTTCAACAAAATTACTCTTGGTTATGTAGCCCATGGTTTCCATGTTGTTGTACCCACTGGTCAGTTTCCAATCTCTATCTTACTTGACCTATCACAGCATTTGACACAGTAAATGACCCTCTTCATTCAACATTCCCTTCCATTGCTTCCAGGATTCCAAACTCTTCTGGGTTTCCTCCAGCATTGCTGGTAGATGCTCAGTCTCTTTTGCTGATTTATCTTCTCTTTCCAACTTCTAAATGTTGATGTACCCTAGGGCTCAGTCTAGACTCACTATTTTGGTGACCTCATCCAATCCCACAGCTTTAATCCCTAACTATATGTTAATTGCTCCCAAAAGTATAGAACCAGCCTTGATCTACCTGTGGTCCTCACTGGCCTCTGCAGCAAGAATATGTGTCCCATTTCCCCTGTCACTGAGAATCCTGTGGGCAGCTGCTACTGAAGTGTTTGGCTGGAGAACATGTGGTCTTTTTCCTGTCAGTTCAATCAGGGCTTTGTGATTCTCTTGCTGAACCGGTTCACTTTGGCACCATGTACCCTCCTGAAGTCTGACTGTGACACCTGTTTGATCTCCATAGGTTACAACAGTATTTAATAGAAGAAATAAACCTTGAGACAGAATAAGATCTTCCTGAGTCAAGTACTTCTTTTTTCTTTTTTTTTTTTTTTTTGTTTGTTTTTGTTTTGTTTTGTTTTTTGAGACAGGGTCTCGCTCTGTCACCAAGGCTGGAGTGCAGTGGTGAGATATCGACTCACTGCAACCTCTGCCTCCCAGGTTCAAGCAATTCTCCCACCTCAGCCTCCTGAGTAGCTGGGACTACAGGGGTGAGCCACCATGCCCAGCTAATTTTTGCATTTTTAATAGAGACAGGTTATCACCACGTTGGCCAGGCTGGTCTTGAACTCCTGACCTCAGGTGATCCACCTGCCTCTCAGCCTCCCAAAGTGTTGGGATTTCAGGTGTGAGCCACCATGCCCAGCCTTGATTCAAGTACTTTAAAAATTCAAGAGACAGATCTAAGCTATTTATTATGTCCAAAGAAGATGAAGTTCAGGAGTGTTTACATTTGTCGGTTTTAATAACACAAAGAACTCTCAATGAAAACCTACTTTTTTCTTTAAGTTTAGATGCATTTTTAATGGAATGTGTTTTAAAATATCGGTATGAATTCATGATGTGTTTTATCTTTTTTTTTTTTTTTTAATATTTCTAGCTCTGTCCACAAGGGCCTAGAAATGACCAACAGTGAGCACCCTTGGTGCCAGATCATAGACTCTAACTCTCATTTTCCACTACAACAAGGGGAGGGGCTCCTTGTAAAAAGTGGATGATTCCAAATCCAAGGCAGGAAATGTCATAGAAGACAGCAGAGAAGCTTTATAAAAACGACTAAAGTTGTATCAGAACAGCTCAGGATCCAACTTCAAGAGCTTATTTGCAAAAGACAGGATAATTTAAGCATCAATAAGAATAAAATTTCCAGCTGGGCATGGTGGCTCATGCCTGTAATCCCAGCACTTTGAGAGGCCAAGGCGGGTGGATCACTTGAGGTCAGGAGTTTGAGACCAGCCTGACCAATATGGTGAAATCCCATCTCTACTAAAAATACAAAAATTAGCGGGATGTGGTGACAGGCACCTGTAGTCCCAGCTACTTGAGAGGCCAAGGCAGGAGGATCACTTGAACCTGGAAGTCAGAGGTTGCAGTGAGCCAAGATCGTGCCATTGCACTCCAGCCTGAGCAACAGGAGCGAACTTCTCTCAAAAAAAAAAAAAAGAGAGAGAGAGAGAATAAAATTTCCATGATTTGAAACACATGAAATATATGAGTTTATAAGGATCTCCCCCACAAAAAAAAAACCTGATACATTTTGTCACCATTTGAGAATGCTAGGGAACCAAGTCATTATTTTATTTGAAAGCTGATAAAAGGGAACCAGCATTTATCCTGCTTTTCTGTATGAACTACAACTGGGTAACCAAAGAGTGAATGAGGGGAATTTTCTCTTTACGGAAACATTCCAGATAATACACAAAGCAGGAATGCTCAACTTAGAATATCACCATATTGCAACCAGTAATGTATTAACAGATCTAGGCACTGAACATCAAAGGCTGCTAACATCATAAAAACAGAAGCAGCCTGCTATTCTGTGCCTTCAGATGAAAGAACACATCACTAATGCATGAAGTATTATTGCCCCAAAATCTAACCTGAACTTGGTCAAGTCCTCATACTAATGTTTTCTACAAACTCTTTATGATTCATATCAGCCGGTTATTTTGCCAAAGAATGTGATTTCCTCTCTGATCTGAGTATTTATTTGACTTATTTGGCATTTTCAATCATTGTTTCCTCTGTTAGCTTCTATTTCTGTAGTTTCTTTCTGATTTAGTTGTTTCTCTTCCGTTATATTGAAGCTTCTTGTTTCAGATTAATATTTGAGGATCTAGAGTGAACAGTGAACTTCTTCCCTCTAAGAGCCATCCCCGTTTGCCTCTTTGTAAAAGTGGGTTGTGATTATGGAAACCTGCCTCATTCGATTGTAAGGCAGGAGTGACATCTGGGGTCACTTCTGATGCTCTTTTCAGCCGCAGGACTCATGCCATGCCCTTTCCCCTAGCAGAACATCCACTTTATTTACACTAAAATACTTAGAACTTTAATGTGAGAATGGACATTGCCACCACCAGCCCCTTGGTGGGCACTAGCCCAGTGGTCCTAGAAATAGTTCTATAATCAAGTATCCAGAGGACCATCCCAGGGCTCACTCCTCTACTTTATATTTGGTGGCTCTGAACTTCAAATTTTTTTGAGGCCTTCTGTAGAAAGATGCACCTGTGCAGTTGTGTTTTCTTGCATATCTTTTGGACTGTGCATTCCTCTGCTTATACTTCCCCACCAGTCCTGTTCTGTAGTCTCTCTATCTTCCAGGAATTCTCCAAATTGTGTGGTTCTCCAAGTAGTGTGGTTCAGGGCAATCTTTCTATTTTTTTAATTGGAATTTTGTTTTTGTTTTTTGGGGTAAGGGTGTTGGAAGTTTTGGTTTGTTTGTGTGTGTGTGTTTGTTTTTGAGACACAGTCTCACTCTGTTGGCCAGGCTGCAGTGCAGTAGTTCAATCTCGCCTCACTGTAGCCTCAAACTCCCAGGCTCAAGTATCCTCCCACTCCTACCTCGAAAGTAGCTGGCACCACAGGCCTATGCCACCACACCCATCTAGTTTTTTTGTAATTTTTGTAGAGATGGGTTTTGCCATGTTGCCCAGGCTGGTCTTGAATGCCTGGGCTCAAGTGATCCTCCACCTTGGCCTCCCAAAGTGCTGAGATTCACACCTGAGGTTGAAATTATAGGCATAAGCTTAGTGAAATTTGGGGTAGAAGGAATTTGGGGTGGGGCATAGCTGCAAATATTAGTTTGTCATCTTTATCCATTTCCCCCACAATTGTTTTCAACAGCAGTGATTTTTAAAAGAACTCTCAACTTGTGACCAGATATTAACTCCTAATATGGTCTGTGGTCAGTCCTGCGAGAGAGAAAATGTAAAATAACCACAGAAATATATAAAAGTTGGCATATGGAAAGACCTAAGAGAATATCATAGCCTTACCCATAGCAAATACTTTTCTAATTTCTCTGAGTTGACAAAGGTCCTTTTTCTCCCCAATCCTAGAACTGCTGACCATAGGGATTTCTTCAGTGCAGCGTCCCCAAGGAAGCTACCTCTTGGACACCCTGCAATCTCTCTTCTTTGCTTCCTCCTTGTCTGAGCAGAAATACTTCACTGTTCTGGTACACCTGGCAGATCCTGATCCCAACTGGCTTGATCAAATGATCTCCAATATCTCAACCCTCTTTCAACCATACGTCCAGGCCAGACAGCTAGTAGTGATCAACACTCCTCTTAAAAGCTATCTTCCCTTAAAGAACCTTAAGAAAAACTTTAATGACACTCCCACCCATGTAACCTTTCGCTCCAAGCAAAATATGGATTATGCCTTCCTGATGAACTTTGCTACCAACTACTCTGACTATTTCCTGATGATCGAAGATGATGTGAAATGTGCTCCTGGATTTGTCTCCCAGATTGCTACTATACTGTCTGCCTGGGAAAGAAAAGCTTGGGTGACTCTGGAGTTCTCTAGGCTGGGCTTCATTGGAAAACTCTTTCATGCCAGAGATCTCCCCTGCTTTGTTCGCTTCCTTCTCCTCTTCTACCAAGAAATGCCCTGTGACTACCTTCTCTCCCATTTCCGTGACCTTCTCATGCAGAAAAAACCAATCCAATTCTTCCCCTCCCTCTTCCAGCACATGGGCAATTACTCCTCCTTTGAAGGTCAGTTGAACAGCCTCACAGATAAAGAGTTTGAGGGAAATAACATTGGCCCTCCTGGCAACCCTGCTGCCACCATTCACACTAGTCTGAATGTTACCAATGCCTCTGTTCTTATGAATGCCTATAGTCTGGATAAGAATTTCTTTTATATCAAGGAGGCTAAGGCTGGCAGCCACCTGACTGTGGTTTTGGACATACCTGCTACAGTGTTCCGAGTTCAGGTGCTGACTGGCTCTGAACTGAAAGAGGAGAATCAGGTGAAAGAGGGACAGGTAGAACTGGGCTATGACTCTACCAATCGGATTAATGACTGTGATGACTACATTCTGCTGGGGCTACTGGTGAATGGCATCCTGGATAAGCAGGTGTTATCTGAAGAGTCTGGGAAGAAGGTGAAATGTGTGAGACTGCTTGTAACAGCTGCTCTGCCCTCAGGATTAATAGTCAGGCACATCAACCTCTGGATTAAGTAACGTTTAAGTAATATGTGGAGATTCCAGTAGGACTTCTGGGAGTGCTCAGGTTGGAGGGAGAGTCTACAGAAGTAACAAAACATTAAAGTCTGGAAATTGGTCAGGTATATCTCTTTACTAGGTCCTTTCAGGATTCTAAGTACAGAAGACACAGCATGTTGAAAGGCCAAGAGAAGGTAACATCCTTTCGGTCACCTTCATGGGTGATCCTAGAGCCATGGGTGGGTAGAAGGGGTTTCTTAAGACGTTCTCTGGTTTTCTTTTCTTTTATTTCTTTCTCCCTCTCTTTTTTTATCTCAAAGTCTCACTCTGTCGCCCAGGCTGGAGTGCAGTAGCGTGATCATAGTTCACTGCAGTCTCCAACTCCAGGCCCAAGCAGTTCTCTCACCTCTTCCTCCCAAGTAGCTGGGACCACAGATGCATGCCACTAGGCCCAGCTAATCTTTTATTTTTTGTAGACATGGGGTCTCACTATATTGCCCAAACTGGTCTCACACTCCTTGGCTCAAGTAATCCTCCCACTTTAGCCTCTCAAAGTGCTGGGATTACTGGCATGAGCCACTATGCCCAGCTCCTTCTCCAGTGTTCTGTCTATAAGGGTCTACCATCCAAAGTTCTTTCCTTGGATCAGTAATGCCAGACCTCTACAAAGAATAGGAACATGTGAGTAAGACTAACTGATGCTCACGTCAGAAGACTGTAACGGTGCATGAGAGAAGACAAAAGTCCTTCCACCAGCCAGGAAATGGATTCGTTAAAGACAACTTCCTATGTGACAGAAAAAGTCAATCAGCTAAGAATATGACTCTTTTCTCTGTGATCTCATTTTTCCATTATAAGGTATTCGTTCATTCCATAAACATTTATCTGAGTACCTTTTATGTTTAGGCACAGTTCCCTTCTACATAATCAGCCAAAATGCCAGAGCATTCCTTTGTAAACACCATTAAAATTACTAAAAATAATGTGTTGTGATTTCTGCTAGCTTCTCTAGTCATATCTATGGGATTATAGGTAACTTGGGTATTTCTGTTAGGAAACACTTTGGATATTTTACTAACATCTTTATTTCAATTTGGCTATGAAATCTTTATTTCCAGAAAAATCTGGTCCCTGAGCTCAACTCATGTGCAGGGCCTGCAGAGGGGTTTCCACTACCTTGAAAACTATAATCCATGAAGGCAAGGAGAAAAGAAAAGGAAAGGAACACTTTAAGAGGAATACTTGGAGCTGGGCTTGGTGGCTCCTGCCTATAATACTAGTGCTTTGGCAAGTCAAGCCAGGAGGATTGCTTGAAGCCAGGAGTTCGAGATCAGTCTGGGCAACAAAGCGAGACCTCATCTCTCTCCAAAAAACAAATCCAGGTGTAGTGGTGCACCCCTGTAGTCCCAGCTACTAGGGAGGCTGAGGAAGGAGGATTGCTTGAGCCTTGGAGGTCAAGGCTGCAATGAGCTATGATTGTATCACTGCATCCCAATCTGGGTAACAGAACAAGACCCTCTCTCAAAAAAAATAAATAAATAAAAAGAGGAATACTTGGGAAGAACTCAAATAAAAAGCCAGACAGAGTGTCCTAATAAGTTATAATCAAAGTGGTTAGAAAGAACTAGAAAATTTGGAAACAGAATAATGGCATGGGAGCAAGAATAGGAGGTTGAGGTTTGGGGACATCAGATGCAGGGGAATGGGGCAAGCATATATGGCAGCCATGAGAGTGTAGGGATCAAATCTCCACTGTGGCCAGCATGATTGGTCCCACCACTCCCCTTTGGACCTACCACAGTGTGGTGCCAAGGCTTCACTTCCCACGGGCTGTGACTAACCACAGCAGAATGGTACAAAGCCAGCCCCTTTCGGCAAGATGAGAGACACCTCTGAGAGGTGATTTTAGCCTGAGGACTCCCCATAAACCTATTCCAAACTTCCTTGGACCACACTGCAGTCCTGGTCTTTCCCTAGCCAATCCTTCTTTCTCTGTCACCTTCCACAGTTGTCATACCTTCCCTACAGGCTGAATTTTCTTCCCGCCTTTTCCTTCTCCCTTCACTAATAAATCTCTCTGGTGTCTAACCCCCATTTTTGTGTCAGCTGCTTGGCAAGTGTGAACTAACAAAAATTTTGGTAAATTTCTGTGATCTAAGAAAAACAGATGGCAAGATGAGGACTTGGGACTGGCTTATTCATGACTTTCAGAGAGTTGTAGTAGTAGAGGTTAAAATAGGCTAATAGAGCATGGTATCACTGTGGAAAAAAATATGCAGATGGCCAGGCGCAGTGGCTCACGCCTGTAATCCCAGAACTTTGGGAGGCTGAGGCAGACGGATCACAAGGTCAGGAGTTTAAGACCAGCCTGGCCAACATAGTGAAACCCTGTCTCTAGTGAAAATACAAAAAAATTAGCCGGGCATGGTGGCGTGTGCCTGTAATCTCAGCTACTTGGGAGGCTCAGGTGGGAGAATCACTTGAATCTGGGAAGCGGAGGTTGCAGTGAGCCGAGATCGCGCCACTGCACTCCAGCCTGGGCAACAGAGTGAGACTCCATCTCAAAAAAGAAATCTATCTATCTATCTATCTATCTATCTATCTATCTATCTATCTATAGAAAAGGCCAGGCATGGTGACTCAAGCCTGTAATCTCAGCACTTTGGGAGGCCAAGGCAGGTTGATCACCCGAGGTCGGGAGTTCGAGACCAGCTTGACCAATATGGTGAAACCCTGTTTTCTACTAAAAAAAAAACACAAAAAAATTAGCCAGGCCTGGTGGCATGTGCTTGTAGTCCCAGCAACTCGGGAGGCTGAGACAGGAGAATTGTTTGAACCTGGGAGGAGAAGGTTGCAATGAGCTGAGATCATGCCACTGCACTCCAGCCTGGGTGACAGACTGGGACTCTGTCTCAAAAAAAAAAAAAATATGTATACTATATGCAGTCACTAAGGATGCTACTTAGCATCTGCAACCAAAACAAAGCAAGAATGAAAGAGCAGGAGTCTGAGGGCATTCATCCCTATAAGGAGTCACAATCCTTGCTTAGTTCCTGAACTTGAGTCAATTTTCAGATCCATACTGATTGATAGAGGAAATGGTCAGATCCTTAGAAGGAAAGAAACTGGAACACTGAAACACACATGTCCTGTAACAATTCCTCCAATCTTTACCCAAAGGTACCTACAGCCATCTATGTAGGTTTATGCAACTCTGGAATACTCAGACATTTTCACAACTATTGAACACAATGTCTGAGTTGATGTTGATGCCCAGAGATTCAAAGCTTAAGGCTTAAGGGGGCCAGATTATAAATGGAGTCTTTGCCAAAGTCATGCTTACCATGAGACCACTGGGTCCATAGACCCATACAGTGGTCATTTTCCCAGACCCTAAGCAGGAAATGATATATTTGTCTCAAGTATAAGCTAACGCATATTGGGGCACCATATTGGAACCTTGGCCTATGGAATAAGAGCAATCATAGTGGGGAAGACCAAGCTTCTGAAACTGCCCCCATCCTTGGCCAAGATAGTAAATCAAGAAGTATTATGTCCTAGGTTAAGGGATGATGGCAGAGATTAGAGCCATCATTGAAGAACCTAAAAGATACAGAGCTAGTGGTCCTTAGTGTATGTCTGTTTCATTCATTAGTCTGGCCCCTGCAGCAACCACATGGATCCTGAAAAATGACCATAGACAAACTCATCCAATTAAGTAGCCGTGATCACAGCTGCTGTGCCAAACATGGTATCATTACTTAAACATATTAATAGGCCCTTCGTTTATGTGACACAGTCATTGATGTGGCAAATGTGTTCTTGTCTATTCTGATTATAAAAGGTCAGAAACATTTCATATTCATAAGAAATGACAATATTCATTCATATTTTTGCCCAAGAACTATGTTAACTCTCTGGGCCTCTGTCACAATAGAGTCCAAAGAGATTTAGGCTGCCTAGGCATCCCACAGAGCATCATATCAATCCATCACATCTATGACATCATGCTTAGATTTAGGCTGCCTAGATATCCCACAGAACATCACATCAATTCATCACATTGATGATATCATGCTTAGATTTAGGCTGCCTAGATATCCCACAGAACACCATATTAATTCATCACATCGATGACATCATGCTTATTAGGCAGGACAAGCAAGCAGTGACTTAGATGCTGGAGGCCTTGGTAATAGGGTGGGAAATAAACCCTGCAAAGATATAGATACTTGCCCCATTTGACTGAAGTTTTGTTTTGTTTTGTTTTTTGTTTTTGGAGACAGAGTTTTGCTCTTGTTGCCCAGGCTGGAGTGCAATGGCACAATCTTGGTTCACCGCAACCTCTACCTCCCATGTTCAAGCGATTCTCCTGCCTTAGCCTTCCCGAGTAGCTGGGATTACAGGTGCCTGCCATCATGCCCAGCTAATTTTGTATTTTTAGTAGAGACAGGGCTTCACCAGGTTGGTCAGGATGGTCTCGAACTCCCAACCTCAGGTGATCCGCCCACCTCGGCCTCCCAAAGTGCTGGGATTACAGGCAAGAGCCACCACACCCAGCCGACTTAAGTTTTTAGGGCTCCAAAGGTTAGGGAAATGTCAGGATAATCTCTCCAAAGTAAAGGACAAATTGCTGCATCTTGCCTCCTCTACCATGAAAAAGAAAGCACAGCACATTGTAGGCTTCCCTGGGTTCTGGAGACAATACTTTCCATGCCTGGGAATACTGCTCCAGTTCCTTTACTAGGCAACACTGAAAGCTGCTAGCATAGAGTAGGTCCTGGAGCAAGAAAGGGCTTTACAGCAGATCCAGACTACAAGGAAAGGAGTCTTGCAACTTGGGTCATGTGATCCAGCACACTTGGTGGTGTCAGACAGTGACGGAGAAAGATACAGAGTAGCGTTTGTGACAAGCCCCAGTGGGGAATCACAAGGGATTCTGGAGTAAGGCCATACTATCTGCATCAGAGAATTATAGGCTTTCTGAGAAACATCTCTTGGCATGCAGTTGAGCCCTGGTGGATACCAAATGCTTCAGCATGGGCACCTGGTTAATGTGTCCAAAACTTCCCATTATGAGCTGAATTATGTCATAAGCTCAGAAGTCATAGTATTGTACAGGCCCAACAGCAGTCCATCAAAAGACGAAAATGGCACATCTGGGATCAAGCCTGAGCGGGGCAGGATATAAGTAAGCTTCAAAAGCAGGTAGTTTAGACTTCCATGTCAACCAGCACAGTGGCACCATACCCTCTCCCAACTCACACCCATGCCATATGGAGGGACCCATATGAGCAGTCGGAAGAAAGGGAAAAGACTCAAGCTTGGTGTAAACATAGGTCTGCTCAATATGTAGGTAGGGTGGGATGCAGTGGCTCATGCCTGTAATCCCAGTACTTTGGGAGGCTGAGGCCAGCAGATCACTCGAGTTCAGGAATTCAGGACAATCCTGGGAAACGTGGTGAAAGCCAGGCGTGGTGGTGCATATCTGTAGTTCCAGTTACTTGAGTGACTGAGAAAGGAGGATCGCTTGAGCCCAGGAGGTCAAGGCTGTAGTGAGCCGTGATCGTGCCACTGCACTCCAGCCTGGGTGACAAAATGAGACCCTGTCTCAAAAAAAAAAAAAATTGTGGATGGAAGCTGAAAAGGGATGGTGGCTGCATGATAGCCACATTCAGGGGCAACCTGAAACACAGCAGAGAAAGAAAATCTTTGCAATGAGCAGAGCTCTGAGCAGTGCGCCTGGTCATTCACAGTTCCCGGACAGTGGCCAAAGGTCTGGCTGTCTGATCAGGGACCTGGCAGGAAAAGCACTAGAAGAAGAGATACGAAGGATGAGATAGAGGAATGTGGAAGGACAAATGGGCTTGTGTAAAAAGCGTGAAGAATTTTGTATCTTCAAAAGTACCCACCAGAAAGTATCCCCTTGAAAGAGGCTCTGAACAACTATGTAGACAAATGACTCAGCCAACCGACATTAGCCAACCTGAAAGTGGCACGAGGACACATTAATGGGTGGCTACTGTGGCAGATATGGAGGCTACATGTGGACTCAACAGCATAGACTCCCACTTACCAAAACTGACCTAGCTATTGCCGCCTTTGAATATCCACTCTGTCAGCACTGGAGACCAATGCAAGTCCCCAACATGGCCCCGTTCTTTGAGACGACCAAACAGACACTCAGCAGCAAGTTTACTACGCTGGGCCTTTCTATCCTGGAATGGCCAGTGGTTCCTCATAGACCATCGTTTTTGAATATGGTTTGTCTTTTCCTGCCCACAGTGTCCCAGCCAGCACCACTATCTAGGAGCTTATAAAATGCATGACATCAGGCATGGAGTCCCATACAACATAGTGTCCAACCAGGGAACCCACTTCACAGCAAGGGAGGTACAGAAGTAGGCCACTGATAATGAGATCCACCAGCCATATTATATTACCCTCCACCTAGAAGCATCTGGCCTTATGGAGCACTGGAATAGCTTTCTAAAGGTACAGCTGAACTGCCATCTCAGAGATGACACTCTGAAACGATGGCAAGTCATTCTTCAGGATGAGGCACATGTACTAAATCAGAGACCTCTATATGGCTTCCAAAAGGAAGAATACATGGGTCTGGAAACCTAAGGGTGGATGCAGGCATGGACCCCATGTACCATCACTTCAATGGCCCAGTGGGGGATTTTATATTTCCCATCCCTGCAGCTTTGGACTCTTCAGCACTGGAAGAGGTGATTTCCCAAAATTAGAAAAAGGCACTCCTGTCTAAAGTGTGTGGCTTCCGGTTTGAAAAGCCCAAACTGGGGCTTTTATTAGTGGATTTTAGTTTCCTGTCATTCCCGTTGTATAGAACATGATCTGTACCACAGCTCAGATGAAGAGGCCCTGGGCTTGAGATTTTCAGCTCAGAGATGGGGTACATTTCTGATACAAAGCTGGATCATTCCAAAAAAAAAAAAAAGCCATCTTAAACAAACAAACAAAAACAGGCCCTAATTATTTAAAAAGAGTATGAGTAGGTAGTCAAGTTCCCGTCAGCTGGCTTGGGTACTAGTTAAGGATCCCAACTAGGCATTACATGCCAGTTGGGGAGCAGGGAAGGATCCAGAGAAACTCCAGTAACTCTTGGCCTCCCAGGTTAGGAGGCTGTCCCAATAGGACAGACTAATCCTGACCATATCATCAATGAGCCTGGAGCCTCTGGTCCCAGTGGCAGCGTGGTCAGAGTGACTCCACATCTTCCTGGAATGTAGACTAAGGTCTGTAGATATCTACCCAACTGTCTGACCCAATTTTTTTGAAAAGAGAGCTGGGGCTGATTATAGAGAGCCTGATACTCATTCAAAATACCTGGGATGAGGCCAAAATCAATGTAAGGATTAATGAGCTCCTTCCAGCTTCTCCCAGCCCTTTCTGATATTTTCTAATATCCCATGTAGAAGACAGGTTGAGTAGGAAACCTAATGTAGAAGAGAGGTTGAGTAGGAAACTCAAGTGCACCCAGACCTGTTTTCAGTAACTGCTTCTGTTTTGTTTTTCTTCTACTATATTGTCCCCACCCATCTTACCTGAATCTGTCCATCATGCTGTCTTTTACTGGTCTTCCGTACATTCTAAAAGCTGTTTATGGGGTGAAGACCAGAGAATACACTTGGTGCTAGAGGTCAACGTTAAGTTGGGTATCCTAAGGTCCCTGAGCTAAGTCTTCCCAGCAGTTAGAGTCTGAAAATGCAAATACCAAAAGGAGCCATGACCAAAGGCAGAAGCAGGGCAGCATCTAGCAAAAGCAGACCCTTGATAAATGCTCCTTCCCTTCACTTCTCTTGGCCTCATTTCCTCATCTTTAATATAGAGACAATAATAAATACATTCAATGGCATTTGTGAGGACTCAGCACGAACACATTAGCAGGTAACTTCCCATCACCATCACCATCACCATCACCACTGTGTCTGGCAAAAAAGTTGCTCAGTAAATTTTAGCTGTCTCGACTCTTTCTTTTTTTCTTGTCTTCTTTTTTTTTGTCAGAGTCTTGCTCTGTCACCCAGACTAAGTGTAGTGTAGTGGCAGTGGTGTGATCACGGCTCATTGCAGCCTCAACCTCTTAGGCTTAAGCAATCCCCTACTTCTGCCTCCCAAGTAGCTGGAACTACAGTTGCATGCCACCATGGCCAGCTAATTTTAAAAAATTTTTTGGTAGACACGGGGTCTCACTGTGTTGCCCAGGCTGGTTTCAAACTTCTGACTTCAAGCAATCCTCCCATCTTGGCCTCCCAAAATGCTGGGATTATAGGCACCTGGCCCGTTTTCCTTTACACTGTATCAGAAGTGGTGATTGAAACATTTAATAATCTAGATGCAACAAGCACTTTCCAATCAAAACAGGCACTGGCTCCAATGCCAGGGCAGGGTCCTAGAAGCCCCCTGCAGAGCCAGGTCTTAACTCTTTTGTTGCTAAGGTCCTGGAAGGTCTGGGGAGCCTGAGGGAAAGGGCAAATGTGGCTAGGACATGGGGCACGCCTAAAGACACAGATGTTTACTAACTGGTTCCCACGTCAACACCAACCCTGCATTATTCACAAGAGTCTTCACAATTTGGATCAAACTTCTCAGACTCTGCCAGGTGCAGTGGCTCACAACTGTAATCCCAGCAGTTGGGGAGCCCAAGACAGGAGAATTGCTTGAGATTGAGAAGTTTGAGACCAGCCTGGACAACACGGCAAAACCCTGTCTTTACAAAAAATGCAAAAATGAGCCGGGCATGGTGGTGCATGCCTATAATCCCAGGTAGTCGGGAGGTGAGGCAGGAGGATCACTTAAGCCCAGGAGAGCAAGGCTGCAGTGAGCCATGATCATATCACTGCACTCCAGCCTGGGCAAAAGAATGAGACTTTGCCTCAAAAAACAAAAATAAAAGGGAGAATGTTATGTATAGTTTTTCCAAAAAGTTCCTTGGCACTAATAAAGCTTAGAGAACTACTAGTTGGTAAGTGATGGCCGTAGGTAAAACAAGTCCGAGTCTAAGCAGGTTGTTTCAGTAGCTACTAGAGGAAAGTGGTTTCAGGTTACAAAGGCAGTTTCAGCAGCTAGACTTGTGCAGAATTACATTGTTGGAACAATATTACGTTCGCTGAGTGCTTTTCCCACCTGACTCTGTTTTTGTTGGGCATTTCCTGCTTTATTATAAAGGATATTACAAAGAGTACAGATGAAGAGATGAACAGGGCAAGGTGTAGAGAATGGGGTGTGGAGCTTCTGTGCCCTCCCTGGGCTCACCACCGTCCAGGAACCTCCAGTAAACGTTGGTGTTTCCCTGAGTTCTGTGAGCGCGCCAGCAAATTAATAAAACCCAAAGAAGTGGTTGTGGGAACCCCAACTTAAAGCTAATCAGTCAGAAGTTCCAGAGGCCTGGACTTTCTACTGGTGTCTTATGAGCGGGGTGGTCTTGTAGGACTGAGCCCTCAATCTCTGGGATCTGATGCTGTGCCCAGGTAGGCAGTGTCAGAACTGAGCTCAGCTGGAGTTGCTGGGTGTGTGGGAAAACAAAACAAAACAAAAACCACGTGTGGTTTTCGATAAGCTCTCAAGTCACATTTTCTGTTAGACAAAAAGACATCAGTGGATATAGTGCTCCCAACACGGTGAGGTCTTTTGTGTTGATTGTTGTTATGTGAAAGAATAGAAAAAAAGAGTTTATGTTTTCCCACTCAATATGCAAAGTGGTACAGTCACTTTGGTAAACAGTTTGGCAGTTTCTTTCTCTTTTTTTCTTCCTCTTGTTCTTCTATTTTTTAAATTTTATTTATTTATTTATTTATTTATTTATTTTTGAGACAAGGTCTCCGGAGTCTACCCAGGCTGGAGTACAGTGGCATGATCATAGCTCACTGCAACCTCCTGGGTCCAGGCAATCCTCACACCTCAGCCTCCTGAGTATCTGGAACTACAGATGTGCACCACCATACCCAGATAATTTTTGTAATTTTTGTAGAGATGGTGTCTTGCTATGTTGCCCAGGCTGGTCTTGAACTCCTGGGCTGAAGGAATCCACCCACCTTGGCCTCCCAAAGCGCTGGGATTACAGGCGTGAGCCACCCCACCCAGTCAAGCCTATAGTTTTAAAATATATGGCCTCGTAAGAACAACACGAACATAAGTAAAACTATAACTGTAGGGAGGAAGAACTGGAAAAACATTCCTAGCAATGGAAAAGAACGAATAAAGAGAAGAAAAGGGTGGCTCGTGCCTGTAATCACAGCACTTTGGGAGCCTGAGGTGGGTGAATCATTTGAGGTCAGGAGTTCTAGACCAGCTTGCCAACATGGTGAGACCCTGTCTCTACTAAAAATACAAAAATTAGCTGGGCATGGTGGCTCATGCCTGTAATCCCGGCTACTCGGGAGGCTGAGGTAGGAGAATCGCTTGAACCCAGGTGGCAGAGGTTGCAGTGAGCCGAGTTTGCACCACTGCACTCCAAGCTGGGCGACAGAGCAAGACGCTGTCTCAAAAACAATAAATAAAAAATAAAAATAAAGAGAAGAAAAGGAAACTCTAGCGGCCCACTGGGCAGTTGTGGGCCCAAGGGAGAACTGGAGATTTGAAGAGCAATTTCTGGTGACGAGGAAACCGCCCCCGCACCCCCCCCACCGACAGGCAGCACAGTGAGGCAGTATCCTGGGGACAGAGGTGTGTCATGGCAGCAGTGACTCGTCCAGGGGGCCCTCTCGTACGGAAAGAGGTCATTCAAAAGTCACCTTTGTCGACTGTCTTTGAGTCCGCCGGTTTGAATCTGAAAGTAACTGATAGTTACTTTCCAAATGTCAGGGTTTGAGGTAAAAGACTGGAAAGCTGGTTTTGAAAGTATATCCCACCCTGAACCCTGCTTCACCCAGAAACAGGTGCTTGACATGAGTTCAGAGGGGTGAGCAGCCCCTATTCAGGGAGAACAAGAACCCCCATTCAAGGAGAACAGTGGGTTCTCCTAGGAGTGGTAGCCAGTTTCAGCTACCTCTGAGGAGTCCCTCTGGGACCCCATCCTTCATTAAAAGTTTTTCTCCTTGAATTTGGAGAAATCCACATTTTCTGTTAGACAAAAAGATGTCAGTGGATATAGTGCTCCCAATATGGTGGAGACTTGCACATGACTGGAAGTGTTTAGCCACTCTGAGGTTTCATCCTTCTTACCAGTCCCAGCACGGGGAAGACGTACTCATACGCGTTTCCTTCTATCCCTCTGATTTGAGTCAAAACCTCGTATCTGCCTAACATAATCCTGGAAAGGATCAGATGCAAAAGTAATGGGGAACTAATAGACAAGACCCAATGTATTGGTCAATAAATCCAAGAAGAGTCTTTGGCTTGAATTTGAAGTCAAATATAATTTGGAAATTATATATTTCCAAATACATAAGGAAATATATAAGAAAAATATAATTAACTTCTTGATTTCCTCTTCTTGGTAACACATCCCCTCTGGTTGGGTCTCTAAACCAGAGTGGATAAATGAAGGCAGCTCCTTCAATTTCACCTGGAAATTCAGGGAAGGGAGAAAGAAGGTGGAGGCTGAACAGAATCAAACTCTATGATCGTTGTCTTTCCTTAGATGGCACAAGTGGTGGGAAGAGTGGAACCAGGAGGGAAAAAGTTTAAGGAAATATTTAAGCAGTAGTGTGCAGGAAGAGGGATGAGGGGAAGGAGGTAGGAGGCTGCCAGGCAGAAGGAAATACCCAGATGCTCTCTGAGCAAGAGGAACTCAGGATACATATAACCAACTCACATTTCTTTGCAGAGCTGCTCCCAGTCCCAGCACCATGCACTGCTGCCTATGGAGATATATCATTGTTGCTATATCCTTAGTCATCCTGGGCTTCATTCTCCAAGAGAATAAAGAGGAGCATGTTGAATACAGTGTATTATGGTGAGTACCAGAGATCAAGGCTGCAGCAGTTTGTCAACCCTTCAGTAGGAGGGAGTTTTTCAAATTTGTGAAATACTCTAGTCTCATCATAGGCGTTCTAAGGAGAGAACACGTGAAGAATCACGAGAATGTCAGGAAAAAAAAAATATGAACCAGTCTTGAAATATGGGTGGGATTTGACTAGGGGAAGGGAGGAAGAAAGGGGACTCCAGGTGTGGAGAGGGCAGTACACGCCCACCTCTAGAGGACCAGGCTGACTGGCAGGACCAGCAGGCGATGAGGACCTGGGTGCTGGCCACTTCCCAGCCAGGACCTAGCATGGAGATGTTATTTTTCCTATTTCTCACATGAAGGATTGGAAATAGCTTCCCTAAGTGGACAACATCTGCAAGTGAGAAGACCAAACCCCACACAATTCCTGGCCAGGCTTCGAAATCCACATTTTTCATAAAACACCTCAGACCAGCTGGAGCTAAGCACAGGACAGGTGTGGGGAGTGGTTCAGAAATGTGTGCGTGGTCAGATTTGAGCAAAAGAAAGGACTCTAGAATTGAGGCACCGGGGCCTATGTTCCTTGAGGACAGGGCCAGGCACTGGGCACCAGCACATCTCACAGAACCTAGCCCAGGCCTAAGCTGAGGTAGACGACACTGACCAGCCTGACAACGGTGGGGTCAGGCAAGTGCTTTCTCCACACAAGCCTTGGCCCTTCCCGCAGGCACTCCACACAAACCTGGGAGCCCCACTTCCCAACTCAGGACCCATGGCCAGTGCTGGAAAGCCCTGCATGTTCTCATGATGAGGTGGGGAGAGCGGTTCCCTGAGCCCCACACTCGGCTTCCCTGGGCACAAGAAGCTGGGGCTTGCCCAACCTGTCCTAAAAGGGAGATCTGCTCCTCAATTGTCTCCAGAGAATCTGGGGGTGAACCTCAGGACTGACATATCTTATCCTCAGAAGGAAAAGGAGGACATAGCTTGGCAAATAGCTGTCAAACAAATCAACTACGAAAGTAAGAACCATCTGTGAACCTTCAAGGAGATGCAGAGAGACTCCCCTCTTCTCCAGCATACCAGCTACCAATTCCTGGCTGGAGCCCCTCCCCAGGAAAAGAGTGAGTACCTGGGAGGGAGTGGTCTGACTGGGAGAGGACCAGACAGAGTATTTTAGCCAGAAAAGGGAAGGAGGGTTGAAAAGGGAAGTGACTGGCATGTGGCAAGGAAAGGCTGTGCTCTGAGGCAGGGCCACGCTGTGGAATTTGGTCCATGTTATAATCCTGAGTGTGTTTTCCTCCCATCTGGTCACCCCTTGAATGACCAACAGGACAGAAGGGCCATAGCGACCCTGGGAAGGAGCTGTTCCATAGTGAAGCTCAGTCATGGTCGGCCCCAGGGGTGGGGGGAAGACAGGAAGGGGAAAGAGCCAGGGGGAGCCATGGGAAAAGGCATTGGGTAGAGGGCAGGCAAAGAGGGCCGTGTGGACTTCAGATCTCAGTGCACTAGACTGTTGGACCCTTGGGTTTACATAGATTTCCAGAGATCCTCTAATCCAGGTCTGGTTGAACTGTGGTAGCTGAAATAACGCTGAAGGTCAAGGCCAGGCTAAGACACTTTGCCAACCCAGCAATTTGCCTTTGGTGACTGGCAGCCTTGCCCATGAGAGAGAGCTTTGCCCTTCATAAAGCTTCCCCAAGAGCCTTCCAAAATACTGACCACAATACTCTGACCAAATAAAATCACATCACAATTTCTGGTCAGATATTAACCTCCCATCTGGACTACATGCCCCAGGAAAAGGAATGTGAATTGTCACTGGGATCGGCATAAGGGGAAGACCTGGGAGGAGAGTCCTAGGAATTCTTCACCAGCCTGAAGTGCTCATGTGCCTCATCTCTCCCCCAGGACTGCGGACCGTGGGGATTGCCTCAATGCAGCATCCTCGTGGGAGCTACCTCTTGGACACCCTGCAG